>NC_139142.1:93662348-94862348 GCF_964270905.1 Leucopleurus acutus | reverse complement strand
GCTTTACTAACACTCTCCCCACTTGGAGAGTCAGTGTCTTTAAACTCCTGTTTGGCCCAGTTTGCAATTTCTGCTGAAAATGTACAGGAATAGGGAGAACCAATGAGAAACTAGCTGGAGGTGTCTGGACGGGCAAATTTAACTCTCATTTCCCACCAGAAAGAGGAATTAACCAAAGGCTCAGCATGCCGTGCCGGAACCACACTAGGGCCTGAAGCAATCCTGCGGTGTTGCGGCCAGCTCACAAGAAAGCGAGTTGAAGAAAGGAGCTCAGGGGCACTGTAATTCACAAACCTGCAGAGTTATAAATGACAGCTATCGTCCAAAAATATATTGAAGTAAGGCTGCCAAGAGGACTTGAAAGCGGGGCAGGATTGCAGGAAACCGATTTCAGGAGGTAGACAGGAATTGCATGTAAAGCATAGGAAAAGAGGCAGAACGTCCACAATGATGCACTTGGCCAAAAAGGGCGTATGCGTTTTTTCCTGAATATATTTATTTCCTGAATATATTCAGGAAAAAACGCATACGCCCTTTTTGGCCAACCAAGCAAGCTTGCAAAGGAAATCTGCACTACAATGAAGTCTCACTGCCCCCCGGTCAAAAGGGCCATCTGAAAAAAGTGTAAAATCCAGAAAGGCAGGACAGGCCATGGAGAACTGGGAGCCTTGTTATGCTGATGGGGGGGATGTAAATTGCCAACAGCCACTCTGGAGAAGTGTATGGTGTTTCCTGAAACATCTAAAAAACAAAGCAACAGAGCCTAGGGCACTTCCACTTATGGTCCTATAGCTTAGGGAAATTAAAATCAAAAAGACACAGCCACCCCAAAGTTTGGGACGGCTCTGTTTACAAGAACCTCGTTTACGGTACAAGTTCAATATCACAGAAAGCGAAAAATGGATAAAGAAGTTGTGGTACTTACGTACAATGCAATATCACTCAGCAATGAAATCTATGTCATCAGGCCCGTAGCAGCATAATGAGGGGATGCAGGTACGATGATTCTAAGTGAAATAAGTCACACAGAAAAAGAAACATCATAAGATATCACTACTACACGGAATGTAAACTTGGCTACACAGGAACTGAATTACAAAACAGAACAGGGTGTCAAATGTAGAAAACCAACTTATGCTTGCTTAAGGGGAAAGGTGAGTTGGGGTGCTGCATAAAACCAGAGATTGAAATTAGCACAGATACCGTTCCATAAGCCAAATATGTAATAGACAAGAGCTACTCCTTGCTCAACGCAGTGGACTCAACACCCCATATTAAACGCCTAAGAATATACCTGACTAGAAATAATCTTAAAACCTACGCATTGATATGTCTCCGAAAGAGAATCAAGCGTGTGTACAGCGGCATAAACGCAGCAGTGATAGGATTTGTGAGGTTCGGTGAGCAAATGCAGACCCTTTGAAGTCATACTGCATGGTACCCATTCCATGGGTCTCAACTCTCCAGGTTTAAGGGATTCTTCCTTCAGCTGAAACATGCATGTGGAACACAGAGTATGATCCACCGTGTGATCAGGAAACGTGTTCAAATGTGTCTCAGTTTTCGTCCCCTGGTACTCGGGTGCAACATTCAAGACGCTTTACTAACACTCTCCCCACTTGGAGAGTCAGTGTCTTTAAACTCCTGTTTGGCCCAGTTTGCAATTTCTGCTGAAAATGTACAGGAATAGGGAGAACCAATGAGAAACTAGCTGGAGGTGTCTGGACGGGCAAATTTAACTCTCATTTCCCACCAGAAAGAGGAATTAACCAAAGGCTCAGCATGCCGTGCCGGAACCACACTAGGGCCTGAAGCAATCCTGCGGTGTTGCGGCCAGCTCACAAGAAAGCGAGTTGAAGAAAGGAGTTCAGGGGCACTGTAATTCACAAACCTGCAGAGTTATAAATGACAGCTATCGTCCAAAAATATATTGAAGTAAGGCTGCCAAGAGGACTTGAAAGCGGGGCAGGATTGCAGGAAACCGATTTCAGGAGGTAGACAGGAAGTGCATGTAAAGCATAGGAAAAGAGGCAGAACGTCCACAATGATGCACTTGGCCAAAAAGGGCGTATGCGTTTTTTCCTGAATATATTCAGGAAAAAACGCATACGCCCTTTTTGGCCAACCAAGCAACCTTGCAAAGGAAATCTGCACTACAATGAAGTCTCACTGCCCCCCCGGTCAAAAGGGCCATCTGAAAAAAGTGTAAAATCCAGAAAGGCAGGACAGGCCATGGAGAACTGGGAGCCTTGTTATGCTGATGGGCGGGATGTAAATGGCCAACAGCCACTCTGGAGAAGTGTATGGTGTTTCCTGAAACATCTAAAAAACAAAGCAACAGAGCCTAGGGCACTTCCACTTATGGTCCTATAGCTTAGGGAAATTAAAATCAAAAAGACACAGCCTCCCCAAACTTTGGGACGGCTCTGTTTACAAGAACCTCGTTTACAGTACAAGTTCAATATCACAGAAAGCGAAAAATGGATACAGAAGTTGTGGTACTTATGTACAATGCAATATCACTCAGCAATGAAATCTATGTCATCAGGCCCGTAGCAGCATAATGAGTGGATTCAGGTATGATGATTCTAAGTGAAATAAGTCACACAGAAAAAGAAACACCATAAGATATCACTACTACACGGAAGGTAAACTTGGCTACACAAGAACTGAATTACAAAACAGAACAGGGTCTCAAATGTAGAAATCCAACTTATGCTTGCTTGAGGGGAAAGATGAGTTGGGGTGCTGCATGAAACCAGAGATTGAAATTAGCACAGATACCGTTCCATAAGCCAAATATGTAATAGACAAGAGCTACTCCTTGCTCAACGAAGTGGACTCAACACCCCATATTAAACGCCTAAGAATATACCTGACTAGTAAGAATATTAAAACCTACGGATTTATATGTCTCCGAAAGAGAATCAAGCGTGTGTACAGCAGCATAAACGCAGCAGTGATAGGATTGGTGAGGTTCGGTGAGCAAACGCAGACCCTTTGAAGTCATATTGCATGGTACCCATTCCATGGGTCTCAACTCTCCAAGTTTAAGGGATTCTTCCTTCAGCTAAAACATGCATGTGGAACACAGAGTATGATCCAACGTGTGATCAGGAAACGTGTTCAAATGTGTCTCAGTTTTCGTCCCCTGGTACTCGGGTGCAACACTCCAGACGCTTTACTAACACTCTCTCCACTTGGAGAGTCAGTGCCTTTAACCTCCTGTATGGCCCAGTTTGCAATTTCTGCGGAAAATGTACAGGAATAGGGAGAACCAATGATAAACTAGCTGGAGGTGTCTGGACGGGCAAATTTAACTCTCATTTCCCACCAGGAAGAGGAATTAACCAAAGGCTCAGCGTGCCGTGCCGGATCCACACTAGGGCCTGAAGCAATCCTGCGGTGTTGCGGCCAGCTCACAAAAAAGCGAGTTGAAGAAAGGAGCTCAGGGGCACTGTAATTCACAAACCTGCAGAGTTATAAATGACAGCTATCGTCCAAAAATATATTGAAGTAAGGCTGCCAAGAGGACTTGAAAGTGGTGCAGAATTGCACGAAACCGATTTCAGGAGGTAGACTGGAATTGCATGTAAAGCATAGGAGAAGAGGCAGAACATCCACAACGATGCACTTGGCCAAAAAGGGCGTATGCGTTTTTTCCTGAATATATTCAGGAAAAAACGCATACGCCCTTTTTGGCCAACCAAGAAAGCTTGCAAAGGAAATCTGCACTACAATGAAGTCTCACTGCCGCCCAGTCAAAAGGGCCATCTGAAAAATGTGTAAAATCCAGAAAGGCAGGACAGGCCGTGGAGAACTGGGAGCCTTGTTATGCTGATGGGCGGGATGTAAATTGCCAACAGCCACTCTGGAGAAATGTATGGTGTTTCCTGAAACATCTAAAAAACAAAGCAACAGAGCCTAGGGCACTTCCACTTATGGTCCTATAGCTTAGGGAAATTAAAATCAAAAAGACACAGCCACCCCAAAGTTTGGGAAGGCTCTGTTTACAAGAACCTCGTTTATGGTACAAGTTTAATATCACAGAAAGCGAAAAATGGATAAAGAAGTTGTGGTACTTACGTACAATGCAATATCACTCAGCAATGAAATCTATGTCATCAGGCCCGTACCAGCATAATGAGTGGATTCAGGTATGAAGATTCTAAGTGAAATAAGTCACACAGAAAAAGAAACATCATAAGATATCACCAATACACGGAATGTAAACTTGGCTACACAGGAACTGAATTACAAAACAGAACAGGGTCTCAAATGTAGAAAACCAACTTATGCTTGCTTAAGGGGAAAGGTGAGTTGGGGTGCTGCATGAAACCAGAGATTGAAATTAGCACAGATACCGTTCCATAAGCCAAATATGCAATAGACAAGAGCTACTCCTTGCTGAACGAAGTGGACTCAACACCCCATATTAAACGCTTAAGAATATACCTGACTAGAAATAATCTTAAAACCTACGGATTTATATGTCTCCGAAAGAGAATCAAGCGTGTGTACAGCGGCATAAACGCAGCAGTGATAGGATTGGTGAGCTTCGGTGAGCAAATGCAGACCCTTTAAAGTCATATTGCATGGTACCCATTCCATGGGTCTCAACTCTCCAGGTTTAAGGGATTCTTCCTTCAGCTAAAACATGCATGTGGAACCCAGAGTATGATCCACCGTGTGATCAGGAAACGTGTTCAAATGTGTCTCAGTTTTCGTCCCGTGGAACTCGGGTGCAACATTCCAGATGCTTTACTAACACTCTCCCCACTTGGAGAGTCAGTGCCTTTAACCTCCTGTTTGGCCCAGTTTGCAATTTCTGTGGAAAATGAACAGGAATAGGGAGAACGAAAGAGAGACTAGCTGGAGGTGTCTGGACGGGCAAATTTAACTCTCATTTCCCACCAGGAAGAGGAATTAACCAAAGGCTCAGCGTGCCGTGCCGGAACTACACTAGGTCCTGAAGCAATCCTGTGGTGTTTCGGCCAGCTCACAAGAAAGCGAGTTGAAGAAAGGAGCTCAGGGGCACTGTAATTCACAAACCTGCAGAGTTATAAATGACAGCTATCGTCCAAAAATATATTGAAGTAAGGCTGCCAAGAGGACTTGAAAGCGGGGCAGAATTGCAGGAAATCGATTTCAGGAGGTACACTGGAATTGCATGTAAAGCATAGAAAAGAGGCAGAACGTCCACAATGATGCACTTGGCCAAAAAGGGCGTATGCGTTTTTCCCTGAATATATTCAGGAAAAAACGCATACGCCCTTTTTGGCCAACCAAGCAAGCTTGCAAAGGATATCTGCACTACAATGAAGTCTCACTGCCCCCCGGTCAAAAGGGCCATCTGAAAAAAGTGTAAAATCCAGAAAGGCAGGACAGGCCATGGAGAACTGGGAGCCTTGTTATGCTGATGGGCGGGATGTAAATTGCCAACAGCCACTGTGGAGAAGTGTATGGTATTTCCTGAAACATCTAAAAAACAAAGCAACAGAGCCTAGGGCACTTCCACTTATGGTCCTATAGCTTAGGGAAATTAAAATCAAAAAGACACGGTCACCCCAAAGTTTGGGAAGGCTCTGTTTACAAGAACCTCGTTTACGGTACAAGTTCAATATCACAGAAAGGGAAAAATGGATAAAGAAGTTGTGGTACTTACGTACAATGCAATATCACTCAGCAATGAAATCTATGTCATCAGGCCCGTAGCAGCATAATGAGTGGATTCAGGTATGATGATTCTAAGTGAAATAAGTCACACAGAAAAAGAAACACCATAAGATATCACTACTACACGGAAGGTAAACTTGGCTACACAAGAACTGAATTACAAAACAGAACAGGGTCTCAAATGTAGAAAACCAACTTATGCTTGCTTAAGGGGAAAGGTGAGTTGGGTTGCTGCATGAAACCAGAGATTGAAATTAGCACAGATACCGTTCCATAAGCCAAATATGTAATAGACAAGAGCTACTCCTTGCTCAACGAAGTGGACTCAACACCCCATATTAAACGCCTAAGAATATACCTGACTAGAAATAATCTTAAAACCTACGGATTTATATGTCTCCGAAAGAGAATCAAGCGTGTGTACAGCGGCATAAACGCAGCAGTGATAGGATTGGTGAGGTTCGGTGAGCAAATGCAGACCCTTTGAAGTCATATTGCATGGTACCCATTCCATGGGTCTCAACTCTCCAAGTTTAAGGGATTCTTCCTTCAGCTGAAACATGCATGTGGAACCCAGAGTATGATCCACCGTGTGATCGGGAAACGTGTTCAAATGTGTCTCGTTTTCATCCCTGGTACTCGGGTGCCACATTCCAGATGCTTTACTAACACTCTCCCCACTTGGAGAGTCAGTGCCTTTAACCTCCTGTTTGGCCCAGTTTGTAATTTCTGTGGAAAATGAACAGGAATAGGGAGAACGAAAGAGAGACTAGCTGGAGGTGTCTGGACGGGCAAATTTAACTCTCGTTTCCCACCAGGAAGAGGAATTAACCAAAGGCTCAGCGTGCCGTGCCGGAACTACACTAGGGCCTGAAGCAATCCTGCGGTGTTGCGGCCAGCTCACAAGAAAGCGAGTTGAAGAAACGAGCTCAGGGGCACTGTAATTCACAAACCTGCAGAGTTATAAATGACAGCTATCGTCCAAAAATATATTGAAGTAAGGCTGCCAAGAGGACTTGAAAGCGGGGCAGAATTGCAGGAAACCGATTTCAGGAGGTAGACGGGAATTGCATGTAAAGCATAGGAAAAGAGGCAGAACGTCCACAATGATGCACTTGGCCAAAAAGGGCGTATGCGTTTTTTCCTGAATATATTCAGGAAAAAACGCATACGCCCTTTTTGGCCAACCAAGCAAGCTTGCAAAGGAAATCTGCACTACAATGAAGTCTCACTGACCCCGGTCAAAAGGGCCATCTGAAAAAAGTGTAAAATCCAGAAAGGCAGGACAGGCTATGGAGAACTGTGAGCCTTGTTATGCTGGTGGGCGGGATGTAAATTGCCAACAGCCACTCTGGAGAAGTGTATGGTGTTTCCTGAAACATCTAAAAAACAAAGCAACAGCGCCTAGGGCACTTCCATTTATGGTCCTATAGCTTAGGGAAATTAAAATCAAAAAGACACAGCCACCCCAAAGTTTGGGACGGCTCTGTTTACAAGAACCTCGTTTACGGTACAAGTTCAATATCACAGAAAGCGAAAAATGGATAAAGTTGTGGTACTTACGTACAATGCAATATCACTCAGCAATGAAATCTATGTCATCAGGCCCGTAGCAGCATAATGAGTGGATGCAGGTACGATGATTCTAAGTGAAATAAGTCACACAGAAAAAGAAACATCATAAGATATCACTATTACACGGAATGTAAACTTGGCTACACAGGAACTGAATTACAAAACAGAACAGGGTGTCAAATGTAGAAAACCAACTTATGCTTGCTTAAGGGGAAAGGTGAGTTGGGGTGCTGCATAAAACCAGAGATTGAAATTAGCACAGATACCATTCCATAAGCCAAATATGTAATAGACAAGAGCTACTCCTTGCTCAACGCAGTGGACTCAACACCCCATATTAAACGCCTAAGAATATACCTGACTAGAAATAATCTTAAAACCTACGCATTTATATGTCTCCGAAAGAGAATCAAGCGTGTGTACGGCGACATAAACGCAGCAGTGATAGGATTTGTGAGGTTCAGTGAGCAAATGCAGACCCTTTGAAGTCATACTGCATGGTACCCATTCCAAGGGTCTCACCTCTCCAGGTTTAAGGGATTCTTCCTTCAGCTGAAACATGCATGTGGAACACAGAGTATGATCCACCGTGTGATCAGGAAACGTGTTCAAATGTGTCTCAGTTTTCGTCCCCTGGTACTCGGGTGCAACATTCAAGACGCTTTACTAACACTCTCCCCACTTGGAGAGTCAGTGTCTTTAAACTCCTGTTTGGCCCAGTTTGCAATTTCTGCGGAAAATGTACAGGAATAGGGAGAACCAATGAGAAACTAGCTGGAGGTGTCTGGACGGGCAAATTTAACTCTCATTTCCCACCAGAAAGAGGAATTAACCAAAGGCTCAGCATGCCGTGCCGGAACCACACTAGGGCCTGAAGCAATCCTGCGGTGTTGCGGCCAGCTCACAAGAAAGCGAGTTGAAGAAAGGAGCTCAGGGGCACTGTAATTCACAAACCTGCAGAGTTATAAATGACAGCTATCGTCCAAAAATATATTGAAGTAAGGCTGCCAAGAGGACTTGAAAGCGGGGCAGGATTGCAGGAAACCGATTTCAGGAGGTAGACAGGAATTGCATGTAAAGCATAGGAAAAGAGGCAGAACGTCCACAATGATGCACTTGGCCAAAAAGGGCGTATGCGTTTTTTCCTGAATATATTCAGGAAAAAACGCATACGCCCTTTTTGGCCAACCAAGCAAGCCTGCAAAGGAAATCTGCACTCCAATGAAGTCTCACTGCCCCCCGGTCAAAAGGGCCATCTGAAAAAAGTGTAAAATCCAGAAAGGCAGGACAGGCCATGGAGAACTGGGAGCCTTGTTATGCTGATGGGCGGGATGTAAATTGCCAACAGCCACTCTGGAGAAGTGTATGGTGTTTCCTGAAACATCTAAAAAACAAAGCAACAGAGCCTAGGGCACTTCCACTTATGGTCCTATAGCTTAGGGAAATTAAAATCAAAAAGACACAGCCTCCCCAAACTTTGGGACGGCTCTGTTTACAAGAACCTCGTTTACGGTACAAGTTCAATATCACAGAAAGCGAAAAATGGATACAGAAGTTGTGGTACTTACGTACAATGCAATATCACTCAGCAATGAAATCTATGTCATCAGGCCCGTAGCAGCATAATGAGTGGATTCAGGTATGATGATTCTAAGTGAAATAAGTCACACAGAAAAAGAAACACCATAAGATATAACTACTACACGGAAGGTAAACTTGGCTACACAAGAACTGAATTACAAAACAGAACAGGGTCTCAAATGTAGAAAACCAACTTATGCTTGCTTGAAGGAAAAGGTGAGTTGGGGTGCTGCATGAAACCAGAGATTGAAATTAGCACAGATACCGTTCCATAAGCCAAATATGTAATAGACAAGAGCTACTCCTTGCTCAACGCAGTGGACGCAACACCCCATATTAAACGCTTAAGAATACACCTGACTAGAAATAATCTTAAAAACTACGGATTTATATGTCTCCGAAAGAGAATCAAGCGTGTGTACAGCGGCATAAACGCAGCAGTGATAGGATTGGTGAGGTTCGGTGAGCAAATGCAGACCCTTTGAAGTCATATTGCATGGTACCCATTCCATGGGTCTCAACTCTCCAAGTTTAAGGGATTCTTCCTTCAGCTAAAACATGCATGTGGAACACAGAGTATGATCCACCGTGTGATCAGGAAACGTGTTCAAATGTGTCTCAGTTTTCGTCCCCTGGTACTCGGGTGCAACACTCCAGACGCTTTACTAACACTCTCCCCACTTGGAGAGTCAGTGCCTTTAACCTCCTGTTTGGCCCAGTTTGCAATTTCTGTGGAAAATGAACAGGAATAGGGAGAACCAAAGAGAGACTAGCTGGAGGTTTCTGGACTGGCAAATTTAACTCTCATTTCCCACCAGGAAGAGGAATTAACCAAAGGGTCAGCGTGCCGTGCCAGAACCACACTAGGGCCTGAAGCAATCCTGCGGTGTTGCGGCCAGATCACAAAAAAGTGAGTTGAAGAAAGGAGCTCAGGGGCACTGTAATTCACAAAACTGCAGAGTTATAAATGACAGCTATCGTCCAAAAATATATTGAAGTAAGGCTGCCAAGAGGACTTGAAAGCGGGGCAGAATTGCAGGAAACCGATTTCAGGAGGTAGACGGGAATTGCATGTAAAGCATAGGAAAAGAGGCAGAACGTCCACAATGATGCACTTGGCCAAAAAGGGCGTATGCGTTTTTTCCTGAATCAGGAGAAAACGCATACGCCCTTTTTGGCCAACCAAGCAAGCTTGCAAAGGAAATCTGCACTACAGTGAAGTCTCACTGTCGCCCGGTCAAAAGGGCCATCTGAAAAAAGTGTAAAATCCAGAAAGGCAGGACAGGCCATGGAGAACTTTGAGCCTTGTTATGCTGATGGGCGGGATGTAAATTGCCAACAGCCACTCTGGAGAAGTGTATGGTGTTTCCTGAAACATCTAAAAAACTAAGCAACAGAGCCTAGGGCACTTCCACTTATGGTCCTATAGCTTAGCAAAATTAAAATCAAAAAGACACAGCCACCCCAAAGTTTGGGACGGCTCTGTTTACAAGAACCTCGTTTACGGTACAAGTTCAATATCACAGAAAGCGAAAAATGGATAAAGAAGTTGTGGTACTTACGTACAATGCAATATCACTCAGCAATGAAATCTATGTCATCAGGCCCGTAGCAGCATAATGAGTGGATGCAGGTACGATGATTCTAAGTGAAATAAGTCACACAGAAAAAGAAACATCATAAGGTATCACTACTACACGGAATGTAAACTTGACTACACAGGAACTGAATTACAAAACAGAACAGGGTCTCAAATGTAGAAAACCAACTTATGCTTGCTTAAGGGGAAAGGTGAGTTGGGGTGCTGCATGAAACCAGAGATTGAAATTAGCACAGATACCGTTCCATAAGCCAAATATGTAATAGACAAGAGCTACTCCTTGCTCAACGAAGTGGACTCAACACCCCATATTAAACGCCTAAGAATACACCTGACTAGTAAGAATCTTAAATCCTGTGGACTTATATGTCTCCGAAAGAGAATCAAGCGTGTGTACGGCGGCATAAACGCAGCAGTGATAGGATTGGTGAGGTTCGGTGAGCAAATGCAGACCCTTTGAAGTCATATTGCATGGTACCCATTCCATGGGTCTCAACTCTCCAGGTTTAAGGGATTCTTCCTTCAGCTAAAACATGCATGTGGAACCCAGAGTATGATCCACCGTGTGATCGGGAAACGTGTTCAAATGTGTCTCAGTTTTCGTCCCCTGGTACTCGGGTGCAAACTCCAGACGCTTTACTAACACTCTCCCCACTTGGAGAGTCAGTGTCTTTAAACTCCTGTTTGGCCCAGTTTGCAATTTCTGCGGAAAATGTACAGGAATAGGGAGAACCAATGAGAAACTAGCTGGAGGTGTCTGGACGGGCAAATTTAACTCTCATTTCCCACCAGAAAGAGGAATTAACCAAAGGCTCAGCATTCCGTGCCGGAACCACACTAGGGCCTGAAGCAATCCTGCGGTGTTGCGGCCAGCTCACAAGAAAGCGAGTTGAAGAAAGGAGCTCAGGGGCACTGTAATTCACAAACCTGCAGAGTTATAAATGACAGCTATCGTCCAAAAATATATTGAAGTAAGGCTGCCAAGAGGACTTGAAAGCGGGGCAGGATTGCAGGAAACCGATTTCAGGAGGTAGACAGGAATTGCATGTAAAGCATAGGAAAAGAGGCAGAACGTCCACAATGATGCACTTGGCCAAAAAGGGCGTATGCGTTTTTTCCTGAATATATTCAGGAAAAAACGCATACGCCCTTTTTGGCCAACCAAGCAAGCCTGCAAAGGAAATCTGCACTCCAATGAAGTCTCACTGCCCCCCGGTCAAAAGGGCCATCTGAAAAAAGTGTAAAATCCAGAAAGGCAGGACAGGCCATGGAGAACTGGGAGCCTTGTTATGCTGATGGGCGGGATGTAAATTGCCAACAGCCACTCTGGAGAAGTGTATGGTGTTTCCTGAAACATCTAAAAAACAAAGCAACAGAGCCTAGGGCACTTCCACTTATGGTCCTATAGCTTAGGGAAATTAAAATCAAAAAGACACAGCCTCCCCAAACTTTGGGACGGCTCTGTTTACAAGAACCTCGTTTACGGTACAAGTTCAATATCACAGAAAGCGAAAAATGGATACAGAAGTTGTGGTACTTACGTACAATGCAATATCACTCAGCAATGAAATCTATGTCATCAGGCCCGTAGCAGCATAATGAGTGGATTCAGGTATGATGATTCTAAGTGAAATAAGTCACACAGAAAAAGAAACACCATAAGATATAAGTACTACACGGAAGGTAAACTTGGCTACACAAGAACTGAATTACAAAACAGAACAGGGTCTCAAATGTAGAAAACCAACTTATGCTTGCTTGAAGGAAAAGGTGAGTTGGGGTGCTGCATGAAACCAGAGATTGAAATTAGCACAGATACCGTTCCATAAGCCAAATATGTAATAGACAAGAGCTACTCCTTGCTCAACGCAGTGGACGCAACACCCCATATTAAACGCTTAAGAATACACCTGACTAGAAATAATCTTAAAAACTACGGATTTATATGTCTCCGAAAGAGAATCAAGCGTGTGTACAGCGGCATAAACGCAGCAGTGATAGGATTGGTGAGGTTCGGTGAGCAAATGCAGACCCTTTGAAGTCATATTGCATGGTACCCATTCCATGGGTCTCAACTCTCCAAGTTTAAGGGATTCTTCCTTCAGCTAAAACATGCATGTGGAACACAGAGTATGATCCACCGTGTGATCAGGAAACGTGTTCAAATGTGTCTCAGTTTTCGTCCCCTGGTACTCGGGTGCAACACTCCAGACGCTTTACTAACACTCTCCCCACTTGGAGAGTCAGTGCCTTTAACCTCCTGTTTGGCCCAGTTTGCAATTTCTGTGGAAAATGAACAGGAATAGGGAGAACCAAAGAGAGACTAGCTGGAGGTTTCTGGACCGGCAAATTTAACTCTCATTTCCCACCAGGAAGAGGAATTAACCAAAGGGTCAGCGTGCCGTGCCAGAACCACACTAGGGCCTGAAGCAATCCTGCGGTGTTGCGGCCAGATCACAAAAAAGTGAGTTGAAGAAAGGAGCTCAGGGGCACTGTAATTCACAAAACTGCAGAGTTATAAATGACAGCTATCGTCCAAAAATATATTGAAGTAAGGCTGCCAAGAGGACTTGAAAGCGGGGCAGAATTGCAGGAAACCGATTTCAGGAGGTAGACGGGAATTGCATGTAAAGCATAGGAAAAGAGGCAGAGCGTCCACAATGATGCACTTGGCCAAAAAGGGCGTATGCGTTTTTTCCTGAATCAGGAGAAAACGCATACGCCCTTTTTGGCCAACCAAGCAAGCTTGCAAAGGAAATGTGCACTACAGTGAAGTCTCACTGTCCCCCGGTCAAAAGGGCCATCTGAAAAAAGTGTAAAATCCAGAAAGGCAGGACAGGCCATGGAGAACTTTGAGCCTTGTTATGCTGATGGGCGGGATGTAAATTCCCAACAGCCACTCTGGAGAAGTGTATGGTGTTTCCTGAAACATCTAAAAAACAAAGCAACAGAGCCTAGGGCACTTCCACTTATGGTCCTATAGCTTAGGGAAATTAAAATCAAAAAGACACAGCCACCCCAAAGTTTGGGACGGCTCTGTTTACAAGAACCTCGTTTACAGTACAAGTTCAATATCACAGAAAGCGAAAAATGGATAAAGAAGTTGTGGTACTTACGTACAATGCAATATCACTCAGCAATGAAATCTATGTCATCAGGCCCGTCGCAGCATAATGAGTGGATTCAGGTACGATGATTCTAAGTGAAATAAGTCACACAGAAAAAGAAACATCATAAGATATCACTACTACACGGAATGTAAACTTGGCTACACAGGAACTGAATTACAAAACAGAACAGGGTCTCAAATGTAGAAAACCAACTTATGCTTGCTTAAGGGGAAAGGTGAGTTGGGGTGCTGCATGAAACCAGAGATTGAAATTAGCACAGATACCGTGCCATAAGCCAAATATGTAATAGACAAGAGCTACTCCTTGCTAAACGAAGTGTACTCAACACCCCATATTAAACGCCTAAGAATACACCTGACTAGTAAGAATCTTAAAACCTGTGGATTTATATGTCTCCGAAAGAGAATCAAGCGTGTGTACGGCGGCATAAACGCAGCAGTGATAGGATTGGTGAGGTTCGGTGAACAAATGCAGACCCTTTGAAGTCATATTGCATGGTACCCATTCCATGGGTCTCAACTCTCCAAGTTTAAGGGATTCTTCCTTCAGCTAAAACATGCATGTGGAACCCAGAGTATGATCCACCGTGTGATCGGGAAACGTGTTCAAATGTGTCTCAGTTTTCGTCCCCTGGTACTCGGGTGCAACATTCAAGACGCTTTACTAACACTCTCCCCACTTGGAGAGTCAGTGCCTTTAAACTCTTGTTTGGCCCAGTTTGCAAATTCTGCGGAAAATGTACAGGAATAGGGAGAACCAATGAGAGACTAGCTGGAGGTGTCTGGACGGGCAAATTTAACTCTCATTTCCCACCAGGAAGAGGAATTAACCAAAGGTTCAGCGTGCCGTGCCGGAACCACACTAGGGCCTGAAGCAATCCTGCGGTGTTGCGGCCAGCTCACAAGAAAGCCAGTTGAAAAAAGGAGCTCAGGGGCACTGTAATTCACAAACCTGCAGAGTTATAAATGACAGCTATCGTCCAAAAATATATTGAAGTAAGGCTGCCAAGAGGACTTGAAAGCGGGGCAGAATTGCAGGAAACCGATTTCAGGAGGTAGACGGGAATTGCATGTAAAGCATAGGAAAAGAGGCAGAACGTCCACAATGATGCACTTGGCCAAAAAGGGCGTATGCGTTTTTTCCTGAATATATTCAGGAAAAAACGCATACGCCCTTTTTGGCCAACCAAGCAAGCTTGCAAAGGAAATCTGCACTACAATGAAGTCTCACTGCCCCCCGGTCAAAAGGGCCATCTGAAAAAAGTGTAAAATCCAGAAAGGCAGGACAGGCCATAGAGAACTGGGAGCTTTGTTATGCTGATGGGCGGGATGTAAATTGCCAACAGCCACTCTGGAGAAGTGTATGGTGTTTCCTGAAACATCTAAATAACAAAGCAACAGAGCCTAGGGCACTTCCACTTATGGTCCTATAGCTTAGGGAAATTAAAATCATAAAGACACAGCCACCCCAAAGTTTGGGACGGCTCTGTTTACAAGAACCTCGTTTACGGTACAAGTTCAATATCACAGAAAGCGAAAAATGGATAAAGAAGTTGTGGTACTTACGTACAATGCAATATCACTCAGCAATGAAATCTATGTCATCAGGCCCGTCGCAGCATAATGAGTGGATTCAGGTACGATGATTCTAAGTGAAATAAGTCACACAGAAAAAGAAACATCATAAGATATCACTACTACACGGAATGTAAACTTGGCTACACAGGAACTGAATTACAAAACAGAACAGGGTCTCAAATGTAGAAAACCAACTTATGCTTGCTTAAGGGGAAAGGTGAGTTGGGGTGCTGCATGAAACCAGAGATTGAAATTAGCACAGATACCGTGCCATAAGCCAAATATGTAATAGACAAGAGCTACTCCTTGCTAAACGAAGTGTACTCAACACCCCATATTAAACGCCTAAGAATACACCTGACTAGTAAGAATCTTAAAACCTGTGGATTTATATGTCTCCGAAAGAGAATCAAGCGTGTGTACGGCGGCATAAACGCAGCAGTGATAGGATTGGTGAGGTTCGGTGAGCAAATGCAGACCCTTTGAAGTCATATTGCATGGTACCCATTCCATGGGTCTCAACTCTCCAGGTTTAAGGGATTCTTCCTTCAGCTAAAACATGCATGTGGAACCCAGAGTATGATCCACCGTGTGATCGGGAAACGTGTTCAAATGTGTCTCAATTTTCGTCCCCTGGTACTCGGGTGCAAACTCCAGACGCTTTACTAACACTCTCCCCACTTGGAGAGTCAGTGCCTTTAACCTCCTGTTTGGCCCAGTTTGCAATTTCTGCGGAAAATGTACAGGAATAGGGAGAACCAATGAGAGACTAGCTGGGGGTGTCTGGACGGGCAAATTTAACTCTCATTTCCCACCAGGAAGAGGAATTAACCAAAGGCTCAGCGTGCCATGCCGGAACCACACTAGGGCCTGAAGCAATCCTGCGGTGTTGTGGCCAGCTCACAAGAAAGCGAGTTGAAGAAAGGAGCTCAGGGGCACTGTAATTCACATACCTGCAGAGTTATAAATGACAGCTATCGTCCAAAAATATATTGAAGTAAGGCTGCCAAGAGGACTTGAAAGCGGGGCAGAATTGCAGGAAACCGATTTCAGGAGGTAGACGGGAATTGCATGTAAAGCATAGGAAAAGAGGCAGAACGTCCACAATGATGCACTTGGCCAAAAAGGGCGTATGCGTTTTTTCCTGAATATATTCAGGAAGAAACGCATACGCCCTTTTTGGCCAACCAAGCAAGCTTGCAAAGGAAATCTGCACTACAATGAAGTCTCACTGCCCCCCGGTCAAAAGGGCCATCTGAAAAAAGTGTAAAATCCAGAAAGGCAAGACAGGACATGGAGAATTGGGAGCCTTGTTATGCTGATGGGCGGGATGTAAATTGCCAACAGCCACTCTGGAGAAGTGTATGCTGTTTCCTGAAACATCTAAAAAACAAAGCAACAGAGCCTAGGGCACTTCCACTTATGGTCCTATAGCTTAGGGAAATTAAAATCAAAAAGACACAGCCACCCCAAAGTTTGGGACGGCTCTGTTTACAAGAACCTTGTTTACGATACAAGTTCAATATCACAGAAAGCGAAAAATGGATAAAGAAGTTGTGGTACTTACGTACAATGCAATATCACTCAGCAATGAAATCTATGTCATCAGGCCCGTAGCAGCATAATGAGTGGATTAAGGTACGATGATTGTAAGTGAAATAAGTCACACAGAAAAAGAAACATCATAAGATATCACTACTACACGGAATGTAAACTTGGCTACACAGGAACTGAATTACAAAACAGAACAGGGTCTCAAATGTAGAGAACCAACTTACGCTAGCTTAAGGGGAAAGGTGAGTTGGGGTGCTGCATGAAACCAGAGATTGAAATTAGCACAGATACCGTTCCATAAGCCAAATATGTAATAGACAAGAGCTACTCCTTGCTCAACGAAGTGGACTCAACACCCCATATTAAACGCCTAAGAATATACCTGACTAGAAATAATCTTTAAACCTACGGATTTATATGTCTCCGAAAGACAATCAAGCGTGTGTACAGCGGCATAAACGCAGCAGTGATAGGATTGGTGAGGTTCGGTGAGCAAATGCAGACCCTTTGAAGTCATATTGCATGGTACCCATTCCATGGGTCTCAACTCTCCAGGTTTAAGGGATTCTTCCTTCAGCTAAAACATGCATGTGGAACCCAGAGTATGATCCACCGTGTGATCGGGAAACGTGTTCAAATGTGTCTCAGTTTTCGTCCCCTGGTACTCGGGTGCAAACTCCAGATGCTTTACTAACACTCTCCCCACTTGGAGAGTCAGTGCCTTTAACCTCCTGTTTGGCCCAGTTTGCAATTTCTGTGGAAAATGTACAGGAATAGGGAGAACCAATGAGAGACTAGCTGGGGGTGTCTGGACGGGCAAATTTAACTCTCATTTCCCACCAGGAAGAGGAATTAACCAAAGGCTCAGCGTGCCGTGCCGGAACCACACTAGGGCCTGAAGCAATCCTGCGGTGTTGCGGCCAGCTCACAAGAAAGCGAGTTGAAGAAAGGAGCTCAGGGGCACTGTAATTCACAAACCTGCAGAGTTATAAATGACAGCTATCGTCCAAAAATATATTGAAGTAAGGCTGCCAAGAGGACTTGAAAGCGGGGCAGAATTGCAGGAAACAGATTTCAGGAGGTAGACGGGAATTGCATGTAAAGCATAGGAAAAGAGGCAGAACGTCCACAATGATGCACTTGGCCAAAAAGGGCGTATGCGTTTTTTCCTGAATATATTCAGGAAAAAACGCATACGCCCTTTTTGGCCAACCAAGCAAGCTTGCAAAGGAAATCTGCACTACAATGAAGTCTCACTGCCCCCCGGTCAAAAGGGCCATCTGAAAAAAGTGTAAAATCCAGAAAGGCAGGACAGGCCATGGAGAACTGGGAGCTTTGTTATGCTGATGGGCGGGATGTAAATTGCCAACAGCCACTCTGGAGAAGTGTATGGTGTTTCCTGAAACATCTAAAAAACAAAGCAACAGAGCCTAGGGCACTTCCACTTATGGTCCTATAGCTTAGGGAAATTAAAATCAAAAAGACACAGCCTCCCCAAACTTTGGGACGGCTCTGTTTACAAGAACCTCGTTTACAGTACAAGTTCAATATCACAGAAAGCGAAAAATGGATACAGAAGTTGTGGTACTTATGTACAATGCAATATCACTCAGCAATGAAATCTATGTCATCAGGCCCGTAGCAGCATAATGAGTGGATTCAGGTATGATGATTCTAAGTGAAATAAGTCACACAGAAAAAGAAACACCATAAGATATCACTACTACACGGAAGGTAAACTTGGCTACACAAGAACTGAATTACAAAACAGAACAGGGTCTCAAATGTAGAAATCCAACTTATGCTTGCTTGAGGGGAAAGATGAGTTGGGGTGCTGCATGAAACCAGAGATTGAAATTAGCACAGATACCGTTCCATAAGCCAAATATGTAATAGACAAGAGCTACTCCTTGCTCAACGAAGTGGACTCAACACCCCATATTAAACGCCTAAGAATATACCTGACTAGTAAGAATATTAAAACCTACGGATTTATATGTCTCCGAAAGAGAATCAAGCGTGTGTACAGCAGCATAAACGCAGCAGTGATAGGATTGGTGAGGTTCGGTGAGCAAACGCAGACCCTTTGAAGTCATATTGCATGGTACCCATTCCATGGGTCTCAACTCTCCAAGTTTAAGGGATTCTTCCTTCAGCTAAAACATGCATGTGGAACACAGAGTATGATCCAACGTGTGATCAGGAAACGTGTTCAAATGTGTCTCAGTTTTCGTCCCCTGGTACTCGGGTGCAACACTCCAGACGCTTTACTAACACTCTCTCCACTTGGAGAGTCAGTGCCTTTAACCTCCTGTATGGCCCAGTTTGCAATTTCTGCGGAAAATGTACAGGAATAGGGAGAACCAATGATAAACTAGCTGGAGGTGTCTGGACGGGCAAATTTAACTCTCATTTCCCACCAGGAAGAGGAATTAACCAAAGGCTCAGCGTGCCGTGCCGGATCCACACTAGGGCCTGAAGCAATCCTGCGGTGTTGCGGCCAGCTCACAAAAAAGCGAGTTGAAGAAAGGAGCTCAGGGGCACTGTAATTCACAAACCTGCAGAGTTATAAATGACAGCTATCGTCCAAAAATATATTGAAGTAAGGCTGCCAAGAGGACTTGAAAGTGGTGCAGAATTGCACGAAACCGATTTCAGGAGGTAGACTGGAATTGCATGTAAAGCATAGGAGAAGAGGCAGAACATCCACAACGATGCACTTGGCCAAAAAGGGCGTATGCGTTTTTTCCTGAATATATTCAGGAAAAAACGCATACGCCCTTTTTGGCCAACCAAGAAAGCTTGCAAAGGAAATCTGCACTACAATGAAGTCTCACTGCCGCCCAGTCAAAAGGGCCATCTGAAAAATGTGTAAAATCCAGAAAGGCAGGACAGGCCGTGGAGAACTGGGAGCCTTGTTATGCTGATGGGCGGGATGTAAATTGCCAACAGCCACTCTGGAGAAATGTATGGTGTTTCCTGAAACATCTAAAAAACAAAGCAACAGAGCCTAGGGCACTTCCACTTATGGTCCTATAGCTTAGGGAAATTAAAATCAAAAAGACACAGCCACCCCAAAGTTTGGGAAGGCTCTGTTTACAAGAACCTCGTTTATGGTACAAGTTTAATATCACAGAAAGCGAAAAATGGATAAAGAAGTTGTGGTACTTACGTACAATGCAATATCACTCAGCAATGAAATCTATGTCATCAGGCCCGTACCAGCATAATGAGTGGATTCAGGTATGAAGATTCTAAGTGAAATAAGTCACACAGAAAAAGAAACATCATAAGATATCACCAATACACGGAATGTAAACTTGGCTACACAGGAACTGAATTACAAAACAGAACAGGGTCTCAAATGTAGAAAACCAACTTATGCTTGCTTAAGGGGAAAGGTGAGTTGGGGTGCTGCATGAAACCAGAGATTGAAATTAGCACAGATACCGTTCCATAAGCCAAATATGCAATAGACAAGAGCTACTCCTTGCTGAACGAAGTGGACTCAACACCCCATATTAAACGCTTAAGAATATACCTGACTAGAAATAATCTTAAAACCTACGGATTTATATGTCTCCGAAAGAGAATCAAGCGTGTGTACAGCGGCATAAACGCAGCAGTGATAGGATTGGTGAGCTTCGGTGAGCAAATGCAGACCCTTTAAAGTCATATTGCATGGTACCCATTCCATGGGTCTCAACTCTCCAGGTTTAAGGGATTCTTCCTTCAGCTAAAACATGCATGTGGAACCCAGAGTATGATCCACCGTGTGATCAGGAAACGTGTTCAAATGTGTCTCAGTTTTCGTCCCGTGGAACTCGGGTGCAACATTCCAGATGCTTTACTAACACTCTCCCCACTTGGAGAGTCAGTGCCTTTAACCTCCTGTTTGGCCCAGTTTGCAATTTCTGTGGAAAATGAACAGGAATAGGGAGAACGAAAGAGAGACTAGCTGGAGGTGTCTGGACGGGCAAATTTAACTCTCATTTCCCACCAGGAAGAGGAATTAACCAAAGGCTCAGCGTGCCGTGCCGGAACTGCACTAGGTCCTGAAGCAATCCTGTGGTGTTTCGGCCAGCTCACAAGAAAGCGAGTTGAAGAAAGGAGCTCAGGGGCACTGTAATTCACAAACCTGCAGAGTTATAAATGACAGCTATCGTCCAAAAATATATTGAAGTAAGGCTGCCAAGAGGACTTGAAAGCGGGGCAGAATTGCAGGAAATCGATTTCAGGAGGTACACTGGAATTGCATGTAAAGCATAGAAAAGAGGCAGAACGTCCACAATGATGCACTTGGCCAAAAAGGGCGTATGCGTTTTTCCCTGAATATATTCAGGAAAAAACGCATACGCCCTTTTTGGCCAACCAAGCAAGCTTGCAAAGGATATCTGCACTACAATGAAGTCTCACTGCCCCCCGGTCAAAAGGGCCATCTGAAAAAAGTGTAAAATCCAGAAAGGCAGGACAGGCCATGGAGAACTGGGAGCCTTGTTATGCTGATGGGCGGGATGTAAATTGCCAACAGCCACTGTGGAGAAGTGTATGGTATTTCCTGAAACATCTAAAAAACAAAGCAACAGAGCCTAGGGCACTTCCACTTATGGTCCTATAGCTTAGGGAAATTAAAATCAAAAAGACACGGTCACCCCAAAGTTTGGGAAGGCTCTGTTTACAAGAACCTCGTTTACGGTACAAGTTCAATATCACAGAAAGGGAAAAATGGATAAAGAAGTTGTGGTACTTACGTACAATGCAATATCACTCAGCAATGAAATCTATGTCATCAGGCCCGTAGCAGCATAATGAGTGGATTCAGGTATGATGATTCTAAGTGAAATAAGTCACACAGAAAAAGAAACACCATAAGATATCACTACTACACGGAAGGTAAACTTGGCTACACAAGAACTGAATTACAAAACAGAACAGGGTCTCAAATGTAGAAAACCAACTTATGCTTGCTTAAGGGGAAAGGTGAGTTGGGTTGCTGCATGAAACCAGAGATTGAAATTAGCACAGATACCGTTCCATAAGCCAAATATGTAATAGACAAGAGCTACTCCTTGCTCAACGAAGTGGACTCAACACCCCATATTAAACGCCTAAGAATATACCTGACTAGAAATAATCTTAAAACCTACGGATTTATATGTCTCCGAAAGAGAATCAAGCGTGTGTACAGCGGCATAAACGCAGCAGTGATAGGATTGGTGAGGTTCGGTGAGCAAATGCAGACCCTTTGAAGTCATATTGCATGGTACCCATTCCATGGGTCTCAACTCTCCAAGTTTAAGGGATTCTTCCTTCAGCTGAAACATGCATGTGGAACCCAGAGTATGATCCACCGTGTGATCGGGAAACGTGTTCAAATGTGTCTCGTTTTCATCCCTGGTACTCGGGTGCAACATTCCAGATGCTTTACTAACACTCTCCCCACTTGGAGAGTCAGTGCCTTTAACCTCCTGTTTGGCCCAGTTTGTAATTTCTGTGGAAAATGAACAGGAATAGGGAGAACGAAAGAGAGACTAGCTGGAGGTGTCTGGACGGGCAAATTTAACTCTCGTTTCCCACCAGGAAGAGGAATTAACCAAAGGCTCAGCGTGCCGTGCCGGAACTACACTAGGGCCTGAAGCAATCCTGCGGTGTTGCGGCCAGCTCACAAGAAAGCGAGTTGAAGAAACGAGCTCAGGGGCACTGTAATTCACAAACCTGCAGAGTTATAAATGACAGCTATCGTCCAAAAATATATTGAAGTAAGGCTGCCAAGAGGACTTGAAAGCGGGGCAGAATTGCAGGAAACCGATTTCAGGAGGTAGACGGGAATTGCATGTAAAGCATAGGAAAAGAGGCAGAACGTCCACAATGATGCACTTGGCCAAAAAGGGCGTATGCGTTTTTTCCTGAATATATTCAGGAAAAAACGCATACGCCCTTTTTGGCCAACCAAGCAAGCTTGCAAAGGAAATCTGCACTACAATGAAGTCTCACTGACCCCGGTCAAAAGGGCCATCTGAAAAAAGTGTAAAATCCAGAAAGGCAGGACAGGCTATGGAGAACTGTGAGCCTTGTTATGCTGGTGGGCGGGATGTAAATTGCCAACAGCCACTCTGGAGAAGTGTATGGTGTTTCCTGAAACATCTAAAAAACAAAGCAACAGCGCCTAGGGCACTTCCATTTATGGTCCTATAGCTTAGGGAAATTAAAATCAAAAAGACACAGCCACCCCAAAGTTTGGGACGGCTCTGTTTACAAGAACCTCGTTTACGGTACAAGTTCAATATCACAGAAAGCGAAAAATGGATAAAGTTGTGGTACTTACGTACAATGCAATATCACTCAGCAATGAAATCTATGTCATCAGGCCCGTAGCAGCATAATGAGTGGATGCAGGTACGATGATTCTAAGTGAAATAAGTCACACAGAAAAAGAAACATCATAAGATATCACTATTACACGGAATGTAAACTTGGCTACACAGGAACTGAATTATAAAACAGAACAGGGTGTCAAATGTAGAAAACCAACTTATGCTTGCTTAAGGGGAAAGGTGAGTTGGGGTGCTGCATAAAACCAGAGATTGAAATTAGCACAGATACCATTCCATAAGCCAAATATGTAATAGACAAGAGCTACTCCTTGCTCAACGCAGTGGACTCAACACCCCATATTAAACGCCTAAGAATATACCTGACTAGAAATAATCTTAAAACCTACGCATTTATATGTCTCCGAAAGAGAATCAAGCGTGTGTACGGCGACATAAACGCAGCAGTGATAGGATTTGTGAGGTTCAGTGAGCAAATGCAGACCCTTTGAAGTCATACTGCATGGTACCCATTCCAAGGGTCTCACCTCTCCAGGTTTAAGGGATTCTTCCTTCAGCTGAAACATGCATGTGGAACACAGAGTATGATCCACCGTGTGATCAGGAAACGTGTTCAAATGTGTCTCAGTTTTCGTCCCCTGGTACTCGGGTGCAACATTCAAGACGCTTTACTAACACTCTCCCCACTTGGAGAGTCAGTGTCTTTAAACTCCTGTTTGGCCCAGTTTGCAATTTCTGCGGAAAATGTACAGGAATAGGGAGAACCAATGAGAAACTAGCTGGAGGTGTCTGGACGGGCAAATTTAACTCTCATTTCCCACCAGAAAGAGGAATTAACCAAAGGCTCAGCATGCCGTGCCGGAACCACACTAGGGCCTGAAGCAATCCTGCGGTGTTGCGGCCAGCTCACAAGAAAGCGAGTTGAAGAAAGGAGCTCAGGGGCACTGTAATTCACAAACCTGCAGAGTTATAAATGACAGCTATCGTCCAAAAATATATTGAAGTAAGGCTGCCAAGAGGACTTGAAAGCGGGGCAGGATTGCAGGAAACCGATTTCAGGAGGTAGACAGGAATTGCATGTAAAGCATAGGAAAAGAGGCAGAACGTCCACAATGATGCACTTGGCCAAAAAGGGCGTATGCGTTTTTTCCTGAATATATTCAGGAAAAAACGCATACGCCCTTTTTGGCCAACCAAGCAAGCCTGCAAAGGAAATCTGCACTCCAATGAAGTCTCACTGCCCCCCGGTCAAAAGGGCCATCTGAAAAAAGTGTAAAATCCAGAAAGGCAGGACAGGCCATGGAGAACTGGGAGCCTTGTTATGCTGATGGGCGGGATGTAAATTGCCAACAGCCACTCTGGAGAAGTGTATGGTGTTTCCTGAAACATCTAAAAAACAAAGCAACAGAGCCTAGGGCACTTCCACTTATGGTCCTATAGCTTAGGGAAATTAAAATCAAAAAGACACAGCCTCCCCAAACTTTGGGACGGCTCTGTTTACAAGAACCTCGTTTACGGTACAAGTTCAATATCACAGAAAGCGAAAAATGGATACAGAAGTTGTGGTACTTACGTACAATGCAATATCACTCAGCAATGAAATCTATGTCATCAGGCCCGTAGCAGCATAATGAGTGGATTCAGGTATGATGATTCTAAGTGAAATAAGTCACACAGAAAAAGAAACACCATAAGATATAACTACTACACGGAAGGTAAACTTGGCTACACAAGAACTGAATTACAAAACAGAACAGGGTCTCAAATGTAGAAAACCAACTTATGCTTGCTTGAAGGAAAAGGTGAGTTGGGGTGCTGCATGAAACCAGAGATTGAAATTAGCACAGATACCGTTCCATAAGCCAAATATGTAATAGACAAGAGCTACTCCTTGCTCAACGCAGTGGACGCAACACCCCATATTAAACGCTTAAGAATACACCTGACTAGAAATAATCTTAAAAACTACGGATTTATATGTCTCCGAAAGAGAATCAAGCGTGTGTACAGCGGCATAAACGCAGCAGTGATAGGATTGGTGAGGTTCGGTGAGCAAATGCAGACCCTTTGAAGTCATATTGCATGGTACCCATTCCATGGGTCTCAACTCTCCAAGTTTAAGGGATTCTTCCTTCAGCTAAAACATGCATGTGGAACACAGAGTATGATCCACCGTGTGATCAGGAAACGTGTTCAAATGTGTCTCAGTTTTCGTCCCCTGGTACTCGGGTGCAACACTCCAGACGCTTTACTAACACTCTCCCCACTTGGAGAGTCAGTGCCTTTAACCTCCTGTTTGGCCCAGTTTGCAATTTCTGTGGAAAATGAACAGGAATAGGGAGAACCAAAGAGAGACTAGCTGGAGGTTTCTGGACTGGCAAATTTAACTCTCATTTCCCACCAGGAAGAGGAATTAACCAAAGGGTCAGCGTGCCGTGCCAGAACCACACTAGGGCCTGAAGCAATCCTGCGGTGTTGCGGCCAGATCACAAAAAAGTGAGTTGAAGAAAGGAGCTCAGGGGCACTGTAATTCACAAAACTGCAGAGTTATAAATGACAGCTATCGTCCAAAAATATATTGAAGTAAGGCTGCCAAGAGGACTTGAAAGCGGGGCAGAATTGCAGGAAACCGATTTCAGGAGGTAGACGGGAATTGCATGTAAAGCATAGGAAAAGAGGCAGAACGTCCACAATGATGCACTTGGCCAAAAAGGGCGTATGCGTTTTTTCCTGAATCAGGAGAAAACGCATACGCCCTTTTTGGCCAACCAAGCAAGCTTGCAAAGGAAATCTGCACTACAGTGAAGTCTCACTGTCGCCCGGTCAAAAGGGCCATCTGAAAAAAGTGTAAAATCCAGAAAGGCAGGACAGGCCATGGAGAACTTTGAGCCTTGTTATGCTGATGGGCGGGATGTAAATTGCCAACAGCCACTCTGGAGAAGTGTATGGTGTTTCCTGAAACATCTAAAAAACTAAGCAACAGAGCCTAGGGCACTTCCACTTATGGTCCTATAGCTTAGCAAAATTAAAATCAAAAAGACACAGCCACCCCAAAGTTTGGGACGGCTCTGTTTACAAGAACCTCGTTTACGGTACAAGTTCAATATCACAGAAAGCGAAAAATGGATAAAGAAGTTGTGGTACTTACGTACAATGCAATATCACTCAGCAATGAAATCTATGTCATCAGGCCCGTAGCAGCATAATGAGTGGATGCAGGTACGATGATTCTAAGTGAAATAAGTCACACAGAAAAAGAAACATCATAAGGTATCACTACTACACGGAATGTAAACTTGACTACACAGGAACTGAATTACAAAACAGAACAGGGTCTCAAATGTAGAAAACCAACTTATGCTTGCTTAAGGGGAAAGGTGAGTTGGGGTGCTGCATGAAACCAGAGATTGAAATTAGCACAGATACCGTTCCATAAGCCAAATATGTAATAGACAAGAGCTACTCCTTGCTCAACGAAGTGGACTCAACACCCCATATTAAACGCCTAAGAATACACCTGACTAGTAAGAATCTTAAATCCTGTGGACTTATATGTCTCCGAAAGAGAATCAAGCGTGTGTACGGCGGCATAAACGCAGCAGTGATAGGATTGGTGAGGTTCGGTGAGCAAATGCAGACCCTTTGAAGTCATATTGCATGGTACCCATTCCATGGGTCTCAACTCTCCAGGTTTAAGGGATTCTTCCTTCAGCTAAAACATGCATGTGGAACCCAGAGTATGATCCACCGTGTGATCGGGAAACGTGTTCAAATGTGTCTCAGTTTTCGTCCCCTGGTACTCGGGTGCAAACTCCAGACGCTTTACTAACACTCTCCCCACTTGGAGAGTCAGTGTCTTTAAACTCCTGTTTGGCCCAGTTTGCAATTTCTGCGGAAAATGTACAGGAATAGGGAGAACCAATGAGAAACTAGCTGGAGGTGTCTGGACGGGCAAATTTAACTCTCATTTCCCACCAGAAAGAGGAATTAACCAAAGGCTCAGCATTCCGTGCCGGAACCACACTAGGGCCTGAAGCAATCCTGCGGTGTTGCGGCCAGCTCACAAGAAAGCGAGTTGAAGAAAGGAGCTCAGGGGCACTGTAATTCACAAACCTGCAGAGTTATAAATGACAGCTATCGTCCAAAAATATATTGAAGTAAGGCTGCCAAGAGGACTTGAAAGCGGGGCAGGATTGCAGGAAACCGATTTCAGGAGGTAGACAGGAATTGCATGTAAAGCATAGGAAAAGAGGCAGAACGTCCACAATGATGCACTTGGCCAAAAAGGGCGTATGCGTTTTTTCCTGAATATATTCAGGAAAAAACGCATACGCCCTTTTTGGCCAACCAAGCAAGCCTGCAAAGGAAATCTGCACTCCAATGAAGTCTCACTGCCCCCCGGTCAAAAGGGCCATCTGAAAAAAGTGTAAAATCCAGAAAGGCAGGACAGGCCATGGAGAACTGGGAGCCTTGTTATGCTGATGGGCGGGATGTAAATTGCCAACAGCCACTCTGGAGAAGTGTATGGTGTTTCCTGAAACATCTAAAAAACAAAGCAACAGAGCCTAGGGCACTTCCACTTATGGTCCTATAGCTTAGGGAAATTAAAATCAAAAAGACACAGCCTCCCCAAACTTTGGGACGGCTCTGTTTACAAGAACCTCGTTTACGGTACAAGTTCAATATCACAGAAAGCGAAAAATGGATACAGAAGTTGTGGTACTTACGTACAATGCAATATCACTCAGCAATGAAATCTATGTCATCAGGCCCGTAGCAGCATAATGAGTGGATTCAGGTATGATGATTCTAAGTGAAATAAGTCACACAGAAAAAGAAACACCATAAGATATAAGTACTACACGGAAGGTAAACTTGGCTACACAAGAACTGAATTACAAAACAGAACAGGGTCTCAAATGTAGAAAACCAACTTATGCTTGCTTGAAGGAAAAGGTGAGTTGGGGTGCTGCATGAAACCAGAGATTGAAATTAGCACAGATACCGTTCCATAAGCCAAATATGTAATAGACAAGAGCTACTCCTTGCTCAACGCAGTGGACGCAACACCCCATATTAAACGCTTAAGAATACACCTGACTAGAAATAATCTTAAAAACTACGGATTTATATGTCTCCGAAAGAGAATCAAGCGTGTGTACAGCGGCATAAACGCAGCAGTGATAGGATTGGTGAGGTTCGGTGAGCAAATGCAGACCCTTTGAAGTCATATTGCATGGTACCCATTCCATGGGTCTCAACTCTCCAAGTTTAAGGGATTCTTCCTTCAGCTAAAACATGCATGTGGAACACAGAGTATGATCCACCGTGTGATCAGGAAACGTGTTCAAATGTGTCTCAGTTTTCGTCCCCTGGTACTCGGGTGCAACACTCCAGACGCTTTACTAACACTCTCCCCACTTGGAGAGTCAGTGCCTTTAACCTCCTGTTTGGCCCAGTTTGCAATTTCTGTGGAAAATGAACAGGAATAGGGAGAACCAAAGAGAGACTAGCTGGAGGTTTCTGGACCGGCAAATTTAACTCTCATTTCCCACCAGGAAGAGGAATTAACCAAAGGGTCAGCGTGCCGTGCCAGAACCACACTAGGGCCTGAAGCAATCCTGCGGTGTTGCGGCCAGATCACAAAAAAGTGAGTTGAAGAAAGGAGCTCAGGGGCACTGTAATTCACAAAACTGCAGAGTTATAAATGACAGCTATCGTCCAAAAATATATTGAAGTAAGGCTGCCAAGAGGACTTGAAAGCGGGGCAGAATTGCAGGAAACCGATTTCAGGAGGTAGACGGGAATTGCATGTAAAGCATAGGAAAAGAGGCAGAGCGTCCACAATGATGCACTTGGCCAAAAAGGGCGTATGCGTTTTTTCCTGAATCAGGAGAAAACGCATACGCCCTTTTTGGCCAACCAAGCAAGCTTGCAAAGGAAATGTGCACTACAGTGAAGTCTCACTGTCCCCCGGTCAAAAGGGCCATCTGAAAAAAGTGTAAAATCCAGAAAGGCAGGACAGGCCATGGAGAACTTTGAGCCTTGTTATGCTGATGGGCGGGATGTAAATTCCCAACAGCCACTCTGGAGAAGTGTATGGTGTTTCCTGAAACATCTAAAAAACAAAGCAACAGAGCCTAGGGCACTTCCACTTATGGTCCTATAGCTTAGGGAAATTAAAATCAAAAAGACACAGCCACCCCAAAGTTTGGGACGGCTCTGTTTACAAGAACCTCGTTTACAGTACAAGTTCAATATCACAGAAAGCGAAAAATGGATAAAGAAGTTGTGGTACTTACGTACAATGCAATATCACTCAGCAATGAAATCTATGTCATCAGGCCCGTCGCAGCATAATGAGTGGATTCAGGTACGATGATTCTAAGTGAAATAAGTCACACAGAAAAAGAAACATCATAAGATATCACTACTACACGGAATGTAAACTTGGCTACACAGGAACTGAATTACAAAACAGAACAGGGTCTCAAATGTAGAAAACCAACTTATGCTTGCTTAAGGGGAAAGGTGAGTTGGGGTGCTGCATGAAACCAGAGATTGAAATTAGCACAGATACCGTGCCATAAGCCAAATATGTAATAGACAAGAGCTACTCCTTGCTAAACGAAGTGTACTCAACACCCCATATTAAACGCCTAAGAATACACCTGACTAGTAAGAATCTTAAAACCTGTGGATTTATATGTCTCCGAAAGAGAATCAAGCGTGTGTACGGCGGCATAAACGCAGCAGTGATAGGATTGGTGAGGTTCGGTGAACAAATGCAGACCCTTTGAAGTCATATTGCATGGTACCCATTCCATGGGTCTCAACTCTCCAAGTTTAAGGGATTCTTCCTTCAGCTAAAACATGCATGTGGAACCCAGAGTATGATCCACCGTGTGATCGGGAAACGTGTTCAAATGTGTCTCAGTTTTCGTCCCCTGGTACTCGGGTGCAACATTCAAGACGCTTTACTAACACTCTCCCCACTTGGAGAGTCAGTGCCTTTAAACTCTTGTTTGGCCCAGTTTGCAAATTCTGCGGAAAATGTACAGGAATAGGGAGAACCAATGAGAGACTAGCTGGAGGTGTCTGGACGGGCAAATTTAACTCTCATTTCCCACCAGGAAGAGGAATTAACCAAAGGTTCAGCGTGCCGTGCCGGAACCACACTAGGGCCTGAAGCAATCCTGCGGTGTTGCGGCCAGCTCACAAGAAAGCCAGTTGAAAAAAGGAGCTCAGGGGCACTGTAATTCACAAACCTGCAGAGTTATAAATGACAGCTATCGTCCAAAAATATATTGAAGTAAGGCTGCCAAGAGGACTTGAAAGCGGGGCAGAATTGCAGGAAACCGATTTCAGGAGGTAGACGGGAATTGCATGTAAAGCATAGGAAAAGAGGCAGAACGTCCACAATGATGCACTTGGCCAAAAAGGGCGTATGCGTTTTTTCCTGAATATATTCAGGAAAAAACGCATACGCCCTTTTTGGCCAACCAAGCAAGCTTGCAAAGGAAATCTGCACTACAATGAAGTCTCACTGCCCCCCGGTCAAAAGGGCCATCTGAAAAAAGTGTAAAATCCAGAAAGGCAGGACAGGCCATAGAGAACTGGGAGCTTTGTTATGCTGATGGGCGGGATGTAAATTGCCAACAGCCACTCTGGAGAAGTGTATGGTGTTTCCTGAAACATCTAAATAACAAAGCAACAGAGCCTAGGGCACTTCCACTTATGGTCCTATAGCTTAGGGAAATTAAAATCATAAAGACACAGCCACCCCAAAGTTTGGGACGGCTCTGTTTACAAGAACCTCGTTTACGGTACAAGTTCAATATCACAGAAAGCGAAAAATGGATAAAGAAGTTGTGGTACTTACGTACAATGCAATATCACTCAGCAATGAAATCTATGTCATCAGGCCCGTCGCAGCATAATGAGTGGATTCAGGTACGATGATTCTAAGTGAAATAAGTCACACAGAAAAAGAAACATCATAAGATATCACTACTACACGGAATGTAAACTTGGCTACACAGGAACTGAATTACAAAACAGAACAGGGTCTCAAATGTAGAAAACCAACTTATGCTTGCTTAAGGGGAAAGGTGAGTTGGGGTGCTGCATGAAACCAGAGATTGAAATTAGCACAGATACCGTGCCATAAGCCAAATATGTAATAGACAAGAGCTACTCCTTGCTAAACGAAGTGTACTCAACACCCCATATTAAACGCCTAAGAATACACCTGACTAGTAAGAATCTTAAAACCTGTGGATTTATATGTCTCCGAAAGAGAATCAAGCGTGTGTACGGCGGCATAAACGCAGCAGTGATAGGATTGGTGAGGTTCGGTGAGCAAATGCAGACCCTTTGAAGTCATATTGCATGGTACCCATTCCATGGGTCTCAACTCTCCAGGTTTAAGGGATTCTTCCTTCAGCTAAAACATGCATGTGGAACCCAGAGTATGATCCACCGTGTGATCGGGAAACGTGTTCAAATGTGTCTCAATTTTCGTCCCCTGGTACTCGGGTGCAAACTCCAGACGCTTTACTAACACTCTCCCCACTTGGAGAGTCAGTGCCTTTAACCTCCTGTTTGGCCCAGTTTGCAATTTCTGCGGAAAATGTACAGGAATAGGGAGAACCAATGAGAGACTAGCTGGGGGTGTCTGGACGGGCAAATTTAACTCTCATTTCCCACCAGGAAGAGGAATTAACCAAAGGCTCAGCGTGCCATGCCGGAACCACACTAGGGCCTGAAGCAATCCTGCGGTGTTGTGGCCAGCTCACAAGAAAGCGAGTTGAAGAAAGGAGCTCAGGGGCACTGTAATTCACATACCTGCAGAGTTATAAATGACAGCTATCGTCCAAAAATATATTGAAGTAAGGCTGCCAAGAGGACTTGAAAGCGGGGCAGAATTGCAGGAAACCGATTTCAGGAGGTAGACGGGAATTGCATGTAAAGCATAGGAAAAGAGGCAGAACGTCCACAATGATGCACTTGGCCAAAAAGGGCGTATGCGTTTTTTCCTGAATATATTCAGGAAGAAACGCATACGCCCTTTTTGGCCAACCAAGCAAGCTTGCAAAGGAAATCTGCACTACAATGAAGTCTCACTGCCCCCCGGTCAAAAGGGCCATCTGAAAAAAGTGTAAAATCCAGAAAGGCAAGACAGGACATGGAGAATTGGGAGCCTTGTTATGCTGATGGGCGGGATGTAAATTGCCAACAGCCACTCTGGAGAAGTGTATGCTGTTTCCTGAAACATCTAAAAAACAAAGCAACAGAGCCTAGGGCACTTCCACTTATGGTCCTATAGCTTAGGGAAATTAAAATCAAAAAGACACAGCCACCCCAAAGTTTGGGACGGCTCTGTTTACAAGAACCTTGTTTACGATACAAGTTCAATATCACAGAAAGCGAAAAATGGATAAAGAAGTTGTGGTACTTACGTACAATGCAATATCACTCAGCAATGAAATCTATGTCATCAGGCCCGTAGCAGCATAATGAGTGGATTAAGGTACGATGATTGTAAGTGAAATAAGTCACACAGAAAAAGAAACATCATAAGATATCACTACTACACGGAATGTAAACTTGGCTACACAGGAACTGAATTACAAAACAGAACAGGGTCTCAAATGTAGAGAACCAACTTACGCTAGCTTAAGGGGAAAGGTGAGTTGGGGTGCTGCATGAAACCAGAGATTGAAATTAGCACAGATACCGTTCCATAAGCCAAATATGTAATAGACAAGAGCTACTCCTTGCTCAACGAAGTGGACTCAACACCCCATATTAAACGCCTAAGAATATACCTGACTAGAAATAATCTTTAAACCTACGGATTTATATGTCTCCGAAAGACAATCAAGCGTGTGTACAGCGGCATAAACGCAGCAGTGATAGGATTGGTGAGTTTCGGTGAGCAAATGCAGACCCTTTGAAGTCATATTGCATGGTACCCATTCCATGGGTCTCAACTCTCCAGGTTTAAGGGATTCTTCCTTCAGCTAAAACATGCATGTGGAACCCAGAGTATGATCCACCGTGTGATCGGGAAACGTGTTCAAATGTGTCTCAGTTTTCGTCCCCTGGTACTCGGGTGCAAACTCCAGATGCTTTACTAACACTCTCCCCACTTGGAGAGTCAGTGCCTTTAACCTCCTGTTTGGCCCAGTTTGCAATTTCTGTGGAAAATGTACAGGAATAGGGAGAACCAATGAGAGACTAGCTGGGGGTGTCTGGACGGGCAAATTTAACTCTCATTTCCCACCAGGAAGAGGAATTAACCAAAGGCTCAGCGTGCCGTGCCGGAACCACACTAGGGCCTGAAGCAATCCTGCGGTGTTGCGGCCAGCTCACAAGAAAGCGAGTTGAAGAAAGGAGCTCAGGGGCACTGTAATTCACAAACCTGCAGAGTTATAAATGACAGCTATCGTCCAAACATATATTGAAGTAAGGCTGCCAAGAGGACTTGAAAGCGGGGCAGAATTGCAGGAAACAGATTTCAGGAGGTAGACGGGAATTGCATGTAAAGCATAGGAAAAGAGGCAGAACGTCCACAATGATGCACTTGGCCAAAAAGGGCGTATGCGTTTTTTCCTGAATATATTCAGGAAAAAACGCATACGCCCTTTTTGGCCAACCAAGCAAGCTTGCAAAGGAAATCTGCACTACAATGAAGTCTCACTGCCCCCCGGTCAAAAGGGCCATCTGAAAAAAGTGTAAAATCCAGAAAGGCAGGACAGGCCATGGAGAACTGGGAGCTTTGTTATGCTGATGGGCGGGATGTAAATTGCCAACAGCCACTCTGGAGAAGTGTATGGTGTTTCCTGAAACATCTAAAAAACAAAGCAACAGAGCCTAGGGCACTTCCACTTATGGTCCTATAGCTTAGGGAAATTAAAATCAAAAAGACACAGCCACCCCAAAGTTTGGGACGGCTCTGTTTACAAGAACCTCGTTTACAGTACAAGTTCAATATCACAGAAAACGAAAAATGGATAAAGAAGTTGTGGTACTTACGTACAATGCAATATCACTCAGCAATGAAATCTATGTCATCAGGCCCGTCGCAGCATAATGAGTGGATTCAGGTACGATGATTCTAAGTGAAATAAGTCACACAGAAAAAGAAACATCATAAGATATCACTACTACACGGAATGTAAACTTGGCTACACAGGAACTGAATTACAAAACAGAACAGGGTCTCAAATGTAGAAAACCAACTTATGCTTGCTTAAGGGGAAAGGTGAGTTGGGGTGCTGCATGAAACCAGAGATTGAAATTAGCACAGATACCGTGCCATAAGCCAAATATGTAATAGACAAGAGCTACTCCTTGCTAAACGAAGTGGACTCAACACCCCATATTAAACGCCTAAGAATACACCTGACTAGTAAGAATCTTAAAACCTGTGGATTTATATGTCTCCGAAAGAGAATCAAGCGTGTGTACGGCGGCATAAACGCAGCAGTGATAGGATTGGTGAGGTTCGGTGAGCAAATGCAGACCCTTTGAAGTCATATTGCATGGTACCCATTCCATGGGTCTCAACTCTCCAGGTTTAAGGGATTCTTCCTTCAGCTAAAACATGCATGTGGAACCCAGAGTATGATCCACCGTGTGATCGGGAAACGTGTTCAAATGTGTCTCAGTTTTCGTCCCCTGGTACTCGGGTGCAACATTCAAGACGCTTTACTAACACTCTCCCCACTTGGAGAGTCAGTGCCTTTAAACTCCTGTTTGGCCCAGTTTGCAATTTCTGCGGAAAATGTACAGGAATAGGGAGAACCAATGAGAGACTAGCTGGAGGTGTCTGGACGGGCAAATTTAACTCTCATTTCCCACCAGGAAGAGGAATTAACCAAAGGTTCAGCGTGCCGTGCCGGAACCACACTAGGGCCTGAAGCAATCTTGTGGTGTTGCGGCCAGCTCACAAGAAAGCGAGTTGAAGAAAGGAGCTCAGGGGCACTGTAATTCACAAACCTGCAGAGTTATAAATGACAGCTATCGTCCAAAAATATATTGAAGTAAGGCTGCCAAGAGGACTTGAAAGCGGGGCAGAATTGCAGGAAACCGATTTCAGGAGTTAGACGGGAATTGCATGTAAAGCATAGGAAAAGAGGCAGAACGTCCACAATGATGCACTTGGCCAAAAAGGGCATATGCGTTTTTTCCTGAATATATTCAGGAAAAAACGCATACACACTTTTTGGCCAACCAAGCAAGCTTGCAAAGGAAATCTGCACTACAATGAAGTCTCACTGCCCCCCGGTCAAAAGGGCCATCTGAAAAAAGTGTAAAATCCAGAAAGGCAGGACAGGCCATGGAGAACTGGGAGCCTTGTTATGCTGATGGGCGGGATGTAAATTGCCACAGCCACTCTGGAGAAGTGTATGCTGTTTCCTGAAACATCTAAAAAACAAAGCAACAGAGCCTAGGGCACTTCCACTTATGGTCCTATAGCTTAGGGAAATTAAAATCAAAAAGACACAGCCACCCCAAAGTTTGGGACGGCTCTGTTTACAAGAACCTCGTTTACGGTACAAGTTCAATATCACAGAAAGCGAAAAATGGATAAAGAAGTTGTGGTACTTACGTACAATGCAATATCACTCAGCAATGAAATCTATGTCATCAGGCCCGTAGCAGCATAATGAGTGGATTAAGGTACGATGATTGTAAGTGAAATAAGTCACACAGAAAAAGAAACATCATAAGATATCACTACTACACGGAATGTAAACTTGGCTACACAGGAACTGAATTACAAAACAGAACAGGGTCTCAAATGTAGAAAACCAACTTACGCTAGCTTAAGGGGAAAGGTGAGTTGGGGTGCTGCATGAAACCAGAGATAGAAATTAGCACAGATACCGTTCCATAAGCCAAATATATAATAGACAAGAGCTACTCCTTGCTCAACGAAGTGGACTCAACACCCCATATTAAACGCCTAAGAATATACCTGACTAGAAATAATCTTAAAACCTACGGATTTATATGTCTCCGAAAGACAATCAAGCGTGTGTACAGCGGCATAAACGCAGCAGTGATAGGATTGGTGAGGTTCGGTGAGCAAATGCAGACCCTTTGAAGTCATATTGCATGGTACCCATTCCATGGGTCTCAACTCTCCAGGTTTAAGGGATTCTTCCTTCAGCTAAAACATGCATGTGGAACCCAGAGTATGATCCACCGTGTGATCGGGAAACGTGTTCAAATGTGTCTCAGTTTTCGTCCCCTGGTACTCGGGTGCAAACTCCAGACGCTTTACTAACACTCTCCCCACTTGGAGAGTCAGTGCCTTTAACCTCCTGTTTGGCCCAGTTTGCAATTTCTGCGGAAAATGTACAGGAATAGGGAGAACCAATGAGAGACTAGCTGGGGGTGTCTGGACAGGCAAATTTATCTCTCATTTCCCACCAGGAAGAGGAATTAACCAAAGGTTCAGCGTGCCGTGCCGGAACCACACTAGGGCCTGAAGCAATCCTGCGGTGTTGCGGCCAGCTCACAAGAAAGCGAGTTGAAGAAAGGAGCTCAGGGGCACTGTAATTCACAAACCTGCAGAGTTATAAATGACAGCTATCGTCCAAAAATATATTGAAGTAAGGCTGCCAAGAGGACTTGAAAGCGGGGCAGAATTGCAGGAAACCGATTTCAGGAGGTAGACGGGAATTGCATGTAAAGCATAGGAAAAGAGGCAGAACGTCCACAATGATGCACTTGGCCAAAAAGGGCGTATGCGTTTTTTCCTGAATATATTCAGGAAAAAACGCATACGCCCTTTTTGGCGAACCAAGCAAGCTTGCAAAGGAAATCTGCACTACAATGAAGTCTCACTGCCCCCCGGTCAAAAGGGTCATCTGAAAAAAGTGTAAAATCCAGAAAGGCAGGACAGGCCATGGAGAACTGGGAGTTTTGTTATGCTGATGGGCGGGATGTAAATTGCCAACAGCCACTCTGGAGAAGTGTATGATGTTTCCTGAAACATCTAAAAAACAAAGCAACAGAGCCTAGGGCACTTCCACTTATGGTCCTATAGCTTAGGGAAATTAAAATCAAAAAGACACAGCCACCCCAAAGTTTGGGACGGCTCTGTTTACAAGAACCTCGTTTACGGTACAAGTTCAATATCACAGAAAACGAAAAATGGATAAAGAAGTTGTGGTACTTACGTACAATGCAATATCACTCAGCAATGAAATCTATGTCATCAGGCCCGTCGCAGCATAATGAGTGGATTCAGGTACGATGATTCTAAGTGAAATAAGTCACACAGAAAAAGAAACATCATAAGATATCACTACTACACGGAATGTAAACTTGGCTACACAGGAACTGAATTACAAAACAGAACAGGGTCTCAAATGTAGAAAACCAACTTATGCTTGCTTAAGGGGAAAGGTGAGTTGGGGTGCTGCATGAAACCAGAGATTGAAATTAGCACAGATACCGTGCCATAAGCCAAATATGTAATAGACAAGAGCTACTCCTTGCTAAACGAAGTGTACTCAACACCCCATATTAAACGCCTAAGAATACACCTGACTAGTAAGAATCTTAAAACCTGTGGATTTATATGTCTCCGAAAGAGAATCAAGCGTGTGTACGGCGGCATAAACGCAGCAGTGATAGGATTGGTGAGGTTCGGTGAGCAAATGCAGAGCCTTTGAAGTCATATTGCATGGTACCCATTCCATGGGTCTCAACTCGCCAGGATTAAGGGATTCTTCCTTCAGCTAAAACATGCATGTGGAACCCAGAGTATGATCCACCATGTGATCGGGAAACGTGTTCAAATGTGTCTCAGTTTTCGTCCCCTGGTACTCGGGTGCAACATTCAAGACGCTTTACTAACACTCTCCCCACTTGGAGAGTCAGTGCCTTTAAACTCCTGTTTGGCCCAGTTTGCAATTTCTGCGGAAAATGTACAGGAATAGGGAGAACCAATGAGAGACTAGCTGGAGGTGTCTGGACGGGCAAATTTAACTCTCATTTCCCACCAGGAAGAGGAATTAACCAAAGGTTCAGCGTGCCGTGCCGGAACCACACTAGGGCCTGAAGCAATCCTGCGGTGTTGCGGCCAGCTCACAAGAAAGCCAGTTGAAAAAAGGAGCTCAGGGGCACTGTAATTCACAAACCTGCAGAGTTATAAATGACAGCTATCGTCCAAAAATATATTGAAGTAAGGCTGCCAAGAGGACTTGAAAGCGGGGCAGAATTGCAGGAAACCGATTTCAGGAGGTAGACGGGAATTGCATGTAAAGCATAGGAAAAGAGGCAGAACGTCCACAATGATGCACTTGGCCAAAAAGGGCGTATGCGTTTTTTCCTGAATATATTCAGGAAAAAACGCATACGCCCTTTTTGGCCAACCAAGCAAGCTTGCAAAGGAAATCTGCACTACAATGAAGTCTCACTGCCCCCCGCTCAAAAGGGCCATCTGAAAAAAGTGTAAAATCCAGAAAGGCAAGACAGGACATGGAGAATTGGGAGCCTTGTTATGCTGATGGGCGGGATGTAAATTGCCAACAGCCACTCTGGAGAAGTGTATGCTGTTTCCTGAAACATCTAAAAAACAAAGCAACAGAGCCTAGGGCACTTCCACTTATGGTCCTATAGCTTAGGGAAATTAAAATCAAAAAGACACAGCCACCCCAAAGTTTGGGATGGCTCTCTTTACAAGAACCTTGTTTACGGTACAAGTTCAATATCACAGAAAGCGAAAAATGGATAAAGAAGTTGTGGTACTTACGTACAATGCAATATCACTCAGCAATGAAATCTATGTCATCAGGCCCGTCGCAGCATAATGAGTGGATTCAGGTACGATGATTCTAAGTGAAATAAGTCACACAGAAAAAGAAACATCATAAGATATCACTACTACACGGAATGTAAACTTGGCTACACAGGAACTGAATTACAAAACAGAACAGGGTCTCAAATGTAGAAAACCAACTTATGCTTGCTTAAGGGGAAAGGTGAGTTGGGGTGCTGCATGAAACCAGAGATTGAAATTAGCACAGATACCGTGCCATAAGCCAAATATGTAATAGACAAGAGCTACTCCTTGCTAAACGAAGTGTACTCAACACCCCATATTAAACGCCTAAGAATACACCTGACTAGTAAGAATCTTAAAACCTGTGGATTTATATGTCTCCGAAAGAGAATCAAGCGTGTGTACGGCGGCATAAACGCAGCAGTGATAGGATTGGTGAGGTTCGGTGAGCAAATGCAGAACCTTTGAAGTCATATTGCATGGTACCCATTCCATGGGTCTCAACTCTCCAGGTTTAAGGGATTCTTCCTTCAGCTAAAACATGCATGTGGAACCCAGAGTATGATCCACCGTGTGATCGGGAAACGTGTTCAAATGTGTCTCAGTTTTCGTCCCCTGGTACTCGGGTGCAACATTCAAGACGCTTTACTAACACTCTCCCCACTTGGAGAGTCAGTGCCTTTAAACTCCTGTTTGGCCCAGTTTGCAATTTCTGCGGAAAATGTACAGGAATAGGGAGAACCAATGAGAGACTAGCTGGAGGTGTCTGGACGGGCAAATTTAACTCTCATTTCCCACCAGGAAGAGGAATTAACCAAAGGTTCAGCGTGCCGTTCCGGAACCACACTAGGGCCTGAAGCAATCCTGCGGTGTTGCGGCCAGCTCACAAGAAAGCGAGTTGAAGAAAGGAGCTCAGGGGCACTGTAATTCACATACCTGCAGAGTTATAAATGACAGCTATCGTCCAAAAATATATTGAAGTAAGGCTGCCAAGAGGACTTGAAAGCGGGGCAGAATTGCAGGAAACCGATTTCAGGAGGTAGACGGGAATTGCATGTAAAGCATAGGAAAAGAGGCAGAACGTCCACAATGATGCACTTGGCCAAAAAGGGCGTATGCGTTTTTTCCTGAATATATTCAGGAAAAAACGCATACGCCCTTTTTGGCCAACCAAGCAAGCTTGCAAAGGAAATCTGCACTACAATGAAGTCTCACTGCCCCCCGGTCAAAAGGGCCATCTGAAAAAAGTGTAAAATCCAGAAAGGCAAGACAGGACATGGAGAATTGGGAGCCTTGTTAAGCTGATGGGCGGGATGTAAATTGCCAACAGCCACTCTGGAGAAGTGTATGCTGTTTCCTGAAACATCTAAAAAACAAAGCAACAGAGCCTAGGGCACTTCCACTTATGGTCCTATAGCTTAGGGAAATTAAAATCAAAAAGACACAGTCACCCCAAAGTTTGGGACGGCTCTGTTTACAAGAACCTTGTTTACGATACAAGTTCAATATCACAGAAAGCGAAAAATGGATAAAGAAGTTGTGGTACTTACGTACAATGCAATATCACTCAGCAATGAAATCTATGTCATCAGGCCCGTAGCAGCATAATGAGTGGATTAAGGTACGATGATTGTAAGTGAAATAAGTCACACAGAAAAAGAAACATCATAAGATATCACTACTACACGGAATGTAAACTTGGCTACACAGGAACTGAATTACAAAACAGAACAGGGTCTCAAATGTAGAGAACCAACTTACGCTAGCTTAAGGGGAAAGGTGAGTTGGGGTGCTGCATGAAACCAGAGATTGAAATTAGCACAGATACCGTTCCATAAGCCAAATATATAATAGACAAGAGCTACTCCTTGCTCAACGAAGTGGACTCAACACCCCATATTAAACGCGTAAGAATATACCTGACTAGAAATAATCTTTAAACCTACGGATTTATATGTCTCCGAAAGACAATCAAGCGTGTGTACAGCGGCATAAACGCAGCAGTGATAGGATTGGTGAGTTTCGGTGAGCAAATGCAGACCCTTTGAAGTCATATTGCATGGTACCCATTCCATGGGTCTCAACTCTCCAGGTTTAAGGGATTCTTCCTTCAGCTAAAACATGCATGTGGAACCCAGAGTATGATCCACCGTGTGATCGGGAAACGTGTTCAAATGTGTCTCAGTTTTCGTCCCCTGGTACTCGGGTGCAAACTCCAGATGCTTTACTAACACTCTCCCCACTTGGAGAGTCAGTGCCTTTAACCTCCTGTTTGGCCCAGTTTGCAATTTCTGTGGAAAATGTACAGGAATAGGGAGAACCAATGAGAGACTAGCTGGGGGTGTCTGGACGGGCAAATTTAACTCTCATTTCCCACCAGGAAGAGGAATTAACCAAAGGCTCAGCGTGCCGTGCCGGAACCACACTAGGGCCTGAAGCAATCCTGCGGTGTTGCGGCCAGCTCACAAGAAAGCGAGTTGAAGAAAGGAGCTCAGGGGCACTGTAATTCACAAACCTGCAGAGTTATAAATGACAGCTATCGTCCAAAAATATATTGAAGTAAGGCTGCCAAGAGGACTTGAAAGCGGGGCAGAATTGCAGGAAACCGATTTCAGGAGGTAGACGGGAATTGCATGTAAAGCATAGGAAAAGAGGCAGAACGTCCACAATGATGCACTTGGCCAAAAAGGGCGTATGCGTTTTTTCCTGGAAAAAACGCATACGCCCTTTTTGGCCAACCAAGCAAGCTTGCAAAGGAAATCTGCACTACAATGAAGTCTCACTGCCCCCCGGTCAAAAGGGCCATCTGAAAAAAGTGTAAAATCCAGAAAGGCAGGGAGGCCATGGAGAACTGGGAGCTTTGTTATGCTGATGGGCGGGATGTAAATTGCCAACAGCCACTCTGGAGAAGTGTATGGTGTTTCCTGAAACATCTAAAAAACAAAGCAACAGAGCCTAGGGCACTTCCACTTATGGTCCTATAGCTTAGGGAAATTAAAATCAAAAAGACACAGCCACCCCAAAGTTTGGGACGGCTCTGTTTACAAGAACCTCGTTTACGGTACAAGTTCAATATCACAGAAAGCGAAAAATGGATAAAGAAGTTGTGGTAGTTACGTACAATGCAATATCACTCAGCAATGAAATCTATGTCATCAGGCCCGTAGCAGCATAATGAGTGGATTCAGGTACGATGATTCTAAGTGAAATAAGTCACACCAAAAAAGAAACATCATAAGATATCACTACTACACGGAATGTAAACTTGGCTACACAGGAACTGAATTACAAAACAGAACAGGGTCTCAAATGTAGAAAACCAACTTATGCTTGCTTAAGGGGAAAGGTGAGTTGGGGTGCTGTATGAAACCAGAGATTGAAATTAGCACAGATACCGTGCCATAAGCCAAATATGTAATAGACAAGAGCTACTCCTTGCTAAACGAAGTGTACTCAACACCCCATATTAAACGCCTAAGAATACACCTGACTAGTAAGAATCTTAAAACCTACGGATTTATTTGTCTCCGAAAGAGAATCAAGCGTGTGTACGGCGGCATAAACGCAGCAGTGATAGGATTGGTGAGGTTCGGTGAGCAAATGCAGACCCTTTGAAGTCATATTGCATGGTACCCATTCCATGGGTCTCAACTCTCCAGGTTTAAGGGATTCTTCCTTCAGCTAAAACATGCATGTGGAACCCAGAGTATGATCCACCGTGTGATCGGGAAACGTGTTCAAATGTGTCTCAGTTTTCGTCCCCTGGTACTCGGGTGCAACATTCAAGACGCTTTACTAACACTCTCCCCACTTGGAGAGTCAGTGCCTTTAAACTCCTGTTTGGCCCAGTTTGCAATTTCTGCGGAAAATGTACAGGAATAGGGAGAACCAATGAGAGACTAGCTGGAGGTGTCTGGACGGGCAAATTTAACTCTCATTTCCCACCAGGAACAGGAATTAACCAAAGGTTCAGCGTGCCATGCCGGAACCACACTAGGGCCTGAAGCAATCCTGCGGTGTTGCGGCCAGCTCACAAGAAAGCGAGTTGAAGAAAGGAGCTCAGGGGCACTGTAATTCACAAACCTGCAGAGTTATAAATGACAGCTATCGTCCAAAAATATATTGAAGTAAGGCTGCCAAGAGGACTTGAAAGCGGGGCAGAATTGCAGGAAACCGATTTCAGGAGGTAGACGGGAATTGCATGTAAAGCATAGGAAAAGAGGCAGAACGTCCACAATGATGCACTTGGCCAAAAAGGGCGTATGCGTTTTTTCCTGAATATATTCAGGAAAAAACGCATACGCCCTTTTTGGCCAACCAAGCAAGCTTGCAAAGGAAATCTGCACTACAATGAAGTCTCACTGCCCCCCGGTCAAAAGGGCCATCTGAAAAAACTGTAAAATCCAGAAAGGCAAGACAGGACATGGAGAATTGGGAGCCTTGTTATGCTGATGGGCGGGATGTAAATTGCCAACAGTCACTCTGGAGAAGTGTATGCTGTTTCCTGAAACATCTAAAAAACAAAGCAACAGAGCCTAGGGCACTTCCACTTATGGTCCTATAGCTTAGGGAAATTAAAATCAAAAAGACACAACCACCCCAAAGTTTGGGATGGCTCTGTTTACAAGAACCTCGTTTACGGTACAAGTTCAATATCACAGAAAGCGAAAAATGGATAAAGAAGTTGTGGTACTTACGTACAATGCAATATCACTCAGCAATGAAATCTATGTCATCAGGCCCTTAGCAGCATAATGAGTGGATTAAGGTACGATGATTGTAAGTGAAATAAGTCACACAGAAAAAGAAACATCATAAGATATCACTACTACACGGAATGTAAACTTGGCTACACAGGAACTGAATTTCAAAACAGAACAAGGTCTCAAATGTAGAAAACCAACTTACGCTAGCTTAAGGGGAAAGGTGAGTTGGGGTGCTGCATGAAACCAGAGATTGAAATTAGCACAGATACCGTGCCATAAGCCAAATATGTAATAGACAAGAGCTACTCCTTGGTAAACGAAGTGTACTCAACACCCCATATTAAACGCCTAAGAATACACCTGACTAGTAAGAATCTTAAAACCTGTGGATTTATATGTCTCCGAAAGAGAATCAAGCGTGTGTACGGCGGCATAAACGCAGCAGTGATAGGATTGGTGAGGTTCGGTGAGCAAATGCAGACCCTTTAAAGTCATATTGCATGGTACCCATTCCATGGGTCTCAACTCTCCAGGTTTAAGGGATTCTTCCTTCAGCTAAAACATGCATGTGGAACCCAGAGTATGATCCACCGTGTGATCGGGAAACGTGTTCAAATGTGTCTCAGTTTTCGTCCCCTGGTACTCGGGTGCAACATTCAAGACGCTTTACTAACACTCTCCCCACTTGGAGAGTCAGTGCCTTTAACCTCCTGTTTGGCCCAGTTTGCAATTTCTGCGGAAAATGTACAGGTATAGGGAGAACCAATGAGAAACTAGCTGGAGGTGTCTGGACGGGCAAATTTAACTCTCATTTCCCACCAGGAAGAGGAATTAACCAAAGGCTCAGCGTGCCGTGCCGGAACCACACTAGGGCCTGAAGCAATCCTGCGGTGTTGCGGCCAGCTCACAAGAAAGCGAGTTGAAGAAAGGAGCTCAGGGGCACTGTAATTCACAAACCTGCAGAGTTATAAATGACAGCTATCGTCCAAAAATATATTGAAGTAAGGCTGCCAAGAGGACTTGAAAGCGGGGCAGAATTGTAGGAAATCGATTTCAGGAGGTACACTGGAATTGCATGTAAAGCATAGAAAAGAGGCAGAACGTCCACAATGATGCACTTGGCCAAAAAGGGCGTATGCGTTTTTTCCTGAATATATTCAGGAAAAAACGCATACGCCCTTTTTGGCCAACCAAGCAAGCTTTCAAAGGATATCTGAACTACAATGAAGTCTCACTGCCCCCCGGTCAAAAGGGCCATCTGAAAAAAGTGTAAAATCCAGAAAGGCAGGACAGGCCATGGAGAACTGGGAGCCTTGTTATGCTGATGGGCGGGATGTAAATTGCCAACAGCCACTCTGAAGAAGTGTATGGTGTTTCCTGAAACATCTAAAAAACAAAGCAACAGAGCCTAGGGCACTTCCACTTATGGTCCTATAGCTTAGGGAAATTAAAATCAAAAAGACACGGTCACCCCAAAGTTTGGGACGGCTCTGTTTACAAGAACCTCGTTTACGGTACAAGTTCAATATCACAGAAAGCGAAAAATGGATAAAGAAGTTGTGGTACTTACGTATAATGCAATATCACTCAGCAATGAAATCTATGTCATCAGGCCCGTAGCAGCATAATGAGTGGATGCAGGTATGATGAGTCTAAGTGAAATAAGTCACACAGAAAAAGAAACATCATAAGATATCACTACTACACGGAATGTAAACTTGACTACACAGGAACTCAATTACAAAACAGAACAGGGTCTCAAATGTAGAAAACCAACTTATGCTTGCTTAAGGGGAAAGGTGAGTTGGGGTGCTGCATGAAACCAGAGATTGAAATTAGCACAGATACCATTCCATAAGCCAAATATGTAATAGACAAGAGCTACTCCTTGGTAAACGAAGTGTACTCAACACCCCATATTAAACGCCTAAGAATACACCTGACTAGTAAGAATCTTAAAACCTGTGGATTTATATGTCTCTGAAAGAGAATCAAGCGTGTGTACGGCGGCATAAACGCAGCAGTGATAGGATTGGTGAGGTTCGGTGAGCAAATGCAGACCCTTTGAAGTCATATTGCATGGTACCCATTCCATGGGTCTCAACTCTCCAGGTTTAAGGGATTCTTCCTTCAGCTAAAACATGCATGTGGAACACAGAGTATGATCCACCGTGTGATCGGGAAACGTGTTCAAATGTGTCTCAGTTTTCGTCCCCTGGTACTTGGGTGCAAACTCCAGACGCTTTACTAACACTCTCCCCACTTGGAGAGTCAGTGCCTTTAACCTCCTGTTTGGCCCAGTTTGCAATTTCTGCGGAAAATGTACAGGAATAGGGAGAACCAATGAGAGACTAGCTGGGGGTGTCTGGACGGGCAAATTTAACTCTCATTTCCCACCAGGAAGAGGAATTAACCAAAGGCTCAGCGTGCCGTGCCAGAACCACACTAGGGCCTGAAGCAATCCTGCGGTGTTGCGGCCAGCTCACAAGAAAGCGAGTTGAAGAAAGGAGCTCAGGGGCACTGTAATTCACAAACCTGCAGAGTTATAAATGACAGCTATCGTCCAAAAATATATTGAAGTAAGGCTGCCAAGAGGACTTGAAAGCGGGGCAGAATTGCAGGAAACCGATTTCAGGAGGTAGACGGGAATTGCATGTAAAGCATAGGAAAAGAGGCAGAACGTCCACAATGATGCACTTGGCCAAAAAGGGCGTATGCGTTTTTTCCTGAATATATTCAGGAAAAAACGCATACGCCCTTTTTGGCCAACCAAGCAAGCTTGCAAAGGAAATCTGCACTACAATGAAGTCTCACTGCCCCCCGGGTCAAAAGGGCCATCTGAAAAAAGTGTAAAATCCAGAAAGGCAGGACAGGCCATGGAGAACTGGGAGCTTTGTTATGCTGATGGGCGGGATGTAAATTGCCAACAGCCACTCTGGAGAAGTGTATGGTGTTTCCTGAAACATCTAAAAAACAAAGCAACAGAGCCTAGGGCACTTCCACTTATGGTCCTATAGCTTAGGGAAATTAAAATCAAAAAGACACAGCCACCCCAAAGTTTGGGACGGCTCTGTTTACAAGAACCTCGTTTACGGTACAAGTTCAATATCACAGAAAGCGAAAAATGGATAAAGAAGTTGTGGTACTTACGTACAATGCAATATCACTCAGCAATGAAATCTATGTCATCAGGCCCGTCGCAGCATAATGAGTGGATTCAGGTACAATGATTCTAAGTGAAATAAGTCACACAGAAAAAGAAACATCATAAGATATCACTACTACACGGAATGTAAACTTGGCTACACACGAACTGAATTACAAAACAGAACAGGGTCTCAAATGTAGAAAACCAACTTATGCTTGCTTAAGAGGAAAGGTGAGTTGGGGTGCTGCATGAAACCAGAGATTGAAATTAGCACAGATACCGTGCCATAAGCCAAATATGTAATAGACAAGAGCTACTCCTTGCTAAACGAAGTGTACTCAACACCCCATATTAAACGCCTAAGAATACACCTGACTAGTAAGAATCTTAAAACCTGTGGATTTATATGTCTCCGAAAGAGAATCAAGCGTGTGTATGGCGGCATAAACGCAGCAGTGATAGGATTGGTGAGGTTCGGTGAGCAAATGCAGACCGTTTGAAGTCATATTGCATGGTACCCATTCCATGGGTCTCAACTCTCCAGGTTTAAGGGATTCTTCCTTCAGCTAAAACATGCATGTGGAACCCAGAGTATGATCCACCGTGTGATCGGGAAACGTGTTCAAATGTGTCTCAGTTTTCGTCCCCTGGTACTCGGGTGCAACATTCAAGACGCTTTACTAACACTCTCCCCACTTGGAGAGTCAGTGCCTTTAAACTCCTGTTTGGCCCAGTTTGCAATTTCTGTGGAAAATGTACAGGAATAGGGAGAACCAATGAGAGACTAGCTGGAGGTGTCTGGACGGGCAAATTTAACTCTCATTTCCCACCAGGAAGAGGAATTAACCAAAGGTTCAGCGTGCCGTGCCGGAACCACACTAGGGCCTGAAGCAATCCTGTGGTGTTGCGGCCAGCTCACAAGAAAGCGAGTTGAAGAAAGGAGCTCAGGGGCACTGTAATTCACAAACCTGCAGAGTTATAAATGACAGCTATCGTCCAAAAATATATTGAAGTAAGGCTGCCAAGAGGACTTGAAAGCGGGGCAGAATTGCAGGAAACCGATTTCAGGAGGTAGACGGGAATTGCATGTAAAGCATAGGAAAAGAGGCAGAACGTCCACAATGATGCACTTGGCCAAAAAGGGCGTATGCGTTTTTTCCTGAATATATTCAGGAAAAAACGCATACGCCCTTTTTGGCCAACCAAGCAAGCTTGCAAAGGAAATCTGCACTACAATGAAGTCTCACTGCCCCCTGGTCAAAAGGGCCATCTGAAAAAAGTGTAAAATCCAGAAAGGCAAGACAGGCCATGGAGAACTGGGAGCTTTGTTATGCTGATGGGCGGGATGTAAACTGCCAACAGCCACTCTGGGGAAGTGTATGCTGTTTCCTGAAACATCTAAAAAACAAAGCAACAGAGCCTAGGGCACTTCCACTTATGGTCCTATAGCTTAGGGAAATTAAAATCAAAAAGACACAGCCACCCCAAAGTTTGGGACGGCTCTGTTTACAAGAACCTCGTTTACGGTACAAGTTCAATATCACAGAAAGCGAAAAATGGATAAAGAAGTTGTGGTACTTACGTAGAATGCAATATCACTCAGCAATGAAATCTATGTCATCAGGCCCGTCGCAGCATAATGAGTGGATGCAGGTACGATGATTCTAAGTGAAATAAGTCACACAGAAAAAGAAACATCATAAGATATCACTACTACACGGAATGTAAACTTGGCTACACAGGAACTGAATTACAAAACAGAACAGGGTCTCAAATGTAGAAAACCAACTTATGCTTGCTTAAGGGGAAAGGTGAGTTGGGGTGCTGCATGAAACCAGAGATTGAAATTAGCACAGATACCGTGCCATAAGCCAAATATGTAATAGACAAGAGCTACTCCTTGCTCAACGAAGTGGACTCAACACCCCATATTAAACGCTTAAGAATATACCTGACTAGAAATAATCTTAAAAACTACGAATTTATATGTCTCCGAAAGACAATCAAGCGTGTGTACAGCGGCATAAACGCAGCAGTGATAGGATTGGTGAGGTTCGGTGAGCAAATGCAGACCCTTTGAAGTCATATTGCATGGTACCCATTCCATGGGTCTCAACTCTCCAGGTTTAAGGGATTCTTCCTTCAGCTAAAACATGCATGTGGAACCCAGAGTATGATCCACCGTGTGATCGGGAAACGTGTTCAAATGTGTCTCAGTTTTCGTCCCCTGGTACTCGGGTGCAACACTCCAGACGCTTTACTAACACTCTCCCCACTTGGAGAGTCAGTGCCTTTAACCTCCTGTTTGGCCCAGTTTGCAATTTCTGCGGAAAATGTACAGGAATAGGGAGAACCAATGAGAAACTAGCTGGAGGTGTCTGGACGGGCAAATTTAATTCTCATTTCCCACCAGGAAGAGGAATTAACCAAAGGCTCAGCGTGCCGTGCCGGAACCACACTAGGGCCTGAAGCAATCCTGCGGTGTTGCGGCCAGCTCACAAGAAAGCGAGTTGAAGAAAGGAGCTCAGGGGCACTGTAATTCACAAACCTGCAGAGTTATAAATGACAGCTATCGTCCAAAAATATATTGAAGTAAGGCTGCCAAGAGGACTTGAAAGCGGGGCAGAATTGTAGGAAATCGATTTCAGGAGGTACACTGGAATTGCATGTAAAGCATAGAAAAGAGGCAGAACGTCCACAATGATGCACTTGGCCAAAAAGGGCGTATGCGTTTTTTCCTGAATATATTCAGGAAAAAACGCATACGCCCTTTTTGGCCAACCAAGCAAGCTTTCAAAGGATATCTGAACTACAATGAAGTCTCACTGCCCCCCGGTCAAAAGGGCCATCTGAAAAAAGTGTAAAATCCAGAAAGGCAGGACAGGCCATGGAGAACTGGGAGCCTTGTTATGCTGATGGGCGGGATGTAAATTGCCAACAGCCACTCTGAAGAAGTGTATGGTGTTTCCTGAAACATCTAAAAAACAAAGCAACAGAGCCTAGGGCACTTCCACTTATGGTCCTATAGCTTAGGGAAATTAAAATCAAAAAGACACGGTCACCCCAAAGTTTGGGACGGCTCTGTTTACAAGAACCTCGTTTACGGTACAAGTTCAATATCACAGAAAGCGAAAAATGGATAAAGAAGTTGTGGTACTTACGTATAATGCAATATCACTCAGCAATGAAATCTATGTCATCAGGCCCGTAGCAGCATAATGAGTGGATGCAGGTATGATGAGTCTAAGTGAAATAAGTCACACAGAAAAAGAAACATCATAAGATATCACTACTACACGGAATGTAAACTTGACTACACAGGAACTGAATTACAAAACAGAACAGGGTCTCAAATGTAGAAAACCAACTTATGCTTGCTTAAGGGGAAAGGTGAGTTGGGGTGCTGCATGAAACCAGAGATTGAAATTAGCACAGATACCATTCCATAAGCCAAATATGTAATAGACAAGAGCTACTCCTTGGTAAACGAAGTGTACTCAACACCCCATATTAAACGCCTAAGAATACACCTGACTAGTAAGAATCTTAAAAACTACGAATTTATATGTCTCCGAAAGACAATCAAGCGTGTGTACAGCGGCATAAACGCAGCAGTGATAGGATTGGTGAGGTTCGGTGAGCAAATGCAGACCCTTTGAAGTCATATTGCATGGTACCCATTCCATGGGTCTCAACTCTCCAGGTTTAAGGGATTCTTCCTTCAGCTAAAACATGCATGTGGAACCCAGAGTATGATCCACCGTGTGATCGGGAAACGTGTTCAAATGTGTCTCAGTTTTCGTCCCCTGGTACTCGGGTGCAACACTCCAGACGCTTTACTAACACTCTCCCCACTTGGAGAGTCAGTGCCTTTAACCTCCTGTTTGGCCCAGTTTGCAATTTCTGCGGAAAATGTACAGGAATAGGGAGAACCAATGAGAAACTAGCTGAAGGTGTCTGGACGGGCAAATTTAACTCTCATTTCCCACCAGGAAGAGGAATTAACCAAAGGCTCAGCGTGCTGTGCCGGAACCACACTAGGGCCTGAAGCAATCCTGCGGTGTTGCGGCCAGCTCACAAGAAAGCGAGTTGAAGAAAGGAGCTCAGGGGCACTGTAATTCACAAACCTGCAGAGTTATAAATGACAGCTATCGTCCAAAAATATATTGAAGTAAGGCTGCCAAGAGGACTTGAAAGCGGGGCAGAATTGTAGGAAATCGATTTCAGGAGGTACACTGGAATTGCATGTAAAGCATAGAAAAGAGGCAGAACGTCCACAATGATGCACTTGGCCAAAAAGGGCGTATGCGTTTTTTCCTGAATATATTCAGGAAAAAACGCATACGCCCTTTTTGGCCAACCAAGCAAGCTTGCAAAGGATATCTGAACTACAATGAAGTCTCACTGCCCCCCGGTCAAAAGGGCCATCTGAAAAAAGTGTAAAATCCAGAAAGGCAGGACAGGCCATGGAGAACTGGGAGCCTTGTTATGCTGATGGGCGGGATGTAAATTGCCAACAGCCACTCTGAAGAAGTGTATGGTGTTTCCTGAAACATCTAAAAAACAAAGCAACAGAGCCTAGGGCACTTCCACTTATGGTCCTATAGCTTAGGGAAATTAAAATCAAAAAGACACGGTCACCCCAAAGTTTGGGACGGCTCTGTTTACAAGAACCTCGTTTACGGTACAAGTTCAATATCACAGAAAGCGAAAAATGGATAAAGAAGTTGTGGTACTTACGTATAATGCAATATCACTCAGCAATGAAATCTATGTCATCAGGCCCGTAGCAGCATAATGAGTGGATGCAGGTATGATGAGTCTAAGTGAAATAAGTCACACAGAAAAAGAAACATCATAAGATATCACTACTACACGGAATGTAAACTTGACTACACAGGAACTGAATGACAAAACAGAACAGGGTCTCAAATGTAGAAAACCAACTTATGCTTGCTTAAGGGGAAAGGTGAGTTGGGGTGCTGCATGAAACCAGAGATTGAAATTAGCACAGATACCATTCCATAAGCCAAATATGTAATAGACAAGAGCTACTCCTTGGTAAACGAAGTGTACTCAACACCCCATATTAAACGCCTAAGAATACACCTGACTAGTAAGAATCTTAAAACCTGTGGATTTATATGTCTCTGAAAGAGAATCAAGCGTGTGTACGGGGGCATAAACGCAGCAGTGATAGGATTGGTGAGGTTCGGTGAGCAAATGCAGACCCTTTGAAGTCATATTGCATGGTACCCATTCCATGGGTCTCAACTCTCCAGGTTTAAGGGATTCTTCCTTCAGCTAAAACATGCATGTGGAACACAGAGTATGATCCACCGTGTGATCGGGAAACGTGTTCAAATGTGTCTCAGTTTTCGTCCCCTGGTACTTGGGTGCAAACTCCAGACGCTTTACTAACACTCTCCCCACTTGGAGAGTCAGTGCCTTTAAACTCCTGTTTGGCCCAGTTTGCAATTTCTGCGGAAAATGTACAGGAATAGGGAGAACCAATGAGAGACTAGCTGGGGGTGTCTGGACGGGCAAATTTAACTCTCATTTCCCACCAGGAAGAGGAATTAACCAAAGGCTCAGCGTGCCGTGCCGGAACAACACTAGGGCCTGAAGCAATCCTGTGGTGTTGCGGCCAGCTCACAAGAAAGCGAGTTGAAGAAAGGAGCTCAGGGGCACTGTAATTCACAAACCTGCAGAGTTATAAATGACAGCTATCGTCCAAAAATATATTGAAGTAAGGCTGCCAAGAGGACTTGAAAGCGGGGCAGAATTGCAGGAAACCGATTTCAGGAGGTAGACGGGAATTGCATGTAAAGCATAGGAAAAGAGGCAGAACGTCCACAATGATGCACTTGGCCAAAAAGGGCGTATGCGTTTTTTCCAGGAAAAAACGCATACGCCCTTTTTGGCCAACCAAGCAAGCTTGCAAAGGAAATCTGCACTACAATGAAGTCTCACTGTCCGCCGGTCAAAAGGGCCATCTGAAAAATGTGTAAAATCCAGAAAGGCAGGACAGGCCATGGAGAACTGGGAGCCTTGTTATGCTGATGGGCGGGATGTAAATTGCCAACAGCCACTCTGGAGAAGTGTATGGTGTTTCCTGAAACATCTAAAAAACAAAGCAACAGAGCCTAGGGCACTTCCACTTATGGTCCTATAGCTTAGGGAAATTAAAATCAAAAAGACACAGCCACCCCAAAGTTTGGGACGGCTCTATTTACAAGAACCTCGTTTACGGTACAAGTTCAATATCACAGAAAGCGAAAAATGGATAAAGAAGTTGTGGTACTTACGTACAATGCAATATCACTCAGCAATGAAATCTATGTCATCAGGCCCGTCGCAGCATAATGAGTGGATTCAGGTATGATGATTCTAAGTGAAATAAGTCACACAGAAAAAGAAACATCATAAGATATCACTACTACACGGAATGTAAACTTGGCTACACAGGAACTGAATTACAAAACAGAACAGGGTCTCAAATGTAGAAAAGCAACTTATGCTTGCTTAAGGGGAAAGGTGAGTTGGGGTGCTGCATGAAACCAGAGACTGAAATTAGCACAGATACCGTGCCATAAGCCAAATATGTAATAGACAAGAGCTACTCCTTGCTCAACGAAGTGGACTCAACACCCCATATTAAACGCCTAAGAATATACCTGACTAGAAATAATCTTAAAACCTACGGATTTATATGTCTCCGAAAGACAATCAAGCGTGTGTACAGCGGCATAAACGCAGCAGTGATAGGATTGGTGAGGTTCGGTGAGCAAATGCAGACCCTTTGAAGTCGTATTGCATGGTACCCATTCCATGGGTCTCAACTCTCCAGGTTTAAGGGATTCTTCCTTCAGCTAAAACATGCATGTGGAACCCAGAGTATGATCCACCGTGTGATCGGGAAACGTGTTCAAATGTGTCTCAGTTTTCGTCCCCTGGTACTCGGGTGCAACATTCAAGACGCTTTACTAACACTCTCCCCACTTGGAGAGTCAGTGCCTTTAAACTCCTGTTTGGCCCAGTTTGCAATTTCTGCGGAAAATGTACAGGAATAGGGAGAACCAATGAGAGACTAGCTGGGGGTGTCTGGACGGGCAAATTTAACTCTCATTTCCCACCAGGAAGAGGAATTAACCAAAGGCTCAGCGTGCCGTGCCGGAACCACACTAGGGCCTGAAGCAATCCTGCGGTGTTGTGGCCAGCTCACAAGAAAGCGAGTTGAAGAAAGGAGCTCAGGGGCACTGTAATTCACAAACCTGCAGAGTTATAAATGACAGCTATCGTCCAAAAATATATTGAAGTAAGGCTGCCAAGAGGACTTGAAAGCGGGGCAGAATTGCAGGAAACCGATTTCAGGAGGTAGACGGGAATTGCATGTAAAGCATAGGAAAAGAGGCAGAACGTCCACAATGATGCACTTGGCCAAAAAGGGCGTATGCGTTTTTTCCTGAATATATTCAGGAAAAAACGCATACGCCCTTTTTGGCCAACCAAGCAAGCTTGCAAAGGAAATCTGCACTACAATGAAGTCTCACTGCCCCCTGGTCAAAAGGGCCATCTGAAAAAAGTGTAAAATCCAGAAAGGCAGGACAGGCCATGGAGAACTGGGAGCTTTGTTATGCTGATGGGCGGGATGTAAACTGCCAACAGCCACTCTGGGGAAGTGTATGCTGTTTCCTGAAACATCTAAAAAACAAAGCAACAGAGCCTAGGGCACTTCCACTTATGGTCCTATAGCTTAGGGAAATTAAAATCAAAAAGACACAGCCACCCCAAAGTTTGGGACGGCTCTGTTTACAAGAACCTCGTTTACGGTACAAGTTCAATATCACAGAAAGGGAAAAATGGATAAAGAAGTTGTGGTACTTACGTACAATGCAATATCACTCAGCAATGAAATCTATGTCATCAGGCCCGTCGCAGCATAATGAGTGGATGCAGGTACGATGATTCTAAGTGAAATAAGTCACACAGAAAAAGAAACATCATAAGATATCACTACTACACGGAATGTAAACTTGGCTACACAGGAACTGAATTACAAAACAGAACAGGGTCTCAAATGTAGAAAACCAACTTATGCTTGCTTAAGGGGAAAGGTGAGTTGGGGTGCTGCATGAAACCAGAGATTGAAATTAGCACAGATACCGTGCCATAAGCCAAATATGTAATAGACAAGAGCTACTCCTTGCTCAACGAAGTGGACTCAACACCCCATATTAAACGCTTAAGAATATACCTGACTAGAAATAATCTTAAAAACTACGAATTTATATGTCTCCGAAAGACAATCAAGCGTGTGTACAGCGGCATAAACGCAGCAGTGATAGGATTGGTGAGGTTCGGTGAGCAAATGCAGACCCTTTGAAGTCATATTGCATGGTACCCATTCCATGGGTCTCAACTCTCCAGGTTTAAGGGATTCTTCCTTCAGCTAAAACATGCATGTGGAACCCAGAGTATGATCCACCGTGTGATCGGGAAACGTGTTCAAATGTGTCTCAGTTTTCGTCCCCTGGTACTCGGGTGCAACACTCCAGACGCTTTACTAACACTCTCCCCACTTGGAGAGTCAGTGCCTTTAACCTCCTGTTTGGCCCAGTTTGCAATTTCTGCGGAAAATGTACAGGAATAGGGAGAACCAATGAGAAACTAGCTGGAGGTGTCTGGACGGGCAAATTTAACTCTCATTTCCCACCAGGAAGAGGAATTAACCAAAGGCTCAGCGTGCCGTGCCGGAACCACACTAGGGCCTGAAGCAATCCTGCGGTGTTGCGGCCAGCTCACAAGAAAGCGAGTTGAAGAAAGGAGCTCAGGGGCACTGTAATTCACAAACCTGCAGAGTTATAAATGACAGCTATCGTCCAAAAATATATTGAAGTAAGGCTGCCAAGAGGACTTGAAAGCGGGGCAGAATTGTAGGAAATCGATTTCAGGAGGTACACTGGAATTGCATGTAAAGCATAGAAAAGAGGCAGAACGTCCACAATGATGCACTTGGCCAAAAAGGGCGTATGCGTTTTTTCCTGAATATATTCAGGAAAAAACGCATACGCCCTTTTTGGCCAACCAAGCAAGCTTTCAAAGGATATCTGAACTACAATGAAGTCTCACTGCCCCCCGGTCAAAAGGGCCATCTGAAAAAAGTGTAAAATCCAGAAAGGCAGGACAGGCCATGGAGAACTGGGAGCCTTGTTATGCTGATGGGCGGGATGTAAATTGCCAGCAGCCACTCTGGAGAAGTGTATGGTGTTTCCTGAAACATCCAAAAAACAAGGCAACAGAGCCTAGGGCACTTCCACTTATGGTCCTATAGCTTAGGGAAATTAAAATCAAAAAGACACAGCCACCCCAAAGTTTGGGACGGCTCTGTTTACAAGAACCTCGTTTACGGTACAAGTTCAATATCACAGAAAGCGAAAAATGGATAAAGAAGTTGTGGTACTTACGTATAATGCAATATCACTCAGCAATGAAATCTATGTCATCAGGCCCGTAGCAGCATAATGAGTGGATGCAGGTATGATGAGTCTAAGTGAAATAAGTCACACAGAAAAAGAAACATCATAAGATATCACTACTACACGGAATGTAAACTTGACTACACAGGAACTGAATTACAAAACAGAACAGGGTCTCAAATGTAGAAAACCAACTTATGCTTGCTTAAGGGGAAAGGTGAGTTGGGGTGCTGCATGAAACCAGAGATTGAAATTAGCACAGATACCATTCCATAAGCCAAATATGTAATAGACAAGAGCTACTCCTTGGTAAACGAAGTGTACTCAACACCCCATATTAAACGCCTAAGAATACACCTGACTAGTAAGAATCTTAAAACCTGTGGATTTATATGTCTCTGAAAGAGAATCAAGCGTGTGTACGGCGGCATAAACGCAGCAGTGATAGGATTGGTGAGGTTCGGTGAGCAAATGCAGACCCTTTGAAGTCATATTGCATGGTACCCATTCCATGGGTCTCAACTCTCCAGGTTTAAGGGAGTCTTCCTTCAGCTAAAACATGCATGTGGAACACAGAGTATGATCCAACGTGTGATCAGGAAACGTGTTCAAATGTGTCTCAGTTTTCGTCCCCTGGTACTTGGGTGCAAACTCCAGACGCTTTACTAACACTCTCCCCACTTGGAGAGTCAGTGCCTTTAACCTCCTGTTTGGCCCAGTTTGCAATTTCTGCGGAAAATGTACAGGAATAGGGAGAACCAATGAGAGACTAGCTGGGGGTGTCTGGACGGGCAAATTTAACTCTCATTTCCCACCAGGAAGAGGAATTAACCAAAGGCTCAGCGTGCCGTGCCGGAACAACACTAGGGCCTGAAGCAATCCTGTGGTGTTGCGGCCAGCTCACAAGAAAGCGAGTTGAAGAAAGGAGCTCAGGGGCACTGTAATTCACAAACCTGCAGAGTTATAAATGACAGCTATCGTCCAAAAATATATTGAAGTAAGGCTGCCAAGAGGACTTGAAAGCGGGGCAGAATTGCAGGAAACCGATTTCAGGAGGTAGACGGGAATTGCATGTAAAGCATAGGAAAAGAGGCAGAACGTCCACAATGATGCACTTGGCCAAAAAGGGCGTATGCGTTTTTTCCTGAATATATTCAGGAAAAAACGCATACGCCCTTTTTGGCCAACCAAGCAAGCTTGCAAAGGAAATCTGCACTACAATGAAGTCTCACTGCCCCCCGGTCAAAAGGGCCATCTGAAAAAACTGTAAAATCCAGAAAGGAAAGACAGGACATGGAGAATTGGGAGCCTTGTTATGCTGATGGGCGGGATGTAAATTGCCAAAAGCCACTCTGGAGAAGTGTATGGTGTTTCCTGAAACATCTAAAAAACAAAGCAACAGAGCCTAGGGCACTTCCACTTATGGTCCTATAGCTTAGGGAAATTAAAATCAAAAAGACACAGCCACCCCAAAGTTTGGGACGGCTCTGTTTACAAGAACCTTGTTTACGATACAAGTTCAATATCACAGAAAGCGAAAAATGGATAAAGAAGTTGTGGTACTTACGTACAATGCAATATCACTCAGCAATGAAATCTATGTCATCAGGCCCGTAGCAGCATAATGAGTGGATTAAGGTACGATGATTGTAAGTGAAATAAGTCACACAGAAAAAGAAACATCATAAGATATCACTACTACACGGAATGTAAACTTGGCTACACAGGAACTGAATTACAAAACAGAACAGGGTCTCAAATGTAGAGAACCAACTTACGCTAGCTTAAGGGGAAAGGTGAGTTGGGGTGCTGCATGAAACCAGAGATTGAAATTAGCACAGATACCGTTCCATAAGCCAAATATGTAATAGACAAGAGCTACTCCTTGCTCAACGAAGTGGACTCAACACCCCATATTAAACGCCTAAGAATATACCTGACTAGAAATAATCTTTAAACCTACGGATTTATATGTCTCCGAAAGACAATCAAGCATGTGTACAGCGGCATAAACGCAGCAGTGATAGGATTGGTGAGGTTCGGTGAGCAAATGCAGACCCTTTGAAGTCATATTGCATGGTACCCATTCCATGGGTCTCAACTCTCCAGGTTTAAGAGATTCTTCCTTCAGTTAAAACATGCATGTGGAACCCAGAGTATGATCCACCGTGTGATCGGGAAACGTGTTCAAATGTGTCTCAGTTTTCGTCCCCTGGTACTCGGGTGCAAACTCCAGATGCTTTACTAACACTCTCCCCACTTGGAGAGTCAGTGCCTTTAACCTCCTGTTTGGCCCAGTTTGCAATTTCTGTGGAAAATGTACAGGAATAGGGAGAACCAATGAGAGACTAGCTGGGGGTGTCTGGACGGGCAAATTTAACTCTCATTTCCCACCAGGAAGAGGAATTAACCAAAGGCTCAGCGTGCCGTGCCGGAACCACACTAGGGCCTGAAGCAATCCTGCGGTGTTGCGGCCAGCTCACAAGAAAGCGAGTTGAAGAAAGGAGCTCAGGGGCACTGTAATTCACAAACCTGCAGAGTTATAAATGACAGCTATCGTCCAAAAATATATTGAAGTAAGGCTGCCAAGAGGACTTGAAAGCGGGGCAGAATTGCAGGAAATCGATTTCAGGAGGTACACTGGAATTGCATGTAAAGCATAGAAAAGAGGCAGAACGTCCACAATGATGCACTTGGCCAAAAAGGGCGTATGCGTTTTTTCCTGAATATATTCAGGAAAAAACGCATACGCCCTTTTTAGCCAACCAAGCAAGCTTGCAAAGGAAATCTGCACTACAATGAAGTCTCACTGCCCCCCGGTCAAAAGGGCCATCTGAAAAAAGTGTAAAATCCAGAAAGGCAGGACAGGCCATGGAGAACTGGGAGCTTTGTTATGCTGATGGGCGGGATGTAAATTGCCAACAGCCACTCTGGAGAAGTGTATGGTGTTTCCTGAAACATCTAAAAAACAAAGCAACAGAGCCTAGGGCACTTCCACTTATGGTCCTATAGCTTAGGGAAATTAAAATCAAAAAGACACAGCCACGCCAAAGTTTGGGACGGCTCTGTTTACAAGAACCTCGTTTACGGTACAAGTTCAATATCACAGAAAGCAAAAAATGGATAAAGAAGTTGTGGTACTTACGTACAATGCAATATCACTCAGCAATGAAATCTATGTCATCAGGCCCGTCGCAGCATAATGAGTGGATTCAGGTACGATGATTCTAAGTGAAATAAGTCACACAGAAAAAGAAACATCATAAGATATCACTACTACACGGAATGTAAACTTGGCTACACAGGAACTGAATTACAAAACAGAACAGGGTCTCAAATGTAGAAAACCAACTTATGCTTGCTTAAGGGGAAAGGTGAGTTGGGGTGCTGCATGAAACCAGAGATTGAAATTAGCACAGATACCATGCCATAAGCCAAATATGTAATAGACAAGAGCTACTCCTTGCTAAACGAAGTGTACTCAACACCCCATATTAAACGCCTAAGAATACACCTGACTAGTAAGAATCTTAAAACCTGTGGATTTATATGTCTCCGCAAGAGAATCAAGCGTGTGTACGGCGGCATAAACGCAGCAGTGATAGGATTGGTGAGGTTCGGTGAGCAAATGCAGACCCTTTGAAGTCATATTGCATGGTACCCATTCCATGGGTCTCAACTCTCCAGGTTTAAGGGATTCTTCCTTCAGCTAAAACATGCATGTGGAACCCAGAGTATGATCCACCGTGTGATCGGGAAACGTGTTCAAATGTGTCTCAGTTTTCGTCCCCTGGTACTCGGGTGCAACATTCAAGACGCTTTACTAACACTCTCCCCACTTGGAGAGTCAGTGCCTTTAAACTCCTGTTTGGCCCAGTTTGCAATTTCTGTGGAAAATGTACAGGAATAGGGAGAACCAATGAGAGACTAGCTGGAGGTGTCTGGACGGGCAAATTTAACTCTCATTTCCCACCAGGAAGAGGAATTAACCAAAGGCTCAGCGTGCCGTGCCGGAACCACACTAGGGCCTGAAGCAATCCTGCGGTGTTGCGGCCAGCTCACAAGAAAGCGAGTTGAAGAAAGGAGCTCAGGGGCACTGTAATTCACAAACCTGCAGAGTTATAAATGACAGCTATCGTCCAAAAATATATTGAAGTAAGGCTGCCAAGAGGACTTGAAAGCGGGGCAGAATTGCAGGAAACCGATTTCAGGAGGTAGACGGGAATTGCATGTAAAGCATAGGAAAAGAGGCAGAACGTCCACAATGATGCACTTGGCCAAAAAGGGCGTATGCGTTTTTTCCTGAATATATTCAGGAAAAAACGCATACGCCCTTTTTGGCCAACCAAGCAAGCTTGCAAAGGAAATCTGCACTACAATGAAGTCTCACTGCCCCCTGGTCAAAAGGGCCATCTGAAAAAAGTGTAAAATCCAGAAAGGCAGGACAGGCCATGGAGAACTAGGAGCTTTGTTATGCTGATGGGCGGGATGTAAACTGCCAACAGCCACTCTGGGGAAGTGTATGCTGTTTCCTGAAACATCTAAAAAACAAAGCAACAGAGCCTAGGGCACTTCCACTTATGGTCCTATAGCTTAGGGAAATTAAAATCAAAAAGACACAGCCACCCCAAAGTTTGGGACGGCTCTGTTTACAAGAACCTCGTTTACGGTACAAGTTCAATATCACAGAAAGCGAAAAATGGATAAAGAAGTTGTGGTACTTACGTACAATGCAATATCACTCAGCAATGAAATCTATGTCATCAGGCCCGTCGCAGCATAATGAGTGGATGCAGGTACGATGATTCTAAGTGAAATAAGTCACACAGAAAAAGAAACATCATAAGATATCACTACTACACGGAATGTAAACTTGGCTACACAGGAACTGAATTACAAAACAGAACAGGGTCTCAAATGTAGAAAACCAACTTATGCTTGCTTAAGGGGAAAGGTGAGTTGGGGTGCTGCATGAAACCAGAGATTGAAATTAGCACAGATACCGTGCCATAAGCCAAATATGTAATAGACAAGAGCTACTCCTTGGTAAACGAAGTGTACTCAACACCCCATATTAAACGCCTAAGAATACACCTGACTAGTAACAATCTTAAAACCTGTGGATTTATATGTCTCCGAAAGAGAATCAAGCGTGTGTACGGCGGCATAAACGCAGCAGTGATAGGATTGGTGAGGTTCGGTGAGCAAATGCAGACCCTATGAAGTCATATTGCATGGTACCCATTCCATGGGTCTCAACTCTCCAGGTTTAAGGGATTCTTCCTTCAGCTAAAACATGCATGTGGAACCCAGAGTATGATCCACCGTGTGATCGGGAAACGTGTTCAAATGTGTCTCAGTTTTCGTCCCCTGGTACTCGTGTGCAAACTCCAGACGCTTTACTAACACTCTCTCCACTTGGAGAGTCAGTGCCTTTAAACTCCTGTTTGGCCCAGTTTGCAATTTCTGCGGAAAATGTACAGGAATAGGGAGAACCAATGAGAGACTAGCTGGAGGTGTCTGGACGGGCAAATTTAACTCTCATTTCCCACCAGGAAGAGGAATTAACCAAAGGCTCAGCGTGCCATGCCGGAACCACACTAGGGCCTGAAGCAATCCTGCGGTGTTGTGGCCAGCTCACAAGAAAGCGAGTTGAAGAAAGGAGCTCAGGGGCACTGTAATTCACAAACCTGCAGAGTTATAAATGACAGCTATCGTCCAAAAATATATTGAAGTAAGGCTGCCAAGAGGACTTGAAAGAGGGGCAGAATTGCAGGAAACCGATTTCAGGAGGTAGACGGGAATTGCATGTAAAGCATAGGAAAAGAGGCAGAACGTCCACAATGATGCACTTGGCCAAAAAGGGCGTATGCGTTTTTTCCTGAATCAGGAAAAAACGCATACGCCCTTTTTGGCCAACCAAGCAAGCTTGCAAAGGAAATCTGCACAACAATGAAGTCTCACTGCCCCCCGGGTCAAAAGGGCCATCTGAAAAAAGTGTAAAATCCAGAAAGGCAGGACAGGCCATGGAGAACTGGGAGCTTTGTTATGCTGATGGGCGGGATGTAAATTGCCAACAGCCACTCTGGAGAAGTGCATGGTGTTTCCTGAAACATCTAAAAAACAAAGCAACAGAGCCTAGGGCACTTCCACTTATGGTCCTATAGCTTAGGGAAATTAAAATCAAAAAGACACAGCCACCCCAAAATTTGGGACAGCTCTGTTTACAAGAACCTCGTTTACGGTACAAGTTCAATATCACAGAAAGCGAAAAATGGATAAAGAAGTTGTGGTACTTACGTACAATGCAATATCACTCAGCAATGAAATCTATGTCATCAGGCCCGTCGCAGCATAATGAGTGGATTCAGGTACGATGATTCTAAGTGAAATAAGTCACACAGAAAAAGAAACATCATAAGATATCACTACTACACGGAATGTAAACTTGGCTACACAGGAACTGAATTACAAAACAGAACAGGGTCTCAAATGTAGAAAACCAACTTATGCTTGCTTAAGGGGAAAGGTGAGTTGGGGTGCTGCATGAAACCAGAGATTGAAATTAGCACAGATACCGTGCCATAAGCCAAATATGTAATAGACAAGAGCTACTCCTTGCTAAACGAAGTGTACTCAACACCCCATATTAAACGCCTAAGAATACACCTGACTAGTAAGAATCTTAAAACCTGTGGATTTATATGTCTCCGCAAGAGAATCAAGCGTGTGTACGGCGGCATAAACGCAGCAGTGATAGGATTGGTGAGGTTCGGTGAGCAAATGCAGACCCTTTGAAGTCATATTGCATGGTACCCATTCCATGGGTCTCAACTCTCCAGGTTTAAGGGATTCTTCCTTCAGCTAAAACATGCATGTGGAAACCAGAGTATGATCCACCATGTGATCGGGAAACGTGTTCAAATGTGTCTCAGTTTTCGTCCCCTGGTACTCGGGTGCAACACTCCAGACGCTTTACTAACACTCTCCCCACTTGGAGAGTCAGTGCCTTTAACCTCCTGTTTGGCCCAGTTTGCAATTTCTGCGGAAAATGTACAGGAATAGGGAGAACCAATGAGAGACTAGCTGGAGGTGTCTGGACGGGCAAATTTAACTCTCATTTCCCACCAGGAAGAGGAATTAACCAAAGGCTCAGCGTGCCATGCCGGAACCACACTAGGGCCTGAAGCAATCCTGCGGTGTTGCGGCCAGCTCACAAGAAAGCGAGTTGAAGAAAGGAGCTCAGGGGCACTGTAATTCACAAACCTGCAGAGTTATAAATGACAGCTATCGTCCAAAAATATATTGAAGTAAGGCTGCCAAGAGGACTTGAAAGCGGGGCAGAATTGCAGGAAACCGATTTCAGGAGGTAGACGGGAATTGCATGTAAAGCATAGGAAAAGAGGCAGAACGTCCACAATGATGCACTTGGCCAAAAAGGGCGTATGCGTTTTTTCCTGAATATATTCAGGAAAAAACGCATACGCCCTTTTTGGCCAACCAAGCAAGCTTGCAAAGGAAATCTGCACTACAATGAAGTCTCACTGCCCCCTGGTCAAAAGGGCCATCTGAATAAAGTGTAAAATCCAGAAAGGCAAGACAGGACATGGAGAATTGGGAGCCTTGTTATGCTGATGGGCGGGATGTAAATTGCCAACAGCCACTCTGGAGAAGTGTATGCTGTTTCCTGAAACATCTAAAAAACAAAGCAACAGAGCCTAGGGCACTTCCACTTATGGTCCTATAGCTTAGGGAAATTAAAATCAAAAAGACACAGCCACCCCAAAGTTTGGGACTGCTCTGTTTACAAGAACCTCGTTTACGGTACAAGTTCAATATCACAGAAAGCGAAAAATGGATAAAGAAGTTGTGGTACTTACGTACAATGCAATATCACTCAGCAATGAAATCTATGTCATCAGGCCTGTAGCAGCATAATGAGTGGATTAAGGTACGATGATTGTAAGTGAAATAAGTCACACAGAAAAAGAAACATCATAAGATATCACTACTACACGGAATGTAAACTTGGCTACACAGGAACTGAATTTCAAAACAGAACAGGGTCTAAAATGTAGAAAACCAACTTATGCTTGCTTAAGGGGAAAGGTGAGTTGGGGTGCTGCATGAAACCAGAGATTGAAATTAGCACAGATACCGTTCCATAAGCCAAATATGTAATAGACAAGAGCTACTCCTTGCTCAACGAAGTGGACTCAACACCGCATATCAAACGCTTAAGAATATACCTGACTAGAAATAATCTTAAAAACTACGAATTTATATGTCTCCGAAAGACAATCAAGCGTGTGTACAGCGACATAAACGCAGCAGTGATAGGATTGGTGAGGTTCGGTGAGCAAATGCAGACCCTTTGAAGTCATATTGTATGGTACCCATTCCATGGGTCTCAACTCTCCAGGTTTAAGGGATTCTTCCTTCAGCTAAAACATGCATGTGGAACCCAGAGTATGATCCACCGTGTGATCGGGAAACGTGTTCAAATGTGTCTCAGTTTTCGTCCCCTGGTACTCGGGTGCAACACTCCAGACGCTTTACTAACACTCTCCCCACTTGGAGAGTCAGTGCCTTTAACCTCCTGTTTGGCCCAGTTTGCAATTTCTGCGGAAAATGTACAGGAATAGGGAGAACCAATGAGAGACTAGCTGGAGGTGGCTGGACGGGCAAATTTAACTCTCATTTCCCACCAGGAAGAGGAATTAACCAAAGGCTCAGCGTGCCGTGCCGGAACCACACTAGGGCCTGAAGCAATCCTGCGGTGTTGCGGCCAGCTCACAAGAAAGCGAGTTGAAGAAAGGAGCTCAGGGGCACTGTAATTCACAAACCTGCAGAGTTATAAATGACAGCTATCGTCCAAACATATATTGAAGTAAGGCTGCCAAGAGGACTTGAAAGCGGGGCAGAATTGCAGGAAACCGATTTCAGGAGGTAGACGGGAATTGCATGTAAAGCATAGGAAAAGAGGCAGAACGTCCACAATGATGCACTTGGCCAAAAAGGACGTATGCGTTTTTTCCTGAATATATTCAGGAAAAAACGCATACGTCCTTTTTGGCCAACCAAGCAAGCTTGCAAAGGAAATCTGCACTACAATGAAGTCTCACTGCCCCCCGGTCAAAAGGGCCATCTGAAAAAAGTGTAAAATCCAGAAAGGCAAGACAGGCCATGGAGAACTGGGAGCCTTGTTATGCTGATGGGCGGGATGTAAATTGCCAACAGCCACTCTGGAAAAGTGTATGCTGTTTCCTGAAACATCTAAAAAACTAAGCAACAGAGCCTAGGGCACTTCCACTTATGGTCCTATAGCTTAGGGAAATTAAAATCAAAAAGACACAGCCACCCCAAAGTTTGGGACGGCTCTGTTTACAAGAACCTCGTTTACGGTACAAGTTCAATATCACAGAAAGCGAAAAATGGATAAAGAAGTTGTGGTACTTACGTACAATGCAATATCACTCAGCAATGAAATCTATGTCATCAGGCCCGTAGCAGCATAATGAGTGGATTCAGGTATGATGATTCTAAGTGAAATAAGTCACACAGAAAAGGAAACACCACAAGATATCTCTACTACACGGAATGTAAACTTGGCTACACAAGAATTGAATTACAAAACAGAACAGGGTCTCAAATGTAGAAAACCAACTTATGCTTGCTTGAGGGGAAAGGTGAGTTGGGGTGCTGCATACAACAAGAGATTGAAATTAGCACAGATACCGTTCCATAAGACAAATATGTAATAGACAAGAGCTACTCCTTGCTCAACGAAGTGGACTCAACACCCCATATTAAACGCCTAAGAATATACCTGACTAGTAAGAATATTAAAACCTACCGATTTATATGTCTCCAAAAGAGAATCAAGCGTGTGTTAGGCGTCATAAACGCAGCAGTGATAGGATTGGTGAGGTTCGGTGAGCAAATGCAGACCCTTTGAAGTCATATTGCATGGTACCCATTCCATGGGTCTCAACTCTCCAGGTTTAAGGGATTCTTCCTTCAGCTAAAACATGCATGTGGAACCCAGAGTATGATCCACCGTGTGATCGGGAAACGTGTTCAAATGTGTCTCAGTTTTCGTCCCATGGATCTCGGGTGCAACATTCCAGATGCTTTACTAACACTCTCCCCACTTGGAGAGTCAGTGCCTTTAACCTCCTGTTTGGCCCAGTTTGCAATTTCTGTGGAAAATGAACAGAAATAGGGAGAACCAAAGAGAGACTAGCTGGAGGTGTCTGGACGGGCAAATTTAACTCTCATTTCCCACCAGGAAGAGGAATTAACCAAAGGCTCAGCGTGCCGTGCCGGAACCACACTAGGGCCTGAAGCAATCCTGCGGTGTTGCGGCCAGCTCACAAGAAAGCGAGTTGAAAAAAGGAGCTCAGGGGCACTGTAATTCACAAACCTGCAGAGTTATAAATGACAGCTATCGTCCAAAAATATATTGAAGTAAGGCTGCCAAGAGGACTTGAAAGCGGGGCAGAATTGCAGGAAACCGATTTCAGGAGGTAGACGGGAATTGCATGTAAAGCATAGGAAAAGAGGCAGAACGTCCACAATGATGTACTTGGCCAAAAAGGGCGTATGCGTTTTTTCCTGAATATATTCAGGAAAAAACGCATACGCCCTTTTTGGCCAACCAAGCAAGCTTGAAAAGGAAATCTGCACTACAATGAAGTCTCACTGCCCCACGGTCAAAAGGGCCATCTGAAAAAAGTGTAAAATCCAGAAAGGCAGGACAGGCCATGGAGAACTGGGAGCCTTGTTATCCTGGTGGGGGGATGTAAATTGCCAACAGCCACTCTGGAGAAGTGTATGCTGTTTCCTGAAACATCTAAAAAACAAAGCAACAGAGCCTAGGGCACTTCCACTTATGGTCCTATAGCTTAGGGAAATTAAAATCAAAAAGACACAGCCACCCCAAAGTTTGGGACGGCTCTGTTTACAAGAACCTCGTTTACGGTACAAGTTCAATATCACAGAAAGCGAAAAATGGATAAAGAAGTTGTGGTACTTACGTACAATGCAATATCTCTCAGCAATGAAATCTATGTCATCAGGCCCGTCGCAGCATAATGAGTGGATTCAGGTACGATGATTCTAAGTGAAATAAGTCACACAGAAAAAGAAACATCATAAGATATCACTACTACACGGAATGTAAACTTGGCTACACAGGAACTGAATTACAAAACAGAACAGGGTCTCAAATGTAGAAAACCAACTTATGCTTGCTTAAGGGGAAAGGTGAGTTGGAGTGCTGCATGAAACCAGAGATTGAAATTAGCACAGATACCGTGCCATAAGCCAAATATGTAATAGACAAGAGCTACTCCTTGCTCAACGAAGTGGACTCAACACCCCATATTAAACGCCTAAGAATACACCTGACTAGTAAGAATCTTAAAACCTGTGGATTTATATGTCTCCGAAAGAGAATCAAGCGTGTGTACGGTGGCATAAACGCAGCAGTGATAGGATTGGTGAGGTTCGGTGAGCAAATGCAGACCCTTTGAAGTCATATTGCATGGTACCCATTCCATGGGTCTCAACTCTCCAGGTTTAAGGGATTCTTCCTTCAGCTAAAACATGCATGTGGAACCCAGAGTATGATCCACCGTGTGATTGGGAAACGTGTTCAAATGTGTCTCAGTTTTCGTCCCCTGGTACTCGGGTGCAACATTCAAGACGCTTTACTAACACTCTCCCCACTTGGAGAGTCAGTGCCTTTAAACTCCTGTTTGGCCCAGTTTGCAATTTCTGCGGAAAATGTACAGGAATAGGGAGAACCAATGAGAGACTAGCTGGAGGTGTCTGGACGGGCAAATTTAACTCTCATTTCCCACCAGGAAGAGGAATTAACCAAAGGCTCAGCGTGCCGTGCCGGAACTACACTAGGGCCTGAAGCAATCCTGCGGTGTTGCGGCCAGCTCACAACAAAGGGAGTTGAAGAAACGAGCTCAGGGGCACTGTAATTCACAAACCTGCAGAGTTATAAATGACAGCTATCGTCCAAAAATATATTGAAGTAAGGCTGCCAAGAGGACTTGAAAGCGGGGCAGAATTGCAGGAAACCGATTTCAGGAGGTAGACGGGAATTGCATGTAAAGCATAGGAAAAGAGGCAGAACGTCCACAATGATGCACTTGGCCAAAAAGGGCGTATGCGTTTTTTCCTGAATATATTCAGGAAAAAACGCATACGCCCTTTTTGGCCAACCAAGCAAGCTTGCAAAGGAAATCTGCAATACAATGAAGTCTCACTGCCCCCCGGTCAAAAGGGCCATCTGAAAAAAGTGTAAAATCCAGAAAGGCAAGACAGGACATGGAGAATTGGGAGCCTTGTTATGCTGATGGGCGGGATGTAAATTGCCAACAGCCACTCTGGAGAAGTGTATGCTGTTTCCTGAAACATCTAAAAAACAAAGCAACAGAGCCTAGGGCACTTCCACTTATGGTCCTATAGCTTAGGGAAATTAAAATCAAAAAGACACAGCCACCCCAAAGTTTGGGACGGCTCTGTTTACAAGAACCTCGTTTACGGTACAAGTTCAATATCACAGAAAGCGAAAAATGGATAAAGAAGTTGTGGTACTTACGTACAATGCAATATCACTCAACAATGAAATCTATGTCATCAGGCCCGTCGCAGCATAATGAGTGGATTCAGGTACGATGATTCTAAGTGAAATAAGTCACACCGAAAAAGAAACATCATAAGATATCACTACTACACGGAATGTAAACTTGGCTACACAGGAACTGAATTACAAAACAGAACAGGGTCTCAAATGTAGAAAACCAACTTATGCTTGCTTAAGGGGAAAGGTGAGTTGGGGTGCTGCATGAAACCAGAGATTGAAATTAGCACAGATACCGTGCCATAAGCCAAATATGTAATAGACAAGAGCTACTCCTTGCTCAACGAAGTGGACTCAACACCCCATATTAAACGCCTAAGAATATACCTGACTAGAAATAATCTTAAAACCTACGGATTTATATGTCTCCGAAAGACAATCAAGCGTGTGTACAGCGGCATAAACGCAGCAGTGATAGGATTGGTGAGGTTCGGTGAGCAAATGCAGACCCTTTGAAGTCGTATTGCATGGTACCCATTCCATGGGTCTCAACTCTCCAGGTTTAAGGGATTCTTCCTTCAGCTAAAACATGCATGTGGAACCCAGAGTATGATCCACCGTGTGATTGGGAAACGTGTTCAAATGTGTCTCAGTTTTCGTCCCCTGGTACTCGGGTGCAACATTCAAGACGCTTTACTAACACTCTCCCCACTTGGAGAGTCAGTGCCTTTAAACTCCTGTTTGGCCCAGTTTGCAATTTCTGCGGAAAATGTACAGGAAAAGGAGAACCAATGAGAGACTAGCTGGGGGTGTCTGGACGGGCAAATTTAACTCTCATTTCCCACCAGGAAGAGGAATTAACCAAAGGCTCAGCGTGCCGTGCCGGAACCACACTAGGGCCTGAAGCAATCCTGCGGTGTTGCGGCCAGCTCACAAGAAAGCGAGTTGAAGAAAGGAGCTCAGGGGCACTGTAATTCACAAACCTGCAGAGTTATAAATGACAGCTATCGTCCAAAAATATATTGAAGTAAGGCTGCCAAGAGGACTTCAAAGCGGGGCAGAATTGCAGGAAACCGATTTCAGGAGGTAGACGGGAATTGCATGTAAAGCATAGGAAAAGAGGCAGAACGTCCACAATGATGCACTTGGCCAAAAAGGGCGTATGCGTTTTTTCCTGAATATATTCAGGAAAAAACGCATACGCCCTTTTTGGCCAACCAAGCAAGCTTGCAAAGGAAATCTGCACTACAATGAAGTCTCACTGCCCCCTGGTCAAAAGGGCCATCTGAAAAAAGTGTAAAATCCAGAAAGGCAGGACAGGCCATGGAGAACTGGGAGCTTTGTTATGCTGATGGGCGGGATGTAAACTGCCAACAGCCACTCTGGGGAAGTGTATGCTGTTTCCTGAAACATCTAAAAAACAAAGCAACAGAGCCTAGGGCACTTCCACTTATGGTCCTATAGCTTAGGGAAATTAAAATCAAAAAGACACAGCCACCCCAAAGTTTGGGACGGCTCTGTTTACAAGAACCTCGTTTACGGTACAAGTTCAATATCACAGAAAGCGAAAAATGGATAAAGAAGTTGTGGTACTTACGTACAATGCAATATCACTCAGCAATGAAATCTATGTCATCAGGCCCGTCGCAGCATAATGAGTGGATTCAGGTACAATGATTCTAAGTGAAATAAGTCACACAGAAAAAGAAACATCATAAGATATCACTACTACACGGAATGTAAACTTGGCTACACACGAACTGAATTACAAAACAGAACAGGGTCTCAAATGTAGAAAACCAACTTATGCTTGCTTAAGGGGAAAGGTGAGTTGGGGTGCTGCATGAAACCAGAGATTGAAATTAGCACAGATACCGTGCCATAAGCCAAATATGTAATAGACAAGAGCTACTCCTTGCTAAACGAAGTGTACTCAACACCCCATATTAAACGCCTAAGAATACACCTGACTAGTAAGAATCTTAAAACCTGTGGATTTATATGTCTCCGAAAGAGAATCAAGCGTGTGTATGGCGGCATAAACGCAGCAGTGATAGGATTGGTGAGGTTCGGTGAGCAAATGCAGACCGTTTGAAGTCATATTGCATGGTACCCATTCCATGGGTCTCAACTCTCCAGGTTTAAGGGATTCTTCCTTCAGCTAAAACATGCATGTGGAACCCAGAGTATGATCCACCGTGTGATCGGGAAACGTGTTCAAATGTGTCTCAGTTTTCGTCCCCTGGTACTCGGGTGCAACATTCAAGACGCTTTACTAACACTCTCCCCACTTGGAGAGTCAGTGCCTTTAAACTCCTGTTTGGCCCAGTTTGCAATTTCTGTGGAAAATGTACAGGAATAGGGAGAACCAATGAGAGACTAGCTGGAGGTGTCTGGACGGGCAAATTTAACTCTCATTTCCCACCAGGAAGAGGAATTAACCAAAGGTTCAGTGTGCCGTGCCGGAACCACACTAGGGCCTGAAGCAATCCTGCGGTGTTGCGGCCAGCTCACAAGAAAGCGAGTTGAAGAAAGGAGCTCAGGGGCACTGTAATTCACAAACCTGCAGAGTTATAAATGACAGCTATCGTCCAAAAATATATTGAAGTAAGGCTGCCAAGAGGACTTGAAAGCGGGGCAGAATTGCAGGAAACCGATTTCAGGAGGTAGACGGGAATTGCATGTAAAGCATAGGAAAAGAGGCAGAACGTCCACAATGATGCACTTGGCCAAAAAGGGCGTATGCGTTTTTTCCTGAATATATTCAGGAAAAAACGCATACGCCCTTTTTGGCCAACCAAGCAAGCTTGCAAAGGAAATCTGCACTACAATGAAGTCTCACTGCCCCCCGGTCAAAAGGGCCATCTGAAAAAAGTGTAAAATCCAGAAAGGCAGGACAGGCCATGGAGAACTGGGAGCTTTGTTATGCTGATGGGCGGGATGTAAATTGCCAACAGCCACTCTGGAGAAGTGTATGGTGTTTCCTGAAACATCTAAAAAACAAAGCAACAGAGCCTAGGGCACTTCCACTTATGGTCCTATAGCTTAGGGAAATTAAAATCAAAAAGACACAGCCACCCCAAAGTTTGGGACGGCTCTGTTTACAAGAACCTCGTTTACGGTACAAGTTCAATATCACAGAAAGCGAAAAATGGATAAAGAAGTTGTGGTAGTTACGTACAATGCAATATCACTCAGCAATGAAATCTATGTCATCAGGCCCGTCGCAGCATAATGAGTGGATTCAGGTACGATGATTCTAAGTGAAATAAGTCACACCGAAAAAGAAACATCATAAGATATCACTACTACACGGAATGTAAACTTGGCTACACAGGAACTGAATTACAAAACAGAACAGGGTCTCAAATGTAGAAAACCAACTTATGCTTGCTTAAGGGGAAAGGTGAGTTGGGGTGCTGCATAAAACCAGAGATTGAAATTAGCACAGATACCGTGCCATAAGCCAAATATGTAATAGACAAGAGCTACTCCTTGCTCAACGAAGTGGACTCAACACCCCATATTAAACGCCTAAGAATATACCTGACTAGAAATAATCTTAAAACCTACGGATTTATATGTCTCCGAAAGACAATCAAGCGTGTGTACAGCGGCATAAACGCAGCAGTGATAGGATTGGTGAGGTTCGGTGAGCAAATGCAGACCCTTTGAAGTCGTATTGCATGGTACCCATTCCATGGGTCTCAACTCTCCAGGTTTAAGGGATTCTTCCTTCAGCTAAAACATGCATGTGGAACCCAGAGTATGATCCACCGTGTGATTGGGAAACGTGTTCAAATGTGTCTCAGTTTTCGTCCCCTGGTACTCGGGTGCAACATTCAAGACGCTTTACTAACACTCTCCCCACTTGGAGAGTCAGTGCCTTTAAACTCCTGTTTGGCCCAGTTTGCACTTTCTGCGGAAAATGTACAGGAAAAGGAGAACCAATGAGAGACTAGCTGGGGGTGTCTGGACGGGCAAATTTAACTCTCATTTCCCACCAGGAAGAGGAATTAACCAAAGGCTCAGCGTGCCGTGCCGGAACCACACTAGGGCCTGAAGCAATCCTGCGGTGTTGCGGCCAGCTCACAAGAAAGCGAGTTGAAGAAAGGAGCTCAGGGGCACTGTAATTCACAAACCTGCAGAGTTATAAATGACAGCTATCGTCCAAAAATATATTGAAGTAAGGCTGCCAAGAGGACTTGAAAGCGGGGCAGAATTGTAGGAAATCGATTTCAGGAGGTACACTGGAATTGCATGTAAAGCATAGAAAAGAGGCAGAACGTCCACAATGATGCACTTGGCCAAAAAGGGCGTATGCGTTTTTTCCTGAATATATTCAGGAAAAAACGCATACGCCCTTTTTGGCCAACCAAGCAAGCTTGCAAAGGATATCTGAACTACAATGAAGTCTCACTGCCCCCCGGTCAAAAGGGCCATCTGAAAAAAGTGTAAAATCCAGAAAGGCAGGACAGGCCATGGAGAACTGGGAGCCTTGTTATGCTGATGGGCGGGATGTAAATTGCCAACAGCCACTCTGAAGAAGTGTATGGTGTTTCCTGAAACATCTAAAAAACAAAGCAACAGAGCCTAGGGCACTTCCACTTATGGTCCTATAGCTTAGGGAAATTAAAATCAAAAAGACACGGTCACCCCAAAGTTTGGGACGGCTCTGTTTACAAGAACCTCGTTTACGGTACAAGTTCAATATCACAGAAAGCGAAAAATGGATAAAGATGTTGTGGTACTTACGTATAATGCAATATCACTCAGCAATGAAATCTATGTCATCAGGCCCGTAGCAGCATAATGAGTGGATGCAGGTATGATGAGTCTAAGTGAACTAAGTCACACAGAAAAAGAAACATCATAAGATATCACTACTACACGGAATGTAAACTTGACTACACAGGAACTGAATTACAAAACAGAACAGGGTCTCAAATGTAGAAAACCAACTTATGCTTGCTTAAGGGGAAAGGTGAGTTGGGGTGCTGCATGAAACCAGAGATTGAAATTAGCACAGATACCATTCCATAAGCCAAATATGTAATAGACAAGAGCTACTCCTTGGTAAACGAAGTGTACTCAACACCCCATATTAAACGCCTAAGAATACACCTGACTAGTAAGAATCTTAAAACCTGTGGATTTATATGTCTCTGAAAGAGAATCAAGCGTGTGTACGGCGGCATAAACGCAGCAGTGATAGGATTGGTGAGGTTCGGTGAGCAAATGCAGACCCTTTGAAGTCATATTGCATGGTACCCATTCCATGGGTCTCAACTCTCCAGGTTTAAGGGATTCTTCCTTCAGCTAAAACATGCATGTGGAACACAGAGTATGATCCACCGTGTGATCGGGAAACGTGTTCAAATGTGTCTCAGTTTTCGTCCCCTGGTACTTGGGTGCAAACTCCAGACGCTTTACTAACACTCTCCCCACTTGGAGAGTCAGTGCCTTTAACCTCCTGTTTGGCCCAGTTTGCAATTTCTGCGGAAAATGTACAGGAATAGGGAGAACCAATGAGAGACTAGCTGGGGGTGTCTGGACGGGCAAATTTAACTCTCATTTCCCACCAGGAAGAGGAATTAACCAAAGGCTCAGCGTGCCGTGCCGGAACAACACTAGGGCCTGAAGCAATCCTGTGGTGTTGCGGCCAGCTCACAAGAAAGCGAGTTGAAGATAGGAGCTCAGGGGCACTGTAATTCACAAACCTGCAGAGTTATAAATGACAGCTATCGTCCAAAAATATATTGAAGTAAGGCTGCCAAGAGGACTTGAAAGCGGGGCAGAATTGCAGGAAACCGATTTCAGGAGGTAGACGGGAATTGCATGTAAAGCATAGGAAAAGAGGCAGAACGTCCACAATGATGCACTTGGCCAAAAAGGGCGTATGCGTTTTTTCCTGAATATATTCAGGAAAAAACGCATACGCCCTTTTTGGCCAACCAAGCAAGCTTGCAAAGGAAATCTGCACTACAATGAAGTCTCACTGCCCCCCGGTCAAAAGGGCCATCTGAAAAAAGTGTAAAATCCAGAAAGGCAAGACAGGACATGGAGAATTGGGAGCCTTGTTATGCTGATGGGCGGGATGTAAATTGCCAACAGCCACTCTGGAGAAGTGTATGGTGTTTCCTGAAACATCTAAAAAACAAAGCAACAGAGCCTAGGGCACTTCCACTTATGGTCCTATAGCTTACGGAAATTAAAATCAAAAAGACACAGCCACCCCAAAGTTTGGGATGGCTCTGTTTACAAGAACCTTGTTTACGGTACAAGTTCAATATCACAGAAAGCGAAAAATGGATAAAGAAGTTGTGGTACTTACGTACAATGCAATATCACTCAGCAATGAAATCTATGTCATCAGGCCCGTAGCAGCATAATGAGTGGATTAAGGTACGATGATTGTAAGTGAAATAAGTCACACAGAAAAAGAAACATCATAAGATATCACTACTACACGGAATGTAAACTTGGCTACACAGGAACTGAATTTCAAAACAGAACAGGGTCTCAAATGTAGAAAACCAACTTACGCTAGCTTAAGGGGAAAGGTGAGTTGGGGTGCTGCATGAAACCAGAGATTGAAATTAGCACAGATACCGTGCCATAAGCCAAATATGTAATAGAAAAGAGCTACTCCTTGCTCAACGAAGTGGACTCAACACCCCATATTAAACGCCTAAGAATATACCTGACTAGAAATAATCTTAAAACCTACGGATTTATATGTCTCCGAAAGACAATCAAGCGTGTGTACAGCGGCATAAACGCAGCAGTGATAGGATTGGTGAGGTTCGGTGAGCAAATGCAGACCCTTTGAAGTCGTATTGCATGGTACCCATTCCATGGGTCTCAACTCTCCAGGTTTAAGGGATTCTTCCTTCAGCTAAAACATGCATGTGGAACCCAGAGTATGATCCACCGTGTGATCGGGAAACGTGTTCAAATGTGTCTCAGTTTTCGTCCCCTGGTACTCGGGTGCAACATTCAAGACGCTTTACTAACACTCTCCCCACTTGGAGAGTCAGTGCCTTTAAACTCCTGTTTGGCCCAGTTTGCAATTTCTGCGGAAAATGTACAGGAATAGGGAGAACCAATGAGAGACTAGCTGGGGGTGTCTGGACGGGCAAATTTAACTCTCATTTCCCACCAGGAAGAGGAATTAACCAAAGGCTCAGCGTGCCGTGCCGGAACCACACTAGGGCCTGAAGCAATCCTGCGGTGTTGCGGCCAGCTCACAAGAAAGCGAGTTGAAGAAAGGAGCTCAGGGGCACTGTAATTCACAAACCTGCAGAGTTATAAATGACAGCTATCGTCCAAAAATATATTGAAGTAAGGCTGCCAAGAGGACTTGAAAGCGGGGCAGAATTGCAGGAAACCGATTTCAGGAGGTAGACGGGAATTGCATGTAAAGCATAGGAAAAGAGGCAGAACGTCCACAATGATGCACTTGGCCAAAAAGGGCGTATGCGTTTTTTCCTGAATATATTCAGGAAAAAACGCATACGCCCTTTTTGGCCAACCAAGCAAGCTTGCAAAGGAAATCTGCACTACAATGAAGTCTCACTGCCCCCTGGTCAAAAGGGCCATCTGAAAAAAGTGTAAAATCCAGAAAGGCAGGACAGGCCATGGAGAACTGGGAGCCTTGTTATGCTGATGGGCGGGATGTAAACTGCCAACAGCCACTCTGGGGAAGTGTATGCTGTTTCCTGAAACATCTAAAAAACAAAGCAACAGAGCCTAGGGCACTTCCACTTATGGTCCTATAGCTTAGGGAAATGAAAATCAAACAGACACAGCCACCCCAAAGTTTGGGACGGCTCTGTTTACAAGAACCTCGTTTACGGTACAAGTTCAATATCACAGAAAGCGAAAAATGGATAAAGAAGTTGTGGTACTTACGTACAATGCAATATCACTCAGCAATGAAATCTATGTCATCAGGCCCGTCGCAGCATAATGAGTGGATGCAGGTACGATGATTCTAAGTGAAATAAGTCACACAGAAAAAGAAACATCATAAGATATCACTACTACACGGAATGTAAACTTGGCTACACAGGAACTGAATTACAAAACAGAACAGGGTCTCAAATGTAGAAAACCAACTTATGCTTGCTTAAGGGGAAAGGTGAGTTGGGGTGCTGCATGAAACCAGAGATTGAAATTAGCACAGATACCGTGCCATAAGCCAAATATGTAATAGACAAGAGCTACTCCTTGCTCAACGAAGTGGACTCAACACCCCATATTAAACGCTTAAGAATATACCTGACTAGAAATAATCTTAAAAACTACGAATTTATATGTCTCCGAAAGACAATCAAGCGTGTGTACAGCGGCATAAACGCAGCAGTGATAGGATTGGTGAGGTTCGGTGAGCAAATGCAGACCCTTTGAAGTCATATTGCATGGTACCCATTCCATGGGTCTCAACTCTCCAGGTTTAAGGGATTCTTCCTTCAGCTAAAACATGCATGTGGAACCCAGAGTATGATCCACCGTGTGATCGGGAAACGTGTTCAAATGTGTCTCAGTTTTCGTCCCCTGGTACTCGGGTGCAACACTCCAGACGCTTTACTAACACTCTCCCCACTTGGAGAGTCAGTGCCTTTAACCTCCTGTTTGGCCCAGTTTGCAATTTCTGCGGAAAATGTACAGGAATAGGGAGAACCAATGAGAAACTAGCTGGAGGTGTCTGGACGGGCAAATTTAACTCTCATTTCCCACCAGGAAGAGGAATTAACCAAAGGCTCAGCGTGCCGTGCCGGAACCACACTAGGGCCTGAAGCAATCCTGCGGTGTTGCGGCCAGCTCACAAGAAAGCGAGTTGAAGAAAGGAGCTCAGGGGCACTGTAATTCACAAACCTGCAGAGTTATAAATGACAGCTATCGTCCAAAAATATATTGAAGTAAGGCTGCCAAGAGGACTTGAAAGCGGGGCAGAATTGTAGGAAATCGATTTCAGGAGGTACACTGGAATTGCATGTAAAGCATAGAAAAGAGGCAGAACGTCCACAATGATGCACTTGGCCAAAAAGGGCGTATGCGTTTTTTCCTGAATATATTCAGGAAAAAACGCATACGCCCTTTTTGGCCAACCAAGCAAGCTTGCAAAGGATATCTGAACTACAATGAAGTCTCACTGCCCCCCGGTCAAAAGGGCCATCTGAAAAAAGTGTAAAATCCAGAAAGGCAGGACAGGCCATGGAGAACTGGGAGCCTTGTTATGCTGATGGGCGGGATGTAAATTGCCAACAGCCACTCTGAAGAAGTGTATGGTGTTTCCTGAAACATCTAAAAAACAAAGCAACAGAGCCTAGGGCACTTCCACTTATGGTCCTATAGCTTAGGGAAATTAAAATCAAAAAGACACGGTCACCCCAAAGTTTGGGACGGCTCTGTTTACAAGAACCTCGTTTACGGTACAAGTTCAATATCACAGAAAGCGAAAAATGGATAAAGAAGTTGTGGTACTTACGTATAATGCAATATCACTCAGCAATGAAATCTATGTCATCAGGCCCGTAGCAGCATAATGAGTGGATGCAGGTATGATGAGTCTAAGTGAAATAAGTCACACAGAAAAAGAAACATCATAAGATATCACTACTACACGGAATGTAAACTTGACTACACAGGAACTGAATTACAAAACAGAACAGGGTCTCAAATGTAGAAAACCAACTTATGCTTGCTTAAGGGGAAAGGTGAGTTGGGGTGCTGCATGAAACCAGAGATTGAAATTAGCACAGATACCATTCCATAAGCCAAATATGTAATAGACAAGAGCTACTCCTTGGTAAACGAAGTGTACTCAACACCCCATATTAAACGCCTAAGAATACACCTGACTAGTAAGAATCTTAAAACCTGTGGATTTATATGTCTCTGAAAGAGAATCAAGCGTGTGTACGGCGGCATAAACGCAGCAGTGATAGGATTGGTGAGGTTCGGTGAGCAAATGCAGACCCTTTGAAGTCATATTGCATGGTACCCATTCCATGGGTCTCAACTCTCCAGGTTTAAGGGATTCTTCCTTCAGCTAAAACATGCATGTGGAACACAGAGTATGATCCACCGTGTGATCGGGAAACGTGTTCAAATGTGTCTCAGTTTTCGTCCCCTGGTACTTGGGTGCAAACTCCAGACGCTTTACTAACACTCTCCCCACTTGGAGAGTCAGTGCCTTTAACCTCCTGTTTGGCCCAGTTTGCAATTTCTGCGGAAAATGTACAGGAATAGGGAGAACCAATGAGAGACTAGCTGGGGGTGTCTGGACGGGCAAATTTAACTCTCATTTCCCACCAGGAAGAGGAATTAACCAAAGGCTCAGCGTGCCGTGCCGGAACAACACTAGGGCCTGAAGCAATCCTGTGGTGTTGCGGCCAGCTCACAAGAAAGCGAGTTGAAGAAAGGAGCTCAGGGGCACTGTAATTCACAAACCTGCAGAGTTATAAATGACAGCTATCGTCCAAAAATATATTGAAGTAAGGCTGCCAAGAGGACTTGAAAGCGGGGCAGAATTGCAGGAAACCGATTTCAGGAGGTAGACGGGAATTGCATGTAAAGCATAGGAAAAGAGGCAGAACGTCCACAATGATGCACTTGGCCAAAAAGGGTGTATGCGTTTTTTCCTGAATATATTCAGGAAAAAACGCATACGCCCTTTTTGGCCAACCAAGCAAGCTTGCAAAGGAAATCTGCACTACAATGAAGTCTCACTGCCCCCCGGTCAAAAGGGCCATCTGAAAAAAGTGTAAAATCCAGAAAGGCAAGACAGGACATGGAGAATTGGGAGCCTTGTTATGCTGATGGGCGGGATGTAAATTGCCAACAGCCACTCTGGAGAAGTGTATGGTGTTTCCTGAAACATCTAAAAAACAAAGCAACAGAGCCTAGGGCACTTCCACTTATGGTCCTATAGCTTACGGAAATTAAAATCAAAAAGACACAGCCACCCCAAAGTTTGGGATGGCTCTGTTTACAAGAACCTTGTTTACGGTACAAGTTCAATATCACAGAAAGCGAAAAATGGATAAAGAAGTTGTGGTACTTACGTACAATGCAATATCACTCAGCAATGAAATCTATGTCATCAGGCCCGTAGCAGCATAATGAGTGGATTAAGGTACGATGATTGTAAGTGAAATAAGTCACACAGAAAAAGAAACATCATAAGATATCACTACTACACGGAATGTAAACTTGGCTACACAGGAACTGAATTTCAAAACAGAACAGGGTCTCAAATGTAGAAAACCAACTTACGCTAGCTTAAGGGGAAAGGTGAGTTGGGGTGCTGCATGAAACCAGAGATTGAAATTAGCACAGATACCGTGCCATAAGCCAAATATGTAATAGACAAGAGCTACTCCTTGCTCAACGAAGTGGACTCAACACCCCATATTAAACGCCTAAGAATATACCTGACTAGAAATAATCTTAAAACCTACGGATTTATATGTCTCCGAAAGACAATCAAGCGTGTGTACAGCGGCATAAACGCAGCAGTGATAGGATTGGTGAGGTTCGGTGAGCAAATGCAGACCCTTTGAAGTCGTATTGCATGGTACCCATTCCATGGGTCTCAACTCTCCAGGTTTAAGGGATTCTTCCTTCAGCTAAAACATGCATGTGGAACCCAGAGTATGATCCACCATGTGATCGGGAAACGTGTTCAAATGTGTCTCAGTTTTCGTCCCCTGGTACTCGGGTGCAACATTCAAGACGCTTTACTAACACTCTCCCCACTTGGAGAGTCAGTGCCTTTAAACTCCTGTTTGGCCCAGTTTGCAATTTCTGTGGAAAATGTACAGGAATAGGGAGAACCAATGAGAGACTAGCTGGGGGTGTCTGGACGGGCAAATTTAACTCTCATTTCCCACCAGGAAGAGGAATTAACCAAAGGCTCAGCGTGCCGTGCCGGAACCACACTAGGGCCTGAAGCAATCCTGCGGTGTTGCGGCCAGCTCACAAGAAAGCGAGTTGAAGAAAGGAGCTCAGGGGCACTGTAATTCACAAACCTGCAGAGTTATAAATGACAGCTATCGTCCAAAAATATATTGAAGTAAGGCTGCCAAGAGGACTTGAAAGCGGGGCAGAATTGCAGGAAACCGATTTCAGGAGGTAGACGGGAATTGCATGTAAAGCATAGGAAAAGAGGCAGAACGTCCACAATGATGCACTTGGCCAAAAAGGGCGTATGCGTTTTTTCCTGAATATATTCAGGAAAAAACGCATACGCCCTTTTTGGCCAACCAAGCAAGCTTGCAAAGGAAATCTGCACTACAATGAAGTCTCACTGCCCCCTGGTCAAAAGGGCCATCTGAAAAAACTGTAAAATCCAGAAAGGCAGGACAGGCCATGGAGAACTGGGAGCCTTGTTATGCTGATGGGCGGGATGTAAACTGCCAACAGCCACTCTGGGGAAGTGTATGCTGTTTCCTGAAACATCTAAAAAACAAAGCAACAGAGCCTAGGGCACTTCCACTTATGGTCCTATAGCTTAGGGAAATTAAAATCAAAAAGACACAGCCACCCCAAAGTTTGGGACGGCTCTGTTTACAAGAACCTCGTTTACGGTACAAGTTCAATATCACAGAAAGCGAAAAATGGATAAAGAAGTTGTGGTACTTACGTACAATGCAATATCACTCAGCAATGAAATCTATGTCATCAGGCCCGTCGCAGCATAATGAGTGGATGCAGGTACGATGATTCTAAGTGAAATAAGTCACACAGAAAAAGAAACATCATAAGATATCACTACTACACGGAATGTAAACTTGGCTACACAGGAACTGAATTACAAAACAGAACAGGGTCTCAAATGTAGAAAACCAACTTATGCTTGCTTAAGGGGAAAGGTGAGTTGGGGTGCTGCATGAAACCAGAGATTGAAATTAGCACAGATACCGTGCCATAAGCCAAATATGTAATAGACAAGAGCTACTCCTTGCTCAACGAAGTGGACTCAACACCCCATATTAAACGCTTAAGAATATACCTGACTAGAAATAATCTTAAAAACTACGAATTTATATGTCTCCGAAAGACAATCAAGCGTGTGTACAGCGGCATAAACGCAGCAGTGATAGGATTGGTGAGGTTCGGTGAGCAAATGCAGACCCTTTGAAGTCATATTGCATGGTACCCATTCCATGGGTCTCAACTCTCCAGGTTTAAGGGATTCTTCCTTCAGCTAAAACATGCATGTGGAACCCAGAGTATGATCCACCGTGTGATCGGGAAACGTGTTCAAATGTGTCTCAGTTTTCGTCCCCTGGTACTCGGGTGCAACACTCCAGACGCTTTACTAACACTCTCCCCACTTGGAGAGTCAGTGCCTTTAACCTCCTGTTTGGCCCAGTTTGCAATTTCTGCGGAAAATGTACAGGAATAGGGAGAACCAATGAGAAACTAGCTGAAGGTGTCTGGACGGGCAAATTTAACTCTCATTTCCCACCAGGAAGAGGAATTAACCAAAGGCTCAGCGTGCCGTGCCGGAACCACACTAGGGCCTGAAGCAATCCTGCGGTGTTGCGGCCAGCTCACAAGAAAGCGAGTTGAAGAAAGGAGCTCAGGGGCACTGTAATTCACAAACCTGCAGAGTTATAAATGACAGCTATCGTCCAAAAATATATTGAAGTAAGGCTGCCAAGAGGACTTGAAAGCGGGGCAGAATTGTAGGAAATCGATTTCAGGAGGTACACTGGAATTGCATGTAAAGCATAGAAAAGAGGCAGAACGTCCACAATGATGCACTTGGCCAAAAAGGGCGTATGCGTTTTTTCCTGAATATATTCAGGAAAAAACGCATACGCCCTTTTTGGCCAACCAAGCAAGCTTGCAAAGGATATCTGAACTACAATGAAGTCTCACTGCCCCCCGGTCAAAAGGGCCATCTGAAAATAGTGTAAAATCCAGAAAGGCAGGACAGGCCATGGAGAACTGGGAGCCTTGTTATGCTGATGGGCGGGATGTAAATTGCCAACAGCCACTCTGAAGAAGTGTATGGTGTTTCCTGAAACATCTAAAAAACAAAGCAACAGAGCCTAGGGCACTTCCACTTATGGTCCTATAGCTTAGGGAAATTAAAATCAAAAAGACACGGTCACCCCAAAGTTTGGGACGGCTCTGTTTACAAGAACCTCGTTTACGGTACAAGTTCAATATCACAGAAAGCGAAAAATGGATAAAGAAGTTGTGGTACTTACGTATAATGCAATATCACTCAGCAATGAAATCTATGTCATCAGGCCCGTAGCAGCATAATGAGTGGATGCAGGTATGATGAGTCTAAGTGAAATAAGTCACACAGAAAAAGAAACATCATAAGATATCACTACTACACGGAATGTAAACTTGACTACACAGGAACTGAATTACAAAACAGAACAGGGTCTCAAATGTAGAAAACCAACTTATGCTTGCTTAAGGGGAAAGGTGAGTTGGGGTGCTGCATGAAACCAGAGATTGAAATTAGCACAGATACCATTCCATAAGCCAAATATGTAATAGACAAGAGCTACTCCTTGGTAAACGAAGTGTACTCAACACCCCATATTAAACGCCTAAGAATACACCTGACTAGTAAGAATCTTAAAACCTGTGGATTTATATGTCTCTGAAAGAGAATCAAGCGTGTGTACGGCGGCATAAACGCAGCAGTGATAGGATTGGTGAGGTTCGGTGAGCAAATGCAGACCCTTTGAAGTCATATTGCATGGTACCCATTCCATGGGTCTCAACTCTCCAGGTTTAAGGGATTCTTCCTTCAGCTAAAACATGCATGTGGAACACAGAGTATGATCCAACGTGTGATCGGGAAACGTGTTCAAATGTGTCTCAGTTTTCGTCCCCTGGTACTTGGGTGCAAACTCCAGACGCTTTACTAACACTCTCCCCACTTGGAGAGTCAGTGCCTTTAACCTCCTGTTTGGCCCAGTTTGCAATTTCTGCGGAAAATGTACAGGAATAGGGAGAACCAATGAGAGACTAGCTGGAGGTGTCTGGACGGGCAAATTTAACTCTCATTTCCCACCAGGAAGAGGAATTAACCAAAGGCTCAGCGTGCCGTGCCGGAACAACACTAGGGCCTGAAGCAATCCTGTGGTGTTGCGGCCAGCTCACAAGAAAGCGAGTTGAAGAAAGGAGCTCAGGGGCACTGTAATTCACAAACCTGCAGAGTTATAAATGACAGCTATCGTCCAAAAATATATTGAAGTAAGGCTGCCAAGAGGACTTGAAAGCGGGGCAGAATTGCAGGAAACCGATTTCAGGAGGTAGACGGGAATTGCATGTAAAGCATAGGAAAAGAGGCAGAACGTCCACAATGATGCACTTGGCCAAAAAGGGCGTATGCGTTTTTTCCAGGAAAAAACGCATACGCCCTTTTTGGCCAACCAAGCAAGCTTGCAAAGGAAATCTGCACTACAATGAAGTCTCACTGTCCCCCGGTCAAAAGGGCCATCTGAAAAATGTGTAAAATCCAGAAAGGCAGGACAGGCCATGGAGAACTGGGAGCCTTGTTATGCTGATGGGCGGGATGTAAATTGCCAACAGCCACTCTGGAGAAGTGTATGCTGTTTCCTGAAACATCTAAAAAACTAAGCAACAGAGCCTAGGGCACTTCCACTTATGGTCCTATAGCTTAGGGAAATTAAAATCAAAAAGACACAGCCACCCCAAAGTTTGGGACGGCTCTGTTTACAAGAACCTCGTTTACGGTACAAGTTTAATATCACAGAAAGCGAAAAATGGATAAAGAAGTTGTGGTACTTACGTACAATGCAATATCACTCAGCAATGAAATCTATGTCATCAGGCCCGTAGCAGCATAATGAGTGGATTCAGGTATGATGATTCTAAGTGAAATAAGTCACACAGAAAAAGAAACATCATAAGATATCACTACTACACGGAATGTAAACTTGGCTACACAGGAACTGAATTACAAAACAGAACAGGGTCTCAAATGTAGAAAACCAACTTATGCTTGCTTAAGGGGAAAGGTGAGTTGGGGTGCTGCATGAAACCAGAGATTGAAATTAGCACAGATACCGTTCCATAAGCCAAATATGTAATAGACAAGAGCTACTCCTTGCTCAACGAAGTGGACTCAACACCCCATATTAAACGCCTAAGAATATACCTGACTAGAAATAATCTTTAAACCTACGGATTTATATGTCTCCGAAAGACAATGAAGCGTGTGTACAGCGGCATAAACGCAGCAGTGATAGGATTGGTGAGGTTCGGTGAGCAAATGCAGACCCTTTGAAGTCATATTGCATGGTACCCATTCCATGGGTCTCAACTCTCCAGGTTTAAGAGATTCTTCCTTCAGCTAAAACATGCATGTGGAACCCAGAGTATGATCCACCGTGTGATCGGGAAACGTGTTCAAATGTGTCTCAGTTTTCGTCCCCTGGTACTCGGGTGCAAACTCCAGATGCTTTACTAACACTCTCCCCACTTGGAGAGTCAGTGCCTTTAACCTCCTGTTTGCCCCAGTTTGCAATTTCTGTGGAAAATGTACAGGAATAGGGAGAACCAATGAGAGACTAGCTGGGGGTGTCTGGACGGGCAAATTTAACTCTCATTTCCCACCAGGAAGAGGAATTAACCAAAGGCTCAGCGTGCCGTGCCAGAACCACACTAGGGCCTGAAGCAATCCTGCGGTGTTGCGGCCAGCTCACAAGAAAGCGAGTTGAAGAAAGGAGCTCAGGGGCACTGTAATTCACAAACCTGCAGAGTTATAAATGACAGCTATCGTCCAAAAATATATTGAAGTAAGGCTGCCAAGAGGACTTGAAAGCGGGGCAGAATTGCAGGAAACCGATTTCAGGAGGTAGACGGGAATTGCATGTAAAGCATAGGAAAAGAGGCAGAACGTCCACAATGATGCACTTGGCCAAAAAGGGCGTATGCGTTTTTTCCTGAATATATTCAGGAAAAAACGCATACGCCCTTTTTAGCCAACCAAGCAAGCTTGCAAAGGAAATCTGCACAACAATGAAGTCTCACTGCCCCCGGTCAAAAGGGCCATCTGAAAAAAGTGTAAAATCCAGAAAGGCAGGACAGGCCATGGAGAACTGGGAGCTTTGTTATGCTGATGGGCGGGATGTAAATTGCCAACAGCCACTCTGGAGAAGTGTATGGTGTTTCCTGAAACATCTAAAAAACAAAGCAACAGAGCCTAGGGCACTTCCACTTATGGTCCTATAGCTTAGGGAAATTAAAATAAAAAAGACACAGCCACCCCAAAGTTTGGGACGGCTCTGTTTACAAGAACCTCGTTTACGGTACAAGTTCAATATCACAGAAAGCGAAAAATGGATAAAGAAGTTGTGGTACTTACGTACAATGCAATATCACTCAGCAATGAAATCTATGTCATCAGGCCCGTCGCAGCATAATGAGTGGATTCAGGTACGATGATTCTAAGTGAAATAAGTCACACAGAAAAAGAAACATCATAAGATATCACTACTACACGGAATGTAAACTTGGCTACACAGGAACTGAATTACAAAACAGAACAGGGTCTCAAATGTAGAAAACCAACTTATGCTTGCTTAAGGGGAAAGGTGAGTTGGGGTGCTGCATGAAACCAGAGATTGAAATTAGCACAGATACCGTGCCATAAGTCAAATATGTAATAGACAAGAGCTACTCCTTGCTTAACGAAGTGTACTCAACACCCCATATTAAACGCCTAAGAATACACCTGACTAGTAAGAATCTTAAAACCTGTGGATTTATATGTCTCCGAAAGAGAATCAAGCGTGTGTACGGCGGCATAAACGCAGCAGTGATAGGATTGGTGAGGTTCGGTGAGCAAATGCAGACCCTTTGAAGTCATATTGCATGGTACCCATTCCATGGGTCTCAACTCTCCAGGTTTAAGGGATTCTTCCTTCAGCTAAAACATGCATGTGGAACCCAGAGTATGATCCACCGTGTGATCGGGAAACGTGTTCAAATGTGTCTCAGTTTTCGTCCCCTGGTACTCGGGTGCAACACTCCAGACGCTTTACTAACACTCTCCCCACTTGGAGAGTCAGTGCCTTTAACCTCCTGTTTGGCCCAGTTTGCAATTTCTGCGGAAAATGTACAGGAATAGGGAGAACCAATGAGAAACTAGCTGAAGGTGTCTGGACGGGCAAATTTAACTCTCATTTCCCACCAGGAAGAGGAATTAACCAAAGGCTCAGCGTGCCGTGCCGGAACCACACTAGGGCCTGAAGCAATCCTGCGGTGTTGCGGCCAGCTCACAAGAAAGCGAGTTGAAGAAAGGAGCTCAGGGGCACTGTAATTCACAAACCTGCAGAGTTATAAATGACAGCTATCGTCCAAAAATATATTGAAGTAAGGCTGCCAAGAGGACTTGAAAGCGGGGCAGAATTGTAGGAAATCGATTTCAGGAGGTACACTGGAATTGCATGTAAAGCATAGAAAAGAGGCAGAACGTCCACAATGATGCACTTGGCCAAAAAGGGCGTATGCGTTTTTTCCTGAATATATTCAGGAAAAAACGCATACGCCCTTTTTGGCCAACCAAGCAAGCTTGCAAAGGATATCTGAACTACAATGAAGTCTCACTGCCCCCCGGTCAAAAGGGCCATCTGAAAATAGTGTAAAATCCAGAAAGGCAGGACAGGCCATGGAGAACTGGGAGCCTTGTTATGCTGATGGGCGGGATGTAAATTGCCAACAGCCACTCTGAAGAAGTGTATGGTGTTTCCTGAAACATCTAAAAAACAAAGCAACAGAGCCTAGGGCACTTCCACTTATGGTCCTATAGCTTAGGGAAATTAAAATCAAAAAGACACGGTCACCCCAAAGTTTGGGACGGCTCTGTTTACAAGAACCTCGTTTACGGTACAAGTTCAATATCACAGAAAGCGAAAAATGGATAAAGAAGTTGTGGTACTTACGTATAATGCAATATCACTCAGCAATGAAATCTATGTCATCAGGCCCGTAGCAGCATAATGAGTGGATGCAGGTATGATGAGTCTAAGTGAAATAAGTCACACAGAAAAAGAAACATCATAAGATATCACTACTACACGGAATGTAAACTTGACTACACAGGAACTGAATTACAAAACAGAACAGGGTCTCAAATGTAGAAAACCAACTTATGCTTGCTTAAGGGGAAAGGTGAGTTGGGGTGCTGCATGAAACCAGAGATTGAAATTAGCACAGATACCATTCCATAAGCCAAATATGTAATAGACAAGAGCTACTCCTTGGTAAACGAAGTGTACTCAACACCCCATATTAAACGCCTAAGAATACACCTGACTAGTAAGAATCTTAAAACCTGTGGATTTATATGTCTCTGAAAGAGAATCAAGCGTGTGTACGGCGGCATAAACGCAGCAGTGATAGGATTGGTGAGGTTCGGTGAGCAAATGCAGACCCTTTGAAGTCATATTGCATGGTACCCATTCCATGGGTCTCAACTCTCCAGGTTTAAGGGATTCTTCCTTCCGCTAAAACATGCATGTGGAACACAGAGTATGATCCAACGTGTGATCGGGAAACGTGTTCAAATGTGTCTCAGTTTTCGTCCCCTGGTACTTGGGTGCAAACTCCAGACGCTTTACTAACACTCTCCCCACTTGGAGAGTCAGTGCCTTTAACCTCCTGTTTGGCCCAGTTTGCAATTTCTGCGGAAAATGTACAGGAATAGGGAGAACCAATGAGAGACTAGCTGGAGGTGTCTGGACGGGCAAATTTAACTCTCATTTCCCACCAGGAAGAGGAATTAACCAAAGGCTCAGCGTGCCGTGCCGGAACAACACTAGGGCCTGAAGCAATCCTGTGGTGTTGCGGCCAGCTCACAAGAAAGCGAGTTGAAGAAAGGAGCTCAGGGGCACTGTAATTCACAAACCTGCAGAGTTATAAATGACAGCTATCGTCCAAAAATATATTGAAGTAAGGCTGCCAAGAGGACTTGAAAGCGGGGCAGAATTGCAGGAAACCGATTTCAGGAGGTAGACGGGAATTGCATGTAAAGCATAGGAAAAGAGGCAGAACGTCCACAATGATGCACTTGGCCAAAAAGGGCGTATGCGTTTTTTCCAGGAAAAAACGCATACGCCCTTTTTGGCCAACCAAGCAAGCTTGCAAAGGAAATCTGCACTACAATGAAGTCTCACTGTCCCCCGGTCAAAAGGGCCATCTGAAAAATGTGTAAAATCCAGAAAGGCAGGACAGGCCATGGAGAACTGGGAGCCTTGTTATGCTGATGGGCGGGATGTAAATTGCCAACAGCCACTCTGGAGAAGTGTATGCTGTTTCCTGAAACATCTAAAAAACTAAGCAACAGAGCCTAGGGCACTTCCACTTATGGTCCTATAGATTAGGGAAATTAAAATCAAAAAGACACAGCCACCCCAAAGTTTGGGACGGCTCTGTTTACAAGAACCTCGTTTACGGTACAAGTTTAATATCACAGAAAGCGAAAAATGGATAAAGAAGTTGTGGTACTTACGTACAATGCAATATCACTCAGCAATGAAATCTATGTCATCAGGCCCGTAGCAGCATAATGAGTGGATTCAGGTATGATGATTCTAAGTGAAATAAGTCACACAGAAAAAGAAACATCATAAGATATCACTACTACACGGAATGTAAACTTGGCTACACAGGAACTGAATTACAAAACAGAACAGGGTCTCAAATGTAGAAAACCAACTTATGCTTGCTTAAGGGGAAAGGTGAGTTGGGGTGCTGCATGAAACCAGAGATTGAAATTAGCACAGATACCGTGCCATAAGCCAAATATGTAATAGACAAGAGCTACTCCTTGCTAAACGAAGTGTACTCAACACCCCATATTAAATGCCTAAGAATACACCTGACTAGTAAGAATCTTAAAACCTGTGGATTTATATGTCTCCGCAAGAGAATCAAGCGTGTGTACGGCGGCATAAACGAAGCAGTGATAGGATTGGTGAGGTTCGGTGAGCAAATGCAGACCCTTTGAAGTCATATTGCATGGTACCCATTCCATGGGTCTCAACTCTCCAGGTTTAAGGGATTCTTCCTTCAGCTAAAACATGCATGTGGAACCCAGAGTATGATCCACCGTGTGATCGGGAAACGTGTTCAAATGTGTCTCAGTTTTCGTCCCCTGGTACTCGGGTGCAAACTCCAGACGCTTTACTAACACTCTCCCCACTTGGAGAGTCAGTGCCTTTAACCTCCTGTTTGGCTCAGTTTGCAATTTCTGCGGAAAATGTACAGGAATAGGGAGAACCAATGAGAGACTAGCTGGAGGTGCCTGGACGGGCAAATTTAACTCTCATTTCCCACCAGGAAGAGGAATTAACCAAAGGCTCAGCGTGCCATGCCGGAACCACACTAGGGCCTGAAGCAATCCTGCGGTGTTGTGGCCAGCTCACAAGAAAGCGAGTTGAAGAAAGGAGCTCAGGGGCACTGTAATTCACATACCTGCAGAGTTATAAATGACAGCTATCGTCCAAAAATATATTGAAGTAAGGCTGCCAAGAGGACTTGAAAGCGGGGCAGAATTGCAGGAAACCGATTTCAGGAGGTAGACGGGAATTGCATGTAAAGCATAGGAAAAGAGGCAGAACGTCCACAATGATGCACTTGGCCAAAAAGGGCGTATGCGTTTTTTCCTGAATATATTCAGGAAAAAACGCATACGCCCTTTTTGGCCAACCAAGCAAGCTTGCAAAGGAAATCTGCACTACAATGAAGTCTCACTGCCCCCCGGTCAAAAGGGCCATCTGAAAAAACTGTAAAATCCAGAAAGGAAAGACAGGACATGGAGAATTGGGAGCCTTGTTATGCTGATGGGCGGGATGTAAATTGCCAACAGCCACTCTGGAGAAGTGTATGCTGTTTCCTGAAACATCTAAAAAACAAAGCAACAGAGCCTAGGGCACTTCCACTTATGGTCCTATAGCTTAGGGAAATTAAAATCAAAAAGACACAGCCACCCCAAAGTTTGGGACGGCTCTGTTTACAAGAACCTTGTTTACGATACAAGTTCAATATCACAGAAAGCGAAAAATGGATAAAGAAGTTGTGGTACTTACGTACAATGCAATATCACTCAGCAATGAAATCTATGTCATCAGGCCCGTAGCAGCATAATGAGTGGATTAAGGTACGATGATTGTAAGTGAAATAAGTCACACAGAAAAAGAAACATCATAAGATATCACTACTACACGGAATGTAAACTTGGCTACACAGGAACTGAATTACAAAACAGAACAGGGTCTCAAATGTAGAGAACCAACTTACGCTAGCTTAAGGGGAAAGGTGAGTTGGGGTGCTGCATGAAACCAGAGATTGAAATTAGCACAGATACCGTTCCATAAGCCAAATATGTAATAGACAAGAGCTACTCCTTGCTCAACGAAGTGGACTCAACACCCCATATTAAACGCCTAAGAATATACCTGACTAGAAATAATCTTTAAACCTACGGATTTATATGTCTCCGAAAGACAATCAAGCGTGTGTACAGCAGCATAAACGCAGCAGTGATAGGATTGGTGAGGTTCGGTGAGCAAATGCAGACCCTTTGAAGTCATATTGCATGGTACCCATTCCATGGGTCTCAACTCTCCAGGTTTAAGAGATTCTTCCTTCAGCTAAAACATGCATGTGGAACCCAGAGTATGATCCACCGTGTGATCGGGAAACGTGTTCAAATGTGTCTCAGTTTTCGTCCCCTGGTACTCGGGTGCAAACTCCAGATGCTTTACTAACACTCTCCCCACTTGGAGAGTCAGTGCCTTTAACCTCCTGTTTGCCCCAGTTTGCAATTTCTGTGGAAAATGTACAGGAATAGGGAGAACCAATGAGAGACTAGCTGGGGGTGTCTGGACGGGCAAATTTAACTCTCATTTCCCACCAGGAAGAGGAATTAACCAAAGGCTCAGCGTGCCGTGCCGGAACCACACTAGGGCCTGAAGCAATCCTGCGGTGTTGCGGCCAGCTCACAAGAAAGCGAGTTGAAGAAAGGAGCTCAGGGGCACTGTAATTCACAAACCTGCAGAGTTATAAATGACAGCTATCGTCCAAAAATATATTGAAGTAAGGCTGCCAAGAGGACTTGAAAGCGGGGCAGAATTGCAGGAAACCGATTTCAGGAGGTAGACGGGAATTGCATGTAAAGCATAGGAAAAGAGGCAGAACGTCCACAATGATGCACTTGGCCAAAAAGGGCGTATGCGTTTTTTCCTGAATATATTCAGGAAAAAACGCATACGCCCTTTTTAGCCAACCAAGCAAGCTTGCAAAGGAAATCTGCACTACAATGAAGTCTCACTGCCCCCCGGTCAAAAGGGCCATCTGAAAAAAGTGTAAAATCCAGAAAGGAAAGACAGGACATGGAGAATTGGGAGCCTTGTTATGCTGATGGGCGGGATGTAAATTGCCAACAGCCACTCTGGAGAAGTGTATGCTGTTTCCTGAAACATCTAAAAAACAAAGCAACAGAGCCTAGGGCACTTCCACTTATGGTCCTATAGCTTAGGGAAATTAAAATCAAAAAGACACAGCCACCCCAAAGTTTGGGACGGCTCTGTTTACAAGAACCTTGTTTACGATACAAGTTCAATATCACAGAAAGCGAAAAATGGATAAAGAAGTTGTGGTACTTACGTACAATGCAATATCACTCAGCAATGAAATCTATGTCATCAGGCCCGTAGCAGCATAATGAGTGGATTAAGGTACGATGATTGTAAGTGAAATAAGTCACACAGAAAAAGAAACATCATAAGATATCACTACTACACGGAATGTAAACTTGGCTACACAGGAACTGAATTACAAAACAGAACAGGGTCTCAAATGTAGAGAACCAACTTACGCTAGCTTAAGGGGAAAGGTGAGTTGGGGTGCTGCATGAAACCAGAGATTGAAATTAGCACAGATACCGTTCCATAAGCCAAATATGTAATAGACAAGAGCTACTCCTTGCTCAACGAAGTGGACTCAACACCCCATATTAAACGCCTAAGAATATACCTGACTAGAAATAATCTTTAAACCTACGGATTTATATGTCTCCGAAAGACAATCAAGCGTGTGTACAGCAGCATAAACGCAGCAGTGATAGGATTGGTGAGGTTCGGTGAGCAAATGCAGACCCTTTGAAGTCATATTGCATGGTACCCATTCCATGGGTCTCAACTCTCCAGGTTTAAGAGATTCTTCCTTCAGCTAAAACATGCATGTGGAACCCAGAGTATGATCCACCGTGTGATCGGGAAACGTGTTCAAATGTGTCTCAGTTTTCGTCTCCTGGTACTCGGGTGCAAACTCCAGATGCTTTACTAACACTCTCCCCACTTGGAGAGTCAGTGCCTTTAACCTCCTGTTTGCCCCAGTTTGCAATTTCTGTGGAAAATGTACAGGAATAGGGAGAACCAATGAGAGACTAGCTGGGGGTGTCTGGACGGGCAAATTTAACTCTCATTTCCCACCAGGAAGAGGAATTAACCAAAGGCTCAGCGTGCCGTGCCGGAACCACACTAGGGCCTGAAGCAATCCTGCGGTGTTGCGGCCAGCTCACAAGAAAGCGAGTTGAAGAAAGGAGCTCAGGGGCACTGTAATTCACAAACCTGCAGAGTTATAAATGACAGCTATCGTCCAAAAATATATTGAAGTAAGGCTGCCAAGAGGACTTGAAAGCGGGGCAGAATTGCAGGAAACCGATTTCAGGAGGTAGACGGGAATTGCATGTAAAGCATAGGAAAAGAGGCAGAACGTCCACAATGATGCACTTGGCCAAAAAGGGCGTATGCGTTTTTTCCTGAATATATTCAGGAAAAAACGCATACGCACTTTTTGGCCAACCAAGCAAGCTTGCAAAGGAAATCTGCACTACAATGAAGTCTCACTGCCCCCCGGTCAAAAGGGCCATCTGAAAAAACTGTAAAATCCAGAAAGGCAAGACAGGACATGGAGCATTGGGAGCCTTGTTATGCTGATGGGCGGGATGTAAATTGCCAACAGCCACTCTGGAGAAGTGTATGCTGTTTCCTGAAACATCTAAAAAACAAAGCAACAGAGCCTAGGGCACTTCCACTTATGGTCCTATAGCTTAGGGAAATTAAAATCAAAAAGACACAGCCACCCCAAAGTTTGGGACGGCTCTGTTTACAAGAACCTCGTTTACGGTACAAGTTCAATATCACAGAAAGCGAAAAATGGATAAAGAAGTTGTGGTACTTACGTACAATGCAATATCACTCAGCAATGAAATCTATGTCATCAGGCCCGTCGCAGCATAATGAGTGGATTCAGGTACGATGATTCTAAGTGAAATAAGTCACACAGAAAAAGAAACATCATAAGATATCACTACTACACGGAATGTAAACTTGGCTACACAGGAACTGAATTACAAAACAGAACAGGGTCTCAAATGTAGAAAACCAACTTATGCTTGCTTAAGGGGAAAGGTGAGTTGGGGTGCTGCATGAAACCAGAGATTGAAATTAGCACAGATACCGTTCCATAAGCCAAATATGTAATAGACAAGAGCTACTCCTTGCTAAACGAAGTGTACTCAACACCCCATATTAAACGCCTAAGAATACACCTGACTAGTAAGAATCTTAAAACCTGTGGATTTATATGTCTCCGCAAGAGAATCAAGCGTGTGTACGGCGGCATAAACGCAGCAGTGATAGGATTGGTGAGGTTCGGTGAGCAAATGCAGACCCTTTGAAGTCATATTGCATGGTACCCATTCCATGGGTCTCAACTCTCCAGGTTTAAGGGATTCTTCCTTCAGCTAAAACATGCATGTGGAACCCAGAGTATGATCCACCGTGTGATCGGGAAACGTGTTCAAATGTGTCTCAGTTTTCGTCCCCTGGTACTCGGGTGCAACATTCAAGACGCTTTACTAACACTCTCCCCACTTGGAGAGTCAGTGCCTTTAAACTCCTGTTTGGCCCAGTTTGCAATTTCTGCGGAAAATGTACAGGAATAGGGAGAACCAATGAGAGACTAGCTGGAGGTGTCTGGACGGGCAAATTTAACTCTCATTTCCCACCAGGAAGAGGAATTAACCAAAGGTTCAGCGTGCCGTGCCGGAACCACACTAGGGCCTGAAGCAATCCTGCGGTGTTGCGGCCAGCTCACAAGAAAGCGAGTTGAAGAAAGGAGCTCAGGGGCACTGTAATTCACAAACCTGCAGAGTTATAAATGACAGCTATCGTCCAAAAATATATTGAAGTAAGGCTGCCAAGAGGACTTGAAAGCGGGGCAGAATTGCAGGAAACCGATTTCAGGAGGTAGACGGGAATTGCATGTAAAGCATAGGAAAAGAGGCAGAACGTCCACAATGATGCACTTGGCCAAAAAGGGCGTATGCGTTTTTTCCTGAATATATTCAGGAAAAAACGCATACGCACTTTTTGGCCAACCAAGCAAGCTTGCAAAGGAAATCTGCACTACAATGAAGTCTCACTGCCCCCCGGTCAAAAGGGCCATCTGAAAAAACTGTAAAATCCAGAAAGGCAAGACAGGACATGGAGCATTGGGAGCCTTGTTATGCTGATGGGCGGGATGTAAATTGCCAACAGCCACTCTGGAGAAGTGTATGCTGTTTCCTGAAACATCTAAAAAACAAAGCAACAGAGCCTAGGGCACTTCCACTTATGGTCCTATAGCTTAGGGAAATTAAAATCAAAAAGACACAGCCACCCCAAAGTTTGGGACGGCTCTGTTTACAAGAACCTCGTTTACGGTACAAGTTCAATATCACAGAAAGCGAAAAATGGATAAAGAAGTTGTGGTACTTACGTACAATGCAATATCACTCAGCAATGAAATCTATGTCATCAGGCCCGTCGCAGCATAATGAGTGGATTCAGGTACGATGATTCTAAGTGAAATAAGTCACACAGAAAAAGAAACATCATAAGATATCACTACTACACGGAATGTAAACTTGGCTACACAGGAACTGAATTACAAAACAGAACAGGGTCTCAAATGTAGAAAACCAACTTATGCTTGCTTAAGGGGAAAGGTGAGTTGGGGTGCTGCATGAAACCAGAGATTGAAATTAGCACAGATACCGTGCCATAAGCCAAATATGTAATAGACAAGAGCTACTCCTTGCTAAACGAAGTGTACTCAACACCCCATATTAAACGCCTAAGAATACACCTGACTAGTAAGAATCTTAAAACCTGTGGATTTATATGTCTCCGCAAGAGAATCAAGCGTGTGTACGGCGGCATAAACGCAGCAGTGATAGGATTGGTGAGGTTCGGTGAGCAAATGCAGACCCTTTGAAGTCATATTGCATGGTACCCATTCCATGGGTCTCAACTCTCCAGGTTTAAGGGATTCTTCCTTCAGCTAAAACATGCATGTGGAACCCAGAGTATGATCCACCGTGTGATCGGGAAACGTGTTCAAATGTGTCTCAGTTTTCGTCCCCTGGTACTCGGGTGCAACATTCAAGACGCTTTACTAACACTCTCCCCACTTGGAGAGTCAGTGCCTTTAAACTCCTGTTTGGCCCAGTTTGCAATTTCTGCGGAAAATGTACAGGAATAGGGAGAACCAATGAGAGACTAGCTGGAGGTGTCTGGACGGGCAAATTTAACTCTCATTTCCCACCAGGAAGAGGAATTAACCAAAGGTTCAGCGTGCCGTGCCGGAACCACACTAGGGCCTGAAGCAATCCTGCGGTGTTGCGGCCAGCTCACAAGAAAGCGAGTTGAAGAAAGGAGCTCAGGGGCACTGTAATTCACAAACCTGCAGAGTTATAAATGACAGCTATCGTCCAAAAATATATTGAAGTAAGGCTGCCAAGAGGACTTGAAAGCGGGGCAGAATTGCAGGAAACCGATTTCAGGAGGTAGACGGGAATTGCATGTAAAGCATAGGAAAAGAGGCAGAACGTCCACAATGATGCACTTGGCCAAAAAGGGCGTATGCGTTTTTTCCTGAATATATTCAGGAAAAAACGCATACGCCCTTTTTGGCCAACCAAGCAAGCTTGCAAAGGAAATCTGCACTACAATGAAGTCTCACTGCCCCCCGGTCAAAAGGGCCATCTGAAAAAAGTGTAAAATCCAGAAAGGCAAGACAGGACATGGAGAATTGGGAGCCTTGTTATGCTGATGGGTGGGATGTAAATTGCCAACAGCCACTCTGGAGAAGTGTATGCTGTTTCCTGAAACATCTAAAAAACAAAGCAACAGAGCCTAGGGCACTTCCACTTATGGTCCTATAGCTTAGGGAAATTAAAATCAAAAAGACACAGCCACCCCAAAGTTTGGGACTGCTCTGTTTACAAGAACCTCGTTTACGGTACAAGTTCAATATCACAGAAAGCGAAAAATGGATAAAGAAGTTGTGGTACTTACGTATAATGCAATATCACTCAGCAATGAAATCTATGTCATCAGGCCCGTAGCAGCATAATGAGTGGATGCAGGTACGATGAGTCTAAGTGAAATAAGTCACACAGAAAAAGAAACATCATAAGATATCACTACTACACGGAATGTAAACTTGGCTACACAGGAACTGAATTACAAAACAGAACAGGGTCTCAAATGTAGAAAACCAACTTATGCTTGCTTAAGGGGAAAGGTGAGTTGGGGTGCTGCATGAAACCAGAGATTGAAATTAGCACAGATACCGTTCCATAAGCCAAATATGTAATAGACAAGAGCTACTCCTTGCTAAACGAAGTGTACTCAACACCCCATATTAAACGCCTAAGAATACACCTGACTAGTAAGAATCTTAAAACCTGTGGATTTATATGTCTCCGCAAGAGAATCAAGCGTGTGTACGGCGGCATAAATGCAGCAGTGATAGGATTGGTGAGGTTCGGTGAGCAAATGCAGACCCTTTGAAGTCATATTGCATGGTACCCATTCCATGGGTCTCAACTCTCCAGGTTTAAGGGATTCTTCCTTCAGCTAAAACATGCATGTGGAACCCAGAGTATGATCCACCGTGTGATCGGGAAACGTGTTCAAATGTGTCTCAGTTTTCGTCCCCTGGTACTCGGGTGCAACATTCAAGACGCTTTACTAACACTCTCCCCACTTGGAGAGTCAGTGCCTTTAAACTCCTGTTTGGCCCAGTTTGCAATTTCTGCGGAAAATGTACAGGAATAGGGAGAACCAATGAGAGACTAGCTGGAGGTGTCTGGACGGGCAAATTTAACTCTCATTTCCCACCAGGAAGAGGAATTAACCAAAGGTTCAGCGTGCCGTGCCGGAACCACACTAGGGCCTGAAGCAATCCTGCGGTGTTGCGGCCAGCTCACAAGAAAGCGAGTTGAAGAAAGGAGCTCAGGGGCACTGTAATTCACAAACCTGCAGAGTTATAAATGACAGCTATCGTCCAAAAATATATTGAAGTAAGGCTGCCAAGAGGACTTGAAAGCGGGGCAGAATTGCAGGAAACCGATTTCAGGAGGTAGACGGGAATTGCATGTAAAGCATAGGAAAAGAGGCAGAACGTCCACAATGATGCACTTGGCCAAAAAGGGCGTATGCGTTTTTTCCTGAATATATTCAGGAAAAAACGCATACGCCCTTTTTGGCCAACCAAGCAAGCTTGCAAAGGAAATCTGCACTACAATGAAGTCTCACTGCCCCCCGGTCAAAAGGGCCATCTGAAAAAAGTGTAAAATCCAGAAAGGCAAGACAGGACATGGAGAATTGGGAGCCTTGTTATGCTGATGGGCGGGATGTAAATTGCCAACAGCCACTCTGGAGAAGTGTATGCTGTTTCCTGAAACATCTAAAAAACAAAGCAACAGAGCCTAGGGCACTTCCACTTATGGTCCTATAGCTTAGGGAAATTAAAATCAAAAAGACACAGCCACCCCAAAGTTTGGGACTGCTCTGTTTACAAGAACCTTGTTTACGGTACAAGTTCAATATCACAGAAAGCGAAAAATGGATAAAGAAGTTGTGGTACTTACGTATAATGCAATATCACTCAGCAATGAAATCTATGTCATCAGGCCCGTAGCAGCATAATGAGTGGATGCAGGTATGATGAGTCTAAGTGAAATAAGTCACACAGAAAAAGAAACATCATAAGATATCACTACTACACGGAATGTAAACTTGACTACACAGGAACTGAATTACAAAACAGAACAGGGTCTCAAATGTAGAAAACCAACTTATGCTTGCTTAAGGGGAAAGGTGAGTTGGGGTGCTGCATGAAACCAGAGATTGAAATTAGCACAGATACCGTTCCATAAGCCAAATATGTAATAGACAAGAGCTACTCCTTGGTAAACGAAGTGTACTCAACACCCCATATTAAACGCCTAAGAATACACCTGACTAGTAAGAATCTTAAAACCTGTGGATTTATATGTCTCCGAAAGAGAATCAAGCGTGTGTACGGCGGCATAAACGCAGCAGTGATAGGATTGGTGAGGTTCGGTGAGCAAATGCAGACCCTATGAAGTCATATTGCATGGTACCCATTCCATGGGTCTCAACTCTCCAGGTTTAAGGGATTCTTCCTTCAGCTAAAACATGCATGTGGAACCCAGAGTATGATCCACCGTGTGATCGGGAAACGTGTTCAAATGTGTCTCAGTTTTCGTCCCCTGGTACTCGTGTGCAAACTCCAGACGCTTTACTAACACTCTCTCCACTTGGAGAGTCAGTGCCTTTAAACTCCTGTTTGGCCCAGTTTGCAATTTCTGCGGAAAATGTACAGGAATAGGGAGAACCAATGAGAGACTAGCTGGAGGTGTCTGGACAGGCAAATTTAACTCTCATTTCCCACCAGGAAGAGGAATTAACCAAAGGCTCAGCGTGCCATGCCGGAACCACACTAGGGCCTGAAGCAATCCTGCGGTGTTGTGGCCAGCTCACAAGAAAGCGAGTTGAAGAAAGGAGCTCAGGGGCACTGTAATTCACAAACCTGCAGAGTTATAAATGACAGCTATCGTCCAAAAATATATTGAAGTAAGGCTGCCAAGAGGACTTGAAAGAGGGGCAGAATTGCAGGAAACCGATTTCAGGAGGTAGACGGGAATTGCATGTAAAGCATAGGAAAAGAGGCAGAACGTCCACAATGATGCACTTGGCCAAAAAGGGCGTATGCGTTTTTTCCTGAATATATTCAGGAAAAAACGCATACGCCCTTTTTGGCCAACCAAGCAAGCTTGCAAAGGAAATCTGCACTACAATGATGTCTCACTGCCCCCCGGGTCAAAAGGGCCATCTGAAAAAAGTGTAAAATCCAGAAAGGCAGGACAGGCCATGGAGAACTGGGAGCTTTGTTATGCTGATGGGCGGGATGTAAATTGCCAACAGCCACTCTGGAGAAGTGCATGGTGTTTCCTGAAACATCTAAAAAACAAAGCAACAGAGCCTAGGGCACTTCCACTTATGGTCCTATAGCTTAGGGAAATTAAAATCAAAAAGACACAGCCACCCCAAAATTTGGGACAGCTCTGTTTACAAGAACCTCGTTTACGGTACAAGTTCAATATCACAGAAAGCGAAAAATGGATAAAGAAGTTGTGGTACTTACGTACAATGCAATATCACTCAGCAATGAAATCTATGTCATCAGGCCCGTCGCAGCATAATGAGTGGATTCAGGTACGATGATTCTAAGTGAAATAAGTCACACAGAAAAAGAAACATCATAAGATATCACTACTACACAGAATGTAAACTTGGCTACACAGGAACTGAATTACAAAACAGAACAGGGTCTCAAATGTAGAAAACCAACTTATGCTTGCTTAAGGGGAAAGGTGAGTTGGGGTGCTGCATGAAACCAGAGATTGAAATTAGCACAGATACCGTGCCATAAGCCAAATATGTAATAGACAAGAGCTACTCCTTGCTAAACGAAGTGTACTCAACACCCCATATTAAACGCCTAAGAATACACCTGACTAGTAAGAATCTTAAAACCTGTGGATTTATATGTCTCCGAAAGAGAATCAAGCGTGTGTACGGCGGCATAAACGCAGCAGTGATAGGATTGGTGAGGTTCGGTGAGCAAATGCAGACCCTTTGAAGTCATATTGCATGGTACCCATTCCATGGGTCTCAACTCTCCAGGTTTAAGGGATTCTTCCTTCAGCTAAAACATGCATGTGGAACCCAGAGTATGATCCACCGTGTGATCGGGAAACGTGTTCAAATGTGTCTCAGTTTTCGTCCCCTGGTACTCGGGTGCAACATTCAAGACGCTTTACTAACACTCTCCCCACTTGGAGAGTCAGTGCCTTTAAACTCCTGTTTGGCCCAGTTTGCAATTTCTGCGGAAAATGTACAGGAATAGGGAGAACCAATGAGAGACTAGCTGGGGGTGTGTGGACGGGCAAATTTAACTCTCATTTCCCACCAGGAAGAGGAATTAACCAAAGGCTCAGCGTGCCGTGCCGGAACCACACTAGGGCCTGAAGCAATCCTGCGGTGTTGCGGCCAGCTCACAAGAAAGCGAGTTGAAGAAAGGAGCTCAGGGGCACTGTAATTCACAAACCTGCAGAGTTATAAATGACAGCTATCGTCCAAAAATATATTGAAGTAAGGCTGCCAAGAGGACTTGAAAGCGGGGCAGAATTGCAGGAAACCGATTTCAGGAGGTAGACGGGAATTGCATGTAAAGCATAGGAAAAGAGGCAGAACGTCCACAATGATGCACTTGGCCAAAAAGGGCGTATGCGTTTTTTCCTGAATATATTCAGGAAAAAACGCATACGCCCTTTTTGGCCAACCAAGCAAGCTTGCAAAGGAAATCTGCAATACAATGAAGTCTCACTGCCCCCTGGTCAAAAGGGCCATCTGAAAAAAGTGTAAAATCCAGAAAGGCAGGACAGGACATGGAGAACTGGGAGCCTTGTTATGCTGATGGGCGGGATGTAAATTGCCAACAGCCACTCTGGAGAAGTGTATGCTGTTTCCTGAAACATCTAAAAAACAAAGCAACAGAGCCTAGGGCACTTCCACTTATGGTCCTATAGCTTAGGGAAATTAAAATCAAAAAGACACAGCCACCCCAAAGTTTGGGACTGCTCTGTTTACAAGAACCTCGTTTACGGTACAAGTTCAATATCACAGAAAGCGAAAAATGGATAAAGAAGTTGTGGTACTTACGTACAATGCAATATCACTCAGCAATGAAATCTATGTCATCAGGCCCGTAGCAGCATAATGAGTGGATTAAGGTACGATGATTGTAAGTGAAATAAGTCACACAGAAAAAGAAACATCATAAGATATCACTACTACACGGAATGTAAACTTGGCTACACAGGAACTGAATTTCAAAACAGAACAGGGTCTCAAATGTAGAAAACCAACTTATGCTTGCTTAAGGGGAAAGGTGAGTTGGGGTGCTGCATGAAACCAGAGATTGAAATTAGCACAGATACCGTTCCATAAGCCAAATATGTAATAGACAAGAGCTACTCCTTGGTAAACGAAGTGTACTCAACACCCCATATTAAACGCCTAAGAATACACCTGACTAGTAAGAATCTTAAAACCTGTGGATTTATATGTCTCCGAAAGAGAATCAAGCGTGTGTACGGCGGCATAAACGCAGCAGTGATAGGATTGGTGAGGTTCGGTGAGCAAATGCAGACCATTTGAAGTCATATTGCATGGTACCCATTCCATGGGTCTCAACTCTCCAGGTTTAAGGGATTCTTCCTTCAGCTAAAACATGCATGTGGAACCCAGAGTATGATCCACCATGTGATCGGGAAACGTGTTCAAATGTGTCTCAGTTTTCGTCCCCTGGTACTCGGGTGCAACACTCCAGACGCTTTACTAACACTCTCCCCACTTGGAGAGTCAGTGCCTTTAACCTCCTGTTTGGCCCAGTTTGCAATTTCTGCGGAAAATGTACAGGAATAGGGAGAACCAATGAGAGACTAGCTGGAGGTGTCTGGACGGGCAAATTTAACTCTCATTTCCCACCAGGAAGAGGAATTAACCAAAGGCTCAGCGTGCCGTGCCGGAACCACACTAGGGCCTGAAGCAATCCTGCGGTGTTGCGGCCAGCTCACAAGAAAGCGAGTTGAAGAAAGGAGCTCAGGGGCACTGTAATTCACAAACCTGCAGAGTTATAAATGACAGCTATCATCCAAAAATATATTGAAGTAAGGCTGCCAAGAGGACTTGAAAGCGGGGCAGAATTGTAGGAAATCGATTTCAGGAGGTACACTGGAATTGCATGTAAAGCATAGGAAAAGAGGCAGAACGTCCACAATGATGCACTTGGCCAAAAAGTGCGTATGCGTTTTTTCCTGAATATATTCAGGAAAAAACGCATACGGCCTTTTTGGCCAACCAAGCAAGCTTGCAAAGGATATCTGAACTACAATGAAGTCTCACTGCCCCCCAGTCAAAAGGGTCATCTGAAAAAAGTGTAAAATCCAGAAAGGCAGGACAGGCCATGGAGAACTGGGAGCCTTGTTATGCTGATGGGCGAGATGTAAATTGCCAACAGCCACTCTGAAGAAGTGTATGGTGTTTCCTGAAACATCTAAAAAACAAAGCAACAGAGCCTAGGGCACTTCCACTTATGGTCCTATAGCTTAGGGAAATTAAAATCAAAAAGACATGGTCACCCCAAAGTTTGGGTCGGCTCTGTTTACAAGAACCTCGTTTACGGTACAAGTTCAATATCACAGAAAGCGAAAAATGGATAAAGAAGTTGTGGTACTTACGTACAATGCAATATCACTCAGCAATGAAATCTATGTCATCAGGCCCGTAGCAGCATAATGAGTGGATGCAGGTATGATGAGTCTAAGTGAAATAAGTCACACAGAAAAAGAAACATCATAAGATATCACTACTACACGGAATGTAAACTTGGCTACACAGGAACTGAATTACAAAACAGAACAGGGTCTCAAATGTAGAAAACCAAAATGCTTGCTTAAGGGGAAAGGTGAGTTGGGGTGCTGCATGAAACCAGAGATTGAAATTAGCACAGATACCGTGCCATAAGCCAAATATGTAATAGACAAGAGCTACTCCTTGCTAAACGAAGTGTACTCAAAACCCCATATTAAACGCCTAAGAATACACCTGACTAGTAAGAATCTTAAAACCTGTGGATTTATATGTCTCCGAAAGAGAATCAAGCGTGTGTACGGCGGCATAAACGCAGCAGTGATAGGATTGGTGAGGTTCGGTGAGCAAATGCAGACCCTATGAAGTCATATTGCATGGTACCCATTCCATGGGTCTCAACTCTCCAGGTTTAAGGGATTCTTCCTTCAGCTAAAACATGCATGTGGAACCCAGAGTATGATCCACCATGTGATCGGGAAACGTGTTCAAATGTGTCTCAGTTTTCGTCCCCTGGTACTCGGGTGCAAACTCCAGACGCTTTACTAACACTCTCCCCACTTGGAGAGTCAGTGCCTTTAACCTCCTGTTTGGCCCAGTTTGCAATTTCTGCGGAAAATGTACAGGAATAGGGAGAACCAATGAGAGACTAGCTGTGGGTGTCTGGACGGGCAAATTTAACTCTCATTTCCCACCAGGAAGAGGAATTAACCAAAGGCTCAGCATGCCGTGCCGGAACCACACTAGGGCCTGAAGCAATCCTGCGGTGTTGCGGCCAGCTCACAAGAAAGCGAGTTGAAGAAAGGAGCTCAGGGGCACTGTAATTCACAAACCTGCAGAGTTATAAATGACAGCTATCGTCCAAAAATATATTGAAGTAAGGCTGCCAAGAGGACTTGAAAGCGGGGCAGAATTGCAGGAAACCGATTTCAGGAGGTAGACGGGAATTGCATGTAAAGCATAGGAAAAGAGGCAGAACGTCCACAATGATGCACTTGGCCAAAAAGGGCGTATGCGTTTTTTCCTGAATATATTCAGGAAAAAACGCATACGCCCTTTTTGGCCAACCAAGCAAGCTTGCAAAGGAAATCTGCACTACAATGAAGTCTCACTGCCCCCTGGTCAAAAGGGCCATCTGAAAAAAGTGTAAAATCCAGAAAGGCAAGACAGGACATGGAGAATTGGGAGCCTTGTTATGCTGATGGGCGGGATGTAAATTGCCAACAGCCACTCTGGAGAAGTGTATGCTGTTTCCTGAAACATCTAAAAAACAAAGCAACAGAGCCTAGGGCACTTCCACTTATGGTCCTATAGCTTAGGGAAATTAAAATCAAAAAGACACAGCCACCCCAAAGTTTGGGACTGCTCTGTTTACAAGAACCTCGTTTACGGTACAAGTTCAATATCACAGAAAGCGAAAAATGGATAAAGAAGTTGTGGTACTTACGTACAATGCAATATCACTCAGCAATGAAATCTATGTCATCAGGCCTGTAGCAGCATAATGAGTGGATTAAGGTACGATGATTGTAAGTGAAATAAGTCACACAGAAAAAGAAACATCATAAGATATCACTACTACACGGAATGTAAACTTGGCTACACAGGAACTGAATTTCAAAACAGAACAGGGTCTCAAATGTAGAAAACCAACTTATGCTTGCTTAAGGGGAAAGGTGAGTTGGGGTGCTGCATGAAACCAGAGATTGAAATTAGCACAGATACCGTTCCATAAGCCAAATATGTAATAGACAAGAGCTACTCCTTGCTCAACGAAGTGGACTCAACACCCCATATCAAACGCTTAAGAATATACCTGACTAGAAATAATCTTAAAAACTACGAATTTATATGTCTCCGAAAGACAATCAAGCGTGTGTACAGCGGCATAAACGCAGCAGTGATAGGATTGGTGAGGTTCGGTGAGCAAATGCAGACCCTTTGAAGTCATATTGCATGGTACCCATTCCATGGGTCTCAACTCTCCAGGTTTAAGGGATTCTTCCTTCAGCTAAAACATGCATGTGGAACCCAGAGTATGATCCACCGTGTGATCGGGAAACGTGTTCAAATGTGTCTCAGTTTTCGTCCCCTGGTACTCGGGTGCAACACTCCAGACGCTTTACTAACACTCTCCCCACTTGGAGAGTCAGTGCCTTTAACCTCCTGTTTGGCCCAGTTTGCAATTTCTGCGGAAAATGTACAGGAGTAGGGAGAACCAATGAGAGACTAGCTGGAGGTGGCTGGACGGGCAAATTTAACTCTCATTTCCCACCAGGAAGAGGAATTAACCAAAGGCTCAGCGTGCCGTGCCGGAACCAAACTAGGGCCTGAAGCAATCCTGCGGTGTTGCGGCCAGCTCACAAGAAAGCGAGTTGAAGAAAGGAGCTCAGGGGCACTGTAATTCACAAACCTGCAGAGTTATAAATGACAGCTATCGTCCAAAAATATATTGAAGTAAGGCTGCCAAGAGGACTTGAAAGCGGGGCAGAATTGCAGGAAACCGATTTCAGGAGGTAGACGGGAATTGCATGTAAAGCATAGGAAAAGAGGCAGAACGTCCACAATGATGCACTTGGCCAAAAAGGGCGTATGCGTTTTTTCCTGAATATATTCAGGAAAAAACGCATACGCCCTTTTTGGCCAACCAAGCAAGCTTGCAAAGGAAATCTGCACTACAATGAAGTCTCACTGCCCCCCGGTCAAAAGGGCCATCTGAAAAAAGTGTAAAATCCAGAAAGGCAGGACAGGCCATGGAGAACTGGGAGCTTTGTTATGCTGATGGGCGGGATGTAAATTGCCAACAGCCACTCTGGAGAAGTGTATGGTGTTTCCTGAAACATCTAAAAAACAAAGCAACAGAGCCTAGGGCACTTCCACTTATGGTCCTATAGCTTAGGGAAATTAAAATCAAAAAGACACAGCCACCCCAAAGTTTGGGACGGCTCTGTTTACAAGAACCTCGTTTACGGTACAAGTTCAATATCACAGAAAGCGAAAAATGGATAAAGAAGTTGTGGTAGTTACGTACAATGCAATATCACTCAGCAATGAAATCTATGTCATCAGGAGCGTCGCAGCATAATGAGTGGATTCAGGTACGATGATTCTAAGTGAAATAAGTCACACAGAAAAAGAAACATCATAAGATATCACTACTACACGGAATGTAAACTTGGCTACACAGGAACTGAATTACAAAACAGAACAGGGTCTCAAATGTAGAAAACCAACTTATGCTTGCTTAAGGGGAAAGGTGAGTTGGGGTGCTGCATGAAACGAGAGATTGAAATTAGCACAGATACCGTGCCATAAGCCAAATATGTAATAGACAAGAGCTACTCCTTGCTCAACGAAGTGGACTCAACACCCCATATTAAACGCCTAAGAATATACCTGACTAGTAAGTATATTAAAACCTACCGATTTATATGTCTCCAAAAGAGAATCAAGCGTGTGTTAGGCGTCATAAACGCAGCAGTGATAGGATTGGTGAGGTTCGGTGAGCAAATGCAGACCCTTTGAAGTCATATTGCATGGTACCCATTCCATGGGTCTCAACTCTCCAGGTTTAAGGGATTCTTCCTTCAGCTAAAACATGCATGTGGAACCCAGAGTATGATCCACCGTGTGATCGGGAAACGTGTTCAAATGTGTCTCAGTTTTCGTCCCATGGATCTCGGGTGCAACATTCCAGATGCTTTACTAACACTCTCCCCACTTGGAGAGTCAGTGCCTTTAACCTCCTGTTTGGCCCAGTTTGCAATTTCTGTGGAAAATGAACAGAAATAGGGAGAACCAAAGAGAGACTAGCTGGAGGTGTCTGGACGGGCAAATTTAACTCTCATTTCCCACCAGGAAGAGGAATTAACCAAAGGCTCAGCGTGCCGTGCCGGAACCACACTAGGGCCTGAAGCAATCCTGCGGTGTTGCGGCCAGCTCACAAGAAAGCGAGTTGAAAAAAGGAGCTCAGGGGCACTGTAATTCACAAACCTGCAGAGTTATAAATGACAGCTATCGTCCAAAAATATATTGAAGTAAGGCTGCCAAGAGGACTTGAAAGCGGGGCAGAATTGCAGGAAACCGATTTCAGGAGGTAGACGGGAATTGCATGTAAAGCATAGGAAAAGAGGCAGAACGTCCACAATGATGTACTTGGCCAAAAAGGGCGTATGCGTTTTTTCCTGAATATATTCAGGAAAAAACGCATATGCCCTTTTTGGCCAACCAAGCAAGCTTGAAAAGGAAATCTGCACTACAATGAAGTCTCACTGCCCCACGGTCAAAAGGGCCATCTGAAAAAAGTGTAAAATCCAGAAAGGCAGGACAGGCCATGGAGAACTGGGAGCCTTGTTATCCTGGTGGGGGGATGTAAATTGCCAACAGCCACTCTGGAGAAGTGTATGCTGTTTCCTGAAACATCTAAAAAACAAAGCAACAGAGCCTAGGTCACTTCCACTTATGGTCCTATAGCTTAGGGAAATTAAAATCAAAAAGACACAGCCACCCCAAAGTTTGGGACGGCTCTGTTTACAAGAACCTCGTTTACGGTACAAGTTCAATATCACAGAAAGCGAAAAATGGATAAAGAAGTTGTGGTACTTACGTACAATGCAATATCACTCAGCAATGAAATCTATGTCATCAGGCCCGTCGCAGCATAATGAGTGGATTCAGGTACGATGATTCTAAGTGAAATAAGTCACACAGAAAAAGAAACATCATAAGATATCACTACTACACGGAATGTAAACTTGGCTACACAGGAACTGAATTACAAAACAGAACAGGGTCTCAAATGTAGAAAACCAACTTATGCTTGCTTAAGGGGAAAGGTGAGTTGGAGTGCTGCATGAAACCAGAGATTGAAATTAGCACAGATACCGTGCCATAAGCCAAATATGTAATAGACAAGAGCTACTCCTTGCTAAACGAAGTGGACTCAACACCCCATATTAAACGCCTAAGAATACACCTGACTAGTAAGAATCTTAAAACCTGTGGATTTATATGTCTCCGAAAGAGAATCAAGCGTGTGTACGGTGGCATAAACGCAGCAGTGATAGGATTGGTGAGGTTCGGTGAGCAAATGCAGACCCTTTGAAGTCATATTGCATGGTACCCATTCCATGGGTCTCAACTCTCCAGGTTTAAGGGATTCTTCCTTCAGCTAAAACATGCATGTGGAACCCAGAGTATGATCCACCGTGTGATTGGGAAACGTGTTCAAATGTGTCTCAGTTTTCGTCCCCTGGTACTCGGGTGCAACATTCAAGACGCTTTACTAACACTCTCCCCACTTGGAGAGTCAGTGCCTTTAAACTCCTGTTTGGCCCAGTTTGCAATTTCTGCGGAAAATGTACAGGAATAGGGAGAACCAATGAGAGACTAGCTGGAGGTGTCTGGACGGGCAAATTTAACTCTCATTTCCCACCAGGAAGAGGAATTAACCAAAGGTTCAGCGTGCCATGCCGGAACCACACTAGGGCCTGAAGCAATCCTGCGGTGTTGCGGCCAGCTCACAAGAAAGCGAGTTGAAGAAAGGAGCTCAGGGGCACTGTAATTCACAAACCTGCAGAGTTATAAATGACAGCTATCGTCCAAAAATATATTGAAGTAAGGCTGCCAAGAGGACTTGAAAGCGGGGCAGAATTGCAGGAAACCGATTTCAGGAGGTAGACGGGAATTGCATGTAAAGCATAGGAAAAGAGGCAGAACGTCCACAATGATGCACTTGGCCAAAAAGGGCGTATGCGTTTTTTCCTGAATCAGGAAAAAACGCATACGCCCTTTTTGGCCAACCAAGCAAGCTTGCAAAGGAAATCTGCACTACAATGAAGTCTCACTGCCCCCCGGTCAAAAGGGCCATCTGAAAAAAGTGTAAAATCCAGAAAGGCAGGACAGGCCATGGAGAACTGGGAGCCTTGTTATGCTGATGGGCGGGATGTAAATTGCCAACAGCCACTCTGGAGAAGTGTATGGTGTTTCCTGAAACATCTAAAAAACAAAGCAACAGAGCCTAGGGCACTTCCACTTATGGTCCTATAGCTTAGGGAAATTAAAATCAAAAAGACACAGCCACCCCAAAGTTTGGGACGGCTCTGTTTACAAGAACCTCGTTTACGGTACAAGTTCAATATCACAGAAAGCGAAAAATGGATAAAGAAGTTGTGGTACTTACGTACAATGCAATATCACTCAGCAATGAAATCTATGTCATCAGGCCCGTAGCAGCATAATGAGTGGATTAAGGTACGATGATTGTAAGTGAAATAAGTCACACAGAAAAAGAAACATCATAAGATATCACTACTACACGGAATGTAAACTTGGCTACACAGGAACTGAATTTCAAAACAGAACAGGGTCTCAAATGTAGAAAACCAACTTATGCTTGCTTAAGGGGAAAGGTGAGTTGGGGTGCTGCATGAAACCAGAGATTGAAATTAGCACAGATACCGTTCCATAAGCCAAATATGTAATAGACAAGAGCTACTCCTTGCTCAACGAAGTGGACTCAACACCCCATATTAAACGCTTAAGAATATACCTGACTAGAAATAATCTTAAAAACTACGAATTTATATGTCTCCGAAAGACAATCAAGCGTGTGTACAGTGGCATAAACGCAGCAGTGATAGGATTGGTGAGGTTCGGTGAGCAAATGCAGCCCCTTTGAAGTCATATTGCATGGTACCCATTCCATGGGTCTCAACTCTCCAGGTTTAAGGGATTCTTCCTTCAGCTAAAACATGCATGTGGAACCCAGAGTATGATCCACCGTGTGATCGGGAAACGTGTTCAAATGTGTCTCAGTTTTCGTCCCCTCGTACTCGGGTGCAACACTCCAGACGCTTTACTAACACTCTCCCCACTTGGAGAGTCAGTGCCTTTAACCTCCTGTTTGGCCCAGTTTGCAATTTCTGCGGAAAATGTACAGGAATAGGGAGAACCAATGAGAGACTAGCTGGAGGTGTCTGGACGGGCAAATTTAACTCTCATTTCCCACCAGGAAGAGGAATTAACCAAAGGCTCAGCGTGCCGTGCCGGAACCATACTAGGGCCTGAAGCAATCCTGCGGTGTTGCGGCCAGCTCACAAGAAAGCGAGTTGAAGAAAGGAGCTCAGGGGCACTGTAATTCACAAACCTGCAGAGTTATAAATGACAGCTATCGTCCAAAAATATATTGAAGTAAGGCTGCCAAGAGGACTTGAAAGCGGGGCAGAATTGCAGGAAACCGATTTCAGGAGGTAGACGGGAATTGCATGTAAAGCATAGGAAAAGAGGCAGAACGTCCACAATGATGCACTTGGCCAAAAAGGACGTATGCGTTTTTTCCAGGAAAAAACGCATACGCCCTTTTTGGCCAACCAAGCAAGCTTGCAAAGGAAATCTGCACTACAATGAAGTCTCACTGCCCCCCGGTCAAAAGGGCCATCTGAAAAAAGTGTAAAATCCAGAAAGTCAGGACAGGCCATGGAGAACTGGGAGCTTTGTTATGCTGATGGGCGGGATGTAAATTGCCAACAGCCACTCTGGAGAAGTGTATGGTGTTTCCTGAAACATCTAAAAAACAAAGCAACAGAGCCTAGGGCACTTCCACTTATGGTCCTATAGCTTAGGGAAATTAAAATCAAAAAGACACAGCCACCCCAAAGTTTGGGACGGCTCTGTTTACAAGAACCTCGTTTACGGTACAAGTTCAATATCACAGAAAGCGAAAAATGGATAAAGAAGTTGTGGTACTTACGTACAATGCAATATCACTCAGCAATGAAATCTATGTCATCAGGCCCATCGCAGCATAATGAGTGGATTCAGGTACGATGATTCTAAGTGAAATAAGTCACACAGAAAAAGAAACATCATAAGATATCACTACTACACGGAATGTAAACTTGGCTACACAGGAACTGAATTACAAAACAGAACAGGGTCTCAAATGTAGAAAACCAACTTATGCTTGCTTAAGGGGAAAGGTGAGTTGGGGTGCTGCATGAAACGAGAGATTGAAATTAGCACAGATACCGTGCCATAAGCCAAATATGTAATAGACAAGAGCTACTCCTTGCTAAACGAAGTGTACTCAACACCCCATATTAAAAGCCTAAGAATACACCTGACTAGTAAGAATCTTAAAACCTGTGGATTTATATGTCTCCGAAAGAGAATCAAGCGTGTGTACGGCGGCATAAACGCAGCAGTGATAGGATTGGTGAGGTTCGGTGAGCAAATGCAGACCGTTTGAAGTCATATTGCATGGTACCCATTCCATGGGTCTCAACTCTCCAGGTTTAAGGGATTCTTCCTTCAGCTAAAACATGCATGTGGAACCCAGAGTATGATCCACCGTGTGATTGGGAAACGTGTTCAAATGTGTCTCAGTTTTCGTCCCCTGGTACTCGGGTGCAACATTCAAGACGCTTTACTAACACTCTCCCCACTTGGAGAGTCAGTGCCTTTAAACTCCTGTTTGGCCCAGTTTGCAATTTCTGCGGAAAATGTACAGGAATAGGGAGAACCAATGAGAGACTAGCTGGAGGTGTCTGGACGGGCAAATTTAACTCTCATTTCCCACCAGGAAGAGGAATTAACCAAAGGTTCAGCGTGCCGTGCCGGAACCACACTAGGGCCTGAAGCAATCCTGCGGTGTTGCGGCCAGCTCACAAGAAAGCGAGTTGAAGAAAGGAGCTCAGGGGCACTGTAATTCACAAACCTGCAGAGTTATAAATGACAGCTATCGTCCAAAAATATATTGAAGTAAGGCTGCCAAGAGGACTTGAAAGCGGGGCAGAATTGCAGGAAACCGATTTCAGGAGGTAGACGGGAATTGCATGTAAAGCATAGGAAAAGAGGCAGAACGTCCACAATGATGCACTTGGCCAAAAAGGGCGTATGCGTTTTTTCCTGAATATATTCAGGAAAAAACGCATACGCCCTTTTTGGCCAACCAAGCAAGCTTGCAAAGGAAATCTGCACTACAATGAAGTCTCACTGCCCCCCGGTCAAAAGGGCCATCTGAAAAAAGTGTAAAATCCAGAAAGGCAGGACAGGCCATGGAGAACTGGGAGCCTTGTTATGCTGATGGGCGGGATGTAAATTGCCAACAGCCACTCTGGAGAAGTGTATGGTGTTTCCTGAAACATCTAAAAAACAAAGCAACAGAGCCTAGGGCACTTCCACTTATGGTCCTATAGCTTAGGGAAATTAAAATCAAAAAGACACAGCCACCCCAAAGTTTGGGATGGCTCTGTTTACAAGAACCTCGTTTACGGTACAAGTTCAATATCACAGAAAGCGAAAAATGGATAAAGAAGTTGTGGTACTTACGTACAATGCAATATCACTCAGCAATGAAATCTATGTCATCAGGCCTGTCGCAGCATAATGAGTGGATTCAGGTACGATGATTCTAAGTGAAATAAGTCACACAGAAAAAGAAACATCATAAGATATCACTACTACACGGAATGTAAACTTGGCTACACAGGAACTGAATTACAAAACAGAACAGGGTCTCAAATGTAGAAAACCAACTTATGCTTGCTTAAGGGGAAAGGTGAGTTGGGGTGCTGCATGAAACCAGAGATTGAAATTAGCAAAGATACCGTGCCATAAGCCAAATATGTAATAGACAAGAGCTACTCCTTGCTAAACGAAGTGTACTCAACACCCCATATTAAACGCCTAAGAATACACCTGACTAGTAAGAATCTTAAAACCTGTGGATTTATATGTCTCCGAAAGAGAATCAAGCGTGTGTACGGTGGCATAAACGCAGCAGTGATAGGATTGGTGAGGTTCGGTGAGCAAATGCAGACCCTTTGAAGTCATATTGCATGGTACCCATTCCATGGGTCTCAACTCTCCAGGTTTAAGGGATTCTTCCTTCAGCTAAAACATGCATGTGGAACCCAGAGTATGATCCACCGTGTGATTGGGAAACGTGTTCATATGTGTCTCAGTTTTCGTCCCCTGGTACTCGGGTGCAACATTCAAGACGCTTTACTAACACTCTCCCCACTTGGAGAGTCAGTGCCTTTAAACTCCTGTTTGGCCCAGTTTGCAATTTCTGCGGAAAATATACAGGAATAGGGAGAACCAATGAGAGACTAGCTGGAGGTGTCTGGACGGGCAAATTTAACTCTCATTTCCCACCAGGAAGAGGAATTAACCAAAGGTTCAGCGTGCCATGCCGGAACCACACTAGGGCCTGAAGCAATCCTGCGGTGTTGTGGCCAGCTCACAAAAAAGCGAGTTGAAGAAAGGAGCTCAGGGGCACTGTAATTCACAAACCTGCAGAGTTATAAATGACAGCTATCGTCCAAAAATATATTGAAGTAAGGCTGCCAAGAGGACTTGAAAGCGGGGCAGAATTGCAGGAAACCGATTTCAGGAGGTAGACGGGAATTGCATGTAAAGCATAGGAAAAGAGGCAGAACGTCCACAATGATGCACTTGGCCAAAAAGGGCGTATGCGTTTTTTCCTGAATATATTCAGGAAAAAACGCATACGCCCTTTTTGGCCAACCAAGCAAGCTTGCAAAGGAAATCTGCACTACAATGAAGTCTCACTACCCCCTGGTCAAAAGGGCCATCTGAAAAAAGTGTAAAATCCAGAAAGGCAGGACAGGACATGGAGAATTGGGAGCCTTGTTATGCTGATGGGCGGGATGTAAATTGCCAACAGCCACTCTGGAGAAGTGTATGCTGTTTCCTGAAACATCTAAAAAACAAAGCAACAGAGCCTAGGGCACTTCCACTTATGGTCCTATAGCTTAGGGAAATTAAAATCAAAAAGACACAGCCACCCCAAAGTTTGGGACGGCTCTGTTTACCAGAACCTTGTTTACGGTACAAGTTCAATATCACAGAAAGCGAAAAATGGATAAAGAAGTTGTGGTACTTACGTACAATGCAATATCACTCAGCAATGAAATCTATGTCATCAGGCCCGTAGCAGCATAATGAGTGGATTAAGGTACGATGATTGTAAGTGAAATAAGTCACACAGAAAAAGAAACATCATAAGATATCACTACTACACGGAATGTAAACTTGGCTACACAGGAACTGAATTTCAAAACAGAACAGGGTCTCAAATGTAGAAAACCAACTTACGCTAGCTTAAGGGGAAAGGTGAGTTGGGGTGCTGCATGAAACCAGAGATTGAAATTAGCACAGATACCGTTCCATAAGCCAAATATGTAATAGACAAGAGCTACTCCTTGCTCAACGAAGTGGACTCAACACCCCATATTAAACGCCTAAGAATATACCTGACTAGAAATAATCTTAAAACCTACGGATTTATATGTCTCCGAAAGACAATCAAGCGTGTGTACAGCGACATAAACGCAGCAGTGATAGGATTGGTGAGGTTCGGTGAGCAAATGCAGACCCTTTGAAGTCATATTGCATGGTACCCATTCCATGGGTCTCAACTCTCCAGGTTTAAGGGATTCTTCCTTCAGCTAAAACATGCATGTGGAACCCAGAGTATGATCCACCGTGTGATCGGGAAACGTGTTCAAATGTGTCTCAGTTTTCGTCCCCTGGTACTCGGGTGCAAACTCCAGATGATTTACTAACACTCTCCCCACTTGGAGAGTCAGTGCCTTTAACCTCCTGTTTGGCCCAGTTTGCAATTTCTGTGGAAAATGTACAGGAATAGGGAGAACCAATGAGAGACTAGCTGGGGGTGTCTGGACGGGCAAATTTAACTCTCATTTCCCACCAGGAAGAGGAATTAACCAAAGGCTCAGCATGCCGTGCCGGAACCACACTAGGGCCTGAAGCAATCCTGCGGTGTTGCGGCCAGCTCACAAGAAAGCGAGTTGAAGAAAGGAGCTCAGGGGCACTGTAATTCACAAACCTGCAGAGTTATAAATGACAGCTATCGTCCAAAAATATATTGAAGTAAGGCTGCCAAGAGGACTTGAAAGCGGGGCAGAATTACAGGAAACCGATTTCAGGAGGTAGACGGGAATTGCATGTAAAGCATAGGAAAAGAGGCAGAACGTCCACAATGATGCACTTGGCCAAAAAGGGCGTATGCGTTTTTTCCTGAATATATTCAGGAAAAAACGCATACGCCCTTTTTGGCCAACCAAGCAAGCTTGAAAAGGAAATCTGCACTACAATGAAGTCTCACTGCCCCACGGTCAAAAGGGCCATCTGAAAAAAGTGTAAAATCCAGAAAGGCAGGACAGGCCATGGAGAACTGGGAGCCTTGTTATCCTGGTGGGGGGATGTAAATTGCCAACAGCCACTCTGGAGAAGTGTATGCTGTTTCCTGAAACATCTAAAAAACAAAGCAACAGAGCCTAGGGCACTTCCACTTATGGTCCTATAGCTTAGGAAAATTAAAATCAAAAAGACACAGCCACCCCAAAATTTGGGACGGCTCTGTTTACAAGAACCTTGTTTACGGTACAAGTTCAATATCACAGAAAGCGAAAAATGGATAAAGAAGTTGTGGTACTTACGTACAATGCAATATCACTCAGCAATGAAATCTATGTCATCAGGCCCGTCGCAGCATAATGAGTGGATTCAGGTACGATGATTCTAAGTGAAATAAGTCACACAGAAAAAGAAACATCATAAGATATCACTACTACACGGAATGTAATCTTGGCTACACAGGAACTGAATTACAAAACAGAACAGGGTCTCAAATGTAGAAAACCAACTTATGCTTGCTTAAGGGGAAAGGTGAGTTGGGGTGCTGCATGAAACCAGAGATTGAAATTAGCACAGATACCGTGCCATAAGCCAAATATGTAATAGACAAGAGCTACTCCTTGCTAAACGAAGTGTACTCAACACCCCATATTAAACGCCTAAGAATACACCTGACTAGTAAGAATCTTAAAACCTGTGGATTTATATGTCTCCGAAAGAGAATCAAGCATGTGTACGGTGGCATAAACGCAGCAGTGATAGGATTGGTGAGGTTCGGTGAGCAAATGCAGACCCTTTGAAGTCATATTGCATGGTACCCATTCCATGGGTCTCAACTCTCCAGGTTTAAGGGATTCTTCCTTCAGCTAAAACATGCATGTGGAACCCAGAGTATGATCCACCGTGTGATCGGGAAACGTGTTCAAATGTGTCTCAGTTTTCGTCCCCTGGTACTCGGGTGCAAACTCCAGATGCTTTACTAACACTCTCCCCACTTGGAGAGTCACTGACTTTAACCTCCTGTTTGGCCCAGTTTGCAATTTCTGTGGAAAATGTACAGGAATAGGGAGAACCAATGAGAGACTAGCTGGGGGTGTCTGGACAGGCAAATTTAACTCTCATTTCCCACCAGGAAGAGGAATTAACCAAAGGCTCAGCGTGCCGTGCCGGAACCACACTAGGGCCTGAAGCAATCCTGCGGTGTTGCGGCCAGCTCACAAGAAAGCGAGTTGAAGAAAGGAGCTCAGGGGCACTGTAATTCACAAACCTGCAGAGTTATAAATGACAGCTATCGTCCAAAAATATATTGAAGTAAGGCTGCCAAGAGGACTTGAAAGCGGGGCAGAATTGCAGGAAACCGATTTCAGGAGGTAGACGGGAATTGCATGTAAAGCATAGGAAAAGAGGCAGAATGTCCAAAATGATGCACTTGGCCAAAAAGGGCGTATGCGTTTTTTCCTGAATATATTCAGGAAAAAACGCATATGCCTTTTGGTCAACCAAGCAAGCTTGAAAAGGAAATCTGCACTACAATGAAGTCTCACTGCCCCCCGGTCAAAAGGGCCATCTGAAAAAAGTGTAAAATCCAGAAAGGCAAGACAGGACATGGAGAATTGGGAGCCTTGTTATGCTGATGGGCGGGATGTAAATTGCCAACAGCCACTCTGGAGAAGTGTATGGTGTTTCCTGAAACATCTGAAAAACAAAGCAACAGAGCCTAGGGCACTTCCACTTATGGTCCTATAGCTTAGGGAAATTAAAATCAAAAAGACACAGCCACCCCAAAGTTTGGGACGGCTCTGTTTACAAGAACCTTGTTTACGGTACAAGTTCAATATCACAGAAAGCGAAAAATGGATAAAGAAGTTGTGGTACTTACGTACAATGCAATATCATTCAGCAATGAAATCTATGTCATCAGGCCCGTAGCAGCATATGAGTGGATTAAGGTACGATGATTGTAAGTGAAATAAGTCACACAGAAAAAGAAACATCATAAGATATCACTACTACACGGAATGTAAACTTGGCTACACAGGAACTGAATTACAAAACAGAACAGGGTCTCAAATGTAGAAAACCAACTTACGCTAGCTTAAGGGGAAAGGTGAGTTGGGGTGCTGCATGAAACCAGAGATTGAAATTAGCACACATACCGTTCCATAAGCCAAATATGTAATAGACAAGAGCTACTCCTTGCTCAACGAAGTGGACTCAACACCCCATATTAAACGCCTAAGAATATACCTAACTAGAAATAATCTTAAAACCTACGGATTTATATGTCTCCGAAAGACAATCAAGCGTGTGTACGGCGGCATAAACGCAGCAGTGATAGGATTGGTGAGGTTCGGTGAGCAAATGCAGACCCTTTGAAGTCATATTGCATGGTACCCATTCCATGGGTCTCAACTCTCCAGGTTTAAGGGATTCTTCCTTCAGCTAAAACATGCATGTGGAACCCAGAGTATGCTCCACCGTGTGATCGGGAAACGTGTTCAAATGTGTCTCAGTTTTCGTCCCCTGGTACTCGGGTGCAAACTCCAGATGCTTTACTAACACTCTCCCCACTTGGAGAGTCAGTGCCTTTAACCTCCTGTTTGGCCCAGTTTGCAATTTCTGTGGAAAATGTACAGGAATAGGGAGAACCAATGAGAGACTAGCTGGGGGTGTCTGGACGGGCAAATTTAACTCTCATTTCCCACCAGGAAGAGGAATTAACCAAAGGCTCAGCGTGCCGTGCCGGAACCACACTAGGGCCTGAAGCAATCCTGCGGTGTTGCGGCCAGCTCACAAGAAAGCGAGTTGAAGAAAGGAGCTCAGGGGCACTGTAATTCACAAACCTGCAGAGTTATAAATGACAGCTATCGTCCAAAAATATATTGAAGTAAGGCTGCCAAGAGGACTTGAAAGCGGGGCAGAATTGCAGGAAACCGATTTCAGGAGGTAGACGGGAATTGCATGTAAAGCATAGGAAAAGAGGCAGAACGTCCACAATGATGCACTTGGCCAAAAATGGCGTATGCGTTTTTTCCTGAATATATTCAGGAAAAAACGCATACGCCCTTTTTGGCCAACCAAGCAAGCTTGCAAAGGAAATCTGCACTACAATGAAGTCTCACTGCCCCCCGGTCAAAAGGGCCATCTGAAAAAAGTGTAAAATCCAGAAAGGCAGGACAGGCCATGGAGAACTGGGAGCTTTGTTATGCTGATGGGCGGGATGTAAATTGCCAACAGCCACTCTGGAGAAGTGTATGGTGTTTCCTGAAACATCTAAAAAACAAATCAACAGAGCCTAGGGCACTTCCACTTATGGTCCTATAGCTTAGGGAAATTAAAATCAAAAAGACACAGCCACCCCAAAGTTTGGGACGGCTCTGTTTACAAGAACCTCGTTTACGGTACAAGTTCAATATCACAGAAAGTGAAAAATGGATAAAGAAGTTGTGGTACTTACGTACAATGCAATATCACTCAGCAATGAAATCTATGTCATCAGGCCTGTCGCAGCATAATGAGTGGATTCAGGTACGATGATTCTAAGTGAAATAAGTCACACAGAAAAAGAAACATCATAAGATATCACTACTACACGGAATGTAAACTTGGCTACACAGGAACTGAATTACAAAACAGAACAGGGTCTCAAATGTAGAAAACCAACTTATGCTTGCTTAAGGGGAAAGGTGAGTTGGGGTGCTGCATGAAACCAGAGATTGAAATTAGCACAGATACCGTGCCATAAGCCAAATATGTAATAGACAAGAGCTACTCCTTGCTAAACGAAGTGTACTCAACACCCCATATTAAACGCCTAAGAATAAACCTGACTAGTAAGAATCTTAAAACCTGTGGATTTATATGTCTCCGAAAGAGAATCAAGCGTGTGTACGGCGGCATAAACGCAGCAGTGATAGGATTGGTGAGGTTCGGTGAGCAAATGCAGACCCTTTGAAGTCATATTGCATGGTACCCATTCCATGGGTCTCAACTCTCCAGGTTTAAGGGATTCTTCCTTCAGCTAAAACATGCATGTGGAACCCAGAGTATGATCCACCGTGTGATCGGGAAACGTGTTCAAATGTGTCTCAGTTTTCATCCCCTGGTACTCGGGTGCAACACTCCAGACGCTTTACTAACACTCTCCCCACTTGGAGAGTCAGTGCCTTTAACCTCCTGTTTGGCCCAGTTTGCAATTTCTGCGGAAAATGTACAGGAGTAGGGAGAACCAATGAGAGACTAGCTGGAGGTGGCTGGACGGGCAAATTTAACTCTCATTTCCCACCAGGAAGAGGAATTAACCAAAGGCTCAGCGTGCCATGCCGGAACCACACTAGGGCCTGAAGCAATCCTGCGGTGTTGCGGCCAGCTCACAAGAAAGCGAGTTGAAGAAAGGAGCTCAGGGGCACTGTAATTCACAAACCTGCAGAGTTATAAATGACAGCTATCGTCCAAAAATATATTGAAGTAAGGCTGCCAAGAGGACTTGAAAGCGGGGCAGAATTGCAGGAAACCGATTTCAGGAGGTAGACGGGAATTGCATGTAAAGCATAGGAAAAGAGGCAGAACGTCCACAATGATGCACTTGGCCAAAAAGGGCGTATGCGTTTTTTCCTGAATATATTCAGGAAAAAACGCATACGCCCTTTTTGGCCAACCAAGCAAGCTTGCAAAGGAAATCTGCACTACAATGAAGTCTCACTGCCCCCCGGTCAAAAGGGCCATCTGAAAAAAGTGTAAAATCCAGAAAGGCAGGACAGGCCATGGAGAACTGGGAGCTTTGTTATGCTGATGGGCGGGATGTAAATTGCCAACAGCCACTCTGGAGAAGTGTATGGTGTTTCCTGAAACATCTAAAAAACAAAGCAACAGAGCCTAGGGCACTTCCACTTATGGTCCTATAGCTTAGGGAAATTAAAATCAAAAAGACACAGCCACCCCAAAGTTTGGGACGGCTCTGTTTACAAGAACCTCGTTTACGGTACAAGTTCAATATCACAGAAAGCGAAAAATGGATAAAGAAGTTGTGGTAGTTACGTACAATGCAATATCACTCAGCAATGAAATCTATGTCATCAGGAGCGTCGCAGCATAATGAGTGGATTCAGGTACGATGATTGTAAGTGAAATAAGTCACACAGAAAAAGAAACATCATAAGATATCACTACTACACGGAATGTAAACTTGGCTACACAGGAACTGAATTACAAAACAGAACAGGGTCTCAAATGTAGAAAACCAACTTATGCTTGCTTAAGGGGAAAGGTGAGTTGGGGTGCTGCATGAAACGAGAGATTGAAATTAGCACAGATACCGTGCCATAAGCCAAATATGTAATAGACAAGAGCTACTCCTTGCTCAACGAAGTGGACTCAACACCCCATATTAAACGCCTAAGAATATACCTGACTAGTAAGAATATTAAAACCTACCGATTTATATGTCTCCAAAAGAGAATCAAGCGTGTGTTAGGCGTCATAAACGCAGCAGTGATAGGATTGGTGAGGTTCGGTGAGCAAATGCAGACCCTTTGAAGTCATATTGCATGGTACCCATTCCATGGGTCTCAACTCTCCAGGTTTAAGGGATTCTTCCTTCAGCTAAAACATGCATGTGGAACCCAGAGTATGATCCACCGTGTGATCGGGAAACGTGTTCAAATGTGTCTCAGTTTTTGTCCCATGGATCTCGGGTGCAACATTCCAGATGCTTTACTAACACTCTCCCCACTTGGAGAGTCAGTGCCTTTAACCTCCTGTTTGGCCCAGTTTGCAATTTCTGTGGAAAATGAACAGAAATAGGGAGAACCAAAGAGAGACTAGCTGGAGGTGTCTGGACGGGCAAATTTAACTCTCATTTCCCACCAGGAAGAGGAATTAACCAAAGGCTCAGCGTGCCGTGCCGGAACCACACTAGGGCCTGAAGCAATCCTGCGGTGTTGCGGCCAGCTCACAAGAAAGCGAGTTGAAAAAAGGAGCTCAGGGGCACTGTAATTCACAAACCTGCAGAGTTATAAATGACAGCTATCGTCCAAAAATATATTGAAGTAAGGCTGCCAAGAGGACTTGAAAGCGGGGCAGAATTGCAGGAAACCGATTTCAGGAGGTAGACGGGAATTGCATGTAAAGCATAGGAAAAGAGGCAGAACGTCCACAATGATGTACTTGGCCAAAAAGGGCGTATGCGTTTTTTCCTGAATATATTCAGGAAAAAACGCATACGCCCTTTTTGGCCAACCAAGCAAGCTTGAAAAGGAAATCTGCACTACAATGAAGTCTCACTGCCCCACGGTCAAAAGGGCCATCTGAAAAAAGTGTAAAATCCAGACAGGCAGGACAGGCCATGGAGAACTGGGAGCCTTGTTATCCTGGTGGGGGGATGTAAATTGCCAACAGCCACTCTGGAGAAGTGTATGCTGTTTCCTGAAACATCTAAAAAACAAAGCAACAGAGCCTAGGTCACTTCCACTTATGGTCCTATAGCTTAGGGAAATTAAAATCAAAAAGACACAGCCACCCCAAAGTTTGGGACGGCTCTGTTTACAAGAACCTCGTTTACGGTACAAGTTCAATATCACAGAAAGCGAAAAATGGATAAAGAAGTTGTGGTACTTACGTACAATGCAATATCACTCAGCAATGAAATCTATGTCATCAGGCCCGTCGCAGCATAATGAGTGGATTCAGGTACGATGATTCTAAGTGAAATAAGTCACACAGAAAAAGAAACATCATAAGATATCACTACTACACGGAATGTAAACTTGGCTACACAGGAACTGAATTACAAAACAGAACAGGGTCTCAAATGTAGAAAACCAACTTATGCTTGCTTAAGGGGAAAGGTGAGTTGGGGTGCTGCATGAAACCAGAGATTGAAATTAGCACAGATACCGTGCCATAAGCCAAATATGTAATAGACAAGAGCTACTCCTTGCTAAACGAAGTGGACTCAACACCCCATATTAAACGCCTAAGAATACACCTGACTAGTAAGAATCTTAAAACCTGTGGATTTATATGTCTCCGAAAGAGAATCAAGCGTGTGTACGGTGGCATAAACGCAGCAGTGATAGGATTGGTGAGGTTCGGTGAGCAAATGCAGACCCTTTGAAGTCATATTGCATGGTACCCATTCCATGGTCTCAACTCTCCAGGTTTAAGGGATTCTTCCTTCAGCTAAAACATGCATGTGGAACCCAGAGTATGATCCACCGTGTGATTGGGAAACGTGTTCAAATGTGTCTCAGTTTTCGTCCCCTGGTACTCGGGTGCAACATTCAAGACGCTTTACTAACACTCTCCCCACTTGGAGAGTCAGTGCCTTTAAACTCCTGTTTGGCCCAGTTTGCAATTTCTGCGGAAAATGTACAGGAATAGGGAGAACCAATGAGAGACTAGCTGGAGGTGTCTGGACGGGCAAATTTAACTCTCATTTCCCACCAGGAAGAGGAATTAACCAAAGGTTCAGCGTGCCATGCCGGAACCACACTAGGGCCTGAAGCAATCCTGCGGTGTTGCGGCCAGCTCACAAGAAAGCGAGTTGAAGAAAGGAGCTCAGGGGCACTGTAATTCACAAACCTGCAGAGTTATAAATGACAGCTATCGTCCAAAAATATATTGAAGTAAGGCTGCCAAGAGGACTTGAAAGCGGGGCAGAATTGCAGGAAACCGATTTCAGGAGGTAGACGGGAATTGCATGTAAAGCATAGGAAAAGAGGCAGAACGTCCACAATGATGCACTTGGCCAAAAAGGGCGTATGCGTTTTTTCCTGAATCAGGAAAAAACGCATACGCCCTTTTTGGCCAACCAAGCAAGCTTGCAAAGGAAATCTGCACTACAATGAAGTCTCACTGCCCCCCGGTCAAAAGGGCCATCTGAAAACCTGTAAAATCCAGAAAGGCAAGACAGGACATGGAGAATTGGGAGCCTTGTTATGCTGATGGGCGGGATGTAAATTGCCAATAGCCACTCTGGAGAAGTGTATGCTGTTTCCTGAAACATCTAAAAAACAAAGCAACAGAGCCTAGGGCACTTCCACTTATGGTCCTATAGCTTAGGGAAATTAAAATCAAAAAGACACAGCCACCCCAAAGTTTGGGATGGCTCTGTTTACAAGAACCTTGTTTACGGTACAAGTTCAATATCACAGAAAGCGAAAAATGGATAAAGAAGTTGTGGTACTTACGTACAATGCAATATCACTCAGCAATGAAATCTATGTCATCAGGCCCGTAGCAGCATAATGAGTGGATTAAGGTACGATGATTGTAAGTGAAATAAGTCACACAGAAAAAGAAACATCATAAGATATCACTACTACACGGAATGTAAACTTGGCTACACAAGAACTGAATTTCAAAACAGAACAGGGTCTCAAATGTAGAAAACCAACTTACGCTAGCTTAAGGGGAAAGGTGAGTTCGGGTGCTGCATGAAACCAGAGATTGAAATTAGCACAGATACCGTGCCATAAGCCAAATATGTAATAGACAAGAGCTACTCCTTGCTCAACGAAGTGGACTCAACACCCCATATTAAACGCCTAAGAATATACCTGACTAGAAATAATCTTAAAACCTACGGATTTATATGTCTCCGAAAGACAATCAAGCGTGTGTACAGCGGCATAAACGCAGCAGTGATAGGATTGGTGAGGTTCGGTGAGCAAATGCAGACCCTTTGAAGTCATATTGCATGGTACCCATTCCATGGGTCTCAACTCTCCAGGTTTAAGGGATTCTTCCTTCAGCTAAAACATGCATGTGGAACCCAGAGTATGATCCACCGTGTGATCGGGAAACGTGTTCAAATGTGTCTCAGTTTTCGTCCCCTGGTACTCGGGTGCAAACTCCAGATGCTTTACTAACACTCTCCCCACTTGGAGAGTCAGTGCCTTTAACCTCCTGTTTGACCCAGTTTGCAATTTCTGTGGAAAATGTACAGGAATAGGGAGAACCAATGAGAGACTAGCTGGGGGTGTCTGGACGGGCAAATTTAACTCTCATTTCCCACCAGGAAGAGGAATTAACCAAAGGCTCAGCGTGCCGTGCCGGAACCACACTAGGGCCTGAAGCAATCCTGCGGTGTTGCGGCCAGCTCACAAGAAAGCGAGTTGAAGAAAGGAGCTCAGGGGCACTGTAATTCACAAACCTGCAGAGTTATAAATGACAGCTATCGTCCAAAAATATATTGAAGTAAGGCTGCCAAGAGGACTTGAAAGCGGGGCAGAATTGCAGGAAACCGATTTCAGGAGGTACACTGGAATTGCATGTAAAGCATAGAAAAGAGGCAGAACGTCCACAATGATGCACTTGGCCAAAAAGGGCGTATGCGTTTTTTCCTGAATATATTCAGGAAAAAACGCATACGCCCTTTTTGGCCAACCAAGCAAGCTTGCAAAGGATATCTGAACTACAATGAAGTCTCACTGACTCCCGGTCAAAAGGGCCATCTGAAAAAAGTGTAAAATCCAGAAAGGCAGGACAGGCCATGGAGAACTGGGAGCCTTGTTATGCTGATGGGCGGGATGTAAATTGCCAACAGCCACTCTGAAGAAGTGTATGGTGTTTCCTGAAACATCTAAAAAACAAAGCAACAGAGCCTAGGGCACTTCCACTTATGGTCCTATAGCTTAGGGAAATTAAAATCAAAAAGACACGGTCACCCCAAAGTTTGTGTCGGCTCTGTTTACAAGAACCTCGTTTACGGTACAAGTTCAATATCACAGAAAGCGAAAAATGGATAAAGAAGTTGTGGTACTTACGTACAATGCAATATCACTCAGCAATGAAATCTATGTCATCAGGCCCGTAGCAGCATAATGAGTGGATGCAGGTATGATGAGTCTAAGTGAAATAAGTCACACAGAAAAAGAAACATCATAAGATATCACTACTACACGGAATGTAAACTTGGCTACACAGGAACTGAATTACAAAACAGAACAGGGTCTCAAATGTAGAAAACCAACTTATGCTTGCTTAAGGGGAAAGGTGAGTTGGGGTGCTGCATGAAACCAGAGATTGAAATTAGCACAGATACCGTGCCATAAGCCAAATATGTAATAGACAAGAGCTACTCCTTGCTAAACGAAGTGTACTCAAAACCCCATATTAAACGCCTAAGAATACACCTGACTAGTAAGAATCTTAAAACCTGTGGATTTATATGTCTCCGAAAGAGAATCAAGCGTGTGTACGGCGGCATAAACGCAGCAGTGATAGGATTGGTGAGGTTCGGTGAGCAAATGCAGACCCTATGAAGTCATATTGCATGGTACCAATTCCATGGGTCTCAACTCTCCAGGTTTAAGGGATTCTTCCTTCAGCTAAAACATGCATGTGGAACCCAGAGTATGATCCACCATGTGATCAGGAAACGTGTTCAAATGTGTCTCAGTTTTCGTCCCCTGGTACTCGCGTGCAAACTCCAGACGCTTTACTAACACTCTCCCCACTTGGAGAGTCAGTGCCTTTAACCTCCTGTTTGGCCCAGTTTGCAATTTCTGCGGAAAATGTACAGGAATAGGGAGAACCAATGAGAGACTAGCTGGGGGTGTCTGGACGGGCAAATTTAACTCTCATTTCCCACCAGGAAGAGGAATTAACCAAAGGCTCAGCATGCCGTGCCGGAACCACACTAGGGCCTGAAGCAATCCTGCGGTGTTGCGGCCAGCTCACAAGAAAGCGAGTTGAATAAAGGAGCTCAGGGGCACTGTAATTCACAAACCTGCAGAGTTATAAATGACAGCTATCGTCCAAAAATATATTGAAGTAAGGCTGCCAAGAGGACTTGAAAGCGGGGCAGAATTGCAGGAAACCGATTTCAGGAGGTAGACGGGAATTGCATGTAAAGCATAGGAAAAGAGGCAGAACGTCCACAATGATGCACTTGGCCAAAAAGGGCGTATGCGTTTTTTCCTGAATATATTCAGGAAAAAACGCATACGCCCTTTTTGGCCAACCAAGCAAGCTTGCAAAGGAAATCTGCACTACAATGAAGTCTCACTGCCCCCCGGTCAAAAGGGCCATCTGAAAAAAGTGTAAAATCCAGAAAGGCAAGACAGGACATGGAGAATTGGGAGCCTTGTTATGCTGATGGGCGGGATGTAAATTGCCAACAGCCACTCTGGAGAAGTGTATGGTGTTTCCTGAAACATCTAAAAAACAAAGCAACAGAGCCTAGGGCACTTCCACTTATGGTCCTATAGCTTAGGGAAATTAAAATCAAAAAGACACAGCCACCCCAAAGTTTGGGACGGCTCTGTTTACAAGAACCTCGTTTACGGTACAAGTTCAATATCACAGAAAGCGAAAAATGGATAAAGAAGTTGTGGTACTTACGTACAATGCAATATCACTCAGCAATGAAATCTATGTCATCAGGCCCGTAGCAGCATAATGAGTGGCTTAAGGTACGATGATTGTAAGTGAAATAAGTCACACAGAAAAAGAAACATCATAAGATATCACTACTACACGGAATGTAAACTTGGCTACACAGGAACTGAATTTCAAAACAGAACAGGGTCTCAAATGTAGAAAACCAACTTATGCTTGCTTAAGGGGAAAGGTGAGTTGGGGTGCTGCATGAAACCAGAGATTGAAATTAGCACAGATACCGTTCCATAAGCCAAATATGTAATAGACAAGAGCTACTCCTTGCTCAACGAAGTGGACTCAACACCCCATATTAAACGCTTAAGAATATACCTGACTAGAAATAATCTTAAAAACTACGAATTTATATGTCTCCGAAAGACAATCAAGCGTGTGTACAGTGGCATAAACGCAGCAGTGATAGGATTGGTGAGGTTCGGTGAGCAAATGCAGCCCCTTTGAAGTCATATTGCATGGTACCCATTCCATGGGTCTCAACTCTCCAGGTTTAAGGGATTCTTCCTTCAGCTAAAACATGCATGTGGAACCCAGAGTATGATCCACCGTGTGATCGGGAAACGTGTTCAAATGTGTCTCAGTTTTCGTCCCCTGGTACTCGGGTGCAACACTCCAGACGCTTTACTAACACTCTCCCCACTTGGAGAGTCAGTGCCTTTAACCTCCTGTTTGGCCCAGTTTGCAATTTCTGCGGAAAATGTACAGGAATAGGGAGAACCAATGAGAGACTAGCTGGAGGTGTCTGGACGGGCAAATTTAACTCTCATTTCCCACCAGGAAGAGGAATTAACCAAAGGCTCAGCGTGCCGTGCCGGAACCATACTAGGGCCTGAAGCAATCCTGCGGTGTTGCGGCCAGCTCACAAGAAAGCGAGTTGAAGAAAGGAGCTCAGGGGCACTGTAATTCACAAACCTGCAGAGTTATAAATGACAGCTATCGTCCAAAAATATATTGAAGTAAGGCTGCCAAGAGGACTTGAAAGCGGGGCAGAATTGCAGGAAACCGATTTCAGGAGGTAGACGGGAATTGCATGTAAAGCATAGGAAAAGAGGCAGAACGTCCACAATGATGCACTTGGCCAAAAAGGACGTATGCGTTTTTTCCAGGAAAAAACGCATACGCCCTTTTTGGCCAACCAAGCAAGCTTGCAAAGGAAATCTGCACTACAATGAAGTCTCACTGCCCCCCGGTCAAAAGGGCCATCTGAAAAAAGTGTAAAATCCAGAAAGTCAGGACAGGCCATGGAGAACTGGGAGCTTTGTTATGCTGATGGGCGGGATGTAAATTGCCAACAGCCACTCTGGAGAAGTGTATGGTGTTTCCTGAAACATCTAAAAAACAAAGCAACAGAGCCTAGGGCACTTCCACTTATGGTCCTATAGCTTAGGGAAATTAAAATCAAAAAGACACAGCCACCCCAAAGTTTGGGACGGCTCTGTTTACAAGAACCTCGTTTACGGTACAAGTTCAATATCACAGAAAGCGAAAAATGGATAAAGAAGTTGTGGTACTTACGTACAATGCAATATCACTCAGCAATGAAATCTATGTCATCAGGCCCGTCGCAGCATAATGAGTGGATTCAGGTACGATGATTCTAAGTGAAATAAGTCACACAGAAAAACAAACATCATAAGATATCACTACTACACGGAATGTAAACTTGGCTACACAGGAACTGAATTACAAAACAGAACAGGGTCTCAAATGTAGAAAACCAACTTATGCTTGCTTAAGGGGAAAGGTGAGTTGGGGTGCTGCATGAAACGAGAGATTGAAATTAGCACAGATACCGTGCCATAAGCCAAATATGTAATAGACAAGAGCTACTCCTTGCTAAACGAAGTGTACTCAACACCCCATATTAAAAGCCTAAGAATACACCTGACTAGTAAGAATCTTAAAACCTGTGGATTTATATGTCTCCGAAAGAGAATCAAGCGTGTGTACGGCGGCATAAACGCAGCAGTGATAGGATTGGTGAGGTTCGGTGAGCAAATGCAGACCGTTTGAAGTCATATTGCATGGTACCCATTCCATGGGTCTCAACTCTCCAGGTTTAAGGGATTCTTCCTTCAGCTAAAACATGCATGTGGAACCCAGAGTATGATCCACCGTGTGATTGGGAAACGTGTTCAAATGTGTCTCAGTTTTCGTCCCCTGGTACTCGGGTGCAACATTCAAGACGCTTTACTAACACTCTCCCCACTTGGAGAGTCAGTGCCTTTAAACTCCTGTTTGGCCCAGTTTGCAATTTCTGCGGAAAATGTACAGGAATAGGGAGAACCAATGAGAGACTAGCTGGAGGTGTCTGGACGGGCAAATTTAACTCTCATTTCCCACCAGGAAGAGGAATTAACCAAAGGTTCAGCGTGCCGTGCCGGAACCACACTAGGGCCTGAAGCAATCCTGCGGTGTTGCGGCCAGCTCACAAGAAAGCGAGTTGAAGAAAGGAGCTCAGGGGCACTGTAATTCACAAACCTGCAGAGTTATAAATGACAGCTATCGTCCAAAAATATATTGAAGTAAGGCTGCCAAGAGGACTTGAAAGCGGGGCAGAATTGCAGGAAACCGATTTCAGGAGGTAGACGGGAATTGCATGTAAAGCATAGGAAAAGAGGCAGAACGTCCACAATGATGCACTTGGCCAAAAAGGGCGTATGCGTTTTTTCCTGAATATATTCAGGAAAAAACGCATACGCCCTTTTTGGCCAACCAAGCAAGCTTGCAAAGGAAATCTGCACTACAATGAAGTCTCACTGCCCCCCGGTCAAAAGGGCCATCTGAAAAAAGTGTAAAATCCAGAAAGGCAGGACAGGCCATGGAGAACTGGGAGCCTTGTTATGCTGATGGGCGGGATGTAAATTGCCAACAGCCACTCTGGAGAAGTGTATGGTGTTTCCTGAAACATCTAAAAAACAAAGCAACAGAGCCTAGGGCACTTCCACTTATGGTCCTATAGCTTAGGGAAATTAAAATCAAAAAGACACAGCCACCCCAAAGTTTGGGATGGCTCTGTTTACAAGAACCTCGTTTACGGTACAAGTTCAATATCACAGAAAGCGAAAAATGGATAAAGAAGTTGTGGTACTTACGTACAATGCAATATCACTCAGCAATGAAATCTATGTCATCAGGCCCGTCGCAGCATAATGAGTGGATTCAGGTACGATGATTCTAAGTGAAATAAGTCACACAGAAAAAGAAACATCATAAGATATCACTACTACACGGAATGTAAACTTGGCTACACAGGAACTGAATTACAAAACAGAACAGGGTCTCAAATGTAGAAAACCAACTTATGCTTGCTTAAGGGGAAAGGTGAGTTGGGGTGCTGCATGAAACCAGAGATTGAAATTAGCAAAGATACCGTGCCATAAGCCAAATATGTAATAGACAAGAGCTACTCCTTGCTAAACGAAGTGTACTCAACACCCCATATTAAACGCCTAAGAATACACCTGACTAGTAAGAATCTTAAAACCTGTGGATTTATATGTCTCCGAAAGAGAATCAAGCGTGTGTACGGTGGCATAAACGCAGCAGTGATAGGATTGGTGAGGTTCGGTGAGCAAATGCAGACCCTTTGAAGTCATATTGCATGGTACCCATTCCATGGGTCTCAACTCTCCAGGTTTAAGGGATTCTTCCTTCAGCTAAAACATGCATGTGGAACCCAGAGTATGATCCACCGTGTGATTGGGAAACGTGTTCATATGTGTCTCAGTTTTCGTCCCCTGGTACTCGGGTGCAACATTCAAGACGCTTTACTAACACTCTCCCCACTTGGAGAGTCAGTGCCTTTAAACTCCTGTTTGGCCCAGTTTGCAATTTCTGCGGAAAATATACAGGAATAGGGAGAACCAATGAGAGACTAGCTGGAGGTGTCTGGACGGGCAAATTTAACTCTCATTTCCCACCAGGAAGAGGAATTAACCAAAGGTTCAGCGTGCCATGCCGGAACCACACTAGGGCCTGAAGCAATCCTGCGGTGTTGTGGCCAGCTCACAAGAAAGCGAGTTGAAGAAAGGAGCTCAGGGGCACTGTAATTCACAAACCTGCAGAGTTATAAATGACAGCTATCGTCCAAAAATATATTGAAGTAAGGCTGCCAAGAGGACTTGAAAGCGGGGCAGAATTGCAGGAAACCGATTTCAGGAGGTAGACGGGAATTGCATGTAAAGCATAGGAAAAGAGGCAGAACGTCCACAATGATGCACTTGGCCAAAAAGGGCGTATGCGTTTTTTCCTGAATATATTCAGGAAAAAACGCATACGCCCTTTTTGGCCAACCAAGCAAGCTTGCAAAGGAAATCTGAACTACAATGAAGTCTCACTACCCCCTGGTCAAAAGGGCCATCTGAAAAAAGTGTAAAATCCAGAAAGGCAGGACAGGACATGGAGAATTGGGAGCCTTGTTATGCTGATGGGCGGGATGTAAATTGCCAACAGCCACTCTGGAGAAGTGTATGCTGTTTCCTGAAACATCTAAAAAACAAAGCAACAGAGCCTAGGGCACTTCCACTTATGGTCCTATAGCTTAGGGAAATTAAAATCAAAAAGACACAGCCACCCCAAAGTTTGGGACGGCTCTGTTTACCAGAACCTTGTTTACGGTACAAGTTCAATATCACAGAAAGCGAAAAATGGATAAAGAAGTTGTGGTACTTACGTACAATGCAATATCACTCAGCAATGAAATCTATGTCATCAGGCCCGTAGCAGCATAATGAGTGGATTAAGGTACGATGATTGTAAGTGAAATAAGTCACACAGAAAAAGAAACATCATAAGATATCACTACTACACGGAATGTAAACTTGGCTACACAGGAACTGAATTTCAAAACAGAACAGGGTCTCAAATGTAGAAAACCAACTTACGCTAGCTTAAGGGGAAAGGTGAGTTGGGGTGCTGCATGAAACCAGAGATTGAAATTAGCACAGATACCGTTCCATAAGCCAAATATGTAATAGACAAGAGCTACTCCTTGCTCAACGAAGTGGACTCAACACCCCATATTAAACGCCTAAGAATATACCTGACTAGAAATAATCTTAAAACCTACGGATTTATATGTCTCCGAAAGACAATCAAGCGTGTGTACAGCGGCATAAACGCAGCAGTGATAGGATTGGTGAGGTTCGGTGAGCAAATGCAGACCCTTTGAAGTCATATTGCATGGTACCCATTCCATGGGTCTCAACTCTCCAGGTTTAAGGGATTCTTCCTTCAGCTAAAACATGCATGTGGAACCCAGAGTATGATCCACCGTGTGATCGGGAAACGTGTTCAAATGTGTCTCAGTTTTCGTCCCCTGGTACTCGGGTGCAAACTCCAGATGATTTACTAACACTCTCCCCACTTGGAGAGTCAGTGCCTTTAACCTCCTGTTTGGCCCAGTTTGCAATTTCTGTGGAAAATGTACAGGAATAGGGAGAACCAATGAGAGACTAGCTGGGGGTGTCTGGACGGGCAAATTTAACTCTCATTTCCCACCAGGAAGAGGAATTAACCAAAGGCTCAGCATGCCGTGCCGGAACCACACTAGGGCCTGAAGCAATCCTGCGGTGTTGCGGCCAGCTCACAAGAAAGCGAGTTGAAGAAAGGAGCTCAGGGGCACTGTAATTCACAAACCTGCAGAGTTATAAATGACAGCTATCGTCCAAAAATATATTGAAGTAAGGCTGCCAAGAGGACTTGAAAGCGGGGCAGAATTGCAGGAAACCGATTTCAGGAGGTAGACGGGAATTGCATGTAAAGCATAGGAAAAGAGGCAGAACGTCCACAATGATGCACTTGGCCAAAAAGGGCGTATGCGTTTTTTCCTGAATATATTCAGGAAAAAACGCATACGCCCTTTTTGGCCAACCAAGCAAGCTTGAAAAGGAAATCTGCACTACAATGAAGTCTCACTGCCCCACGGTCAAAAGGGCCATCTGAAAAAAGTGTAAAATCCAGAAAGGCAGGACAGGCCATGGAGAACTGGGAGCCTTGTTATCCTGGTGGGGGGATGTAAATTGCCAACAGCCACTCTGGAGAAGTGTATGCTGTTTCCTGAAACATCTAAAAAACAAAGCAACAGAGCCTAGGGCACTTCCACTTATGGTCCTATAGCTTAGGAAAATTAAAATCAAAAAGACACAGCCACCCCAAAATTTGGGACGGCTCTGTTTACAAGAACCTTGTTTACGGTACAAGTTCAATATCACAGAAAGCGAAAAATGGATAAAGAAGTTGTGGTACTTACGTACAATGCAATATCACTCAGCAATGAAATCTATGTCATCAGGCCCGTCGCAGCATAATGAGTGGATTCAGGTACGATGATTCTAAGTGAAATAAGTCACACAGAAAAAGAAACATCATAAGATATCACTACTACACGGAATGTAATCTTGGCTACACAGGAACTGAATTACAAAACAGAACAGGGTCTCAAATGTAGAAAACCAACTTATGCTTGCTTAAGGGGAAAGGTGAGTTGGGGTGCTGCATGAAACCAGAGATTGAAATTAGCACAGATACCGTGCCATAAGCCAAATATGTAATAGACAAGAGCTACTCCTTGCTAAACGAAGTGTACTCAACACCCCATATTAAACGCCTAAGAATACACCTGACTAGTAAGAATCTTAAAACCTGTGGATTTATATGTCTCCGAAAGAGAATCAAGCATGTGTACGGTGGCATAAACGCAGCAGTGATAGGATTGGTGAGGTTCGGTGAGCAAATGCAGACCCTTTGAAGTCATATTGCATGGTACCCATTCCATGGGTCTCAACTCTCCAGGTTTAAGGGATTCTTCCTTCAGCTAAAACATGCATGTGGAACCCAGAGTATGATCCACCGTGTGATCGGGAAACGTGTTCAAATGTGTCTCAGTTTTCGTCCCCTGGTACTCGGGTGCAAACTCCAGATGCTTTACTAACACTCTCCCCACTTGGAGAGTCACTGACTTTAACCTCCTGTTTGGCCCAGTTTGCAATTTCTGTGGAAAATGTACAGGAATAGGGAGAACCAATGAGAGACTAGCTGGGGGTGTCTGGACAGGCAAATTTAACTCTCATTTCCCACCAGGAAGAGGAATTAACCAAAGGCTCAGCGTGCCGTGCCGGTACCACACTAGGGCCTGAAGCAATCCTGCGGTGTTGCGGCCAGCTCACAAGAAAGCGAGTTGAAGAAAGGAGCTCAGGGGCACTGTAATTCACAAACCTGCAGAGTTATAAATGACAGCTATCGTCCAAAAATATATTGAAGTAAGGCTGCCAAGAGGACTTGAAAGCGGGGCAGAATTGCAGGAAACCGATTTCAGGAGGTAGACGGGAATTGCATGTAAAGCATAGGAAAAGAGGCAGAACGTCCAAAATGATGCACTTGGCCAAAAAGGGCGTATGCGTTTTTTCCTGAATATATTCAGGAAAAAACGCATATGCCTTTTGGTCAACCAAGCAAGCTTGAAAAGGAAATCTGCACTACAATGAAGTCTCACTGCCCCCCGGTCAAAAGGGCCATCTGAAAAAAGTGTAAAATCCAGAAAGGCAAGACAGGACATGGAGAATTGGGAGCCTTGTTATGCTGATGGGCGGGATGTAAATTGCCAACAGCCACTCTGGAGAAGTGTATGCTGTTTCCTGAAACATCTGAAAAACAAAGCAACAGAGCCTAGGGCACTTCCACTTATGGTCCTATAGCTTAGGGAAATTAAAATCAAAAAGACACAGCCACCCCAAAGTTTGGGACGGCTCTGTTTACAAGAACCTTGTTTACGGTACAAGTTCAATATCACAGAAAGCGAAAAATGGATAAAGAAGTTGTGGTACTTACGTACAATGCAATATCACTCAGCAATGAAATCTATGTCATCAGGCCCGTAGCAGCATATGAGTGGATTAAGGTACGATGATTGTAAGTGAAATAAGTCACACAGAAAAAGAAACATCATAAGATATCACTACTACACGGAATGTAAACTTGGCTACACAGGAACTGAATTACAAAACAGAACAGGGTCTCAAATGTAGAAAACCAACTTACGCTAGCTTAAGGGGAAAGGTGAGTTGGGGTGCTGCATGAAACCAGAGATTGAAATTAGCACACATACCGTTCCATAAGCCAAATATGTAATAGACAAGAGCTACTCCTTGCTCAACGAAGTGGACTCAACACCCCATATTAAACGCCTAAGAATATACCTAACTAGAAATAATCTTAAAACCTACGGATTTATATGTCTCCGAAAGACAATCAAGCGTGTGTACGGCGGCATAAACGCAGCAGTGATAGGATTGGTGAGGTTCGGTGAGCAAATGCAGACCCTTTGAAGTCATATTGCATGGTACCCATTCCATGGGTCTCAACTCTCCAGGTTTAAGGGATTCTTCCTTCAGCTAAAACATGCATGTGGAACCCAGAGTATGCTCCACCGTGTGATCGGGAAACGTGTTCAAATGTGTCTCAGTTTTCGTCCCCTGGTACTCGGGTGCAAACTCCAGATGCTTTACTAACACTCTCCCCACTTGGAGAGTCAGTGCCTTTAACCTCCTGTTTGGCCCAGTTTGCAATTTCTGTGGAAAATGTACAGGAATAGGGAGAACCAATGAGAGACTAGCTGGGGGTGTCTGGACGGGCAAATTTAACTCTCATTTCCCACCAGGAAGAGGAATTAACCAAAGGCTCAGCGTGCCGTGCCGGAACCACACTAGGGCCTGAAGCAATCCTGCGGTGTTGCGGCCAGCTCACAAGAAAGCGAGTTGAAGAAAGGAGCTCAGGGGCACTGTAATTCACAAACCTGCAGAGTTATAAATGACAGCTATCGTCCAAAAATATATTGAAGTAAGGCTGCCAAGAGGACTTGAAAGCGGGGCAGAATTGCAGGAAACCGATTTCAGGAGGTAGACGGGAATTGCATGTAAAGCATAGGAAAAGAGGCAGAACGTCCACAATGATGCACTTGGCCAAAAATGGCGTATGCGTTTTTTCCTGAATATATTCAGGAAAAAACGCATACGCCCTTTTTGGCCAACCAAGCAAGCTTGCAAAGGAAATCTGCACTACAATGAAGTCTCACTGCCCCCCGGTCAAAAGGGCCATCTGAAAAAAGTGTAAAATCCAGAAAGGCAGGACAGGCCATGGAGAACTGGGAGCTTTGTTATGCTGATGGGCGGGATGTAAATTGCCAACAGCCACTCTGGAGAAGTGTATGGTGTTTCCTGAAACATCTAAAAAACAAATCAACAGAGCCTAGGGCACTTCCACTTATGGTCCTATAGCTTAGGGAAATTAAAATCAAAAAGACACAGCCACCCCAAAGTTTGGGACGGCTCTGTTTACAAGAACCTCGTTTACGGTACAAGTTCAATATCACAGAAAGTGAAAAATGGATAAAGAAGTTGTGGTACTTACGTACAATGCAATATCACTCAGCAATGAAATCTATGTCATCAGGTCTGTCGCAGCATAATGAGTGGATTCAGGTACGATGATTCTAAGTGAAATAAGTCACACAGAAAAAGAAACATCATAAGATATCACTACTACACGGAATGTAAACTTGGCTACACAGGAACTGAATTACAAAACAGAACAGGGTCTCAAATGTAGAAAACCAACTTATGCTTGCTTAAGGGGAAAGGTGAGTTGGGGTGCTGCATGAAACCAGAGATTGAAATTAGCACAGATACCGTGCCATAAGCCAAATATGTAATAGACAAGAGCTACTCCTTGCTAAACGAAGTGTACTCAACACCCCATATTAAACGCCTAAGAATAAACCTGACTAGTAAGAATCTTAAAACCTGTGGATTTATATGTCTCCGAAAGAGAATCAAGCGTGTGTACGGCGGCATAAACGCAGCAGTGATAGGATTGGTGAGGTTCGGTGAGCAAATGCAGACCCTTTGAAGTCATATTGCATGGTACCCATTCCATGGGTCTCAACTCTCCAGGTTTAAGGGATTCTTCCTTCAGCTAAAACATGCATGTGGAACCCAGAGTGTGATCCACCGTGTGATCGGGAAACGTGTTCAAATGTGTCTCAGTTTTCGTCCCCTGGTACTCGGGTGCAACATTCAAGACGCTTTACTAACACTCTCCCCACTTGGAGAGTCAGTGCCTTTAACCTCCTGGTTGGCCCAGTTTGCAATTTCTGCGTAAGATGAACAGGAATAGGGAGAACCAATGAGAGACTAGGTGGAGGTGTCTGGACGGGCAAATTTAACTCTCATTTCCCACCACGAAGAGGAATTAACCAAAGGCTCAGCGTGCCATGCCGGAACCACACTAGGGCCTGAAGCAATCCTGCGGTGTTGCAGCGAGCTCACAAGAAAACAAGTTGAAGAAAGGAACTCAGAGGCACTGTAATTCACAAACCTGCAGAGTTATAAATGACAGCTATCGTCCAAAAATATATTGAAGTAAGGCTGCCAAGAGGACTTGAAAGCGGGGCAGAATTGCAGGAAACCGATTTCAGGAGGTAGACTGGAATTGCATGTAAAGCATAGGAAAAGAGGCAGAACGTCCACAATGATGCACTTGGCCAAAAAGGGCGTATGCGTTTTTTCCTGAATATATTCAGGAAAAAACGCATACGCTCTTTTTGGCCAACCAAGCAAGCTTGCAAATGAAATCTGCACTACAATGAAGTCTCACTGCTCCACGGTCAAAAGGCTATCTGAAAAAAGTGTAAAATCCAGAAAGGCAGGACAGGCCATGGAGAACTGGGAGCCTTGTTATTCTGATGGGTGGGATGTAAATTGCCAACAGCCACTCTGCAGAAGTGCATGGTGTTTCCTGAAACATCCAAAAAACAAAGCAACAGAGCCTAGGGCACTTCCACTTATGGTCCTATAGATTAGGGAAATTAAAATCAAAAAGACACAGCCACCCCAAAGTTTGGGACAGCTCTGTTTAAAAGAACCTCATTTACGGTACAAGTTCAATATCACAGAAAGCGAAAAATGGATAAAGAAGTTGTGGTACTTACGTACAATGCAATATCACTCAGCAATGAAATCTATGTCATCAGGCCCATAGCAGCATAATGAGTGGATTCAGGTACGATGATTCTAAGTGAAATAAGTCACACAGAAAAAGAAACATCATAAGATATCACTACTACACGTAATGTAAACTTGGCTACACAGGAACTAAATTACTAAACAGAACAGAGTGTCAAATTTAGAAAACCAATTTATGCTTGCTTAAGGGGAAAGGTGAGTTCGGGTGCTGCATACAACAAGAGATTGAAGTTAGCACAGATACCGTTCCATAAGCCAAATATATAATAGACAAGTGCTACTCCTTGCTCAACGAAGTGGACTCAACACCCCATATTAAACGCCTAAGAATATACCTGACTAGTAAGAATCTTAAAACCTATGGATTTATATGTCTCCGAAAGAGAATCAAGCGTGTGTACAGCGGCATAAACGCAGCAGCGATAGGATTGGTGAGGTTCGGTGAGCAAATGCAGACACTTTGAAGTCATATTGTATGGTATCCATTCCAAGGGTCTCAACTCTCCAGGTTTAAGGGATTCTTCCTTCAGCTAAAACATGCATGTGGAACACAGAGTATGATCCACCGTGTGATCAGGAAACGTGTTCAAATGTGTCTCAGTTTTCGTCCCCTGGTACTCGGGTGCAACACTCCAGACGCTTTACTAACACTCTCTCCACTTGGAGAGTCAGTGCCTTTAACCTCCTGTATGGCCCAGTTTGCAATTTCTGCGGAAAATGTACAGGAATAGGGAGAACCAATGATAAACTAGCTGGAGGTGTCTGGACGGGCAAATTTAACTCTCATTTCCCACCAGAAAAAGGAATTAACCAAAGGCTCAGCGTTCCATGCCGGAACGACACTAGGGCCTGAAGCAATCATGTGGTGTGGCGGCCAGCTCACAAGAAAGCGAGTTGAAGAAAGGAGCTCAGGGACACTGTAATTCACAAACCTGCAGAGTTATAAATGACAGCTATCGTCCAAAAATATATTGAAGTAAGGCTGCCAAGAGGACTTGAAAGTGGTGCAGAATTGCACGAAACCGATTTCAGGAGGTAGACTGGAATTGCATGTAAAGCATAGGAAAAGAGGCAGAACGTCCACAACGATGCACTTGGCCAAAAAGGGCGTATGCGTTTTTTCCTGAATATATTCAGGAAAAACCGCATACGCCCTTTTTGGCCAACCAAGCAAGCTTGCAAAGGAAATCTGCACTACAATGAAGTCTCACTGCCCCCCGGTCAAAAGGGCCATCTGAAAAAAGTGTAAAATCCAGAAAGACAGGACAGGCCATGGAGAACTGGGAGCCTTGTTATGCTGATGGGCGGGATGTAAATTGCCAACAGCCACTCTGGAGAAGTGTATGGTGTTTCCTGAAACATCTAAAAAACAAGCAACAGAGCCTAGGGCACTTCCACTTATGGTCCTATAGCTTAGGGAAATTAAAATCAAAAAGACACAGCCACCCCAAAGTTTGGGACGGCTCTGTTTACAAGAATCTTGTTTACGGTACAAGTTCAATAGCACAAAAGCGAAAAATGGATAAAGAAGTTGTGGTACTTAAGTACAATGCAATATCACTCAGCAATGAAATCTTGTCATCAGGCCCGTAGCAGCATAATGAGTGTATTCAGGTACGATGATTCTAAGTGAAATAAGTCACACAGAAAAAGAAACATCATAAGATATCACTACTACACGGAATATAAACTTGGCTACACAGGAACTGAATTACAAAACAGAACAGGGTCTCAAATGTAGAACACCAACTTATGATTGCTTAAGGGGAAAGGTGAGTTGGGGTGCTGCATGAAACCAGAGATTGAAATTAGCACAGATACCATTCCATAAGCCAAATATGCAATAGACAAGAGCTACTCCTTGCTGAACGAAGTGGACTCAACACCCCATATTAAACGCCTAAGAATATACCTGACTAGAAATAATCTTAAAACCTACGGATTTATATGTCTCCGAAAGAGAATCAAGCGTGTGTACAGCGGCATAAACGCAGCAGTGATAGGATTGGGGAGGTTCGGTGAGCAAATGCAGACCCTTTGAAGTCATATTGCATGGTACCCATTCCATGGGTCTCAACTCTCCAGGTTTAAGGGATTCTTCCTTCAGCTAAAACATGCATGTGGAACCCAGAGTATGATCCACCGTGTGATCGGGAAATGTGTTCAAATGTGTCTCAGTTTTCGTCCCCTGGTACTCGGGTGCAACATTCAAGACGCTTTACTAACACTCTCCCCACTTGGAGAGTCATTGCCTTTAAACTCCTGTTTGGCCCAGTTTGCAATTTCTGCGGAAAATGTACAGGAATAGGGAGAACCAATGAGAGACTAGCTGGAGGTGTGTGGACGGGCAAATTTAACTCTCATTTCCCACCAGGAAGAGGAATTAACCAAAGGCACAGCGTGCCGTGCCGGAACGACACTAGGGCCTGAAGCAATCCTGCGGTGTTGCGGCCAGCTCACAAGAAAGCGAGTTGAAGAAAGGAGCTCAGGGGCACTGTAATTCACAAACATGCAGAGTTATAAATGACAGCTATCGTCCAAAAATATATTGAAGTAAGGCTGCCAAGAGGACTTGAAAGCGGGGCAGAATTGCAGGAAATCGATTTCAGGAGGTACACTGGAATTGCATGTAAAGCATAGGAAAAGAGGAAGAACGTCCACAATGATGCACTTGGCCAAAAAGGGTGTATGTGTTCTTTCCTGAATATATTCAGGAAAAAACGCATACGCCCTTTTTGGCCAACCAAGCAGGCTTGCAAAGGAAATCTACACTACAATGAAGTCTCACTGCCCCCCGGTCAAAAGGGCCATCTGAAAAAAGTGTAATATACAGAAAGGCAGGACAGGGCATGGAGAACTGGGAGCCTTGTTATCCTGATGGGCGGGATGTAAATTGCCAACAGCCACTCTGGAGAAGTGTATGGTGTTTCCTGAAACATCTAAACAACAAAGCAACAGAGCCTAGGGCACTTCCACTTATGGTCCTATAGCTTAGGGAAATTAAAATCAATAAGACACAGCCTCCCCAAACTTTGGGACGGCTCTGTTTACAAGAACCTCGTTTACGGTACAAGTTCAATATCACAGAAAGCGAAAAATGGATACAGAAGTTGTGGTACTTACGTACAATGCAATATCACTCAGCAATGAAATCTATGTCATCAGACCCGTCGCAGCATAATGAGTGGATTCAAGTATGATGATTCTAAGTGAAATAAGTCACACAGAAAAAGAAACATCATAAGATATCACTACTACACGGAATGTAAACTTGGCTACACAGGAACTGAATTACAAAACAGAACAGGGTGTCAAATGTAGAAAACCAACTTATGCTTGCTTAAGGGGAAAGGTGAGTTGGGGTGCTGCATGAAACCAGAGATTGAAATTAGCACAGATACCGCTCCATAAGCCAAATATGTAATAGACAACAGCTACACCTTGCTCAACGAAGTGGACTCAACACCCCATATTAAACGCCTAAGAATATACCTGACTAGAAATAATCTTAAAACCTACGGATTTATATGTCTCCGAAAGAGAATCAAGCGTGTGTACAGCGGCATAAACGCAGCAGTGATAGGATTGGTGAGGTTCGGTGAGCAAATGCAGACCCTATGAAGTCATATTGCATGGTACCCATTCCATGGGTCTCAACTCTCCAAGTTTAAGGGATTCTTCCTTCAGCTAAAACATGCATGTGGAACCCAGAGTATGATCCACCGTGTGATCAGGAAACGTGTTCAAATGTGTCTCAGTTTTCGCCCCCTGGTACTCCGGTGCAACACTCCAGACGCTTTACTAACACTCTCTCCACTTGGAGAGTCAGTGCCTTTAACCTCCTGTATGGCCCAGTTTGCAATTTCTGCGGAAAATGTACAGGAATAGGGAGAACCAATGATAAACTAGCTGGAGGTGTCTGGACGGGCAAATTTAACTCTCATTTCCCACCAGGAAGAGGAATTAACCAAAGGCTCAGCGTGCCGTGCCGGATCCACACTAGGGCCTGAAGCAATCCTGCGGTGTTGCGGCCAGCTCACAAAAAAGCGAGTTGAAGAAAGGAGCTCAGCGGCACTGTAATTCACAAACCTGCAGAGTTATAAATGACAGCTATCGTCCAAAAATATATTGAAGTAAGGCTGCCAAGAGGACTTGAAAGTGGTGCAGAATTGCACGAAACCGATTTCAGGAGGTAGACTGGAATTGCATGTAAAGCATAGGAAAAGAGGCAGAACGTCCACAACGATGCACTTGGCCAAAAAGGGCGTATGCGTTTTTTCCTGAATATATTCAGGAAAAACGCATACGCCCTTTTTGGCCAACCAAGAAAGCTTGCAAAGGAAATCTGCACTACAATGAAGTCTCACTGCCGCCCAGTCAAAAGGGCCATCTGAAAAATGTGTAAAATCCAGAAAGGCAGGACAGGCCATGGAGAACTGGGAGCCTTGTTATGCTGATGGGCGGGATGTAAATTGCCAACAGCCACTCTGGAGAAGTGTATGCTGTTTCCTGAAACATCTAAAAAACTAAGCAACAGAGCCTAGGGCACTTCCACTTATGGTCCTATAGCTTAGGGAAATTAAAATCAAAAAGACACAGCCACCCCAAAGTTTGGGACGGCTCTGTTTACAAGAACCTCGTTTACGGTACAAGTTCAATATCACAGAAAGCGAAAAATGGATAAAGAATTTGTGGTACTTACGTACAATGCAATATCACTCAGCAATGAAATCTATGTCATCAGGCCCGTAGCAGCATAATGAGTGGATTCAGGTATGATGATTCTAAGTGAAATAAGTCACACAGAAAAAGAAACACCATAAGATATCACTACTACACGGAAGGTAAACTTGGCTACACAAGAACTGAATTACAAAACAGAACAGGGTCTCAAATGTAGAAAACCAACTTATGCTTGCTTGAGGGGAAAGGTGAGTTGGGGTGCTACATGAAATCAGAGATTGAAATTAGCACAGATACCGTTCCATAAGCCAAATATGTAATAGACAAGAGCTACTCCTTGCTCAACGAAGTGGACTCAACACCCCATATTAAACGCCTAAGAATATACCTGACTAGTAAGAATATTAAAACCTACCGATTTATATGTCGCCGAAAGAGAATCAAGTGTGTGTACGGCGGCATAAACGCAGCAGTGATAGGATTGGTGAAGTTCGGTGAGCAAATGCAGACCCTTTGAAGTCATATTGCATGGTACCCATTCCATGGGTCTCAACTCTCCAGGTTTAAGGGATTCTTCCTTCAGCTAAAACATGCATGTGGAACCCAGAGTATGATCCACCGTGTGATCGGGAAACGTGTTCAAATGTGTCTCGTTTTCGTCCCCTGGTACTCGGGTGTAACATTCCAGATGCTTTACTAACACTCTCCCCACTTGGAGAGTCAGTGCCTTTAACCTCCTGTTTGGCCCAGTTTGTAATTTCTGTGGAAAATGAACAGGAATAGGGAGAACGAAAGAGAGACTAGCTGGAGGTGTCTGGACGGGCAAATTTAACTCTCATTTCCCACCAGGAAGAGGAATTAACCAAAGGCTCAGCGTGCCGTGCCGGAACTACACTAGGGACTGAAGCAATCCTGCGGTGTTGCGGCCAGCTTACAAAAAAGCGAGTTGAAGAAACGAGCTCAGGGGCACTGTAATTCACAAACCTGTAGAGTTATAAATGACAGCTATCGTCCAAAAATATATTGAAGTAAGGCTGCCAAGAGGACTTGAAAGCGGGGCAGAATTGCAGGAAATCGATTTCAGGAGGTACACTGGAATTGCATGTAAAGCATAGGAAAAGAGGCAGAACGTCCACAATGATGCACTTGGCCAAAAAGGGCGTATGCGTTTTTTCCTGAATATATTCAGGAAAAAATGCATACGCCCTTTTTGGCCAACCAACCAAGCTTGCAAAGGATATCTGCACTACAATGAAGTCTCACTGCCCCCCGGTCAAAAGGGCCATCTGAAAAAAGTGTAAAATCCAGAAAGGCAGGACAGGCCATGGAGAACTGGGAGCCTTGTTATGCTGATGGGCGGGATGTAAATTGCCAACAGCCACTCTGGAGAAGTGTATGGTGTTTCCTGAAACATCTAAAAAACAAGCAACAGAGCCTAGGGCACTTCCACTTATGGTCCTATAGCTTAGGGAAATTAAAATCAAAAAGACACAGCCACCCCAAAGTTTGGGACGGCTCTGTTTACAAGAATCTTGTTTACGGTACAAGTTCAATAGCACAAAAGCGAAAAATGGATAAAGAAGTTGTGGTACTTAAGTACAATGCAATATCACTCAGCAATGAAATCTTGTCATCAGGCCCGTCGCAGCATAATGAGTGGATTCAGGTACGATGATTCTAAGTGAAATAAGTCACACAGAAAAAGAAACATCATAAGATATCACTACTACACGGAATATAAACTTGGCTACACAGGAACTGAATTACAAAACAGAACAGGGTCTCAAATGTAGAACACCAACTTATGCTTGCTTAAGGGGAAAGGTGAGTTGGGGTGCTGCATGAAATCAGAGATTGAAATTAGCACAGATACCGTTCTATAAGCCAAATATGCAATAGACAAGAGCTACTCCTTGCTGAACGAAGTGGACTCAACACCCCATATTAAACGCCTAAGAATATACCTGACTAGAAATAATCTTAAAACCTACGGTTTTATATGTCTCCGAAAGAGAATCAAGCGTGTGTACGGCGGCATAAACGCAGCAGTGATAGGATTGGGGAGGTTCGGTGAGCAAATGCAGACCCTTTGAAGTCATATTGCATGGTACCCATTCCATGGGTCTCAACTCTCCAGGTTTAAGGGATTCTTCCTTCAGCTAAAACATGCATGTGGAACCCAGAGTATGATCCACCGTGTGATCGGGAAACGTGTTAAAATGTGTCTCAGTTTTCGTCCCCTGGTACTCGGGTGCAACATTCAAGACGCTTTACTAACACTCTCCCCACTTGGAGAGTCAGTGCCTTTAAAATCCTGTTTGGCCCAGTTTGCAATTTCTGCGGAAAATGTACAGGAATAGGGAGAACCAATGAGAGACTAGCTGGAGGTGTGTGGACGGGCAAATTTAACTCTCATTTCCCACCAGGAAGAGGAATTAACCAAAGGCTCAGCGTGCCGTGCCGGAACGACACTAGGGCCTGAAGCAATCCTGCGGTGTTGCGGCCAGCTCACAAGAAAGCGAGTTGAAGAAAGGAGCTCAGGGGCACTGTAATTCACAAACCTGCAGAGTTATAAATGACAGCTATCGTCCAAAAATATATTGAAGTAAGGCTGCCAAGAGGACTTGAATGCGGGGCAGAATTGCAGGAAATCGATTTCAGGAGGTACACTGGAATTGCATGTAAAGCATAGGAAAAGAGGCAGAACGTCCACAATGATGCACTTGGCCAAAAAGGGTGTATGTGTTCTTTCCTGAATATATTCAGGAAAAAACGCATACGCCCTTTTTGGCCAACCAAGCAAGCTTGCAAAGGAAATCTACACTACAATGAAGTCTCACTGCCCCCCGGTCAAAAGGGCCATCTGAAAAAAGTGTAATATCCAGAAAGGCAGGACAGGGCATGGAGAACTGGGAGCCTTGTTATCCTGATGGGCGGGATGTAAATTGCCAACAGCCACTCTGGAGAAGTGTATGGTGTTTCCTGAAACATCTAAAAAACAAAGCAACCGAGCCTAGGGCACTTCCACTTATGGTCCTATAGCTTAGGGAAATTAAAATCAATAAGACACAGCCTCCCCAAACTTTGGGACGGCTCTGTTTACAAGAACCTCGTTTACGGTACAAGTTCAATATCACAGAAAGCGAAAAATGGATACAGAAGTTGTGGTACTTACGTACAATGCAATATCACTCAGCAATGAAATCTATGTCATCAGGCCCGTAGCAGCATAATGAGTGGATTCAGGTATGATGATTCTAAGTGAAATAAGTCACACAGAAAAAGAAACATCATAAGATATCACTACTACACGGAATGTAAACTTGGCTACACAGGAACTGAATTACAAAACAGAACAGGGTGTCAAATGTAGAAAACCAACTTATGCTTGCTTAAGGGGAAAGGTGAGTTGGGGTGCTGCATGAAACCAGAGATTGAAATTAGCACAGATACCGCTCCATAAGCCAAATATGTAATAGACAACAGCTACACCTTGCTCAACGAAGTGGACTCAACACCCCATATTAAATGCCTAAGAATATACCTGACTAGAAATAATCTTAAAACCTACGGATTTATATGTCTCCGAAAGAGAATCAAGCGTGTGTACAGCGGCATAAACGCAGCAGTGATAGGATTGGTGAGGTTTGGTGAGCAAATGCAGACCCTTTGAAGTCATATTGCATGGTACCCATTCCATGGGTCTCAACTCTCCAAGTTTAAGGGATTCTTCCTTCAGCTAAAACATGCATGTGGAACCCAGAATATGATCCACCGTGTGATCAGGAAACGTGTTCAAATGTGTCTCAGTTTTCGTCCCCTGGTACTCCGGTGCAACACTCCAGACGCTTTACTAACACTCTCTCCACTTGGAGAGTCAGTGCCTTTAACCTCCTGTATGGCCCAGTTTGCAATTTCTGCGGAAAATGTACAGGAATAGGGAGAACCAATGATAAACTAGCTGGAGGTGTCTGGACGGGCAAATTTAACTCTCATTTCCCACCAGGAAGAGGAATTAACCAAAGGCTCAGCGTGCCGTGCCGGATCCACACTAGGGCCTGAAGCAATCCTGCGGTGTTGCGGCCAGCTCACAAAAAAGCGAGTTGAAGAAAGGAGCTCAGGGGCACTGTAATTCAAAAACCTGCAGAGTTATAAATGACAGCTATCGTCCAAAAATATATTGAAGTAAGGCTGCCAAGAGGACTTGAAAGTGGTGCAGAATTGCACGAAACCGATTTCAGGAGGTAGACTGGAATTGCATGTAAAGCATAGGAAAAGAGGCAGAACGTCCACAACAATGCACTTGGCCAAAAAGGGCGTATACGTTTTTTCCTGAATATATTCAGGAAAAAACGCATACGCCCTTTTTGGCCAACCAAGAAAGCTTGCAAAGGAAATCTGCACTACAATGAAGTCTCACTGCCGCCCAGTCAAAAGGGCCATCTGAAAAATGTGTAAAATCCAGAAAGGCAGGACAGGCCATGGAGAACTGGGAGCCTTGTTATGCTGATGGGCGGGATGTAAATTGCCAACAGCCACTCTGGAGAAGTGTATGCTGTTTCCTGAAATATCTAAAAAACTAAGCAACAGAGCCTAGGGCACTTCCACTTATGGTCCTATAGCTTAGGGAAATTAAAATCAAAAAGACACAGCCACCCCAAAGTTTGGGACGGCTCTGTTTACAAGAACCTCGTTTACGGTACAAGTTCAATATCACAGAAAGCGAAAAATGGATAAAGAATTTGTGGTACTTACGTACAATGCAATATCACTCAGCAAAGAAATCTATGTCATCAGGCCCATAGCAGCATAATGAGTGGATTCAGGTATGATGATTCTAAGTGAAATAAGTCACACAGAAAAAGAAACACCATAAGATATCACTACTACACGGAAGGTAAACTTGGCTACACAAGAACTGAATTACAAAACAGAACAGGGTCTCAAATGTAGAAAACCAACTTATGCTTGCTTGAGGGGAAAGGTGAGTTGGGGTGCTACATGAAATCAGAGATTGAAATTAGCACAGATAACGTTCCATAAGCCAAATATGTAATAGACAACAGCTACACCTTGCTCAACGAAGTGGACTCAACACCCCATATTAAACGCCTAAGAATATACCTGACTAGAAATAATCTTAAAACCTACGGTTTTATATGTCTCCGAAAGAGAATCAAGCGTGTGTACGGCGGCATAAACGCAGCAGTGATAGGATTGGGGAGGTTCGGTGAGCAAATGCAGACCCTTTGAAGTCATATTGCATGGTACCCATTCCATGGGTCTCAACTCTCCAGGTTTAAGGGATTCTTCCTTCAGCTAAAACATGCATGTGGAACCCAGAGTATGATCCACCGTGTGATCGGGAAACGTGTTCAAATGTGTCTCAGTTTTCGTCCCCTGGTATTCGGGTGCAACATTCAAGACGCTTTACTAACACTCTCCCCACTTGGAGAGTCATTGCCTTTAAAATCCTGTTTGGCCCAGTTTGCAATTTCTGCGGAAAATGTACAGGAATAGGGAGAACCAATGAGAGACTAGCTGGAGGTGTGTGGACGGGCAAATTTAACTCTCATTTCCCACCAGGAAGAGGAATTAACCAAAGGCACAGCGTGCCGTGCCGGAACGACACTAGGGCCTGAAGCAATCCTGCGGTGTTGCGGCCAGCTCACAACAAAGGGAGTTGAAGAAAGGAGCTCAGGGGCACTGTAATTCACAAACCTGCAGAGTTATAAATGACAGCTATCGTCCAAAAATATATTGAAGTAAGGCTGCCAAGAGGACTTGAAAGCGGGACAGAATTGCAGGAAATCGATTTCAGGAGGTACACTGGAATTGCATGTAAAGCATAGGAAAAGAGGCAGAACGTCCACAATGATGCACTTGGCCAAAAAGTGTGTATGTGTTCTTTCCTGAATATATTCAGGAAAAAACGCATACGCCCTTTTTGGCCAACCAAGCAGGCTTGCAAAGGAAATCTACACTACAATGAAGTCTCACTGCCCCCCGGTCAAAAGGGCCATCTGAAAAAAGTGTAATATACAGAAAGGCAGGACAGGGCATGGAGAACTGGGAGCCTTGTTATCCTGATGGGCGGGATGTAAATTGCCAACAGCCACTCTGGAGAAGTGTATGGTGTTTCCTGAAACATCTAAAAAACAAAGCAACAGAGCCTAGGGCACTTCCACTTATGGTCCTATAGCTTAGGGAAATTAAAATCAATAAGACACAGCCTCCCCAAACTTTGGAACGGCTCTGTTTACAAGAACCTCGTTTACGGTACAAGTTCAATATCACAGAAAGCGAAAAATGGATAAAGAATTTGTGGTACTTACGTACAATGCAATATCACTCAGCAAAGAAATCTATGTCATCAGGCCCATAGCAGCATAATGAGTGGATTCAGGTATGATGATTCTAAGTGAAATAAGTCACACAGAAAAAGAAACACCATAAGATATCACTACTACACGGAAGGTAAACTTGGCTACACAAGAACTGAATTACAAAACAGAACAGGGTCTCAAATGTAGAAAACCAACTTATGCTTGCTTGAGGGGAAAGGTGAGTTGGGGTGCTACATGAAATCAGAGATTGAAATTAGCACAGATAACGTTCCATAAGCCAAATATGTAATAGACAACAGCTACACCTTGCTCAACGAAGTGGACTCAACACCCCATATTAAACGCCTAAGAATATACCTGACTAGAAATAATCTTAAAACCTACGGTTTTATATGTCTCCGAAAGAGAATCAAGCGTGTGTACGGCGGCATAAACGCAGCAGTGATAGGATTGGGGAGGTTCGGTGAGCAAATGCAGACCCTTTGAAGTCATATTGCATGGTACCCATTCCATGGGTCTCAACTCTCCAGGTTTAAGGGATTCTTCCTTCAGCTAAAACATGCATGTGGAACCCAGAGTATGATCCACCGTGTGATCGGGAAACGTGTTCAAATGTGTCTCAGTTTTCGTCCCCTGGTATTCGGGTGCAACATTCAAGACGCTTTACTAACACTCTCCCCACTTGGAGAGTCATTGCCTTTAAAATCCTGTTTGGCCCAGTTTGCAATTTCTGCGGAAAATGTACAGGAATAGGGAGAACCAATGAGAGACTAGCTGGAGGTGTGTGGACGGGCAAATTTAACTCTCATTTCCCACCAGGAAGAGGAATTAACCAAAGGCACAGCGTGCCGTGCCGGAACGACACTAGGGCCTGAAGCAATCCTGCGGTGTTGCGGCCAGCTCACAAGAAAGCGAGTTGAAGAAAGGAGCTCAGGGGCACTGTAATTCACAAACATGCAGAGTTATAAATGACAGCTATCGTCCAAAAATATATTGAAGTAAGGCTGCCAAGAGGACTTGAAAGCGGGGCAGAATTGCAGGAAATCGATTTCAGGAGGTACACTGGAATTGCATGTAAAGCATAGGAAAAGAGGCAGAACGTCCACAATGATGCACTTGGCCAAAAATGGTGTATGTGTTCTTTCCTGAATATATTCAGGAAAAAACACATACGCCCTTTTTGGCCAACCAAGCAGGCTTGCAAAGGAAATCTACACTACAATGAAGTCTCACTGCCCCCCGGTCAAAAGGGCCATCTGAAAAAAGTGTAATATACAGAAAGGCAGGACAGGGCATGGAGAACTGGGAGCCTTGTTATCCTGATGGGCGGGATGTAAATTGCCAACAGCCACTCTGGACAAGTGTATGGTGTTTCCTGAAACATCTAAAAAACAAAGCAACAGAGCCTAGGGCACTTCCACTTATGGTCCTATAGCTTAGGGAAATTAAAATCAAAAAGACACAGCCACCCCAAAGTTTGGGACGGCTCTGTTTACAAGAACCTCGTTTACGGTACAAGTTCAATATCACAGAAAGCGAAAAATGGATACAGAAGTTGTGGTACTTACGTACAATGCAATATCACTCAGCAATGAAATCTATGTCATCAGGCCCGTAGCAGCATAATGAGTGGATTCAGGTATGATGATTCTAAGTGAAATAAGTCACACAGAAAAAGAAACACCATAAGATATCACTACTACACGGAAGGTAAACTTGGCTACACAAGAACTGAATTACAAAACAGAACAGGGTCTCAAATGTAGAAAACCAACTTATGCTTGCTTGAGGGGAAAGGTGAGTTGGGGTGCTACATGAAATCAGAGATTGAAATTAGCACAGATACCGTTCCATAAGCCAAATATGTAATAGACAAGAGCTACTCCTTGCTCAACGAAGTGGACTCAACACCCCATATTAAACGCCTAAGAATATACCTGACTAGTAAGAATATTAAAACCTACCGATTTATATGTCGCCGAAAGAGAATCAAGTGTGTGTACGGCGGCATAAACGCAGCAGTGATAGGATTGGTGAAGTTCGGTGAGCAAATGCAGACCCTTTGAAGTCATATTGCATGGTACCCATTCCATGGGTCTCAACTCTCCAGGTTTAAGGGATTCTTCCTTCAGCTAAAACATGCATGTGGAACCCAGAGTATGATCCACCGTGTGATCGGGAAACGTGTTCAAATGTGTCTCGTTTTCGTCCCCTGGTACTCGGGTGTAACATTCCAGATGCTTTACTAACACTCTCCCCACTTGGAGAGTCAGTGCCTTTAACCTCCTGTTTGGCCCAGTTTGTAATTTCTGTGGAAAATGAACAGGAATAGGGAGAACGAAAGAGAGACTAGCTGGAGGTGTCTGGACGGGCAAATTTAACTCTCATTTCCCACCAGGAAGAGGAATTAACCAAAGGCTCAGCGTGCCGTGCCGGAACTACACTAGGGACTGAAGCAATCCTGCGGTGTTGCGGCCAGCTTACAAAAAAGCGAGTTGAAGAAACGAGCTCAGGGGCACTGTAATTCACAAACCTGTAGAGTTATAAATGACAGCTATCGTCCAAAAATATATTGAAGTAAGGCTGCCAAGAGGACTTGAAAGCGGGGCAGAATTGCAGGAAATCGATTTCAGGAGGTACACTGGAATTGCATGTAAAGCATAGGAAAAGAGGCAGAACGTCCACAATGATGCACTTGGCCAAAAAGGGCGTATGCGTTTTTTCCTGAATATATTCAGGAAAAAATGCATACGCCCTTTTTGGCCAACCAACCAAGCTTGCAAAGGATATCTGCACTACAATGAAGTCTCACTGCCCCCCGGTCAAAAGGGCCATCTGAAAAAAGTGTAAAATCCAGAAAGGCAGGACAGGCCATGGAGAACTGGGAGCCTTGTTATGCTGATGGGCGGGATGTAAATTGCCAACAGCCACTCTGGAGAAGTGTATGGTGTTTCCTGAAACATCTAAAAAACAAGCAACAGAGTCTAGGGCACTTCCACTTATGGTCCTATAGCTTAGGGAAATTAAAATCAAAAAGACACAGCCACCCCAAAGTTTGGGACGGCTCTGTTTACAAGAATCTTGTTTACGGTACAAGTTCAATAGCACAAAAGCGAAAAATGGATAAAGAAGTTGTGGTACTTAAGTACAATGCAATATCACTCAGCAATGAAATCTTGTCATCAGGCCCGTCGCAGCATAATGAGTGGATTCAGGTACGATGATTCTAAGTGAAATAAGTCACACAGAAAAAGAAACATCATAAGATATCACTACTACACGGAATATAAACTTGGCTACACAGGAACTGAATTACAAAACAGAACAGGGTCTCAAATGTAGAACACCAACTTATGCTTGCTTAAGGGGAAAGGTGAGTTGGGGTGCTGCATGAAACCAGAGATTGAAATTAGCACAGATACCGTTCTATAAGCCAAATATGCAATAGACAAGAGCTACTCCTTGCTGAACGAAGTGGACTCAACACCCCATATTAAACGCCTAAGAATATACCTGACTAGAAATAATCTTAAAACCTACGGTTTTATATGTCTCCGAAAGAGAATCAAGCGTGTGTACGGCGGCATAAACGCAGCAGTGATAGGATTGGGGAGGTTCGGTGAGCAAATGCAGACCCTTTGAAGTCATATTGCATGGTACCCATTCCATGGGTCTCAACTCTCCAGGTTTAAGGGATTCTTCCTTCAGCTAAAACATGCATGTGGAACCCAGAGTATGATCCACCGTGTGATCAGGAAACGTGTTCAAATGTGTCTCAGTTTTCGTCCCCTGGTACTCCGGTGCAACACTCCAGACGCTTTACTAACACTCTCTCCACTTGGAGAGTCAGTGCCTTTAACCTCCTGTATGGCCCAGTTTGCAATTTCTGCGGAAAATGTACAGGAATAGGGAGAACCAATGATAAACTAGCTGGAGGTGTCTGGACGGGCAAATTTAACTCTCATTTCCCACCAGGAAGAGGAATTAACCAAAGGCTCAGCGTGCCGTGCCGGATCCACACTAGGGCCTGAAGCAATCCTGCGGTGTTGCGGCCAGCTCACAAAAAAGCGAGTTGAAGAAAGGAGCTCAGGGACACTGTAATTCAAAAACCTGCAGAGTTATAAATGACAGCTATCGTCCAAAAATATATTGAAGTAAGGCTGCCAAGAGGACTTGAAAGTGGTGCAGAATTGCACGAAACCGATTTCAGGAGGTAGACTGGAATTGCATGTAAAGCATAGGAAAAGAGGCAGAACGTCCACAACAATGCACTTGGCCAAAAAGGGCGTATACGTTTTTTCCTGAATATATTCAGGAAAAAACGCATACGCCCTTTTTGGCCAACCAAGAAAGCTTGCAAAGGAAATCTGCACTACAATGAAGTCTCACTGCCGCCCAGTCAAAAGGGCCATCTGAAAAATGTGTAAAATCCAGAAAGGCAGGACAGGCCATGGAGAACTGGGAGCCTTGTTATGCTGATGGGCGGGATGTAAATTGCCAACAGCCACTCTGGAGAAGTGTATGCTGTTTCCTGAAACATCTAAAAAACTAAGCAACAGAGCCTAGGGCACTTCCACTTATGGTCCTATAGCTTAGGGAAATTAAAATCAAAAAGACACAGCCACCCCAAAGTTTGGGACGGCTCTGTTTACAAGAACCTCGTTTACGGTACAAGTTCAATATCACAGAAAGCGAAAAATGGATAAAGAATTTGTGGTACTTACGTACAATGCAATATCACTCAGCAAAGAAATCTATGTCATCAGGCCCATAGCAGCATAATGAGTGGATTCAGGTATGATGATTCTAAGTGAAATAAGTCACACAGAAAAAGAAACACCATAAGATATCACTACTACACGGAAGGTAAACTTGGCTACACAAGAACTGAATTACAAAACAGAACAGGGTCTCAAATGTAGAAAACCAACTTATGCTTGCTTGAGGGGAAAGGTGAGTTGGGGTGCTACATGAAATCAGAGATTGAAATTAGCACAGATAACGTTCCATAAGCCAAATATGTAATAGACAACAGCTACACCTTGCTCAACGAAGTGGACTCAACACCCCATATTAAACGCCTAAGAATATACCTGACTAGAAATAATCTTAAAACCTACGGTTTTATATGTCTCCGAAAGAGAATCAAGCGTGTGTACGGCGGCATAAACGCAGCAGTGATAGGATTGGGGAGGTTCGGTGAGCAAATGCAGACCCTTTGAAGTCATATTGCATGGTACCCATTCCATGGGTCTCAACTCTCCAGGTTTAAGGGATTCTTCCTTCAGCTAAAACATGCATGTGGAACCCAGAGTATGATCCACCGTGTGATCGGGAAACGTGTTCAAATGTGTCTCAGTTTTCGTCCCCTGGTATTCGGGTGCAACATTCAAGACGCTTTACTAACACTCTCCCCACTTGGAGAGTCATTGCCTTTAAAATCCTGTTTGGCCCAGTTTGCAATTTCTGCGGAAAATGTACAGGAATAGGGAGAACCAATGAGAGACTAGCTGGAGGTGTGTGGACGGGCAAATTTAACTCTCATTTCCCACCAGGAAGAGGAATTAACCAAAGGCACAGCGTGCCGTGCCGGAACGACACTAGGGCCTGAAGCAATCCTGCGGTGTTGCGGCCAGCTCACAAGAAAGCGAGTTGAAGAAAGGAGCTCAGGGGCACTGTAATTCACAAACATGCAGAGTTATAAATGACAGCTATCGTCCAAAAATATATTGAAGTAAGGCTGCCAAGAGGACTTGAAAGCGGGGCAGAATTGCAGGAAATCGATTTCAGGAGGTACACTGGAATTGCATGTAAAGCATAGGAAAAGAGGCAGAACGTCCACAATGATGCACTTGGCCAAAAATGGTGTATGTGTTCTTTCCTGAATATATTCAGGAAAAAACACATACGCCCTTTTTGGCCAACCAAGCAGGCTTGCAAAGGAAATCTACACTACAATGAAGTCTCACTGCCCCCCGGTCAAAAGGGCCATCTGAAAAAAGTGTAATATACAGAAAGGCAGGACAGGGCATGGAGAACTGGGAGCCTTGTTATCCTGATGGGCGGGATGTAAATTGCCAACAGCCACTCTGGACAAGTGTATGGTGTTTCCTGAAACATCTAAAAAACAAAGCAACAGAGCCTAGGGCACTTCCACTTATGGTCCTATAGCTTAGGGAAATTAAAATCAAAAAGACACAGCCACCCCAAAGTTTGGGACGGCTCTGTTTACAAGAACCTCGTTTACGGTACAAGTTCAATATCACAGAAAGCGAAAAATGGATACAGAAGTTGTGGTACTTACGTACAATGCAATATCACTCAGCAATGAAATCTATGTCATCAGGCCCGTAGCAGCATAATGAGTGGATTCAGGTATGATGATTCTAAGTGAAATAAGTCACACAGAAAAAGAAACACCATAAGATATCACTACTACACGGAAGGTAAACTTGGCTACACAAGAACTGAATTACAAAACAGAACAGGGTCTCAAATGTAGAAAACCAACTTATGCTTGCTTGAGGGGAAAGGTGAGTTGGGGTGCTACATGAAATCAGAGATTGAAATTAGCACAGATACCGTTCCATAAGCCAAATATGTAATAGACAAGAGCTACTCCTTGCTCAACGAAGTGGACTCAACACCCCATATTAAACGCCTAAGAATATACCTGACTAGTAAGAATATTAAAACCTACCGATTTATATGTCGCCGAAAGAGAATCAAGTGTGTGTACGGCGGCATAAACGCAGCAGTGATAGGATTGGTGAAGTTCGGTGAGCAAATGCAGACCCTTTGAAGTCATATTGCATGGTACCCATTCCATGGGTCTCAACTCTCCAGGTTTAAGGGATTCTTCCTTCAGCTAAAACATGCATGTGGAACCCAGAGTATGATCCACCGTGTGATCGGGAAACGTGTTCAAATGTGTCTCGTTTTCGTCCCCTGGTACTCGGGTGTAACATTCCAGATGCTTTACTAACACTCTCCCCACTTGGAGAGTCAGTGCCTTTAACCTCCTGTTTGGCCCAGTTTGTAATTTCTGTGGAAAATGAACAGGAATAGGGAGAACGAAAGAGAGACTAGCTGGAGGTGTCTGGACGGGCAAATTTAACTCTCATTTCCCACCAGGAAGAGGAATTAACCAAAGGCTCAGCGTGCCGTGCCGGAACTACACTAGGGACTGAAGCAATCCTGCGGTGTTGCGGCCAGCTTACAAAAAAGCGAGTTGAAGAAACGAGCTCAGGGGCACTGTAATTCACAAACCTGTAGAGTTATAAATGACAGCTATCGTCCAAAAATATATTGAAGTAAGGCTGCCAAGAGGACTTGAAAGCGGGGCAGAATTGCAGGAAATCGATTTCAGGAGGTACACTGGAATTGCATGTAAAGCATAGGAAAAGAGGCAGAACGTCCACAATGATGCACTTGGCCAAAAAGGGCGTATGCGTTTTTTCCTGAATATATTCAGGAAAAAATGCATACGCCCTTTTTGGCCAACCAACCAAGCTTGCAAAGGATATCTGCACTACAATGAAGTCTCACTGCCCCCCGGTCAAAAGGGCCATCTGAAAAAAGTGTAAAATCCAGAAAGGCAGGACAGGCCATGGAGAACTGGGAGCCTTGTTATGCTGATGGGCGGGATGTAAATTGCCAACAGCCACTCTGGAGAAGTGTATGGTGTTTCCTGAAACATCTAAAAAACAAGCAACAGAGTCTAGGGCACTTCCACTTATGGTCCTATAGCTTAGGGAAATTAAAATCAAAAAGACACAGCCACCCCAAAGTTTGGGACGGCTCTGTTTACAAGAATCTTGTTTACGGTACAAGTTCAATAGCACAAAAGCGAAAAATGGATAAAGAAGTTGTGGTACTTAAGTACAATGCAATATCACTCAGCAATGAAATCTTGTCATCAGGCCCGTCGCAGCATAATGAGTGGATTCAGGTACGATGATTCTAAGTGAAATAAGTCACACAGAAAAAGAAACATCATAAGATATCACTACTACACGGAATATAAACTTGGCTACACAGGAACTGAATTACAAAACAGAACAGGGTCTCAAATGTAGAACACCAACTTATGCTTGCTTAAGGGGAAAGGTGAGTTGGGGTGCTGCATGAAACCAGAGATTGAAATTAGCACAGATACCGTTCTATAAGCCAAATATGCAATAGACAAGAGCTACTCCTTGCTGAACGAAGTGGACTCAACACCCCATATTAAACGCCTAAGAATATACCTGACTAGAAATAATCTTAAAACCTACGGTTTTATATGTCTCCGAAAGAGAATCAAGCGTGTGTACGGCGGCATAAACGCAGCAGTGATAGGATTGGGGAGGTTCGGTGAGCAAATGCAGACCCTTTGAAGTCATATTGCATGGTACCCATTCCATGGGTCTCAACTCTCCAGGTTTAAGGGATTCTTCCTTCAGCTAAAACATGCATGTGGAACCCAGAGTATGATCCACCGTGTGATCAGGAAACGTGTTCAAATGTGTCTCAGTTTTCGTCCCCTGGTACTCCGGTGCAACACTCCAGACGCTTTACTAACACTCTCTCCACTTGGAGAGTCAGTGCCTTTAACCTCCTGTATGGCCCAGTTTGCAATTTCTGCGGAAAATGTACAGGAATAGGGAGAACCAATGATAAACTAGCTGGAGGTGTCTGGACGGGCAAATTTAACTCTCATTTCCCACCAGGAAGAGGAATTAACCAAAGGCTCAGCGTGCCGTGCCGGATCCACACTAGGGCCTGAAGCAATCCTGCGGTGTTGCGGCCAGCTCACAAAAAAGCGAGTTGAAGAAAGGAGCTCAGGGACACTGTAATTCAAAAACCTGCAGAGTTATAAATGACAGCTATCGTCCAAAAATATATTGAAGTAAGGCTGCCAAGAGGACTTGAAAGTGGTGCAGAATTGCACGAAACCGATTTCAGGAGGTAGACTGGAATTGCATGTAAAGCATAGGAAAAGAGGCAGAACGTCCACAACAATGCACTTGGCCAAAAAGGGCGTATACGTTTTTTCCTGAATATATTCAGGAAAAAACGCATACGCCCTTTTTGGCCAACCAAGAAAGCTTGCAAAGGAAATCTGCACTACAATGAAGTCTCACTGCCGCCCAGTCAAAAGGGCCATCTGAAAAATGTGTAAAATCCAGAAAGGCAGGACAGGCCATGGAGAACTGGGAGCCTTGTTATGCTGATGGGCGGGATGTAAATTGCCAACAGCCACTCTGGAGAAGTGTATGCTGTTTCCTGAAACATCTAAAAAACTAAGCAACAGAGCCTAGGGCACTTCCACTTATGGTCCTATAGCTTAGGGAAATTAAAATCAAAAAGACACAGCCACCCCAAAGTTTGGGACGGCTCTGTTTACAAGAACCTCGTTTACGGTACAAGTTCAATATCACAGAAAGCGAAAAATGGATAAAGAATTTGTGGTACTTACGTACAATGCAATATCACTCAGCAAAGAAATCTATGTCATCAGGCCCATAGCAGCATAATGAGTGGATTCAGGTATGATGATTCTAAGTGAAATAAGTCACACAGAAAAAGAAACACCATAAGATATCACTACTACACGGAAGGTAAACTTGGCTACACAAGAACTGAATTACAAAACAGAACAGGGTCTCAAATGTAGAAAACCAACTTATGCTTGCTTGAGGGGAAAGGTGAGTTGGGGTGCTACATGAAATCAGAGATTGAAATTAGCACAGATAACGTTCCATAAGCCAAATATGTAATAGACAACAGCTACACCTTGCTCAACGAAGTGGACTCAACACCCCATATTAAACGCCTAAGAATATACCTGACTAGAAATAATCTTAAAACCTACGGTTTTATATGTCTCCGAAAGAGAATCAAGCGTGTGTACGGCGGCATAAACGCAGCAGTGATAGGATTGGGGAGGTTCGGTGAGCAAATGCAGACCCTTTGAAGTCATATTGCATGGTACCCATTCCATGGGTCTCAACTCTCCAGGTTTAAGGGATTCTTCCTTCAGCTAAAACATGCATGTGGAACCCAGAGTATGATCCACCGTGTGATCGGGAAACGTGTTCAAATGTGTCTCAGTTTTCGTCCCCTGGTATTCGGGTGCAACATTCAAGACGCTTTACTAACACTCTCCCCACTTGGAGAGTCATTGCCTTTAAAATCCTGTTTGGCCCAGTTTGCAATTTCTGCGGAAAATGTACAGGAATAGGGAGAACCAATGAGAGACTAGCTGGAGGTGTGTGGACGGGCAAATTTAACTCTCATTTCCCACCAGGAAGAGGAATTAACCAAAGGCACAGCGTGCCGTGCCGGAACGACACTAGGGCCTGAAGCAATCCTGCGGTGTTGCGGCCAGCTCACAAGAAAGCGAGTTGAAGAAAGGAGCTCAGGGGCACTGTAATTCACAAACCTGCAGAGTTATAAATGACAGCTATCGTCCAAAAATATATTGAAGTAAGGCTGCCAAGAGGACTTGAAAGCGGGGCAGAATTGCAGGAAATCGATTTCAGGAGGTACACTGGAATTGCATGTAAAGCATAGGAAAAGAGGCAGAACGTCCACAATGATGCACTTGGCCAAAAAGGGTGTATGTGTTCTTTCCTGAATATATTCAGGAAAAAACGCATACGCCCTTTTTGGCCAACCAAGCAGGCTTGCAAAGGAAATCTACACTACAATGAAGTCTCACTGCCCCCCGGTCAAAAGGGCCATCTGAAAAAAGTGTAATATACAGAAAGGCAGGACAGGGCATGGAGAACTGGGAGCCTTGTTATCCTGATGGGCGGGATGTAAATTGCCAACAGCCACTCTGGAGAAGTGTATGGTGTTTCCTGAAACATCTAAAAAACAAAGCAACAGAGCCTAGGGCACTTCCACTTATGGTCCTATAGCTTAGGGAAATTAAAATCAATAAGACACAGCCTCCCCAAACTTTGGAACGGCTCTGTTTACAAGAACCTCGTTTACGGTACAAGTTCAATATCACAGAAAGCGAAAAATGGATAAAGAATTTGTGGTACTTACGTACAATGCAATATCACTCAGCAATGAAATCTATGTCATCAGGCCCATAGCAGCATAATGAGTGGATTCAGGTATGATGATTCTAAGTGAAATAAGTCACACAGAAAAAGAAACACCATAAGATATCACTACTACACGGAAGGTAAACTTGGCTACACAAGAACTGAATTACAAAACAGAACAGGGTCTCAAATGTAGAAAACCAACTTATGCTTGCTTGAGGGGAAAGGTGAGTTGGGGTGCTACATGAAATCAGAGATTGAAATTAGCACAGATAACGTTCCATAAGCCAAATATGTAATAGACAACAGCTACACCTTGCTCAACGAAGTGGACTCAACACCCCATATTAAACGCCTAAGAATATACCTGACTAGAAATAATCTTAAAACCTACGGTTTTATATGTCTCCGAAAGAGAATCAAGCGTGTGTACGGCGGCATAAACGCAGCAGTGATAGGATTGGGGAGGTTCGGTGAGCAAATGCAGACCCTTTGAAGTCATATTGCATGGTACCCATTCCATGGGTCTCAACTCTCCAGGTTTAAGGGATTCTTCCTTCAGCTAAAACATGCATGTGGAACCCAGAGTATGATCCACCGTGTGATCGGGAAATGTGTTCAAATGTGTCTCAGTTTTCGTCCCCTGGTATTCGGGTGCAACATTCAAGACGCTTTACTAACACTCTCCCCACTTGGAGAGTCATTGCCTTTAAAATCCTGTTTGGCCCAGTTTGCAATTTCTGCGGAAAATGTACAGGAATAGGGAGAACCAATGAGAGACTAGCTGGAGGTGTGTGGACGGGCAAATTTAACTCTCATTTCCCACCAGGAAGAGGAATTAACCAAAGGCACAGCGTGCCGTGCCGGAACGACACTAGGGCCTGAAGCAATCCTGCGGTGTTGCGGCCAGCTCACAAGAAAGCGAGTTGAAGAAAGGAGCTCAGGGGCACTGTAATTCACAAACATGCAGAGTTATAAATGACAGCTATCGTCCAAAAATATATTGAAGTAAGGCTGCCAAGAGGACTTGAAAGCGGGGCAGAATTGCAGGAAATCGATTTCAGGAGGTACACTGGAATTGCATGTAAAGCATAGGAAAAGAGGCAGAACGTCCACAATGATGCACTTGGCCAAAAAGGGTGTATGTGTTCTTTCCTGAATATATTCAGGAAAAAACACATACGCCCTTTTTGGCCAACCAAGCAGGCTTGCAAAGGAAATCTACACTACAATGAAGTCTCACTGCCCCCCGGTCAAAAGGGCCATCTGAAAAAAGTGTAATATACAGAAAGGCAGGACAGGGCATGGAGAACTGGGAGCCTTGTTATCCTGATGGGCGGGATGTAAATTGCCAACAGCCACTCTGGAGAAGTGTATGGTGTTTCCTGAAACATCTAAAAAACAAAGCAACAGAGCCTAGGGCACTTCCACTTATGGTCCTATAGCTTAGGGAAATTAAAATCAATAAGACACAGCCTCCCCAAACTTTGGGACGGCTCTGTTTACAAGAACCTCGTTTACGGTACAAGTTCAATATCACAGAAAGCGAAAAATGGATACAGAAGTTGTGGTACTTACGTACAATGCAATATCACTCAGCAATGAAATCTATGTCATCAGGCCCGTAGCAGCATAATGAGTGGATTCAGGTATGATGATTCTAAGTGAAATAAGTCACACAGAAAAAGAAACATCATAAGATATCACTACTACACGGAATGTAAACTTGGCTACACAGGAACTGAATTACAAAACAGAACAGGGTGTCAAATGTAGAAAACCAACTTATGCTTGCTTAAGGGGAAAGGTGAGTTGGGGTGCTGCATGAAACCAGAGATTGAAATTAGCACAGATACCGTTCCATAAGCCAAATATGTAATAGACAAGAGCTACTCCCTGCTCAACGAAGTGGACTCAACACCCCATATTAAACGCCTAAGAATATACCTGACTAGAAATAATCTTAAAACCTACGGATTTATATGTCTCCGAAAGAGAATCAAGCATGGGTACAGCGGCATAAACGCAGCAGTGATAGGGTTGGTGAGGTTCGGTGAGCAAATGCAGACCCTTTGAAGTCATATTGCATGGTACCCATTCCATGGGTCTCAACTCTCCAGGTTTAAGGGATTCTTCCTTCAGCTAAAACATGCATGTGGAACCCAGAGTATGATCCACCGTGTGATCGGGAAACCTGTTCAAATGTGTCTCGTTTTCGTCCCCTGGTACTCGGGTGTAACATTCCAGATGCTTTACTAACACTCTCCCCACTTGGAGAGTCAGTGCCTTTAACTTCCTGTTTGGCCCAGTTTGTAATTTCTGTGGAAAATGAACAGGAATAGGGAGAACGAAAGAGAGACTAGCTGGAGGTGTCTGGACGGGCAAATTTAACTCTCATTTCCCACCAGGAAGAGGAATTAACCAAAGGCTCAGCGTGCCGTGCCGGAACTACACTAGGGACTGAAGCAATCCTGCGGTGTTGCGGCCAGCTTACAAAAAAGCGAGTTGAAGAAACGAGCTCAGGGGCACTGTAATTCACAAACCTGCAGAGTTATAAATGACAGCTATCGTCCAAAAATATATTGAAGTAAGGCTGCCAAGAGGACTTGAAAGCGGGGCAGAATTGCAGGAAATCGATTTCAGGAGGTACACTGGAATTGCATGTAAAGCATAGGAAAAGAGGCAGAACGTCCACAATGATGCACTTGGCCAAAAAGGGCGTATGCGTTTTTTCCTGAATATATTCAGGAAAAAATGCATACGCCCTTTTTGGCCAACCAAGCAAGCTTGCAAAGGATATCTGCACTACAATGAAGTCTCACTGCCCCCGGTCAAAAGGGCCATCTGAAAAAAGTGTAAAATCCAGAAAGGCAGGACAGGCCATGGAGAACTGGGAGCCTTGTTATGCTGATGGGCGGGATGTAAATTGCCAACAGCCACTCTGGAGAAGTGTATGGTGTTTCCTGAAACATCTAAAAAATAAGCAACAGAGCCTAGGGCACTTCCACTTATGGTCCTATAGCTTAGGGAAATTAAAATCAAAAAGACACAGCCACCCCAAAGTTTGGGACGGCTCTGTTTACAAGAATCTTGTTTACGGTACAAGTTCAATAGCACAAAAGCGAAAAATGGATAAAGAAGTTGTGGTACTTAACTACAATGCAATATCTCTCAGCAATGAAATCTTGTCATCAGGCCCGTAGCAGCATAATGAGTGGATTCAGGTACGATGATTCTAAGTGAAATAAGTCACACAGAAAAAGAAACATCATAAGATATCACTACTACACGGAATATAAACTTGGCTACACAGGAACTGAATTACAAAACAGAACAGGGTCTCAAATGTAGAACACCAACTTATGCTTGCTTAAGGGGAAAGGTGAGTTGCGGTGCTGCATGAAACCAGAGATTGAAATTAGCACAGATACCGTTCTATAAGCCAAATATGCAATAGACAAGAGCTACTCCTTGCTGAACGAAGTGGACTCAACACCCCATATTAAACGCCTAAGAATATACCTGACTAGAAATAATCTTAAACCCTACGGTTTTATATGTCTCCGAAAGAGAATCAAGCGTGTGTACGGCGGCATAAACGCAGCAGTGATAGGATTGGGGAGGTTCGGTGAGCAAATGCAGACCCTTTGAAGTCATATTGCATGGTACCCATTCCATGGGTCTCAACTCTCCAGGTTTAAGGGATTCTTCCTTCAGCTAAAACATGCATGTGGAACCCAGAGTATGATCCACCGTGTGATCGGGAAACGTGTTCAAATGTGTCTCAGTTTTCGTCCCCTGGTACTCGGGTGCAACATTCAAGACGCTTTACTAACACTCTCCCCACTTGGAGAGTCATTGCCTTTAAAATCCTGTTTGGCCCAGTTTGCAATTTCTGCGGAAAATGTACAGGAATAGGGAGAACCAATGAGAGACTAGCTGGAGGTGTGTGGACGGGCAAATTTAACTCTCATTTCCCACCAGGAAGAGGAATTAACCAAAGTCTCAGCGTGCCGTGCCGGAACGACACTAGGGCCTGAAGCAATCCTGCGGTGTTGCGGCCAGCTCACAAGAAAGCGAGTTGAAGAAAGGAGCTCAGGGGCACTGTAATTCACAAACCTGCAGAGTTATAAATGACAGCTATCGTCCAAAAATATATTGAAGTAAGGCTGCCAAGAGGACTTGAATGCGGGGCAGAATTGCAGGAAATCGATTTCAGGAGGTACACTGGAATTGCATGTAAAGCATAGGAAAAGAGGCAGAACGTCCACAATGATGCACTTGGCCAAAAAGGGTGTATGTGTTCTTTCCTGAATATATTCAGGAAAAAACGCATACGCCCTTTTTGGCCAACCAAGCAGGCTTGCAAAGGAAATCTACACTACAATGAAGTCTCACTGCCCCCCGGTCAAAAGGGCCATCTGAAAAAAGTGTAATATACAGAAAGGCAGGACAGGGCATGGAGAACTGGGAGCCTTGTTATCCTGATGGGCGGGATGTAAATTGCCAACAGCCACTCTGGAGAAGTGTATGGTGTTTCCTGAAACATCTAAAAAACAAAGCAACCGAGCCTAGGGCACTTCCACTTATGGTCCTATAGCTTAGGGAAATTAAAATCAATAAGACACAGCCTCCCCAAACTTTGGGACGGCTCTGTTTACAAGAACCTCGTTTACGGTACAAGTTCAATATCACAGAAAGCGAAAAATGGATACAGAAGTTGTGGTACTTACGTACAATGCAATATCACTCAGCAATGAAATCTATGTCATCAGGCCCGTAGCAGCATAATGAGTGGATTCAGGTATGATGATTCTAAGTGAAATAAGTCACACAGAAAAAGAAACATCATAAGATATCACTACTACACGGAATGTAAACTTGGCTACACAGGAACTGAATTACAAAACAGAACAGGGTGTCAAATGTAGAAAACCAACTTATGCTTGCTTAAGGGGAAAGGTGAGTTGGGGTGCTGCATGAAACCAGAGATTGAAATTAGCACAGATACCGCTCCATAAGCCAAATATGTAATAGACAACAGCTACACCTTGCTCAACGAAGTGGACTCAACACCCCATATTAAACGCCTAAGAATATACCTGACTAGAAATAATCTTAAAACCTGTGGATTTATATGTCTCCGAAAGAGAATCAAGCGTGTGTACAGCGGCATAAACGCAGCAGTGATAGGATTGGTGAGGTTTGGTGAGCAAATGCAGACCCTTTGAAGTCATATTGCATGGTACCCATTCCATGGGTCTCAACTCTCCAAGTTTAAGGGATTCTTCCTTCAGCTAAAACATGCATGTGGAACCCAGAGTATGATCCACCGTGTGATCAGGAAACGTGTTCAAATGTGTCTCAGTTTTCGTCCCCTGGTACTCCGGTGCAACACTCCAGACGCTTTACTAACACTCTCTCCACTTGGAGAGTCAGTGCCTTTAACCTCCTGTATGGCCCAGTTTGCAATTTCTGCGGAAAATGTACAGGAATAGGGAGAACCAATGATAAACTAGCTGGAGGTGTCTGGACGGGCAAATTTAACTCTCATTTCCCACCAGGAAGAGGAATTAACCAAAGGCTCAGCGTGCCGTGCCGGATCCACACTAGGGCCTGAAGCAATCCTGCGGTGTTGCGGCCAGCTCACAAAAAAGCGAGTTGAAGAAAGGAGCTCAGGGGCACTGTAATTCAAAAACCTGCAGAGTTATAAATGACAGCTATCGTCCAAAAATATATTGAAGTAAGGCTGCCAAGAGGACTTGAAAGTGGTGCAGAATTGCACAAAACCGATTTCAGGAGGTAGACTGGAATTGCATGTAAAGCATAGGAAAAGAGGCAGAACGTCCACAACAATGCACTTGGCCAAAAAGGGCATATACGTTTTTTCCTGAATATATTCAGGAAAAAACGCATACGCCCTTTTTGGCCAACCAAGAAAGCTTGCAAAGGAAATCTGCACTACAATGAAGTCTCACTGCCGCCCAGTCAAAAGGGCCATCTGAAAAATGTGTAAAATCCAGAAAGGCAGGACAGGCCATGGAGAACTGGGAGCCTTGTTATGCTGATGGGCGGGATGTAAATTGCCAACAGCCACTCTGGAGAAGTGTATGCTGTTTCCTGAAACATCTAAAAAACTAAGCAACAGAGCCTAGGGCACTTCCACTTATGGTCCTATAGCTTAGGGAAATTAAAATCAAAAAGACACAGCCACCCCAAAGTTTGGGACGGCTCTGTTTACAAGAACCTCGTTTACGGTACAAGTTCAATATCACAGAAAGCGAAAAATGGATAAAGAATTTGTGGTACTTACGTACAATGCAATATCACTCAGCAAAGAAATCTATGTCATCAGGCCCATAGCAGCATAATGAGTGGATTCAGGTATGATGATTCTAAGTGAAATAAGTCACACAGAAAAAGAAACACCATAAGATATCACTACTACACGGAAGGTAAACTTGGCTACACAAGAACTGAATTACAAAACAGAACAGGGTCTCAAATGTAGAAAACCAACTTATGCTTGCTTGAGGGGAAAGGTGAGTTGGGGTGCTACATGAAATCAGAGATTGAAATTAGCACAGATAACGTTCCATAAGCCAAATATGTAATAGACAACAGCTACACCTTGCTCAACGAAGTGGACTCAACACCCCATATTAAACGCCTAAGAATATACCTGACTAGAAATAATCTTAAAACCTACGGTTTTATATGTCTCCGAAAGAGAATCAAGCGTGTGTACGGCGGCATAAACGCAGCAGTGATAGGATTGGGGAGGTTCGGTGAGCAAATGCAGACCCTTTGAAGTCATATTGCATGGTACCCATTCCATGGGTCTCAACTCTCCAGGTTTAAGGGATTCTTCCTTCAGCTAAAACATGCATGTGGAACCCAGAGTATGATCCACCGTGTGATCGGGAAACGTGTTCAAATGTGTCTCAGTTTTCGTCCCCTGGTATTCGGGTGCAACATTCAAGACGCTTTACTAACACTCTCCCCACTTGGAGAGTCATTGCCTTTAAAATCCTGTTTGGCCCAGTTTGCAATTTCTGCGGAAAATGTACAGGAATAGGGAGAACCAATGAGAGACTAGCTGGAGGTGTGTGGACGGGCAAATTTAACTCTCATTTCCCACCAGGAAGAGGAATTAACCAAAGGCACAGCGTGCCGTGCCGGAACGACACTAGGGCCTGAAGCAATCCTGCGGTGTTGCGGCCAGCTCACAAGAAAGCGAGTTGAAGAAAGGAGCTCAGGGGCACTGTAATTCACAAACCTGCAGAGTTATAAATGACAGCTATCGTCCAAAAATATATTGAAGTAAGGCTGCCAAGAGGACTTGAAAGCGGGGCAGAATTGCAGGAAATCGATTTCAGGAGGTACACTGGAATTGCATGTAAAGCATAGGAAAAGAGGCAGAACGTCCACAATGATGCACTTGGCCAAAAAGGGTGTATGTGTTCTTTCCTGAATATATTCAGGAAAAAACGCATACGCCCTTTTTGGCCAACCAAGCAGGCTTGCAAAGGAAATCTACACTACAATGAAGTCTCACTGCCCCCCGGTCAAAAGGGCCATCTGAAAAAAGTGTAATATACAGAAAGGCAGGACAGGGCATGGAGAACTGGGAGCCTTGTTATCCTGATGGGCGGGATGTAAATTGCCAACAGCCACTCTGGAGAAGTGTATGGTGTTTCCTGAAACATCTAAAAAACAAAGCAACCGAGCCTAGGGCACTTCCACTTATGGTCCTATAGCTTAGGGAAATTAAAATCAATAAGACACAGCCTCCCCAAACTTTGGGACGGCTCTGTTTACAAGAACCTCGTTTACGGTACAAGTTCAATATCACAGAAAGCGAAAAATGGATACAGAAGTTGTGGTACTTACGTACAATGCAATATCACTCAGCAATGAAATCTATGTCATCAGGCCCGTAGCAGCATAATGAGTGGATTCAGGTATGATGATTCTAAGTGAAATAAGTCACACAGAAAAAGAAACATCATAAGATATCACTACTACACGGAATGTAAACTTGGCTACACAGGAACTGAATTACAAAACAGAACAGGGTGTCAAATGTAGAAAACCAACTTATGCTTGCTTAAGGGGAAAGGTGAGTTGGGGTGCTGCATGAAACCAGAGATTGAAATTAGCACAGATACCGCTCCATAAGCCAAATATGTAATAGACAACAGCTACACCTTGCTCAACGAAGTGGACTCAACACCCCATATTAAACGCCTAAGAATATACCTGACTAGAAATAATCTTAAAACCTGTGGATTTATATGTCTCCGAAAGAGAATCAAGCGTGTGTACAGCGGCATAAACGCAGCAGTGATAGGATTGGTGAGGTTTGGTGAGCAAATGCAGACCCTTTGAAGTCATATTGCATGGTACCCATTCCATGGGTCTCAACTCTCCAAGTTTAAGGGATTCTTCCTTCAGCTAAAACATGCATGTGGAACCCAGAGTATGATCCACCGTGTGATCAGGAAACGTGTTCAAATGTGTCTCAGTTTTCGTCCCCTGGTACTCCGGTGCAACACTCCAGACGCTTTACTAACACTCTCTCCACTTGGAGAGTCAGTGCCTTTAACCTCCTGTATGGCCCAGTTTGCAATTTCTGCGGAAAATGTACAGGAATAGGGAGAACCAATGATAAACTAGCTGGAGGTGTCTGGACGGGCAAATTTAACTCTCATTTCCCACCAGGAAGAGGAATTAACCAAAGGCTCAGCGTGCCGTGCCGGATCCACACTAGGGCCTGAAGCAATCCTGCGGTGTTGCGGCCAGCTCACAAAAAAGTGAGTTGAAGAAAGGAGCTCAGGGGCACTGTAATTCACAAACCTGCAGAGTTATAAATGACAGCTATCGTCCAAAAATATATTGAAGTAAGGCTGCCAAGAGGACTTGAAAGTGGTGCAGAATTGCACGAAACCGATTTCAGGAGGTAGACTGGAATTGCATGTAAAGCATAGGAAAAGAGGCAGAACGTCCACAACGATGCACTTGGCCAAAAAGGGCGTATACGTTTTTTCCTGAATATATTCAGGAAAAAACGCATACGCCCTTTTTGGCCAACCAAGAAAGCTTGCAAAGGAAATCTGCACTACAATGAAGTCTCACTGCCGCCCAGTCAAAAGGGCCATCTGAAAAATGTGTAAAATCCAGAAAGGCAGGACAGGCCATGGAGAACTGGGAGCCTTGTTATGCTGATGGGCGGGATGTAAATTGCCAACAGCCACTCTGGACAAGTGTATGCTGTTTCCTGAAACATCTAAAAAACTAAGCAACAGAGCCTAGGGCACTTCCACTTATGGTCCTATAGCTTAGGGAAATTAAAATCAAAAAGACACAGCCACCCCAAAGTTTGGGACGGCTCTGTTTACAAGAACCTCGTTTACGGTACAAGTTCAATATCACAGAAAGCGAAAAATGGATAAAGAATTTGTGGTACTTACGTACAATGCAATATCACTCAGCAATGAAATCTATGTCATCAGGCCCGTAGCAGCATAATGAGTGGATTCAGGTATGATGATTCTAAGTGAAATAAGTCACACAGAAAAAGAAACACCATAAGATATCACTACTACACGGAAGGTAAACTTGGCTACACAAGAACTGAATTACAAAACAGAACAGGGTCTCAAATGTAGAAAACCAACTTATGCTTGCTTGAGGGGAAAGGTGAGTTGGGGTGCTACATGAAATCAGAGATTGAAATTAGCACAGATACCGTTCCATAAGCCAAATATGTAATAGACAAGAGTTACTCCTTGCTCAACGAAGTGGACTCAACACCCCATATTAAACGCCTAAGAATATACCTGACTAGTAAGAATATTAAAACCTACCGATTTATATGTCGCCGAAAGAGAATCAAGTGTGTGTACGGCGGCATAAACGCAGCAGTGATAGGATTGGTGAAGTTCGGTGAGCAAATGCAGACCCTTTGAAGTCATATTGCATGGTACCCATTCCATGGGTCTCAACTCTCCAGGTTTAAGGGATTCTTCCTTCAGCTAAAACATGCATGTGGAACCCAGAGTATGATCCACCGTGTGATCGGGAAACGTGTTCAAATGTGTCTCGTTTTCGTCCCCTGGTACTCGGGTGTAACATTCCAGATGCTTTACTAACACTCTCCCCACTTGGAGAGTCAGTGCCTTTAACCTCCTGTTTGGCCCAGTTTGTAATTTCTGTGGAAAATGAACAGGAATAGGGAGAACGAAAGAGAGACTAGCTGGAGGTGTCTGGACGGGCAAATTTAACTCTCATTTCCCACCAGGAAGAGGAATTAACCAAAGGCTCAGCGTGCCGTGCCGGAACTACACTAGGGACTGAAGCAATCCTGCGGTGTTGCGGCCAGCTTACAAAAAAGCGAGTTGAAGAAACGAGCTCAGGGGCACTGTAATTCACAAACCTGTAGAGTTATAAATGACAGCTATCGTCCAAAAATATATTGAAGTAAGGCTGCCAAGAGGACTTGAAAGCGGGGCAGAATTGCAGGAAATCGATTTCAGGAGGTACACTGGAATTGCATGTAAAGCATAGGAAAAGAGGCAGAACGTCCACAATGATGCACTTGGCCAAAAAGGGCGTATGCGTTTTTTCCTGAATATATTCAGGAAAAAATGCATACGCCCTTTTTGGCCAACCAACCAAGCTTGCAAAGGATATCTGCACTACAATGAAGTCTCACTGCCCCCCGGTCAAAAGGGCCATCTGAAAAAAGTGTAAAATCCAGAAAGGCAGGACAGGCCATGGAGAACTGGGAGCCTTGTTATGCTGATGGGCGGGATGTAAATTGCCAACAGCCACTCTGGAGAAGTGTATGGTGTTTCCTGAAACATCTAAAAAACAAGCAACAGAGCCTAGGGCACTTCCACTTATGGTCCTATAGCTTAGGGAAATTAAAATCAAAAAGACACAGCCACCCCAAAGTTTGGGACGGCTCTGTTTACAAGAATCTTGTTTACGGTACAAGTTCAATAGCACAAAAGCGAAAAATGGATAAAGAAGTTGTGGTACTTAAGTACAATGCAATATCACTCAGCAATGAAATCTTGTCATCAGGCCCGTCGCAGCATAATGAGTGGATTCAGGTACGATGATTCTAAGTGAAATAAGTCACACAGAAAAAGAAACATCATAAGATATCACTACTACACGGAATATAAACTTGGCTACACAGGAACTGAATTACAAAACAGAACAGGGTCTCAAATGTAGAACACCAACTTATGCTTGCTTAAGGGGAAAGGTGAGTTGGGGTGCTGCATGAAACCAGAGATTGAAATTAGCACAGATACCGTTCTATAAGCCAAATATGCAATAGACAAGAGCTACTCCTTGCTGAACGAAGTGGACTCAACACCCCATATTAAACGCCTAAGAATATACCTGACTAGAAATAATCTTAAAACCTACGGTTTTATATGTCTCCGAAAGAGAATCAAGCGTGTGTACGGCGGCATAAACGCAGCAGTGATAGGATTGGGGAGGTTCGGTGAGCAAATGCAGACCCTTTGAAGTCATATTGCATGGTACCCATTCCATGGGTCTCAACTCTCCAGGTTTAAGGGATTCTTCCTTCAGCTAAAACATGCATGTGGAACCCAGAGTATGATCCACCGTGTGATCGGGAAACGTGTTCAAATGTGTCTCAGTTTTCGTCCCCTGGTACTCGGGTGCAACATTCAAGACGCTTTACTAACACTCTCCCCACTTGGAGAGTCATTGCCTTTAAAATCCTGTTTGGCCCAGTTTGCAATTTCTGCGGAAAATGTACAGGAATAGGGAGAACCAATGAGAGACTAGCTGGAGGTGTGTGGACGGGCAAATTTAACTCTCATTTCCCACCAGGAAGAGGAATTAACCAAAGGCTCAGCGTGCCGTGCCGGAACGACACTAGGGCCTGAAGCAATCCTGCGGTGTTGCGGCCAGCTCACAAGAAAGCGAGTTGAAGAAAGGAGCTCAGGGGCACTGTAATTCACAAACCTGCAGAGTTATAAATGACAGCTATCGTCCAAAAATATATTGAAGTAAGGCTGCCAAGAGGACTTGAAAGCGGGGCAGAATTGCAGGAAATCGATTTCAGGAGGTACACTGGAATTGCATGTAAAGCATAGGAAAAGAGGCAGAACGTCCACAATGATGCACTTGGCCAAAAAGGGTGTATGTGTTCTTTCCTGAATATATTCAGGAAAAAACGCATACGCCCTTTTTGGCCAACCAAGCAGGCTTGCAAAGGAAATCTACACTACAATGAAGTCTCACTGCCCCCCGGTCAAAAGGGCCATCTGAAAAAAGTGTAATATCCAGAAAGGCAGGACAGGGCATGGAGAACTGGGAGCCTTGTTATCCTGATGGGCGGGATGTAAATTGCCAACAGCCACTCTGGAGAAGTGTATGGTGTTTCCTGAAACATCTAAAAAACAAAGCAACCGAGCCTAGGGCACTTCCACTTATGGTCCTATAGCTTAGGGAAATTAAAATCAATAAGACACAGCCTCCCCAAACTTTGGGACGGCTCTGTTTACAAGAACCTCGTTTACGGTACAAGTTCAATATCACAGAAAGCGAAAAATGGATACAGAATTTGTGGTACTTACGTACAATGCAATATCACTCAGCAATGAAATCTATGTCATCAGGCCCGTAGCAGCATAATGAGTGGATTCAGGTATGATGATTCTAAGTGAAATAAGTCACACAGAAAAAGAAACATCATAAGATATCACTACTACACGGAATGTAAACTTGGCTACACAGGAACTGAATTACAAAACAGAACAGGGTGTCAAATGTAGAAAACCAACTTATGCTTGCTTAAGGGGAAAGGTGAGTTGGGGTGCTGCATGAAACCAGAGATTGAAATTAGCACAGATACCGCTCCATAAGCCAAATATGTAATAGACAACAGCTACACCTTGCTCAATGAAGTGGACTCAACACCCCATATTAAACGCCTAAGAATATACCTGACTAGAAATAATCTTAAAACCTACGGATTTATATGTCTCCGAAAGAGAATCAAGCGTGTGTACAGCGGCATAAACGCAGCAGTGATAGGATTGGTGAGGTTTGGTGAGGAAATGCAGACCCTTTGAAGTCATATTGCATGGTACCCATTCCATGGGTCTCAACTCTCCAAGTTTAAGGGATTCTTCCTTCAGCTAAAACATGCATGTGGAACCCAGAGTATGATCCACCGTGTGATCAGGAAACGTGTTCAAATGTGTCTCAGTTTTCGTCCCCTGGTACTCCGGTGCAACACTCCAGACGCTTTACTAACACTCTCTCCACTTGGAGAGTCAGTGCCTTTAACCTCCTGTATGGCCCAGTTTGCAATTTCTGCGGAAAATGTACAGGAATAGGGAGAACCAATGATAAACTAGCTGGAGGTGTCTGGACGGGCAAATTTAACTCTCATTTCCCACCAGGAAGAGGAATTAACCAAAGGCTCAGCGTGCCATGCCGGATCCACACTAGGGCCTGAAGCAATCCTGCGGTGTTGCGGCCAGCTCACAAAAAAGCGAGTTGAAGAAAGGAGCTCAGGGGCAGTGTAATTCACAAACCTGCAGAGTTATAAATGACAGCTATCGTCCAAAAATATATTGAAGTAAGGCTGCCAAGAGGACTTGAAAGTGGTGCAGAATTGCACGAAACCGATTTCAGGAGGTAGACTGGAATTGCATGTAAAGCATAGGAAAAGAGGCAGAACGTCCACAACGATGCACTTGGCCAAAAAGGGCGTATACGTTTTTTCCTGAATATATTCAGGAAAAAACGCATACGCCCTTTTTGGCCAACCAAGAAAGCTTGCAAAGGAAATCTGCACTACAATGAAGTCTCACTGCCGCCCAGTCAAAAGGGCCATCTGAAAAATGTGTAAAATCCAGAAAGGCAGGACAGGCCATGGAGAACTGGGAGCCTTGTTATGCTGATGGGCGGGATGTAAATTGCCAACAGCCACTCTGGACAAGTGTATGCTGTTTCCTGAAACATCTAAAAAACTAAGCAACAGAGCCTAGGGCACTTCCACTTATGGTCCTATAGCTTAGGGAAATTAAAATCAAAAAGACACAGCCACCCCAAAGTTTGGGACGGCTCTGTTTACAAGAACCTCGTTTACGGTACAAGTTCAATATCACAGAAAGCGAAAAATGGATAAAGAATTTGTGGTACTTACGTACAATGCAATATCACTCAGCAATGAAATCTATGTCATCAGGCCCGTAGCAGCATAATGAGTGGATTCAGGTATGATGATTCTAAGTGAAATAAGTCACACAGAAAAAGAAACACCATAAGATATCACTACTACACGGAAGGTAAACTTGGCTACACAAGAACTGAATTACAAAACAGAACAGGGTCTCAAATGTAGAAAACCAACTTATGCTTGCTTGAGGGGAAAGGTGAGTTGGGGTGCTACATGAAATCAGAGATTGAAATTAGCACAGATAACGTTCCATAAGCCAAATATGTAATAGACAAGAGCTACTCCTTGCTCAACGAAGTGGACTCAACACCCCATATTAAACGCCTAATAATATACCTGACTAGTAAGAATATTAAAACCTACCGATTTATATGTCTCCGAAAGAGAATCAAGCGTGTGTACGGCGGCATAAACGCAGCAGTGATAGGATTGGTGAAGTTCGGTGAGCAAATGCAGACCCTTTGAAGTCATATTGCATGGTACCCATTCCATGGGTCTCAACTCTCCAGGTTTAAGGGATTCTTCCTTCAGCTAAAACATGCATGTGGAACCCAGAGTATGATCCACCGTGTGATCGGGAAACATGTTCAAATGTGTCTCAGTTTTCGTCCCGTGGAACTCGGGTGCAACATTCCAGATGCTTTACTAACACTCTCCCCACTTGGAGAGTCAGTGCCTTTAACCTCCTGTTTGGCCCAGTTTGCAATTTCTGTGGAAAATGAACAGGAATAGGGAGAACGAAAGAGAGACTAGCTGGAGGTGTCTGGACGGGCAAATTTAACTCTCATTTCCCACCAGGAAGAGGAATTAACCAAAGGCTCAGCGTGCCATGCCGGAACTACACTAGGCCCTGAAGCAATCCTGCGGTGTTGCGGCCAGCTCACAAGAAAGCGAGTTGAAGAAAGGAGCTCAGGGGCAGTGTAATTCACAAACCTGCAGAGTTATAAATGACAGCTATCGTCCAAAAATATATTGAAGTAAGGCTGCCAAGAGGACTTGAAAGCGGGGCAGAATTGCAGGAAACCGATTTCAGGAGGTAGACGGGAATTGCATGTAAAGCATAGGAAAAGAGGCAGAACGTCCACAATGATGCACTTGGTCAAAAAGGGTGTATGTGTTCTTTCCTGAATATATTCAGGAAAAAACGCATACGCCCTTTTTGGCCAACCAAGCAGGCTTGCAAAGGAAATCTACACTACAATGAAGTCTCACTGCCCCCGGGTCAAAAGGGTCATCTGAAAAAAGTGTAATATCCAGAAAGGCAGGACAGGGCATGGAGAACTGGGAGCCTTGTTATCCTGATGGGCGGGATGTAAATTGCCAACAGCCACTCTGGAGAAGTGTATGGTGTTTCCTGAAACATCTAAAAAACAAAGCAACAGAGCCTAGGGCACTTCCACTTATGGTCCTATAGCTTAGGGAAATTAAAATCAAAAGGAAACAGCCTCCCCAAACTTTGGGACGGCTCTGTTTACAAGAACCTCGTTTACGGTACAAGTTCAATATCACAGAAAGCGAAAAATGGATACAGAAGTTTTGGTACTTACGTACAATGCAATATCACTCAGCAATGAAATCTATGTCATCAGGCCCGTAGCAGCATAATGAGTGGATTCAGGTATGATGATTCGAAGTGAAATAAGTCACACAGAAAAAGAAACATCATAAGATATCACTACTACACGGAATGTAAACTTGGCTACACAGGAACTGAATTACAAAACAGAACAGGGTGTCAAATGTAGAAAACCAACTTATGCTTGCTTAAGGGGAAAGGTGAGTTGGGGTGCTGCATGAAACCAGAGATTGAAATTAGCACAGATACCGTTCCATAAGCCAAATATGTAATAGACAAGAGCTACTCCTTGCTCAACGAAGTGGACTCAACACCCCATATTAAACGCCTAAGAATATACCTGACTAGAAATAATCTTAAAACCTACGGATTTATATGTCTCCGAAAGAGAATCAAGCATGTGTACAGCGGCATAAACGCAGCAGTGATAGGGTTGGTGAGGTTCGGTGAGCAAATGCAGACCCTTTGAAGTCATATTGCATGGTACCCATTCCATGGGTCTCAACTCTCCAGGTCTAAGGGATTCTTCCTTCAGCTAAAACATGCATGTGGAACCCAGAGTATGATCCACCGTGTGATCGGGAAACGTGTTCAAATGTGTCTCGTTTTCGTCCCCTGGTACTCCCGTGTAACATTCCAGATGCTTTACTAACACTCTACCCACTTGGAGAGTCAGTGCCTTTAACCTCCTGTTTGGCCCAGTTTGTAATTTCTGTGGAAAATGAACAGGAATAGGGAGAACGAAAGAGAGACTAGCTGGAGGTGTCTGGACGGGCAAATTTAACTCTCATTTCCCACCAGGAAGAGGAATTAACCAAAGGCTCAGCGTGCCGTGCCGGAACTACACTAGGGACTGAAGCAATCCTGCGGTGTTGCGGCCAGCTTACAAAAAAGCGAGTTGAAGAAACGAGCTCAGGGGCACTGTAATTCACAAACCTGCAGAGTTATAAATGACAGCTATCGTCCAAAAATATATTGAAGTAAGGCTGCCAAGAGGACTTGAAAGCGGGGCAGAATTGCAGGAAATCGATTTCAGGAGGTACACTGGAATTGCATGTAAAGCATAGGAAAAGAGGCAGAACGTCCACAATGATGCACTTGGCCAAAAAGGGCGTATGCGTTTTTTCCTGAATATATTCAGGAAAAAACGCATACGCCCTTTTTGGCCAACCAAGCAAGCTTGCAAAGGATATCTGCACTACAATGAAGTCTCACTGCCCCCCGGTCAAAAGGGCCATCTGAAAAAAGTGTAAAATCCAGAAAGGCAGGACAGGCCATGGAGAACTGGGAGCCTTGTTATGCTGATGGGCGGGATGTAAATTGCCAACAGCCACTCTGGAGAAGTGTATGGTGTTTCCTGAAACATCTAAAAAACAAGCAACAGAGTCTAGGGCACATCCACTTATGGTCCTATAGCTTAGGGAAATTAAAATCAAAAAGACACAGCCACCCCAAAGTTTGGGACGGCTCTGTTTACAAGAATCTTGTTTACGGTACAAGTTCAATAGCACAAAAGCGAAAAATGGATAAAGAAGTTGTGGTACTTAAGTACAATGCAATATCACTCAGCTATGAAATCTTGTCATCAGGCCCGTAGAGGCATAATGAGTGGATTCAGGTACGATGATTCTAAGTGAAATAAGTCACACAGAAAAAGAAACATCATAAGATATCACTACTACACGGAATATAAACTTGGCTACACAGGAACTGAATTACAAAACAGAACAGGGTCTCAAATGTAGAACACCAACTTATGCTTGCTTAAGGGGAAAGGTGAGTTGGGGTGCTGCATGAAACCAGAGATTGAAATTAGCACAGATACCGTTCTATAAGCCAAATATGCAATAGACAAGAGCTACTCCTTGCTGAACGAAGTGGACTCAACACCCCATATTAAACGCCTAAGAATATACCTGACTAGAAATAATCTTAAAACCTACGGTTTTATATGTCTCCGAAAGAGAATCAAGCGTGTGTACGGCGGCATAAACGCAGCAGTGATAGGATTGGGGAGGTTCGGTGAGCAAATGCAGACCCTTTGAAGTCATATTGCATGGTACCCATTCCATGGGTCTCAACTCTCCAGGTTTAAGGGATTCTTCCTTCAGCTAAAACATGCATGTGGAACCCAGAGTATGATCCACCGTGTGATCGGGAAACGTGTTAAAATGTGTCTCAGTTTTTGTCCCCTGGTACTCGGGTGCAACATTCAAGACGCTTTACTAACACTCTCCCCACTTGGAGAGTCATTGCCTTTAAAATCCTGTTTGGCCCAGTTTGCAATTTCTGCGGAAAATGTACAGGAATAGGGAGAACCAATGATAAACTAGCTGGAGGTGTCTGGACGGGCAAATTTAACTCTCATTTCCCACCAGGAAGAGGAATTAACCAAAGGCTCAGCGTGCCGTGCCGGATCCACACTAGGGCCTGAAGCAATCCTGCGGTGTTGCGGCCAGCTCACAAAAAAGCGAGTTGAAGAAAGGAGCTCAGGGGCACTGTAATTCACAAACCTGCAGAGTTATAAATGACAGCTATCGTCCAAAAATATATTGAAGTAAGGCTGCCAAGAGGACTTGAAAGTGGTGCAGAATTGCACGAAACCGATTTCAGGAGGTAGACTGGAATTGCATGTAAAGCATAGGAAAAGAGGCAGAACGTCCACAACAATGCACTTGGCCAAAAAGGGCGTATACGTTTTTTGCTGAATATATTCAGGAAAAAACGCATACGCCCTTTTTGGCCAACCAAGAAAGCTTGCAAAGGAAATCTGCACTACAATGAAGTCTCACTGCCGCCCAGTCAAAAGGGCCATCTGAAAAATGTGTAAAATCCAGAAAGGCAGGACAGGCCATGGAGAACTGGGAGCCTTGTTATGCTGATGGGCGGGATGTAAATTGCCAACAGCCACTCTGGAGAAGTGTATGCTGTTTCCTGAAACATCTAAAAAACTAAGCAACAGAGCCTAGGGCACTTCCACTTATGGTCCTATAGCTTAGGGAAATTAAAATCAAAAAGACACAGCCACCCCAAAGTTTGGGACGGCTCTGTTTACAAGAACCTCGTTTACGGTACAAGTTCAATATCACAGAAAGTGAAAAATGGATAAAGAATTTGTGGTACTTACGTACAATGCAATATCACTCAGCAATGAAATCTATGTCATCAGGCCCGTAGCAGCATAATGAGTGGATTCAGGTATGATGATTCTAAGTGAAATAAGTCACACAGAAAAAGAAACACCATAAGATATCACTACTACACGGAAGGTAAACTTGGCTACACAAGAACTGAATTACAAAACAGAACAGGGTCTCAAATGTAGAAAACCAACTTATGCTTGCTTGAGGGGAAAGGTGAGTTGGGGTGCTACATGAAATCAGAGATTGAAATTAGCACAGATAACGTTCCATAAGCCAAATATGTAATAGACAAGAGCTACTCCTTGCTCAACGAAGTGGACTCAACACCCCATATTAAACGCCTAAGAATATACCTGACTAGTAAGAATATTAAAACCTACCGATTTATATGTCTCCGAAAGAGAATCAAGCGTGTGTACGGCGGCATAAACGCAGCAGTGATAGGATTGGTGAAGTTCGGTGAGCAAATGCAGACCCTTTGAAGTCATATTGCATGGTACCGATTCCATGGGTCTCAACTCTCCAGGTTTAAGGGATTCTTTCTTCAGCTAAAACATGCATGTGGAACCCAGAGTATGATCCACCGTGTGATCGGGAAACATGATCAAATGTGTCTCAGTTTTCGTCCCGTGCAACTCGGGTGCAACATTCCAGATGCTTTACTAACACTCTCCCCACTTGGAGAGTCAGTGCCTTTAACCTCCTGTTTGGCCCAGTTTGCAATTTCTGTGGAAAATGAACAGGAATAGGGAGAACGAAAGAGAGACTAGCTGGAGGTGTCTGGACGGGCAAATTTAACTCTCATTTCCCACCAGGAAGAGGAATTAACCAAAGGCTCAGCGTGCCATGCCGGAACTACACTAGGCCCTGAAGCAATCCTGCGGTGTTGCAGCCAGCTCACAAGAAAGCGAGTTGAAGAAAGGAGCTCAAGGGCAGTGTAATTCACAAACCTGCAGAGTTATAAATGACAGCTATCGTCCAAAAATATATTGAAGTAAGGCTGCCAAGAGGACTTGAAAGCGGGGCAGAATTGCAGGAAACCGATTTCAGGAGGTAGACGGGAATTGCATGTAAAGCATAGGAAAAGAGGCAGAAGGTCCACAATGATGCACTAGGTCAAAAAGGGTGTATGTGTTCTTTCCTGAATATATTCAGGAAAAAACGCATACGCACTTTTTGGCCAACCAAGCAGGCTTGCAAAGGAAATCTACACTACAATGAAGTCTCACTGCCCCCGGGTCAAAAGGGCCATCTGAAAAAAGTGTAATATCCAGAAAGGCAGGACAGGGCATGGAGAACTGGGAGCCTTGTTATCCTGATGGGCGGGATGTAAATTGCCAACAGCCACTCTGGAGAAGTGTATGGTGTTTCCTGAAACATCTAAAAAACAAAGCAACAGAGCCTAGGGCACTTCCACTTATGGTCCTATAGCTTAGGGAAATTAAAATCAAAAAGAAACAGCCTCCCCAAACTTTGGGACGGCTCTGTTTACAAGAACCTCGTTTACGGTACAAGTTCAATATCACAGAAAGCGAAAAATGGATACAGAAGTTGTGGTACTTACGTACAATGCAATATCACTCAGCAATGAAATCTATGTCATCAGGCCCGTAGCAGCATAATGAGTGTATTCAGGTATGATGATTCGAAGTGAAATAAGTCACACAGAAAAAGAAACATCATAAGATATCACTACTACACGGAATGTAAACTTGGCTACACAGGAACTGAATTACAAAACAGAACAGGGTGTCAAATGTAGAAAACCAACTTATGCTTGCTTAAGGGGAAAGGTGAGTTGGGGTGCTGCATGAAACCAGAGATTGAAATTAGCACAGATACCGCTCCATAAGCCAAATATGTAATAGACAACAGCTACACCTTGCTCAACGAAGTGGACTCAACACCCCATATTAAACGCCTAAGAATATACCTGACTAGAAATAATCTTAAAACCTACGGATTTATATGTCTCCGAAAGAGAATCAAGCGTGTGTACAGCGGCATAAACGCAGCAGTGATAGGATTGGTGAGGTTCGGTGAGCAAATGCAGACCCTTTGAAGTCATATTGCATGGTACTCATTCCATGGGTCTCAACTCTCCAGGTTTAAGGGATTCTTCCTTCAGCTAAAACATGCATGTGGAACACAGAGTATGATCCACCGTGTGATCAGGAAACGTGTTCAAATGTGTCTCAGTTTTCGTCCCCTGGTACTCCGGTGCAACACTCCAGACGCTTTACTAACACTCTCTCCACTTGGAGAGTCAGTGCCTTTAACCTCCTGTATGGCCCAGTTTGCAATTTCTGCGGAAAATGTACAGGAATAGGGAGAACCAATGATAAACTAGCTGGAGGAGTCTGGACGGGCAAATTTAACTCTCATTTCCCACCAGGAAGAGGAATTAACCAAAGGCTCAGCGTGCCGTGCCGGATCCACACTAGGGCCTGAAGCAATCCTGCGGTGTTGCGGCCAGCTCACAAAAAAGCGAGTTGAAGAAAGGAGCTCAGGGGCACTGTAATTCACAAACCTGCAGAGTTATAAATGACAGCTATCGTCCAAAAATATATTGAAGTAAGGCTGCCAAGAGGACTTGAAAGTGGTGCAGAATTGCACGAAACCGATTTCAGGAGGTAGACTGGAATTGCATGTAAAGCATAGGAAAAGAGGCAGAACGTCCACAACGATGTACTTGGCCAAAAAGGGCGTATGCGTTTTTTCCTGAATATATTCAGGAAAAAACGCATACGCCCTTTTTGGCCAACCAAGAAAGCTTGCAAAGGAAATCTGCACTACAATGAAGTCTCACTGCCCCCCGGTCAAAAGGGCCATCTGAAAAAAGTGTAAAATCCAGAAAGGCAAGACAGGACATGGAGAATTGGGAGCCTTGTTATGCTGATGGGCGGGATGTAAATTGCCAACAGCCACTCTGGAGAAGTGTATGCTGTTTCCTGAAACATCTAAAAAACAGAGCAACAGAGCCTAGGGCACTTCCACTTATGGTCCTATAGCTTAGGGAAATTAAAATCAAAAAGACACAGCCACCCCAAAGTTTGGGAGGGCTCTGTTTACAAGAACCTTGTTTACGGTACAAGTTCAATATCACAGAAAGCGAAAAATGGATAAAGAAGTTGTGGTACTTACGTACAATGCAATATCACTCAGCAATGAAATCTATGTCATCAGGCCCGTAGCAGCATAATGAGTGGATTAAGGTACGATGATTGTAAGTGAAATAAGTCACACAGAAAAAGAAACATCATAAGATATCACTACTACACGGAATGTAAACTTGGCTACACAGGAACTGAATTACAAAACAGAACAGAGTCTCAAATGTAGAAAACCAACTTACTCTAGCTTAAGGGGAAAGGTGAGATGGGGTGCTGCATGAAACCAGAGATTGAAATTAGCACAGATACCGTTCCATAAGCCAAATATGTAATAGACAAGAGCTACTCCTTGCTCAACGAAGTGGACTCAACACCCCATATTAAACGCCTAAGAATATACCTGACTAGAAATAATCTTAAAACCTACGGATTTATATGTCTCCGAAAGAGAATCAAGCGTGTGTACAGTGGCATAAACGCAGCAGTGATAGGATTGGTGAGGTTCGGTGAGCAAATGCAGACCCTTTGAAGTCATACTGCATGGTACCCATTCCATGGGTCTCAACTCTCCAGGTTTAAGGGATTCTTCCTTCAGCTGAAACATGCATGTGGAACACAGAGTATGATCCACCGTGTGATCAGGAAACGTGTTCAAATGTGTCTCAGTTTTCGTCCCCTGGTACTCGGGTGCAACTTTCAAGATGCTTTACTAACACTCTTCCCACTTGGAGAGTCAGTGTCTTTAAACTCCTGTTTGGCCCAGTTTGCAATTTCTGCGGAAAATGTACAGGAATAGGGAGAACCAATGAGAAACTAGCTGGAGGTGTGTGGACGGGCAAATTTAACTCTCATTTCCCACCAGGAAGAGGAATTAACCAAAGGCTCAGCATGCCGTGCCGGAACCACACTAGGGCCTGAAGCAATCCTGCGGTGTTGCGGCCAGCTCACAAGAAAGCGAGTTGAAGAAAGGAGCTCAGGGGCACTGTAATTCACAAACCTGCAGAGTTATAAATGACAGCTATCGTCCAAAAATATATTGAAGTAAGGCTGCCAAGAGGACTTGAAAGCGGGGCAGAATTGCAGGAAACCGATTTCAGGAGGTAGACGGGAATTGCATGTAAAGCATAGGAAAAGAGGCAGAACGTCCACAATGATGCACTTGGCCAAAAAGGGCGTATGCGTTTTTTCCTGAATATATTCAGGAAAAAACGCATACGCCCTTTTTGGCCAACCAAGAAAGCTTGCAAAGGAAATCTGCACTACAATGAAGTCTCACTGCCCCCCGGTCAAAAGGGACATCTGAAAAAAGTGTAACATCCAGAAAGGCAGGACAGGCCATGGAGAACTGGGAGCCTTGTTATGCTGATGGGCGGGATGTAAATTGCCAACAGCCACTCTGGAGAAGTGTATGGTGTTTCCTGAAACATCTAAAAAACAAGAAATAGAGCCTAGGGCACTTCCACTTATGGTCCTATAGCTTAGGGAAATTAAAATCAAAAAGACACAGCCACCCCAAAGTTTGGGATGGCTCTGTTTACAAGAACCTCGTTTACGGTACAAGTTCAATATCACAAAAGCGAAAAATGGATAAAGAAGTTGTGGTACTTACGTACAATGCAATATCACTCAGCAATGAAATCTTGTCATCAGGCCCGTCGCAGCATAATGAGTGGATTCAGGCACGATGATTCTAAGTGAAATAAGTCACACAGAAAAAGAAACATCATAAGATATCACTACTACACGGAATATAAACTTGGCTACACAGGAACTGAATTACAAAACAGAACAGGGTCTCAAATGTAGAACACCAACTTATGCTTGCTTAAGGGGAAAGGTGAGTTGGGGTGCTGCATGAAACCAGAGATTGAAATTAGCACAGATACCGTTCCATAAGCCAAATATGCAATAGACAAGAGCTAATCCTTGCTGAACGAAGTGGACTCAACACCCCATATTAAACGCCTAAGAATATACCTGACTAGAAATAATCTTAAAACCTACGGATTTATATGTCTCCGAAAGAGAATCAAGCGTGTGTACGGCAGCATAAACGCAGCAGTGATAGGATTGGTGAGGTTCGGTGAGCAAATGCAGACCATTTGAAGTCATATTGCATGGTACCAATTCCATGAGTCTCAACTCTCCAGGTTTAAGGGATTCTTCCTTCAGCTAAAACATGCATGTGGAACCCAGAGTATGATCCACCGTGTGATCGGGAAACGTGTTAAAATGTGTCTCAGTTTTCGTCCCCTGGTACTCGGGTGCAACATTCAAGACGCTTTACTAACACTCTCCCCACTTGGAGAGTCAGTGCCTTTAAACTCCCGTTTGGCCCACTTTGCAATTTCTGCGGAAAATTTACAGGAATAGGGAGAACCAATGAGAGACTAGCTGGAGGTCTGTGGACGAGCAAATTTAACTCTCATTTCCCACCAGGAAGAGGAATTAACCAAAGGCTCAGCGTGCCGTGCCGGAACCACACTAGGGCCTGAAGCAATCCTGCGGTGTTGCGGCCAGCTCACAAGAAAGCGAGTTGAAGAAAGGAGCTCAGGGGCACTGTAATTCACAAACCTGCAGAGTTATAAATGACAGCTATCGTCCAAAAATATATTGAAGTAAGGCTGCCAAGAGGACTTGAAAGTGGTGCAGAATTGCACGAAACCGATTTCAGGAGGTAGACTGGAATTGCATGTAAAGCATAGGAAAAGAGGCAGAACGTCCACAATGATGCACTTGGCCAAAAAGGGCGTATGCGTTTTTTCCTGAATATATTCAGGAAAAAACGCATACGCACTTTTTGGCCAACCAAGAAAGCTTGCAAAGGAAATCTGCACTACAATGAAGTCTCACTGCCCGCAGGTCAAAAGGGCCATCTGAAAAAAGTGTAAAATCCAGAAAGGCAGGACAGGCCATGGAAAACTGGGAGCCTTGTTATGCTCATTGGCGGGATGTAAATTGCCAGCAGCCACTCTGGAGAAGTGTATGCTGTTTCCTGAAACATCTAAAAAACAAAGCAACAGAGCCTAGGGCACTTCCACTTATGGTCCTATAGCTTAGGGAAATTAAAATCAAAAAGACACAGCCACCCCAAAGTTTGGGACGGCTCTGTTTACAAGAACCTCGTTTACGGTACAAGTTCAATATCACAGAAAGTGAAAAATGGATAAAGAAGTTGTGGTACTTACGTACAATGCAATATCACTCAGCAATGAAATCTATGTCATCAGGCCCGTCGCAGCATAATGAGTGGATTCAGGTACGATGATTCTAAGTGAAATAAGTCACACAGAAAAAGAAACATCATAAGATATCACTGCTACACGGAATGTAAACTTGGCTACACAGGAACTGAATTACAAAACAGAACAGGGTCTCAAATGTAGAAAACCAACTTATGCTTGCTTAAGGGGAAAGGTGAGTTGGGGTGCTGCATAAAACCAGAGATTGAAATTAGCACAGATACCGTTCCATAAGCCAAATATGTAATAGACAAGAGCTACTCCTTGCTCAACGCAGTGGACTCAACACCCCATATTAAACGCCTAAGAATATACCTGACTAGAAATAATCTTAAAACCTACGGATTTATATGTCTCCGAAAGAGAATCAAGCGTGTGTACAGCGGCATAAACGCAGCAGTGATAGGATTGGTGAGGTTCGGTGAGCAAATGCAGTCCCTTTGAAGTCATATTGCATGGTACCCATTCCATGGGTCTCAACTCTCCAGGTTTAAGGGATTCTTCCTTCAGCTGAAACATGCATGTGGAACACAGAGTATGATCCACCGTGTGATCAGGAAACGTGTTCAAATGTGTCTCAGTTTTCGTCCCCTGGTACTCGGGTGCAACATTCAAGACGCTTTACTAACACTCTCCCCACTTGGAGAATCAGTGCCTTTAAACTCCTGTTTGGCCCAGTTTGCAATTTCTGCGGAAAATGTACAGGAATAGGGAGAACCAATGAGAGACTAGCTGGAGGTGTCTGGACGGGCAAATTTAACTCTCATTTCCCACCAGGAAGAGGAATTAACCAAAGGCTCAGCGTGCCGTGCCGGAACCACACTAGGGCCTGAAGCAATCCTGCGGTGTTGCGGCCAGCTCACAAGAAAGCGAGTTGAAGAAAGGAGCTCAGGGGCACTGTAATTCACAAACCTGCAGAGTTATAAATGACAGCTATCGTCCAAAAATATATTGAAGTAAGGCTGCCAAGAGGACTTGAAAGTGGTGCAGAATTGCACGAAACCGATTTCAGGAGGTAGACTGGAATTGCATGTAAAGCATAGGAAAAGAGGCAGAACGTCCACAACGATGCACTTGGCCAAAAAGGGCGTATGCGTTTTTTCCTGAATATATTCAGGAAAAAACGCATACGCCCTTTTTGGCCAACCAAGAAAGCTTGCAATGGAAATCTGCACTACAATGAAGTCTCACTGCCCCCAGGTCAAAAGGGCCATCTGAAAAAAGTGTAAAATCCAGAAAGGCAGGACAGGCCATGGAAAACTGGGAGCCTTGTTATGCTCATGGGCGGGATGTAAATTGCCAGCAGCCACTCTGGAGAAGTGTATGTTGTTTCCTGAAACATCTAAAAAACAAAGCAACAGAGCCTAGGGCACTTCCACTTATGGTCCTATAGCTTAGGGAAATTAAAATCAAAAAGACACAGCCACCCCAAAGTTTGGGACGGCTCTGTTTACAAGAACCTCGTTTACGGTACAAGTTCAATATCACAGAAAGCGAAAAATGGATAAAGAAGTTGTGGTACTTACGTACAATGCAATATCACTCAGCAATGAAATCTATGTCATCAGGCCCGTCGCAGCATAATGAGTGGATTCAGGTACGATGATTCTAAGTGAAATAAGTCACACAGAAAAAGAAACATCATAAGATATCACTGCTACACGGAATGTAAACTTGGCTACACAGGAACTGAATTACAAAACAGAACAGGGTCTCAAATGTAGAAAACCAACTTATGCTTGCTTAAGGGGAAAGGTGAGTTGGGGTGCTGCATAAAACCAGAGATTGAAATTAGCACAGATACCGTTCCATAAGCAAATATGTAATAGACAAGAGCTACTCCTTGCTCAACGCAGTGGACTCAACACCCCATATTAAACGCCTAAGAATATACCTGACTAGAAATAATCTTAAAACCTACGGATTTATATGTCTCCGAAAGAGAATCAAGCGTGTGTACAGCGGCATAAACGCAGCAGTGATAGGATTGGTGAGGTTCGGTGAGCAAATGCAGACCCTTTGAAGTCATATTGCATGGTACCCATTCCATGGGTCTCAACTCTCCAGGTTTAAGGGATTCTTCCTTCAGCTGAAACATGCATGTGGAACACAGAGTATGATCCACCGTGTGATCAGGAAACGTGTTCAAATGTGTCTCAGTTTTCGTCCCCTGGTACTCGGGTGCAACATTCAAGACGCTTTACTAACACTCTCCCCACTTGGAGAGTCAGTGCCTTTAAACTCCTGTTTGGCCCAGTTTGCAATTTCTGCGGAAAATGTACAGGAATAGGGAGAACCAATGAGAGACTAGCTGGAGGTGTGTGGACGGGCAAATTTAACTCTCATTTCCCACCAGGAAGAGGAATTAACCAAAGGCTCAGCGTGCCGTGCCGGATCCACACTAGGGCCTGAAGCAATCCTGCGGTGTTGCGGCCAGCTCACAAGAAAGCGAGTTGAAGAAAGGAGCTCAGGGGCACTGTAATTCACAAACCTGCAGAGTTATAAATGACAGCTATCGTCCAAAAATATATTGAAGTAAGGCTGCCAAGAGGACTTGAAAGTGGTGCAGAATTGCACGAAACCGATTTCAGGAGGTAGACTGGAATTGCATGTAAAGCATAGGAAAAGAGGCAGAACGTCCACAACGATGCACTTGGCCAAAAAGGGCGTATGCGTTTTTTCCTGAATATATTCAGGAAAAAACGCATACGCCCTTTTTGGCCAACCAAGAAAGCTTGCAAAGGAAATCTGCACTACAATGAAGTCTCACTGCCCCCAGGTCAAAAGGGCCATCTGAAAAAAGTGTAAAATCCAGAAAGGCAGGACAGGCCATGGAAAACTGGGAGCCTTGTTATGCTCATGGGCGGGATGTAAATTGCCAGCAGCCACTCTGGAGAAGTGTATGGTGTTTCCTGAAACATCCAAAAAACAAAGCAACAGAGCCTAGGGCACTTCCACTTATGGTCCTATAACTTAGGGAAATTAAAATCAAAAAGACACAGCCACCCCAAAGTTTGGGACGGCTCTGTTTACAAGAACCTTGTTTACGGTACAAGTTCAATATCACAGAAAGCGAAAAATGGATAAAGAAGTTGTGGTACTTACGTACAATGCAATATCACTCAGCAATGAAATCTATGTCATCAGGCCCGTAGCAGCATAATGAGTGGATTAAGGTACGATGATTGTAAGTGAAATAAGTCACACAGAAAAAGAAACATCATAAGATATCACTACTACACGGAAGGTAAACTTGGCTACACAGGAACTGAATTACAAAACAGAACAGGGTCTCAAATGTAGAAAACCAACTTATGCTAGCTTAAGGGGAAAGGTGAGTTGGGGTGCTGCATGAAACCAGAGATTGAAATTAGCACAGATACCGTTCCATAAGCCAAATATGTAATAGACAAGAGCTACTCCTTGCTCAACGAAGTGGACTCAACACCCCATATTAAACGCCTAAGAATATACCTGACTAGTAAGAATCTTAAAACCTTTGGATTTATATGTCTCCAAAAGAGAATCAAGCGTCAGTACAGCGGCATAAACGCAGCAGTGATAGGATTGGTGAGGTTCAGTGAGCAAATGCAGGCCCTTTGAAGTCATATTGCATGGTACCCATTCCATGGGTCTCAACTCTCCAGGTTTAAGGGATTCTTCCTTCAGCTAAAACATGCATGTGGAACCCAGAGTATGATCCACCGTGTGATCGGGAAACGTGTTCAAATGTGTCTCAGTTTTCGTCCCCTGGTATTTGGGTGCAACATTCCAGACGCTTTACTAACACTCTCCACACTTGGAGAGTCAGTGCCTTTAACCTCCTGGTTGGCCCAGTTTGCAATTTCTGCGTAAGATGAACAGGAATAGGGAGAACCAATGAGAGACTAGGTGGAGGTGTCTGGACGGGCAAATTTAACTCTCATTTCCCACCAGGAAGAGGAATTAACCAAAGGCTCAGCGTGCCATACCAGAAGCACACTAGGGCCTGAAGCAATCCTGCGGTGTTTCGGCCAGCTCACAAGAAAGCGAGTTGAAGAAAGGAGCTCAGGGGCACTGTAATTCACAAACCTGCAGAGTTATAAATGACAGCTATCGTCCAAAAATATATTGAAGTAAGGCTGCCAAGAGGACTTGAAAGCGGGGCAGAATTGCAGGAAATCGATTTCAGGAGGTACACTGGAATTGCATGTAAAGCATAGAAAAGAGGCAGAACGTCCACAATGATGCACTTGGCCAAAAAGGGCGTATGCGTTTTTTCCTGAATATATTCAGGAAAAAACGCATACGCCCTTTTTGGCCAACCAAGCAAGCTTGCAAAGGATATCTGCACTACAATGAAGTCTCACTGCCCCCCGGTCAAAAGGGCCATCTGAAAAAAGTGTAAAATCCAGAAAGGCAGGACAGGCCATGGAGAACTGGGAGCCTTGTTATGCTGATGGGCGTGATGTAAATTGCCAACAGCCACTCTGGAGAAGTGTATGGTATTTTCAGAAACATCTAAAAAACAAAGCAACAGAGCCTAGGGCACTTCCACTTATGGTCCAATAGCTTAGGGAAATTAAAATCAAAAAGACACAGTCACCCCAAAGTTTGGGACGGCTCTGTTTACAAGAACCTCGTTTACGGTACAAGTTCAATATCACAGAAAGGGAAAAATGGATAAAGAAGTTGTGGTACTTACGTACAATGCAATATCACTCAGCAATGAAATCTATGTCATCAGGCCCGTAGCAGCATAATGAGTGGATTCAGGTATGATGATTCTAAGTGAAATAAGTCACACAGAAAAAGAAACACCATAAGATATCACTACTACACGGAAGGTAAACTTGGCTACACAAGAACTGAATTACAAAACAGAACAGGGTCTCAAATGTAGAAAACCAACTTATGCTTGCTTAAGGGGAAAGGTGAGTTGGGGTGCTGCATGAAACCAGAGATTGAAATTAGCACAGATACCGTTCCATAAGCCAAATATGTAATAGACAAGAGCTACTCCTTGCTCAACGAAGTGGACTCAACACCCAATATTAAACGCTTAAGAATACACCTGACTAGAAATAATCTTAAAAACTACGGATTTATATGTCTCCGAAAGAGAATCAAGCGTGTGTACAGCGGCATAAATGCAGCAGTGATAGGATTGGTGAGGTTCGGTGAGCAAATGCAGACCCTTTGAAGTCATATTGCATGGTACCCATTCCATGGGTCTCAACTCTCCAAGTTTCAGGGATTCTTCCTTCAGCTAAAACATGCATGTGGAACACAGAGTATGATCCACCGTGTGATCAGGAAACGTGTTCAAATGTGTCTCAGTTTTCGTCCCCTCGTACTCGGGTGCAACACTCCAGACGCTTTACTAACACTCTCCCCACTTGGAGAGTCAGTGCCTTTAACCTCCTGTATGGCCCAGTTTGCAATTTCTGTGGAAAATGTACAGGAATAGTTAGAACCAATGAGAAACTAGCTGGAGGTGTCTGGACGGGCAAATTTAACTCTCATTTCCCACCAGAAAGAGGAATTAACCAAAGGCTCAGCATGGCGTGCCGGCACCACACTAGGGCCTGAAGCAATCCTACGGTGTTGCGGCCAGCTCACAAGAAAGCGAGTTGAAGAAAGGAGCTCAGGGGCACTGTAATTCACAAACCTGCAGAGTTATAAATGACAGCTATCGTCCAAAAATATATTGAAGTAAGGCTGCCAAGAGGACTTGAAAGCGGGGCAGAATTGCAGGAAACCGATTTCAGGAGGTAGACAGGAATTGCATGTAAAGCATAGGAAAAGAGGCAGAACGTCCACAATGATGCACTTGGCCAAAAAGGGCGTATGCGTTTTTTCCTGAATATATTCAGGAAAAAACGCATACGCCCTTTTTGGCCAACCAAGCAAGCTTGCAAAGGAAATCTGCACTACAATGAAGTCTCACTGCCCCCCGGTCAAAAGGGCCATCTGAAAAATGTGTAAAATCCAGAAAGGCAGGACAGGCCATGGAGAACTGGGAGCCTTGTTATGCTGATGGGCGGGATGTAAATTGCCAACAGCCACTCTGGAGAAGTGTATGGTGTTTCCTGAAACATCTAAAAAACAAAGCAACAGAGCCTAGGGCACTTCCACATATGGTCCTATAGCTTAGGGAAATTAAAATCAAAAAGGCACAGCCACCCCAAAGTTTGGGATGGCTCTGTTTACAAGAACCTCATTTACGGTACAAGTTCAATATCACAGAAAGCGAAAAATGGATAAAGAAGTTGTGGTACTTACGTACAATGCAATATCACTCAGCAATGAAATCTATGTCATCAGGCCCGTAGCAGCATAATGAGTGGATTCAGGTATGATGATTCTAAGTGAAATAAGTCACACAGAAAAAGAAACACCATAAGATATCACTACTACACGGAAGGTAAACTTGGCTACACAAGAACTGAATTACAAAACAGAACAGGGTCTCAAATGTAGAAAACCAACTTATGCTTGCTTGAGGGGAAAGGTGAGTTGGGGTGGTACATGAAACCAGAGATTGAAATTAGCACAGATAACGTTCCATAAGCCAAATATGTAATAGACAAGAGCTACTCCTTGCTGAACGAAGTGGACTCAACACCCCATATTAAACGCCTAAGAATATACCTGACTAGAAATAATCTTAAAACCTACGGATTTATATGTCTCCGAAAGAGAATCAAGCGTGTGTACGGCGGCATAAACGCAGCAGTGATAGGATTGGTGAGGTTCGGTGAGCAAATGCAGACCCTTTGAAGTCATATTGCATGGTACCCATTCCATGGGTCTCAACTCTCCAGGTTTAAGGGATTCTTCCTTCAGCTAAAACATGCATGTGGAACCCAGAGTATGATCCACCGTGTGATCGGGAAACGTGTTCAAATGTGTCTCGTTTTCGTCCCCTGGTACTCGGGTGCAACATTCCAGATGGTTTACTAACACTCTCCCCACTTGGAGAGTCAGTGCCTTTAACCTCCTGTTTGGCCCAGTTTGTAATTTCTGTGGAAAATGAACAGGAATAGGGAGAACGAAAGAGAGACTAGCTGGAGGTGTCTGGACGGGCAAATTTAACTCTCATTTCCCACCAGGAAGAGGAATTAACCAAAGGCTCAGCGTGCCGTGCCAGAACTACACTAGGGCCTGAAGCAATCCTGCGGGGTTGCGGCCAGCTCACAAGAAAGCGAGTTGAAGAAACGAGCTCAGGGGCACTGTAATTCACAAACCTGCAGAGTTATAAATGACAGCTATCGTCCAAAAATATATTGAAGTAAGGCTGCCAAGAGGACTTGAAAGTGGGGCAGAATTGCAGAAAACCGATTTCAGGAGGTAGTCTGGAATTGCATGTAAAGCACAGGAAAAGAGGCAGAACGTGCACAATGATGCACTTGGCCAAAAAGGGCGTATGCGTTTTTTCCTGAATATATTCAGGAAAAAACGCATACGCCCTTTTTGGCCAACCAAGCAAGCTTGCAAAGGAAATCTGCACTACAATGAAGTCTCACAGCTCCCCGGTCAAAAGGCTATCTGAAAAAAGTGTAAAATCCAGAAAGGCAGGACAGGCCATGGAGAACTGGGGGCCTTGTTCTTCTGATGGGCGGGATGTAAATTGCCAACAGCCACTCTGGAGAAGTGTATGGTGTTTCCTGAAACATCCAAAAAACAAAGCAACAGAGCCTAGGGCACTTCCACTTATGGTCCTATAGCTTAGGGAATTAAAATCAAAAAGACACAGCTACCCCAAAGCTTGGGACGGCTCTGTTTACAAGAACATCGTTTACGGTACAAGTTCAATATCACAGAAAGCGAAAAATGGATAAAGAAGTTGTGGTACTTACGTACAATGCAATATCACTCAGCAATGAAATCTATGTCATCAGGCCCGTAGCAGCATAATGAGTGGATTCAGGTACGATGATTCTAAGTGAAATAAGTCACACAGAAAAAGAAACATCATAAGATATCACCAATACACGGAATGTAAACTTGGCTACACAGGAACTGAATTACAAAACAGAACAGGGTCTCAAATGTAGAAAACCTACTTATGCTTGCTTAAGGGGAAAGGTGAGTTGGGGTGCTGCATGAAACCAGAGATTGAAATTAGCACAGATACCGTTCCATAAGCCAAATATGCAATAGACAAGAGCTACTCCTTGCTGAACGAAGTGGACTCAACACCCCATATTAAACGCCTAAGAATAAACCTGACTAGAAATAATCTTAAAACCTACGGATTTATATGTCTCCGAAAGAGAATCAAGCGTGTGTACAGCGGCATAAACGCAGCAGTGATAGGATTGGTGAGGTTCGGTGAGCAAATGCAGACCCTTTGAAGTCATATTGCATGGTACCCATTCCATGGGTCTCAACTCTCCAGGTTTAAGGGATTCTTCCTTCAGCTAAAACATGCATGTGGAACCCAGAGTATGATCCACCGTGTGATCGGGAAACATGTTCAAATGTGTCTCAGTTTTCGTCCCGTGGAACTCGGGTGCAACCTTCCAGATGCTTTACTAACACTCTCCCCACTTGGAGAGTCAGTGCCTTTAACCTCCTGTTTGGCCCAGTTTGCAATTTCTGTGGAAAATGAACAGGAATAGGGAGAACGAAAGAGAGACTAGCTGGAGGTGTCTGGACGGGCAAATTTAACTCTCATTTCCCACCAGGAAGAGGAATTAACCAAAGGCTCAGCGTGCCGTGCCGGAACTACACTAGGGCCTGAAGCAATCCTGTGGTGTTTCGGCCAGCTCACAAGAAAGCGAGTTGAAGAAAGGAGCTCAGGGGCACTGTAATTCACAAACCTGCAGAGTTATAAATGACAGTTATCGTCCAAAAATATATTGAAGTAAGGCTGCCAAGAGGACTTGAAAGCGGGGCAGAATTGCAGGAAATCGATTTCAGGAGGTACACTGGAATTGCATGTAAAGCATAGAAAAGAGGCAGAACGTCCACAATGATGCACTTGGCCAAAAAGGGCGTATGCGTTTTTTCCTGAATATATTCAGGAAAAAACGCATACGCCCTTTTTGGCCAACCAAGCAAGCTTGCAAAGGATATCTGCACTACAATGAAGTCTCACTGCCCCCCGGTCAAAAGGGCCATCTGAAAAAAGTGTAAAATCCAGAAAGGCAGGACAGGCCATGGAGAACTGGGAGCCTTGTTATGCTGATGGGCGTGATGTAAATTGCCAACAGCCACTCTGGAGAAGTGTATGGTATTTTCAGAAACATCTAAAAAACAAAGCAACAGAGCCTAGGGCACTTCCACTTATGGTCCAATAGCTTAGGGAAATTAAAATCAAAAAGACACAGTCACCCCAAAGTTTGGGACGGCTCTGTTTACAAGAACCTCGTTTACGGTACAAGTTCAATATCACAGAAAGGGAAAAATGGATAAAGAAGTTGTGGTACGTACGTACAATGCAATATCACTCAGCAATGAAATCTATGTCATCAGGCCCGTAGCAGCATAATGAGTGGATTCAGGTATGATGATTCTAAGTGAAATAAGTCACACAGAAAAAGAAACACCATAAGATATCACTACTACACGGAAGGTAAACTTGGCTACACAAGAACTGAATTACAAAACAGAACAGGGTCTCAAATGTAGAAAACCAACTTATGCTTGCTTAAGGGGAAAGGTGAGTTGGGGTGCTGCATGAAACCAGAGATTGAAATTAGCACAGATACCGTTCCATAAGCCAAATATGTAATAGACAAGAGCTACTCCTTGCTCAACGAAGTGGACTCAACACCCCATATTAAACGCTTAAGAATACACCTGACTAGAAATAATCTTAAAAACTACGGATTTATATGTCTCCGAAAGAGAATCAAGCGTGTGTACAGCGGCATAAATGCAGCAGTGATAGGATTGGTGAGGTTCGGTGAGCAAATGCAGACCCTTTGAAGTCATATTGCATGGTACCCATTCCATGGGTCTCAACTCTCCAAGTTTCAGGGATTCTTCCTTCAGCTAAAACATGCATGTGGAACACAGAGTATGATCCACCGTGTGATCAGGAAACGTGTTCAAATGTGTCTCAGTTTTCGTCCCCTCGTACTCGGGTGCAACACTCCAGACGCTTTACTAACACTCTCCCCACTTGGAGAGTCAGTGCCTTTAACCTCCTGTATGGCCCAGTTTGCAATTTCTGCGGAAAATGTACAGGAATAGTTAGAACCAATGAGAAACTAGCTGGAGGTGTCTGGACGGGCAAATTTAACTCTCATTTCCCTCCAGAAAGAGGAATTAACCAAAGGCTCAGCATGGCGTGCCGGCACCACACTAGGGCCTGAAGCAATCCTACGGTGTTGCGGCCAGCTCACAAGAAAGCGAGTTGAAGAAAGGAGCTCAGGGGCACTGTAATTCACAAACCTGCAGAGTTATAAATGACAGCTATCGTCCAAAAATATATTGAAGTAAGGCTGCCAAGAGGACTTGAAAGCGGGGCAGAATTGCAGGAAACCGATTTCAGGAGGTAGACAGGAATTGCATGTAAAGCATAGGAAAAGAGGCAGAACGTCCACAATGATGCACTTGGCCAAAAAGGGCGTATGCGTTTTTTCCTGAATATATTCAGGAAAAAACGCATACGCCCTTTTTGGCCAACCAAGCAAGCTTGCAAAGGAAATCTGCACTACAATGAAGTCTCACTGCCCCCCGGTCAAAAGGGCCATCTGAAAAATGTGTAAAATCCAGAAAGGCAGGACAGGCCATGGAGAACTGGGAGCCTTGTTATGCTGGTGGGCGTGATGTAAATTGCCAACAGCCACTCTGGAGAAGTGTATGGTGTTTCCTGAAACATCTAAAAAACAAAGCAACAGAGCCTAGGGCACTTCCACTTATGGTCCTATAGCTTAGGGAAATTAAAATCAAAAAGACACAGCCACCCCAAAGTTTGGGACGGCTCTGTTTACAAGAACCTCGTTTACGGTACAAGTTCAATATCACAGAAAGCAAAAAATGGATAAAGAAGTTGTGGTACTTATGTACAATGCAATATCACTCAGCAATGAAATCTATGTCATCAGGCCCGTAGCAGCATAATGAGTGGATGCAGGTATGATGAGTCTAAGTGAAATAAGTCACACAGAAAAAGAAACATCATAAGATATCACTACTACACGGAACGTAAACTTGGCTACACAGGAACTGAATTACAAAACAGAACAGGGTCTCAAATGTAGAAAACCAACTTATGCTTGCTTAAGGGGAAAGGTGAGTTGGGGTGCTGCATGAAACCAGAGATTGAAATTAGCACAGATACCGTTCCATAAACCAAATATGCAATAGACAAGAGCTACTCCTTGCTCAACGAAGTGGACTCAACACCCCATATTAAACGCCTAAGAATATACCTGACTAGAAATAATCTTAAAACCTACGGATTTATATGTCTCCGAAAGAGAATCAAGCGTGTGTACAGTGGCATAAACGCAGCAGTGATAGGATTGGTGAGGTTCGGTGAGCAAATGCAGACCCTTTGAAGTCATATTGCATGGTACCCATTCCATGGGTCTCAACTCTCCACGTTTAAGGGATTCTTCCTTCAGGTAAAACATGCATGTGGAACACAGAGTATGATCCACCGTGTGATCAGGAAACGTTTTCAAATGTGTCTCAGTTTTCGTCCCCTGGTACTCGGGTGCAACACTCCAGACGCTTTACTAACACTCTCCCCACTTGGAGAGTCAGTGCCTTTAACCTCCTGTTTGGTCCAGTTTGCAATTTCTGTGGAAAATGAACAGGAATAGGGAGAACCAAAGAGAGACTAGCTGGAGGTGTCTGGACGGGCAAATTTAACTCTCATTTCCCACCAGGAAGAGGAATTAACCAAAGGCTCAGCGTGCCGTGCCGGAACCACACTAGGGCCTGAAGCAATCCTGCGGTGTTGCGGCTAGATCACAAAAAAGTGAGTTGAAGAAAGGAGCTCAGGGGCACTGTAATTCACAAACCTGTAGAGTTATAAATGACAGCTATCGTCCAAAAATATATTGAAGTAAGGCTGCCAAGAGGACTTGAAAGCGGGGCAGAATTTCAGGAAACCGATTTCAGGAGGTAGACAGGAATTGCATGTAAAGCATAGGAAAAGAGGCAGAACGTCCACAATGATGCACTTGGCCAAAAAGGGCGTATGCGTTTTTTCCTGAATATATTCAGGAAAAAACGCATACGCCCTTTTTGGCCAACCAAGCAAGCTTGCAAAGGAAATCTGCACTACAATGAAGTCTCACTGCCCCCCGGTCAAAAGGGCCATATGAAAAAAGTGTAATATCCAGAAACACAGGACAGGCCATGGAGAACTGGGAGCCTTGTTATGCTGGTGGGCAGGATGTAAATTGCAAACAGCCACTCTGGAGAAGTGTATGGTGTTTCCTGAATAATCTAAAAAACAAAGCAACAGAGCCTAGGGCACTTCCACTTATGGTCCTATAGCTTAGGGAAATTAAAATCAAAAAGACACAGCCACCCCAAAGTTTGGGACGGCTCTGTTTACAAGAACCTCGTTTACGGTACAAGTTCAATATCACAGAAAGCGAAAAATGGATACAGAAGTTGTGGTACTTACGTACAATGCAATATCACTCAGCAATGAAATCTATGTCATCAGGCCCGTAGCAGCATAATGAGGGGATGCAGGTACGATGATTCTAAGTGAAATAAGTCACACAGAAAAAGAAACATCATAAGATATCACTACTACACGGAATGTAAACTTGGCTACACAGGAACTGAATTACAAAACAGAACAGGGTCTCAAATGTAGAAAACCAACTTATGCTTGCTTAAGGGGAAAGGTGAGTTGGGGTGCTGCATGAAACCAGAGATTGAAATTAGCACAGATACCTTTCCATAAGCCAAATATGTAATAGACAAGAGCTACTCCTTGCTCAACGAAGTGGACTCAACACCCCATATTAAACGCCTAAGAATACACCTGACTAGTAAGAATCTTAAAACCTGTGGATTTATATGTCTCCGAAAGAGAATCAAGCGTGTGTACGGCGGCATAAACGCAGCAGTGATAGGATTGGTGAGGTTCGGTGAGCAAATGCAGACCCTTTGAAGTCATATTGCATGGTACCCATTCCATGGGTCTCAACTCTCCAAGTTTAAGGGATTCTTCCTTCAGCTAAAACATGCATGTGGAACCCAGAGTATGATCCACCGTGTGATCAGGAAACGTGTTCAAATGTGTCTCAGTTTTCGTCCCCTGGTACTCCGGTGCAACACTCCAGACGCTTTACTAACACTCTCCCCACTTGGAGAGTCAGTGCCTTTAACCTCCTGTTTGGCCCAGTTTGCAATTTCTGCGTAAGATGAACAGGAAGAGGGAGAACCAATGAGAGACTAGCTGGAGCTGTGAGGACGGGCAAATTTAACTCTCATTTCCCACCAGGAAGAGGAATTAACCAAAGGCTCAGCATGCGATGCCGGAACCAAACTACGGCCTGAAGCAATCCTGCAGTGTTGCGGCCAGCTCACAAGAAAGCGAGTTGAAGAAAGGAGCTCAGGGGCTCTGTAATTCACAATCCTGCAGAGTTATAAATGACAGCTATCGTCCAAAAATATATTGAAGGAAGGCTGCCAAGAGGACTTGAAAGCGGGGCAGAATTGCAGGAAACCGATTTCAGGAGGTAGACTGGAATTGCATGTAAATCATAGGAAAAGAGGCAGAACGTCCACAATGATGCACTTGGCCAAAAAGGGCATATGCGTTTTTTCCTGAATATATACAGGAAAAAACGCATACGCCCGTTTTGGCCAACCAAGCAAGCTTGCAAAGGAAATCTGCACTACAATGAAGTCTCACTGCCCCCCGGTCAAAAGGGCTATCTGAAAAAAGTGTAAAATCCAGAAAGGCAGGACAGGCCATGGAGAACTGGGAACCTTGTTATGATCATGGGCGGCATGTAAATTGCCAGCAGCCACTCTGGAGAAGTGTATGGTGTTTCCTGAAACATCCAAAAAACAAAGCAACAGAGCCTAGGGCACTTCCACTTATGGTCCTATAGCTTAGGGAAATTAAAATCCAAAAGACACAGCCACCCCAAAGTTTGGGCCGGCTCTGTCTACAAGAACCTCGTTTACGGTACAAGTTCAATATCACAGAAAGCGAAAAATGGATAAAGAAGTTGTGGTACTTACGTACAATGCAATATCACTCAGCAATGAAATCTATGTCATCATGTCCGTAGCAGCATAATGAGTGGATTCAGGTACGATGATTCTAAGTGAAATAAGTCACACAGAAAAAGAAACATCATAAGATATCACTACTACATGGAATGTAAACTTGGCTACACAGGAACTGAATTACAAAACAGAACAGGGTGTCAAATGTAGAAAACCAACTTATACTTGCTTAAGGGGAAAGGTGAGTTGGGGTGCTGCATAAAACCAGAGATTGAAATTAGCACAGATACCGTTCCATAAGCCAAATATGTAATAGACAAGAGCTACTCCTTGCTCAACGAAGTGGACTCAACACCCCATATTAAACGCCTAACAATATACCTGACTAGTAAGAATCTTAAAACCTATGGATTTATATGTCTCCGGAAGAGAATGAAGCGTGTGTACAGTGGCATAAACGCAGCAGTGATAGGATTGGTGAGTTTTGGTTAACAAATGCAGACCCTTTGAAGTCATATTGCATGGTACCCATTCCATGGGTCTCAACTCTCCATGTTTAAGGGATTCTTCCTTCAGCTAAAACATGCATGTGGAACCAAGAGTATGATCCACCGTGTGATCGGGAAACGTGTTCAAATGTGTCTCAGTTTTCGTCCCCTGGTACTCGGGTGCAACATTCCAGACGCTTTACTAACACTCTCCCCACTTGGAGAGTCAGTGCCTTTAACCTCCTGTTTGGCCCAGTTTGCAATTTCTTCGGAAGATGAACAGGAATAAGGAGAAGCAATGGGAGACTATCTGTAGGTGTCTGGACGGGCAAATTTAACTCTCATTTCCCACCAGGAAGATAAATGAACCAAAGGCTCTACGTGCCATGCTGGAACTAGATTAGGGCCTGAGGAGATCCTGCGGTGTTGCGGCCAGCTCACAAGAAAGCGAGTTGAAGAAAGGAGCTCAGGGGCACTGTAATTCAGAAACCTGCGGAGTTATAAATGACAGCTATCATCCAAAATTATACTGAAGTAAGGCTGCGATGAGGACTTGAATGCCGGGCAGAATTGCTGGAAACTGATTTCAGAACATACACGGGAGTAGCTCTTAAAGCATAGGAAAAGAGACAGAACTTGGAAAATTATGCACTTGGCAAAAAAGGGCATATGTGTTTTATTCAGAGCTCTCATAACTGAGGGGAGGAGATTCCCAGCAGGCTCCAACTGCCACCTGAGGGCTCACATTGCCAAGGCAACGTGAGCATGCCAGGCAGGAGTTACCTCACAGCAGAGGTCCCACCTCACAGAAGGGTGAGAAACCCAGCCAACATCAGACTCTCACCAGAGGGCCCACATCAGCAAGGGGATGGGAACCAGGCAGGAGTGTCTTCACATCAGTGGGGCCACATCATCAAAAGCTGAGGTACTCAGCACATGTGTCCTCAAACCAGAGGACCCACATCACCAAGGACCTCGGAGTGAGGCAGGCAGGAGTAACCTCACAACACTGGGCACATAGAATAAAAAAGTGAGGAATCCAGCAGCTGGAACCTCCCAGCAGGCGGCCCAGAGCACCGAGGCTATGGGATCCAGGCCACAGTGAACTCACAGAAGAGGGCCCATGTCATGAAACTGAGCAACCCAACCATTGGGACCTCAGAGCAGGAGGCCCACATCCCCATGGGGATGGAATTCTGGTAGGAGTGTCCTCGCACCACTGAGAACGTATCAGAAAATTTTGGGCGACCAGCAGTTAGGGCCTGACGCCAGAGGACCCTCATCACCAAGGGAAGGAGGCTCCCAGCAGGCTCCAACTGCCACCAGAGGGCTGACGTCGCCAAGGCGATGTGTGCCAACCAGGCACGAATGACCTCACAGCAGAGGGCCCACCTCAGAGAAGTGTGACGAACCCAGTCAGGATCAGACTCGCACCAGAGGGCCCACATCACCAAATGGATTAGAACCAGGCAGGAGTGTCCTCACATGAGTAGGGCCACATCATCTAAAGGTGAGGAACCCAGAACATGTGGCTTCAAACCATAGGACACCCATCACCAAGGGGCTGGGAGTGAGGCAGGCAGGAGGAGCCTCATAACAGAGGGCCCAAAAATAAGAAAGGTGAGGAATCCAGCAGTTGGAACCTCCCAGCAGGCGGCCCAGAGCACAGAGGCTAGAGGAACCAGGCCAGAGTGAACTAACACCAGACAGCCCACATCATGAAACTGTGAGCAACCCAGACATTGGGACCTCAGAGCAGAAGGCCCACATCCCCATGGTGATGGGAACATGACAGGAGTGTCCTGGCATCACTGGGCTCACATCAGAAAACGTGGGGTGCTCAGAAGTTAGGGCCTGACGCTAGAGGGCACTCATCACCGAGAGGAGGAGGCTCCCAGCAGGCTCCAGCTGCCACCAGAGGGCCAACGTCGCCAAGGCGATGTGTGCCAGTCTGGCAGGAGTGACCTCACAGCAGAGGGCCCACCTCACAGAAGGGTGAGGAACACAGCCAGGATCAGACTCTCACCAGAGGGCCCACATCACCAAGGGGATGGGAACCAGGCAGGAGTGTCCCCACACCAGTGGGACAACATCATCGAAAGGTGAGGATCCCAGCACATGTGTCCTCAAACCAGAGGAACCACATCACCAAGGGGTTCGGAATGAGGCTGGCAGGACTGGCCTCACAACACAGGGTCCATAGAATATAAAAGTTGAGGAATCCAGCAGTTGGAACCTCCCAGCAAGTGGCCCAGAGCACCGAGGCTATGGGATCCAGGCCGCAGTGAACTCACAGCAGAGGGCCCACATCATGAACCTGTGAGCAGCCCAGCTGTTGGGACCTCAGAACAGAAGGCCCACATCCCCATTGGGATGGGAACCTGGCAGGAGTGGCTTTGCACCACTTAGCACATATCAGAAAAAGTTAGGAGCCCAGCAGTTAGGGCCTGATGCCAGGGGGCCCTCATAACTGAGGGGAGGAGACTCCCAGCAGGTTCCAACTGCCAACAGAGGGCCCACATCTACAAGGTGGCATGCGCCAGCCAGGCAGTAGTGACCTCACAGCAGAGGGCCTATCTCACAGAAGGGTGAGGAACCGAGGCAGGATGAGACTCTCACCAGAGGGCCCACAACACCAAGGGGATGGGAACCAGTCAGGACTGTCCTCCCACCAGTGGGGCCACATCATCGAAAGGTGAGGAACCCAGCACATGTGGCCTCATATCAGAGGACATACATCACAAAGGGGATGGGAGTGAGGCAGGTAGGAGTAGCCTAAAAACAGAGGGCCCAAAGAATAAAAAAAGTGAGGAATCCAGCATTTGGAACCTCCCAGCAGGCGGCCGAGAGCACAGAAGCTATGGGATGCAGGCAGGAGTTAACTAACACCAGAGAGCCCACATCATGAAACTGTGAGCAACCCAGGCATTGGGACCTCAGAGCAGAAAGCCCACATCCCCATGGGGATGGGAACCTGACAGGAGTGTCCTGGCATCACTGGGCTCACATCAGAAAACGTGGGGAGCCCAGCAGTTAGAGCCTGATGCTAGAGGGCCATCATCACCGAGGGCAGGAGGCTCCCAGCAGGTTCCATGTGCCAACAGAGGGCCCACGTCGCCAAGGTGATGTGTGCAAGTCAGGCAGGATTGACCTCACAGCAGAGGGCCTACCTCACAGAAGAGTGAGGAACCCAGCCAGGATAAGACTGTCACCAGAAGGCCCACATCACCAAGGAGATGGGAACCAGGCAGGAGTGTCCTCACACCAGTGGGGCCACATCATTGAAAGTTGCCTAACCCAGCACATGTGGCCTCAAACCAGAAGACCCACATCACGAAGGGGTTGCGAGTGAGGCAGGCAGGAGGAGCATCACAACACAGGACCCATAGAATACAAAAGTTGAGGAATCGAGCAGTTGGAACCTCCCAGCAGGCAGCCAAGACCACAGAGGCTATGGGATCCAGGCCACAGTGAACTAACACCAGAGAGCCCACATCATGAAATTGTGATCAACCCAGCCGTTGGAACCTCAGAGCAGAAGGCCCACATCCCCATGGGGATGGGAACCTAAGAGGAGTGCTTGAGCAACACTGGGCTCACTAAGAAAAGTTGGGGAGCCCAGCAGTTAGGGCCTGACGTCAGAGGGCCCTCATCACAGAGCTGAAGAGGCTCCCAGCAGGGTCCAATTGCCACCAGAGGGCTCATGTCAACAAGGCGAGGTGAGCAACCCAGGCAAGAGTTACCTGATAGTAGAGGGCCCACCTCACAGATGGGTGAGGAACCCAGCCAGGATCAGACTCTCACCAGAGGGCCCACATCACAAAGGGGATGGGACCCAGTCAGGATTATCCTCACACCAGTGGGGCCTCATCATCTTAAGGTGAGGAACCCAGCACATGTGTCCTCAAACCAGAGGACCCACATCACCAAGGGCCTTGGAGTGAGGCAGGCAGGAGTAGCCTCACAACACAGGGCACATAATATAAAAAACGTGAGAATTCCAGCATTTAGACCTTCCAGCAGGCGGCCCAGAACACCGAGGCTATGGGATCCAGGCCACAGTGAACTCACAGCAGAGGGCCCACATCACAAAACTGTGAGCAACCCAGGAGTTGAGACCTCAGCGCAGAAGGCCCACATCCCCATGGGAATGGGAACCTGGCTGGAGTGTCCTCGCACCACTGGGCGCACATCAGAAAATGTGGGGAGCCCACCATTTAGGGCCTGACGCCAGAGGGCCGTCATCACCGAGAGGAGGAGGTGCCCTGCACGCTCCAACTGCCACCAGAGGGCTCACGTCTCCAAGGTGACGTGTGCCAGCCAGGCAGGAGTGACCTCACAGAAGAGGGCCTACCTCACAGAACGTTGAGGAACCCAGCCAGGATTAGACTCTCGCCAGAGGGCCCACCTCACCAAGGGGATGGGAACCAGGCAGGAGTGTCCTCACACGAGTGGGGTCACATCATTGAAAGGTGAGGAACGCAGCACATGTGGCCTCAAGCCATAGGACAGTCATCACCAAGGGGCTGGCAGTGAGGCAGGCAGGAGGAGCCTCACAACAGAGGGCACATAGAATAAAAAAGTTGAGGAATCCAGCAGTTGGAACCTCCCAGCAGGCGGCCCAGAGCACCGATGATAAGGGATCCTTGCCGGAGTGAACTCACAGCAGAGGGCCCACATCATGGTACTGTGAGCAAGCCAGCCGTTTTGACCTCAGAGCAGAAGGCCCATATCGCCATGGGGATGGGAACCTGGCAAGAGTCTCCTCACTCACTTGGCGCACATCAGAAAATGTGGGGAGCCCAGCAGTTATGGCCTAAGGCAAGAGGGCCCTCATCACCGAGGGGAGGAGGATCCCAGCACACTCCAACTGCCACCAGAGGGCCCACGTCGCCAAGGTGACGTGTGCCAGACAGGCATGATTGACCTCACAGCAGAGGGCCCACCTCACAGAAGGGTGAGGAACCCAGCCAGGATCAGACTCTCACCTGAGGGCCCACATCAGCAAGGGGATGGGAACCAGGCAGGAGTCTCCTAAGACCATTGGTCCCACATCATCGAAAGGTGAGGAACCCAGCACATGTGGCCTCAAACCAGACGACACACATCACGAAGGGGATGGGAGTGAGGAAGGCAGGAGGATCCTCACAACAGAGGGCCCAAAAAATTAAAAAAGTGAGGAATCCAGCAGTTGGAACCTCCCAGCAGGCGGCCAAGAGCACAGAGGCTATGGGATCCAGGTTTCTGTGAACACCAGAGAGCCCACATCATGAAAATGTGAACAACCCAGCCGTTGGGACCTCAGAGCAGAAGGCCCACAACCCCATGGAGATGGGATCCTAAGAGGAGTGCCAAAGCATCACCGGGCTCCCTAAGAAAAGTTGGTGAGTCCAGCAGTTAGGGCCTGACGCAAGAGGGTCCTCATCACCGGGGGGAGGAGATTCCCAGCACGCTCCAACTGCCACCACACGGCTGACTTCACCAAGGCAATGTGTGCCAGCCATGCAGGAGTGACCTATCAGCAGAGGGTCTCCCTCACAGGTGGGTGAGGAACAAAGCCAGGAACAGACTCTCACCAGGGGGTCCACATAACCACGTGGATGAGAACCAAGCAGGAGTGTCCTCACACTAGTGGGGCCACATCATCGAAAGGTGAGGAACCCAGCAAAGGTGGCCACAAACCAGAGGACCCACATCACCAAGGGGTTGAGAGTGAGGTAGGTGTCTGGACGGGTATATTTAACACTCATTTCCCACCAGGAAGAGAAATTAACCAAAGGCTCAGCGTGCCCTGCCAGAAGCAGATTAGGGCCTGAAGCAGTCTTGCGGGTTTGCGGCCAGCTCACAAGAAAGCGAGTTGAAGAAAGGAGCTCAGGGGCCCTGTAATTCACAAACCTGGAGAGTTATAAATAACAGATAACGTCCAAAAATATATTGAAGTAAGGCTGCGAAGAGGACTTGAAAGCGGAGCAGAATTTCAGGAAACCGATTTCAGGAGGTAGACTGGAATTGCATTTAAAGCATAGGAAAAGAGGCAGAACATCGACAATGATGCACTTGGCAACAAAGGGCGTATGAGTTTGTTCCTGAATATATTCAGGAAAAAACACATACGCCCTTTTTGGCAAACCAAGCAAGCTTGCAATGGAAATCCGAACTACTATGAAGTGTCACTTCCCCCCGGTCTAAAGGGCCATCTGAGAAAAGTGTAAAATCCAGAAAGGCAAGACAGGCCATGGGGAAAAAGGAGCCTTGTTATGCTGATGGGCGGGATGTAAATTGCCAACAGCCACTCTGGAGAAGTGTATGGTGTTTCCTGATACATCTGAAAAACAAAGCAACAGAGTCTAGGGCATTTCCACTTATGGTCCTATAGCTTAGGGAAATTAAAATCAAAAAGACACAGCCACCCCAAAATTTGGGACGGCTCTGTTTACAGGAACCTCTTCTACAGTACGAGTTAAATATCCCAGAGAACAAATAATTGATAAAGAAGTTGCGGTACTTACGTACAACAGAATACCACTCAGCAATGAAATCTGTGTCACCAGGCCTGTACCAGCATAATGAGTGGATTGAGGCATGATGATTCTAAGTGAAATAAGTCACACAGAAAAAGAAACATCATAAGGTATCACTAATGCACGGAATGTAAACTTGGCTACACATGAACTGAATTACAAAACAGAACAGGGTCTCAAGATTAGAAAACCAACTTATGCTTGCTTAAAGGGAAAGGTGAGTTAAGGGGGTGCTGCATAAAACCAGAGATTGAAATTAGCACAGATACCGTTCCATAAGCCAAATATGTAATAGACAAGACCTACCCCCTGCTCAACGAAATGGACTCAACAATGAGGTATCACCTCACACCTGTTAGAATGGGCATCATCTGAAAATCTACAAACAACAAATGCTGGAAAGGGTGTGGAGAAAAGGAACCCTCTTCCACTATTGTTGGGAATATAAGTTGATACAGTCACTATGGAGAACAATATGGAGTTTCTTAAGAAACTAATAATAGAATTACCATATGATACAGCGATCCCAGGACTGGACATATACCCAGACAAAACCATAAATCAAAAAGAGACATTCACCGCAATGTTCATTGCATCACTATTTACAATATCGAGGTAATGGAAGCAACCTAAATGCCCACAGACAGACGAATGCATAAAGATGTGGTACATATATAAAATGGAATATTACTAAGCCATGAAAGGAATGAAATTGGGTCATTTGTAGAGACGTCGATGGATCTAGAGACTGTCATACAGAGTGAAGTAAGTCAGAAAGAGAAAAACAAATCTTGTATATTCATGCATATATGTGGAACCTAGAAAAACTGTACAGATTAACCGTTTTGCAAGGCATAAATAGAGCAACAGATGTAGACAACAATCGTATGGACAACAAGGGGGGAAAGCTCTTGGAGGGGTGGTGGTGGGAGGAGTTGAGAGATTGGGATTGGCATGTAAACATTTATATGTATAAAATAGATAACCAATGAGAACCTGCTGTATAAAAATATAAAATAAAATTCAAAATTAAAAAGAAATAAAATTTAAAAAATAAAACAGAAAAAACAATTATTCCCTTCACATACATGTATTTATATGAATAAATTATTTCCATGCTTATATCTGTAAATACAAAAAAGAGGAATAAAATCTACCTTGAACCAAAAACGAAAAAGAGAAAAAAAAAACAGAACCCACCAGTTACTCAGAGGAAAACCGTATCAGGGCACTTGCTCCAGTTGTAAACAATTCTGAAGTTGGTCAGTGGTGGGGAATCGTCTCCCATTCAGCCAGCAGCCCCCACACAACAAGCGTCCTCATTGCAAAGCTGGGGCACCGTGCCGAGGCATCTGTGAGTAAACGTGAGCTGAACCCCAGGCCAGTTGCTGCTGAACTGTTCCCGCCCTTCCCAGGTAAAACACCTGAATATATACAAGGACTTGAAAGCCTAGAGGAAGGGCCATGGAGCCACACGAGTGACAGCATGCCAGCTGACTTGGTGCCTGCAGGCCAGCCAGGATGGTCCTGGCCCTGGGTGCTCTTCTGGAAGATTTCCATTTCCCTGCCTGAGATACCCGTCCTGTCCCTGCCCCCACTGCTTTTTTCCTTCCTCACCTCTGCCCAGGGAGAAATTCCAGCAGCAGGTATGGGTGACACATCCTCTTCTTTAGCAGGTGGCAGCCTGGCAACTGCTGCAGAAAGTCCAGCAGAGCCCCACTCACACTGGGCCACCCACAAAGCCGTGGCCTCTCACTCCCTCCCACCAGCCCAGCCCCGAGACTGCTGACAGGGCAGAGAAAATGGCGTCAGGCACAGCTGCAGGGGCTTTTGCTGCCTGGAGTGGTATTTATATTGATCTCAACCCAGGCACACCTGGGGAGGGCTGGCCGGCATGGTAAGGCTGCCCAGGTCAGCCAATCATCACCCCTCAGGGGCTCACAGTTGCAGAAAATGGAACTTGCTGAACCGGCCAGGTCCAAGGAACAGGTGTGGGCTCCTGAGAGTCAGGATAGACAAGGGGCTGCAGCTTTGGCTTGTTTTCTAATCATTTTATCTGGCCCATGAGTGGGAGACAACTTCAAGAAAACCCTCTCCTAATGAGAGGAACCCAGGAGTCAGGGAGAGGAGGGGTGGGTGGTGGTTGGAGACAGAGGCCTGGTGCCCTGGGTGCAGTGGAAGTCTCTGGAAGACCAGGTGGAGGGAGGCCACACAGAGTGATGCCCAGGGTCACAGACCTGTCGGAGCTGCTGTTTGTTAGTTCAAGTCCTGCTCTGAGGTGCTCTGTGTCAGCTCTGAGCGACAGGTGAGCTGGGGGTGCTCTTCAATGAGGGCTATGTGCACGGTTCCTGTGTGCCCAGCCCTGCCACGGTACCTGCAAGGGTAGCTCTGTATCCTGGGAGGGGCCTGACCATGAGAGCCCCGTGGGCTGGGTTGGGGGTGGGGTACCTGCCCAGGAGAGCTCCATATCCTGGGATTGGCCTGACCACGAGAGCCCCATGGGCTGCTGGGGACCTGGTAAAGGATGTCAGGACAGTCAGTGAAGCCACCGAGGATATACCTCCAGTTGCTCCTGATCCCTACACCCTGCTGGTCATTCTACCAACCACCAGGACATGGTATTCTGTATTAGTCTTCAATGATACCTTCTTTTGTATTCCATTAGTCCCAGAGTCACAAGAAATTTTGGCTTGTGAGTGGCAGGACTCAACATACAACTAAAACAATACTTCCGGGCCGTCTTGCCCCAAGGGTTCAAAAATTCCCACACCATCTTTGGGGAAAGCTTAGCTAACGACCGAAAAGTTCTACCTCTGGAAAAGGAAACCCTCCTTCAATATGCAGACGACATTCTGATCGCCAGCCCTACTAAGGAGGCCTCTGAACTACCAAGCCAATAAAGGATAGAAGTTGTCCAAGAAAAAGCTCAAATATCACAGACTGCAGTGACCTGCCTGGGCTTCATTCTCACACAAGGTCAGAGAAGCCCATCCCAGGAAAGGGAAGAAACCATTTGCAGCCTTACCCCTTTCTAAAACTAGAAGACAGCTTAGGGGTTCCTGGGGAGGCCAGGGTTTGCTGCTTCTGGATCCCTAACTACAGTCTACTAGCTGGGCCTCTATATGAAACACTGAAAGGAAAAGATGATGATCCTTTTGAACAGAATCCAGAAGTGGCCTTTCAAGAATGGAAAGAGCAGTCAATTCAGACCCTTGCCCTGGAACTCCCTAATTGAGCTAAACCCTTTGACCTTTCCATTCCCGGTGAAAGGTGAATCGCCATTGGAGAATTAGTGCAAAAACTGGGACCACTTGAAATGGAACAACGCAAGAATGCCATCCAGGTAGGATAAACTACAGTCACCAAGGGGCTTGGCCCACTGCCACATCTGGCCAAGATACTGGCGGTATCTAAAAACCTGGAAATCAGCAGCCCAAAAGGCCACCTCCCTCCTAAGGGAAAAGGACCCCACGTGGTGATCCTAATCACCAACCATGCCCTGAAGTTGCAGGGTTCGCTCCGTGGGCACACCGACCTCGAGTGAGGAGGCCCTCCAACTCCAACATCCAGAGAGATAACCGGGGGCAACAGGGCACCATGACGACTCGTGTGAACATCACTTGACCTGGAGTTTCTCTCATAAAACAACAATAGTGTGTCCCGAAGGAGTAGACTACTGCTTGCAGGACTTCCTGCACCCGGAGGGGAGCTAATAATCTTGGCGGGGGAACCGTATATCACACTGTCACCATAGAAAAGCCTACAGACACCGTGATGATGGTGGCCAATAAGACCGGCTGGACTCCTGTTTACTTCAAAAGGCTGTTGACTCAGTGGCCATCATGGTCCTTGATCACCACTGACCCTGGACTGTCTGGGAGTTGAGCGGGCAGGGCTCTGACACCTGGTGCTGTTTTTACGTTAATTCAGGGGCCTAATTGAAGAAAGAGCAGACTACTGGTCAGAGCATCTAGGCTGGCAGAAACGGTCAGCCTAAGGTGGCCGAACAAATGTGGGGTGGGGTGAAACCGGCCCCCACAGCGTCTCTGCACATCTCTTTCCTGGACCCTTAAAGGTCATTAGAATCTATAACACTTCCAATGCTGGTGCTCAGGCGGACGAGCAGGGAGGCAGGGGTCCTGGGGCCAATCAACGTCACCTGGAGGCTGCTGGGGAGAAGTTCTGACCCTCGTCCCCTGGTATGAGGGCTCCCAACTCAGCACTCAGCAGTTACAGAAGAAGGGTCTGCACCCTCAGCACTCCAAGAATGAGGAACGGGACAAAAGGCAGAGGAGGGGTTTGTCCCCAGCAAAGCCCATTAAAAATCCCTGGGAGATAAAAATAGAATCTGGGCAATAAAGTCAAGTCTGACCTTTTTTATCCTTTGTGCTTTGTCTAATTTCACGTGCTCCTAGGGTCCCGCATGCAGAGGTTCCACACCCGGCACTTCAGACCAGATTTCCTGGTGCAGAATGGCTGGGTCGACACCTCAGCTCCTGGGGCCCAGTGCAGACTCCGAGATATAGAGCCTGAGCTGCAGCCAACCCGGCCCTTGAGAGCTCCGCCCCCTCCCTCTCACTGACTCTGACAGGATCTCTACACAGCAGCCCAGCCCACAGCCCACGGGGTAGTGCATGCTCTCACCTCTCCATTCTCTGATGAAAATATAAAGTTTCCTTTGCTTGGGAACCAAACTCAGTCTCGATCTGTTGGCCCCAATGACACTGGGCAGGGGGACCCTTGTTGGGGTCCACTCTGGAGGATCAGTAACAGAAATTGAGACTATTGTAACTTCAATGAACAGATGTGTGAGCCAAACTGTAGTTAACATAGAACAGTTTATAAGGCTCGGGTAAAATAAGATGTTTCTAACACTTCCATTTGATATTTCCATCACTTTATTATAAGCAAGTTCAGTGAAAAGGTTTGTCTTATTTGTCAGGTCAATATTAGAGAAATGAAGTGATTTCTTTCCAAGGATGTACATCTAATAATCTTGGTTAAAGCTTCAATCTTGTTTTAAATGCTTTTCCATTGAAAATGATACCTCTCTTTCAGCTCCCCCATTTCTGAAAAGTATAAAATCTTATAATTTATTATTACCAAAGGGGAAAGGTGGGAGGAGGGATAAATTAACAGTTTGGAATTAACACATACACACTGCTATGTATAAAATAGATCATCAACAAGGAACTACTGTATAGCACAGGGAACTACACTCAATATTGTGCAATAACCTATAAGGGGAAATAATCGGAAAAAGAATAGATATTTTTATTGACATCATCTATCAATGACAGTTAAAGTGTAACCTAAGGGAAGCCGGTGGTGAGTGCTTCTGACCCTGAAGACTTCAGTCATCTAAAGTTTGGACTCTGCCTACTTCCCAAGGCCCTTAATGAACATATGTGTAGCCGTAGCTTAAAAAACTCCCCAGTTTGGGTTTCGGGGAGACACTGATTTTGAAAAAGCCCTGGTGTTCTCCTTACATGAATGGGACTCTTCCTACTGCTAAAACATGTCTGTCACACCCAGAGGATGGTATACCGTCTGATCGGGAAGAGTTTGGAAAAGGCATCTCATCTCCTCATCTCCTGGTGCTCGGGTTCACCCCTCCAGCGTCTTTACTAACAGTCTCCCCACTTGGAGATGTCAACACTGTCAACATCCTGTTGCGTACAGTTTGGAATTTGTCCAGAGGATGAAGCGGAAGGATGAGGAACAATGAGAGACAAGTCCTAGGTGTTCAGACAGGCACATGTCACTCTAATTTCCAATCAGGAAGATGAATTGACCAAAGGCTAGGGTTGCCCATGGAAACAGTATAGGGCTTGAGGAAATCCCACTGCTTTGTGGCCAGTTCCCATAAACACAAGTTGAACAATGGAACTCAGGGGCAGTAAAATTCACGAAACTGCAGAGTTGAAAATATCTATCACTGAAAAATGTCTTGAGGAAAGTCAAAGAAAAGGATTGGCAAGCAAGGGAGAATGGCAGGAAAGGGATTTGAGGAGGTAGAAAGGATTCGCCATTAAGCACAAGAAAAGGGGCTGAACATTTCCGACATTGCAGTTGGCCAAAAAGGCTGTATGCGTTTTTTTCTGTATATATTCAAGAAAAGGGCATACACTTTTTTAGCCAACCAAACAGGTGGGCACTGGAAATCAATACTACAAAAGATATCACTTCGCATCAGTCAGAAGAGCCATCCTCATAAAGTGTAAACGCCAGAAATGCAGGACAGGGCAAGGAGAAGAGGGAGCCCTGTGAGGCTTATAGTGGAAATGTATATTGCCAACGGCCATTCTGGAGAAGTGTATTGTGTTTACTAAAGCATCTAAAAAATGAGCTACAGAGCATAGGGCACTTGCACTCATGGGCGTATATCTTGGGAAAAACAAAAATCGAGAGGACACAGGCACCCCAATGTTTACTGCCTCTCTGTTTAAAAGATCCTCGACTAGGATATAACTTAAATGTCTCTGGAGGGAAAAAATGGATAGAGATGTGGTACTTATGTAGAGTGGAATATTACTCAGCCTGGAAATCAATGAAATATGGCCAGTTGTAACAACTCCGGAGGAGTTACGTATGATCATTCTAAGTGACATAATTCAAAAAGAAAAAGACACATATCATAAGATATCACTTAAAGGTGGAATCCAAAATGGCTACACATGAAATAAATTACAAAACAAAAACATAGTCAAATATGTAGAAAACACGCGTAAGGCTGCTAAACGGGAAAGGTGGGGAGGGGTGAGGCATCATCCAGGAGGTTGAAATTAGCAAAGATACCATTCCAAATACCAAACTGATAATCAACAAGGCCTACACGGTAGCTAAAAGAACTGCACTCAGCACACTCAAGTCACCGGAAAAGAATATCTATGACTGGTAAGAATCTGAAAAAGAATTTATTGATGTCTCTCTGTACGTGAATCAAGTGGATGTACAGCAGCAAGAAACAGAGCTTTGAAAATCAGCTGTAACCAATATAGTAATAAATTGAAAAAAATAAACGACAGAGAGACAGAGAAAACCTCTTACAACTTTTCCTCAGGGACGGTGATGCAACATGGATTGAACACATCTAGACCCACAGCAGGATGAGACATAAGGCTGGAAACTGTTCGCGCTAAGAGAAATGTGAGGTTGGGTGAGGAAATGCACACCCTTTAAAGTAATACTACCTGGTACCCATTCAATGGGTCCCAAATCTGCAGGTTCAAGGAATCTTCCTACAGCTAAAACATGCATGGAAAACCCAGAGGACTGTACACCATGTGATCGGGAAACGTGTTCAAATGTGTCTCGTTTTCGTCCCCTGGTACTCGGGTGCAACATTCCAGATGCTTTACTAACACTCTCCCCACTTGGAGAGTCAGTGCCTTTAACCTCCTGTTTGGCCCAGTTTGTAATTTCTGTGGAAAATGAACAGGAATAGGGAGAACGAAAGAGAGACTAGCTGGAGGTGTCTGGACGGGCAAATTTAACTCTCATTTCCCACCAGGAAGAGGAATTAACCAAAGGCTCATCGTGCCGTGCCGGAACTACACTAGGGCCTGAAGCAATCCTGCGGTGTTGCGGCCAGCTCACAAGAAAGCGAGTTGAAGAAAGGAGCTCAGGGGCACTGTAATTCACAAACCTGCAGAGTTATAAATGACAGCTATCGTCCAAAAATATATTGAAGTAAGGCTGCCAAGAGGACTTGAAAGCGGGGCAGAATTGCAGGAAATCGATTTCAGGAGGTAGACTGGAATTGCATGTAAAGCATAGGAAAAGAGGCAGAACGTCCACAATGATGCACTTGGCCAAAAAGGGCGTATGCGTTTTTTCCTGAATATATTCAGGAAAAAACGCATACGCCCTTTTTGGCCAACCAAGCAAGCTTGCAAAGGATATCTGCACTACAATGAAGTCTCACTGCCCCCCGGTCAAAAGGGCCATCTGAAAAAAGTGTAAAATCCAGAAAGGCAGGACAGGCCATGGAGAACTGGGAGCCTTGTTATGCTGATGGGCGGGATGTAAATTGCCAACAGCCACTCTGGAGAAGTGTATGGTGTTTCCTGAAACATCTAAAAAACAAAGCAACAGAGCCTAGGGCACTTCCACTTATGGTCCTATAGCTTAGGGAAATTAAAATCAAAAAGACACAGCCTCCCCAAACTTTGGGACGGCTCTGTTTACAAGAACCTCGTTTACTGTACAAGTTCAATATCACAGAAAGCGAAAAATGGATACAGAATTTGTGGTACTTACGTACAATGCAATATCACTCAGCAATGAAATCTATGTCATCAGGCCCGTAGCAGCATAATGAGTGGATTCAGGTATGATGATTCTAAGTGAAATAAGTCACACAGAAAAAGAAACATCATAAGATATCACTACTACACGGAATGTAAACTTGGCTACAAAGGAACTGAATTACAAAACAGAACAGGGTGTCAAATGTAGAAAACCAACTTATGCTTGCTTAAGGGGAAAGGTGAGTTGGGGTGCTGCATGAAACCAGAGATTGAAATTAGCACAGATACCGCTCCATAAGCCACATATGTAATAGACAACAGCTACACCTTGCTCAACGAAGTGGACTCAACACCCCATATTAAACGCCTAAGAATATACTTGACTAGAAATAATCTTAAAACCTACGGATTTATATGTCTCCGAAAGAGAATCAAGCGTGTGTACAGCGGCATAAACGCAGCAGTGATAGGACTGGTGAGGTTCGGTGAGCAAATGCAGACCCTTTGAAGTCATATTGCATGGTACCCATTCCATGGGTCTCAACTCTCCAAGTTTAAGGGATTCTTCCTTCAGCTAAAACATGCATGTGGAACACAGAGTATGATCCACCATGTGATCAGGAAACGTGTTCAAATGTGTCTCAGTTTTCGTCCCCTGGTACTCGGGTGCAACACTCCAGACGCTTTACTAACACTCTCTCCACTTGGAGAGTCAGTGCCTTTAACCTCCTGTATGGCCCAGTTTGCAATTTCTGCGGAAAATGTACAGGAATAGGGAGAACGAATGATAAACTAGCTGGAGGTGTCTGGACGGGCAAATTTAACTCTCATTTCCCACCAGGAAGAGGAATTAACCAAAGGCTCAGCGTGCCGCGCCGGATCCACACTAGGGCCTGAAGCAATCCTGTGGTGTTGCGGCCAGCTCACAAAAAAGCGAGTTGAAGAAAGGAGCTCAGGGGCACTGTAATTCACAAACCTGCAGAGTTATAAATGACAGCTATCGTCCAAAAATATATTGAAGTAAGGCTGCCAAGAGGACTTGAAAGCGGGGCAGAATTGCAGGAAATCGATTTCAGGAGGTACACTGGAATTGCATGTAAAGCATAGGAAAAGAGGCAGAACGTCCACAATGATGCACTTGGCCAAAAAGGGCGTATGCGTTTTTTCCTGAATATATTCAGGAAAAAACGCATACGCCCTTTTTGGCCAACCAAGCAAGCTTGCAAAGGATATCTGCACTACAATGAAGTCTCACTGCCCCCCGGTCAAAAGGGCCATCTGAAAAAAGTGTAAAATCCAGAAAGGCAGGACAGGCCATGGAGAACTGGGAGCCTTGTTATGCTGGTGGGCGGGATGTAAATTGCCAACAGCCACTCTGGAGAAGTGTATGGTGTTTCCTGAAACATCTAAAAAACAAAGCAACAGAACCTAGGGCACTTCCACTTATGGTCCTATAGCTTAGGGAAATTAAAATCAAAAAGACACAGTCACCCCAAAGTTTGGGACGGCTCTGTTTACAAGAACCTCGTTTACGGTACAAGTTCAATATCACAGAAAGCGAAAAATGGATAAAGAAGTTGTGGTACTTACGTACAATGCAATATCACTCAGCAATGAAATCTATGTCATCAGGCCCGTAGCAGCATAATGAGTGGATTCAGGTATGATGATTCTAAGTGAAATAAGTCACACAGAAAAAGAAACACCATAAGATATCACTACTACACAGAAGGTAAACTTGGCTACACAAGAACTGAATTACAAAACAGAACAGGGTCTCAAATGTAGAAAACCAACTTATGCTTGCTTAAGGGGAAAGGTGAGTTGGGGTGCTGCATGAAACCAGAGATTGAAATTAGCACAGATACCGTTCCATAAGCCAAATATGTAATAGACAAGAGCTACTCCTTGCTCAACGAAGTGGACTCAACACCCCATATTAAACGCTTAAGAATACACCTGATTAGAAATAATCTTAAAACCTACGGATTTATATGTCTCCGAAAGAGAATCAAGCGTGTGTACAGCGGCATAAACGCAGCAGTGATAGGATTGGTGAGGTTCGGTGAGCAAATGCAGACCCTTTGAAGTCATATTGCATGGTACCCATTCCATGGGTCTCAACTCTCCAAGTTTAAGGGATTCTTCCTTCAGCTAAAACATGCATGTGGAACACAGATTATGATCCACCGTGTGATCAGGAAACGTGTTCAAATGTGTCTCAGTTTTCGTCCCCTGGTACTCGGGTGCAACACTCCAGACGCTTTACTAACACTCTCCCCACTTGGAGAGTCAGTGCCTTTAACCTCCTGTATGGCCCAGTTTGCAGTTTCTGCGGAAAATGAACAGGAATAGGGAGAACCAATGAGAAACTAGCTGGAGGTGTCTGGACGGGCAAATTTAACTCTCATTTCCCACCAGGAAGAGGAATTAACCAAAGGCTCAGCGTGCCGTGCCGGAACTACACTAGGGCCTGAAGCAATCCTGCGGTGTTGCGGCCAGCTCACAAGAAAACGAGTTGAAGAAAGGAGCTCAGGGGCACTGTAATTCACAAACCTGCAGAGTTATAAATGACAGCTATCGTCCAAAAATATATTGAAGTAAGGCTGCCAAGAGGACTTGAAAGCGGGGCAGAATTGCAGGAAATCGATTTCAGGGGGTACACTGGAATTGCATGTAAAGCATAGGAAAAGAGGCAGAACGTCCACAATGATGCACTTGGCCAAAAAGGGCGTATGCGTTTTTTCCTGAATATATTCAGGAAAAAACGCATACGCCCTTTTTGGCCAACCAAGCAAGCTTGCAAAGGAAATCTGCACTACAATGAAGTCTCACTGCCCCCCGGTCAAAAGGGCCATCTGAAAAAAGTGTAAAATCCAGAAAGGCAGGACAGGCCATGGAGAACTGTGAGCCTTGTTATGCTGGTGGGCGGGATGTAAATTGCCAACAGCCACTCTGGAGAAGTGTATGGTGTTTCCTGAAACATCTAAAAAACAAAGCAACAGAGCCTAGGGCACTTCCACTTATGGTCCTATAGCTTAGGGAAATTAAAATCAAAAAGACACAGCCACCCCAAAGGTTGGGACGGCTCTGTTTACAAGAACCTCGTTTACGGTACAAGTTCAATAACACAGAAAGCAAAAAATGGATAAAGAAGTTGTGGTACTTACGTACAATGCAATATCACTCAGCAATGAAATCTATGTCATCAGGCCCGTAGCAGCATAATGAGTGGATTCAGGTACGATGATTCTAAGTGAAATAAGTCACATAGAAAAAGAAACATCATAAGATATCACTACTACACGGAATGTAAACTTGGCTACACAGGAACTGAATTACAAAACAGAACAGGGTGTCAAATGTAGAAAACCAACTAATGCTTGCTTAAGGGGAAAGGTGAGTTGGGGTGCTGCATGAAACCAGAGATTGAAATTAGCACAGATACCGATCCATAAGCCAAATATGCAATAGACAAGAGCTACTCCTTGCTGAACGAAGTGGACTCAACACCCCATATTAAACGCCTAAGAATATACCTGACTAGAAATAATCTTAAAGCCTACGGATATATATATCTCCGAAAGAGAATCAAGCGTGTGTACAGCGGCATAAACACAGCTGTGATAGGATTGGTGAGGTTCGGTGAACAAATGCAGACCCTTTGAAGTCATATTGCATGGTACCCATTCCATGGGTCTCAACTCTCCAGGTTTAAGGGATTCTTCCTTCAGCTAAAACATCCATGTGGAACCCAAAGTATGATCCACCGTGTGATCGGGAAACGTGTTCAAATGTGTCTCGTTTTCGTCCCTGGTACTCGGGTGCAACATTCCAGATGCTTTACTAACACTCTCCCCACTTGGAGAGTCAGTGCCTTTAACCTCCTGTATGGCCCAGTTTGTAATTTCTGTGAAAAATGAACAGGAATAGGGAGAACGAAAGAGAGACTATCTGGAGGTGTCTGGACGGGCAAATTTAACTCTCATTTCCCACCAGGAAGAGGAATTAACCAAAGGCTCAGCGTGCCGTGCCGGAACTACACTAGGGCCTGAAGCAATCCTGCGGTGTTGCGGCCAGCTCACAAGAAAGCGAGTTGAAGAAACGAGCTCAGGGGCACTGTAATTCACAAACCTGCAGAGTTATAAATGACAGCTATCGTCCAAAAATATATTGAAGTAAGGCTGCCAAGAGGACTTGAAAGCGGGTCAGAATTGCAGGAAATCGATTTCAGGGGGTACACTGGAATTGCATGTAAAGCATAGGAAAAGAGGCAGAACGTCCACAATGATGCACTTGGCCAAAAAGGGCGTATGCGTTTTTTCCTGAATATATTCAGGAAAAAACGCATACGCCCTTTTTGGCCAACCAAGCAAGCTTGCAAAGGAAATCTGCACTACAATGAAGTCTCACTGCCCCCCGGTCAAAAGGGCCATCTGAAAAAAGTGTAAAATCCAGAAAGGTAGGACAGGCCATGGAGAAATGGGAGCCTTCTTATGCTGGTGGGCGGGATGTAAATTGCCAACAGCCACTCTGGAGAAGTGTACGGTGTTTCCTGAAACATCTAAAAAACAAAGCAATAGAGCCTAGGGCACTTCCACTTATGGTCCTATAGCTTAGGGAAATTAAAATAAAAAAGACACAGCCACCCCAAAGTTTGGGACGGCTCTGTTTACAAGAACCTCGTTTACGGTACAAGTTCAATATCACAGAAAGCGAAAAATGGATAAAGAAGTTGTGGTACTTACGTACAATGCAATATCACTCAGCAATGAAATCTATGTCATCAGGCCCGTAGCAGCATAATGAGTGGATTCAGGTATGATGATTCTAAGTGAAATAAGTCACACAGGAAAAGAAACACCATAAGATATCACTACTACATGGAAGGTAAACTTGGCTACACAAGAACTGAATTACAAAACAGAACAGGGTCTCAAATATAGAAAACCAACTTATGCTTGCTTAAGGGGAAAGGTGAGTTGGGGTGCTGCATGAAACCAGAGATTGAAATTAGCACAGATACCGTTCCATAAGCCAAATATGTAATAGACAAGAGCTACTCCTTGCTCAACGAAGTGGACTCAACACCCCATATTAAACGCTTAAGAATACACCTGACTAGAAATAATCTTAAAAACTACGGATTTATATGTCTCCGAAAGAGAATCAAGCGTGTGTACAGCGGCATAAACGCAGCAGTGATAGGATTGGTGAGGTTCGGTGAGCAAATGCAGACCCTTTGAAGTCATATTGCATGGTACCCATTCAATGGGTCTCAACTCTCCAAGTTTAAGGGATTCTTCCTTCAGCTGAAACATGCATGTGGAACACAGAGTATGATCCACCGTGTGATCAGGAAACGTGTTCACATGTGTCTCAGTTTTCGTCCCCTGGTACTCGGGTGCAACATTCAAGACGCTTTACTAACACTCTCCCCACTTGGAGAGTCAGTGCCTTTAAACTCCTATTTGGCCCAGTTTGCAATTTCTGCGGAAAATGTACAGGAATAGGGAGAACCAATGAGAGACTAGCTTGAGGTGTCTGGACGGGCAAATTTAACTCTCATTTCCCACCAGGAAGAGGAATTAACGAAAGGTTCAGCGTGCCGTGCCGGAACCACACTAGGGCCTGAAGCAATCCTGCGGTGTTGCGGCCAGCTCACAAGAAAGCGAGTTGAAGAAAGGAGCTCAGGGGCACTGTAATTCACAAACCTGCAGAGTTATAAAGGACAGCTATCGTCCAAAAATATATTGAAGTAAGGCTGCCAAGAGGACTTGAAAGCGGGGCAGAATTGCAGGAAACCGATTTCAGGAGGTAGACGGGAATTGCATGTACAGCATAGGAAAAGAGGCAGAACGTCCACAATGATGCACTTGGCCAAAAAGGGCGTATGCGTTTTTTCCTGAATATATTCAGGAAAAAACGCATACGCCCTTTTTGGCCAACCAAGCAAGCTTGCAAAGGAAATCTGCACTACAATGAAGTCTCACTGCCCCACGGTCAAATGGGCCATCTGAAAAAAGTGTAAAATCCAGAAAGGCAGGACAGGCCATGGAGAACTGGGAGCCTTGTTATGCCGGTGGGCGGGATGTAAATTGCCAACAGCCACTCTGGAGAAGTGTATGGTGTTTCCTGAAACATCTAAAAAACAAAGCAACAGAGCCTAGGGCACTTCCACTTATGGTCCTATAGCTTAGGGAAATTAAAATCAGAAAGACACAGCCACCCCAAAGTTTGGGCCGGCTCTGTTTACAAGAACCTCGTTTACGGTACAAGTTCAATATCACAGAAAGCGAAAAATGGATAAAGAAGTTGTGGTACTTACGTACAATGCAATATCACTCAGCAATGAAATCTATGTCATCAGGCCCGTCGCAGCATAATGAGTGGATTTAGGTACGATGATACTAAGTGAAATAAGTCACACAGGAAAAGAAAGATCATAAGATATCACTACTACACGGAATGTAAACTTGGCTACACAGGAACTGAATTACAAAACAGAACAGGGTCTCAAATGTAGAAAACCAACTTATGCTTGCTTAAGGGGAAAGGTGAGTTGGGGTGCTGCATGAAACCAGAGATTGAAATTAGCACAGATACCGTGCCATAAGCCAAATATGTAATAGACAAGAGCTACTCCTTGCTAAACTAAGTGTACTCAACACCCCATATTAAACGCCTAAGAATACACCTGACTAGTAAGAATCTTAAAACCTGTGGATTTATATGTCTCCGAAAGAGAATCAAACGTGTGTACGGCGGCATAAACGCAGCAGTGATAGGATTGGTGAGGTTCGGTGAGCAAATGCAGACCCTTTGAAGTCATATTGCATGGTACCCATTCCATGGGTCTCAACTCTCCAGGTTTAAGGGATTCTTCCTTCAGCTAAAACATGCATGTGGAACCCAGAGTATGATCCACCGTGTGATCGGGAAATGTGTTCAAATGTGTCTCAGTTTTCGTCCCCTGGTACTCGGGTGCAACATTCAAGACGCTTTACTAACACTCTCCCCACTTGGAGAGTCAGTGCCTTTAAACTCCTGTTTGGCCCAGTTTGCAATTTCTGCGGAAAATGTACAGGAATAGGGAGAACCAATGAGAGACTAGCTGGAGGTGTCTGGACGGGCAAATTTAACTCTCATTTCCCACCAGGAAGAGGAATTAACCAAAGGTTCAGCGTGCCGTGCCGGAACCACACTAGGGCCTGAAGCAATCCTGCGGTGTTGCGGCCAGCTCACAAGAAAGCGAGTTGAAGAAAGGAGCTCAGGGGCACTGTAATTCACAAACCTGCAGAGTTATAAATGACAGCTAACGTCCAAAAATATATTGAAGTAAGGCTGCCAAGAGAACTTGAAAGCGGGGCAGAATTGCAGGAAACCGATTTCAGGAGGTAGACGGGAATTGCATGTAAAGCATAGGAAAAGAGGCAGAACGTCCACAATGATGCACTTGGCCAAAAAGGGCGTATGCGTTTTTTCCTGAATATATTCAGGAAAAAACGCATACGCCCTTTTTGGCCAACCAAGAAAGCTTGCAAAGGAAATCTGCACTACAATGAAGTCTCACTGCCCCACGGTCAAAAGGGTCATCTGAAAAAAGTGTAAAATCCAGAAAGGCAGGACGGGCCATGGAGAACTGGGAGTCTTGTTATGCTGGTGGGCGGGATGTAAATTGCCAACAGCCACTCTGGAGAAGTGTATGGTGTTTCCTGAAACATCTAAAAAACTAAGCAACAGAGCCTAGGGCACTTCCACTTATGGTCCTATAGCTTACGGAAATTAAAATCAAAAAGACAAAGCCACCCCAAAGTTTGGGACGGCTCTGTTTACAAGAACCTCGTTTACGGTACAAGTTCAATATCACAGAAAGCAAAAAATGGATAAAAAAGTTGTGGTACTTACGTACAATGCAATATCACTCAGCAATGAAATCTATGTCATCAGGCCCGTTGCAGATAATGAGTGGATTCAGGTGTGATGATTCTAAGTGAAATAAGTCACACAGAAAAAGAAACACCAGAAGATATCACTACTACACGGAAGGTAAACTTGGCTACACAAGAACTGAATTACAAAACAGAACAGGGTCTCAAATGTAGAAAACCAACTTATGCTTGATTGAGGGCAAAGGTGAGTTGGGGTGCTGCATGAAACCAGAGATTGAAATTAGCACAGATACCGTTCCATAAGCCAAATATGTAATAGACAAGAGCTACTCCTTGCTCAACGCAGTGGACTCAACACCCCATATTAAACGCCTAAGAATATACCTGACTAGAAATAATCTTAAAACCTACGGATTTATGTCTCCGAAAGAGAATCAAGCCTGTGTACGGCTGCTTAAACGCAGCAGTGATAGGATTGTTGAGGTTCGGTGAGCAAATGCAGACCCTTTGAAGTCATACGGCATGGTACCCATTCCATGGGTCTCAACTCTCCAGGTTTAAGGGATTCTTCCTTCAGCTGAAACATGCATGTGGAACACAGAGTATGATCCACCGTGTGATCAGGAAACGTGTTCAAATGTGTCTCAGTTTTCGTCCCCTGGTACTCGGGTGCAACATTCAAGACGCTTTACTAACACTCTCCCCACTTGGAGAGTCAGTGCCTTTAAACTCCTGTTTGGCCCAGTTTGCAATTTCTGCGGAAAATGTACAGGAATAGGGAGAACCAATGAGAGACTAGCTGGAGGTGTGTGGACGGGCAAATTTAACTCTCATTTCCCACCAGGAAGAGGAATTAACCAAATGCTCAGCATGCCGTGCCAGAACCACACTAGGGCCTGAAGCAATCCTGCGGTGTTGCGGCCAGCTCACAAGAAAGCGAGTTGAAGAAAGGAGCTCAGGGGTACTGTAATTCACAAACCTGCAGAGTTATAAATGACAGCTATCGTCCAAAAATATATTGAAGTAAGGCTGCCAAGAGGACTTGAAAGCGGGGCAGAATTGCAGGAAACCGATTTCAGGAGGTAGACGGGAATTGCATGTAAAGCATAGGAAAAGAGGCAGAACGTCCACAATGATGCACTTGGCCAAAAAGGGCGTATGCGTTTTTTCCTGAATATATTCAGGAAAAAACGCATACGCCCTTTTTGGCCAACCAAGCAAGCTTGCAAAGGAAATCTGCACTACAATGAAGTCTCACTGCCCCCCGGTCAAAAGGGCCATCTGAAAAAAGTGTAAAATCCAGAAAGGCAGGACAGGCCATGGAGAACTGGGAGCCTTGTTATGCTGGTGGGCGGGATGTAAACTGCCAACAGCCACTCTGGAGAAGTGTATGGTGTTTCCTGAAACATCTAAAAAACAAAGCAACAGAGCCTAGGGCACTTCCACTTATGGTCCTATAGCTTAGGGAAATTAAAATCAAAAAGACACAGCCACCCCAAAGTTTGGGCTGGCTGTGTTTACAAGAACCTCGTTTACGGTACAAGTTCAATATCACAGAAAGCGAAAAATGGATAAAGAAGTTGTGGTACTTACGTACAATGCAATATCACTCAGCAATGAAATCTATGTCATCAGGCTCGTAGCAGCATAATGAGTGGATGCAGGTACGATGATTCTAAGTGAAATAAGTCACACAGAAAAAGAAACATCATAAGGTATCACTACTACACGGAATGTAAACTTGGCTACACAGGAACTGAATTACAAAACAGAACAGGGTGTCAAATGTAGAAAACCAACTTATACTTGCTTAAGGGGAAAGGTGAGTTGGGGTGCTGCATAAAACCAGAGATTGAAATTAGCACAGATACCGTTCCATAAGCCAAATATGTAATAGACAAGAGCTACTCCTTGCTCAACGCAGTGGACTCAACACCCCATATTAAACGCCTAAGAATATATCTGACTAGAAATAATCTTAAAACCTATGGATTTATATGTCTCCGAAAGAGAATCAAGCGTGTGTACGGCGGCATAAACGCAGCAGTGATAGGATTGGTGAGGTTCGGTGAGCAAATGCAGACCCTTTGAAGTCATTCTGCATGGTACCCATTCCATGGGTCTCAACTCTCCAGGTTTAAGGGATTCTTCCTTCAGCTGAAACATGCATGTGGAACACAGTGTATGATCCACCGTGTGATCAGGAAACGTGTTCAAATGTGTCTCAGTTTTCGTCCCCTGGTACTCGGGTGCAACATTCAAGACGCTTTACTAACACTCTCCCCACTTGGAGAGTCAGTGCCTTTAAACTCCTGTTTGGCCCAGTTTGCAATTTCTGCGGAAAATGTACAGGAATAGGGAGAATCAATGAGAGACTAGCTGGAGGTGTGTGGACGGGCAAATTTAACTCTCATTTCCCACCAGGAAGAGGAATTAACCAAAGGCTCAGCGTGCCGTGCCGGAACCACACTAGGGCCTGAAACAATCCTGCGGTGTTGCGGCCAGCTCACAAGAAAGCGAGTTGAAGAAAGGAGCTCAGGGGCACTGTAATTCACAAACCTGCAGAGTTATAAATGACAGCTATCGTCCAAAATTATATTGAAGTAAGGCTGCCAAGAGGACTTGAAAGCGGGGCAGAATTGCAGGAAACCGATTTCAGGAGGTAGACGGGAATTGCATGTAAAGCATAGGAAAAGAGGCAGAACGTCCACAATGATGCACTTGGCCAAAAAGGGCGTATGCGTTTTTTCCTGAATATATTCAGGAAAAAACGCATACGCCTTTTTGGCCAAACAAGCAAGCTTGCAAAGGAAATCTGCACTACAATGAAGTCTCACTGCCCCCCCCCGGTCAAAAGGGCCATCTGAAAAAAGTGTAAAATCCAGAAAGGCAGGACAGGCCATGGAGAACTGGGAGCCTTGTTATGCTGATGGGCGGGATGTAAATTGCCAACAGCCACTCTGGAGAAGTGTATGGTGTTTCCTGTAACATCTAAAAAACTAAGCAACAGAGCCTAGGGCACTTCCACTTATGGTCCTATAGCTTAGGGCAATTAAAATCAAAGAGACACAGCCACCCCAAAGTTTGGGACGGCTCTGTTTACAAGAATCTTCTTTACGGTACAAGTTCAATATCACAAAAGCGAAAAATGGATAAAGAAGTTGTGGTACTTACGTACAATGCAATATCACTCAGCAATGAAATCTATGTCATCAGGCCCGTAGCAGCATAATGAGTGGATTCAGGTACGATGATTCTAAGTGAAATAAGTCACACAGAAAAAGAAACATCATAAGATATCACTACTACACGGAATGTAAACTTGGCTACACAGGATCTGAATTACAAAACAGAACAGGGTCTCAAATGTAGAAAACCAACTTATGCTTGCTTAAGGGGAAAGGTGAGTTGGGGTCCTGCATGAAACCACAGATTGAAATTAGCACAGATACCGTTCCATAAGCCAAATATGTAATAGACAAGAGCTACTCCTTGCTCAACGAAGTGGACTCAACACCCCATATTAAACGCCTAACAATATACCTGACTAGAAATAATCTAAAAACCTACCGATTTATATGTCTCCGAAAGAGAATCAAGCGTGTGTACAGTGACATAAACGCAGCGGTGATAGGATTGGTGAGGTTCGGTGAGCAAATGCAGACCCTATGAAGTCATATTGCATGGTACCCATTCCATGGGTCTCAAATCTCCATGTTTAAGGGATTCTTCCTTCAGCTAAAACATGCATGTGGAACCCAGAGTATGATCCAGCGTGTGATCGGGAAACGTGTTCAAATGTGTCTCGTTTTCGTCCCCTGGTACTCGAGTGCAACATTCCAGATGCTTTACTAACACTCTCCCCACTTGGAGAGTCAGTGCCTTTAAGCTCCTTTTTGGCCCAGTTTGCAGTTTCTGTGGAAAATGAACAGGAATAGGGAGAACGAAAGAGAGACTAGCTGGAGGTGTCTGGACGGGCAAATTTAACTCTCATTTCCCACCAGGAAGAGGAATTAACCAAAGGCTCAGCGTGCCGTTCCGGAACCACACTAGGGCCTGAAGCAATCCTGCGGTGTTGCGGCCAGCTCACAAGAAAGCGAGTTGAAGAAAGGAGCTCAGGGGCACTGTAATTCACAAACCTGCAGAGTTATAAATGACAGCTATCGTCCAAAAATATATTGAAGTAAGGCTGCCAAGAGGACTTGAAAGCGGGGCAGAATTGCAGGAAACCGATTTCAGGAGGTAGACGGGAATTGCATGTAAAGCATAGGAAAAGAGGCAGAACGTCCACAATGATGCACTTGGCCAAAAAGGGTGTATGCGTTTTTTCCTGAATATATTCAGGAAAAAACGCATACGCCCTTTTTGGCCAACCAAGCAAGCTTGCAAAGGATATCTGCACTACAATGAAGTCTCACTGCCCCCGGGTCAAAAGGGCCACCTGAAAAAAGTGTAAAATCCAGAAAGGCAGGACAGGCCATGGAGAACTGGGAGCCTTGTTATGCTGGTAGGCGGGATGTAAATTGCCAACAGCCACTCTGGAGAAGTGTATGGTGTTTCCTGAAACATCTAAAAAACAAAGCAACAGAGCCTAGGGCACTTCCACTTATGGTCCTATAGCTTAGGGAAATTAAAATCAAAAAGACACAGCCACCCCAAAGTTTGGGACGGCTCTGTTTACAGAACCTCGTTTACAGTACAAGTTCAATTACACAGAAAGCAAAAAATGGATAAAGAAGTTGTGGTACTTACGTACAATGCAATATCACTCAGCAATGAAATCTATGTCATCAGGCCCGTAGCAGCATAATGAGTGGATGCAGGTATGATGAGTCTAAGTGAAAAAAGTCACACAGAAAAAGAAACATCATAAGATATCACTACTACACGGAATGTAAACTTGGCTACACAGGAACTGAATTACAAAACAGAACAGGGTCTCAAATGTAGAAAACCAACTTATGCTTGCTTAAGGGGAAAGGTGAGTTGGGGTGCTGCATAAAACCAGAGATTGAAATTAGCACAGATACCGTTCCATAAGCCAAATATGTAATAGACAAGAGCTACTCCTTGCTCAACGAAGTGGACTCAACACCCCATATTAAACGCTTAAAAATACCCCGGACTAGAAATAATCTTATAAACTACGGATTTATATGTCTCCGAAAGAGAATCAAGCGTGTGTACAGCGACATAAACGCAGCAGTGATAGGATTGGTGAGGTTCAGTGAGCAAATGCAGACCCTTTGAAGTCATATTGCATGGTACCCATTCCATGGGTCTCAACTCTCCAAGTTTAAGGGATTCTTCCTTCAGCTAAAACATGCATGTGGAACACAGAGTATGATCCACCGTGTGATCAGGAAACGTGTTCAAATGTGTCTCAGTTTTCGTCCCCTGGTACTCGGGTGCAACACTCCAGACGCTTTACTAACACTCTCCCCACTTGGAGAGTCAGTGCCTTTAACCTCCTGTATGGCCCAGTTTGTAATTTCTGTGGAAAATGTACAGCAATAGGGAGAACCAATGAGAAACTAGCTGGAGGTGTCTGGACGGGCAAATTTAACTCTCATTTCCGACCAGAAAGAGGAATTAACCAAAGGATCAGCATGCCGTGCCGGAACCACACTAGGGCCTGAAGCAATCCTGCGGTGTTGCGGCCAGCTCACAAGAAAGCGAGTTGAAAAAGGAGCTCAGGGGCACTGTAATTCACAAACCTGCAGAGTTATAAATGACAGCTATCGTCCAAAAATATATTGAAGTAAGGCTGCCAAGAGGACTTGAAAGCGGGGCAGAATTGCAGGAAACCGATTTCAGGAGGTAGACGGGAATTGCATGTAAAGCATAGGAAAAGAGGCAGAACGTCCACAATGATGCACTTGGCCAAAAAGGGCGTATGCGTTTTTTCCTGAATATATTCAGGAAAAAACGCATACGCCCTTTTTGGCCAACCAATCAAGCTTGCAAAGGAAATCTGCACTACAATGAAGTCTCACTGCCCCCCGGTCAAAAGGGCCATCTGAAAAATGTGTAATATCCAGAAAGGCAGGACAGGCCATGGAGAACTGGGAGCCTTGTTATGCTGATGGGCGGGATGTAAATTGCCAACAGCCACTCTGGAGAAGTGTATGGTGTTTCCTGAAACATCTAAAAAACAAAGCAACAGAGCCTAGGGCACTTCCACTTATGGTCCTATAGCTTAGGGAAATTAAAATCAAAAAGACACAGCCTCCCCAAACTTTGGGACGGCTCTGTTTACAAGAACCTCGTTTACGGTACAAGTTCAATATCACAGAAAGCGAAAAATGGATAAAGAAGTTGTGGTACTTACGTACAATGCAATATCACTCAGCAATGAAATCTATGTCATCAGGCCCGTAGCAGCATAATGAGTGGATTCAGGTACGATGATTCTAAATGAAATAAGTCACACAGAAAAAGAAACATCATAAGATATCACCAATACACGGAATGTAAACTTGGCTACACAGGAACTGAATTACAAAACAGAACAGGGTCTCAAATGTAGAAAACCAACTTATGCTTGCTTAAGGGGAAAGGTGAGTTGGGGTGCTGCATGAAACCAGAGATTGAAATTAGCACAGATACCGTTCCATAAGCCAAATATGCAATAGACAAGAGCTACTCCTTGCTGAACGAAGTGGACTCAACACCCCATATTAAACGCCTAAGAATATACCTGACTAGAAATAATCTTAAAACCTACGTATTTATATGTCTCCGAAAGAGAATCAAGCGTGTGTACAGCGGCATAAACGCAGCAGTGATAGGATTGGTGAGGTTCGGTGAGCAAATGCAGACCCTTTGAAGTCATATTGCATGGTCCCATTCCATGGGTCTCAACTCTCCAGGTTTAAGGGATTCTTCCTTCAGCTAAAACATGCATGTGGAACCCAGAGTATGATCCACCGTGTGATCGGAAAACGTGTTCAAATGTGTCTCGTTTTCGTCCCCTGGTACTCGAGTGCAACATTCCAGATGCTTTACTAACACTCTCCCCACTTGGAGAGTCAGTGCCTTTAACCTCCTGTTTGGCCCAGTTTGCAATTTCTGTGGAAAATGAACAGGAATAGGGAGAACGAAAGAGAGACTAGCTGGAGGTGTCTGGACGGGCAAATTTAACTCTCATTTCCCACCAGGAAGAGGAATTAACCAAAGGCTCAGCGTGCCGTGCCGGAACTACACTAGGGCCTGAAGCAATCCTGCGGTGTTGCGGCCAGCTCACAAGAAAGTGAGTTGAAGAAAGGAGCTCAGGGGCACTGTAATTCACAAACCTGCACAGTTATAAATGACAGCTATCGTCCAAAAATATATTGAAGTAAGGCTGCCAAGAGGACTTGAAAGTGGGGCAGAATTGCAGGAAACCGATTTCAGGAGGTAGACTGGAATTACATGTAAAGCATAGGAAAAGAGGCAGAACGTCCACAATGATGCACTTGGCCAAAAAGGGCGTATGCGTTTTTTCCTGAATATATTCAGGAAAAAACGCATACGCACTTTTTGGCCAACCAAGCAAGCTTGCAAAGGATATCTGCACTACAATGAAGTCTCACTGCCCCCGGGTCAAAAGGGCCATCTGAAAAAAGTGTAAAATCCAGAAAGGCAGGACAGGCCATGGAGAACTGGGAGCCTTGTTATGCTGATGGGCGGGATGTAAATTGCCAACAGCCACTCTGGAGAAGTGTATGGTGTTTCCTGAAACATCTAAAAAACAAAGCAACAGAGCCTAGGGCACTTCCACTTATGGTCCTATAGCTTAGGGAAATTAAAATCAAAAAGACACGGTCACCCCAAAGTTTGGGACGGCTCTGTTTACAGAACCTCGTTTACAGTACAAGTTCAATATCACAGAAAGCAAAAAATGGATAAAGAAGTTGTGGTACTTACGTACAATGCAATATCACTCAGCAATGAAATCTATGTCATCAGGCCCGTAGCAGCATAATGAGTGGATGCAGGTATGATGAGTCTAAGTGAAATAAGTCACACAGAAAAAGAAACATCATAAGATATCACTACTACACGGAATGTAAACTTGGCTACACAGGAACTGAATTACAAAACAGAACAGGGTCTCAAATGTAGAAAACCAACTTATGCTTGCTTAAGGGGAAAGGTGAGTTGGGGTGCTGCATAAAACCAGAGATTGAAATTAGCACAGATACCGTTCCATAAGCCAAATATGTAATAGACAAGAGCTACTCCTTGCTCAACGAAGTGGACTCAACACCCCATATTAAACGCTTAAAAATACACCTGACTAGAAATAATCTTAAAAACTACGGATTTATATGTCTCCGAAAGAGAACCAAGCGTGTGTACAGCGGCATAAACGCAGCAGTGATAGGATTGGTGAGGTTCAGTGAGCAAATGCAGACCCTTTGAAGTCATATTGCATGGTACCCATTCCATGGGTCTCAACTCTCCAAGTTTAAGGGATTCTTCCTTCAGCTAAAACATGCATGTGGAACCCAGAGTATGATCCACCGTGTGATCGGGAAACGTGTTCAAATGTGTCTCAGTTTTCGTCCCCTGGTACTCGGGTGCAACACTCCAGACGCTTTACTAACACTCTCCCCACTTGGAGAGTTAGTGCCTTTAACATCCTGTATGGCCCAGTTTGCAATTTCTGCGGAAAATGTACAGGAATAGGGAGAACCAATGAGAAACTAGCTGGAGGTGTCTGGACGGGCAAATTTAACTCTCATTTCCCACCAGAAAGAGGAATTAACCAAAGGCTCAGCATGCCGTGCCGGAACCACACTAGGGCCTGAAGCAATCCTGCGGTGTTGCGGCCAGCTCACAAGAAAGCGAGTTGAAGAAAGGAGCTCAGGGGCACTGTAATTCACAAACCTGCAGAGTTATAAATGACAGCTATCGTCCAAAAATATATTGAAGTAAGGTTGCCAAGAGGACTTGAAAGCGGGCCAGAATTGCAGGAAACCGATTTCAGGAGGTAGACGGGAATTGCATGTAAAGCATAGGAAAAGAGGCAGAACGTCCACAATGATGCACTTGGCCAAAAAGGGCGTATGTGTTCTTTCCTGAATATATTCAGGAAAAAACGCATACGCCCTTTTTGGCCAACCAAGCAGGCTTGCAAAGGAAATCTACACTACAATGAAGTCTCACTGCCCCCCGGTCAAAAGGGCCATATGAAAAAAGTGTAATATCCAGAAAGGCAGGACAGGCCATGGAGAACTGGGAGCCTTGTTATGCTGATGGGCGGGATGTAAATTGCCAACAGCCACTCTGGAGAAGTGTATGGTGTTTCCTGAAACATCTAAAAAACAAAGCAACAGAGCCTAGGGCACTTCCACTTATGGTCCTATAGCTTAGGGAAATTAAAATCAAAAAGACACAGCCACCCCAAAGTTTGGGACTGCTCTATTTACAAGAACCTCGTTTACGGTACAAGTTCAATATCACAGAAAGCGAAAAATGGATAAAGAAGTTGTGGTACTTACGTACAATGCAATATCACTCAGCAATGAAATCTATGTCATCAGGCCCGTAGCAGCATAATGAGTGTATTCAGGTATGATGATTCTAAGTGAAATAAGTCACACAGAAAAAGAAACATCATAAGGTATCAGTACTACACGGAATGTAAACTTGGCTACACAGGAACTGAATTACAAAACAGAACAGGGTCTCAAATGTAGAAAACCAACTTATGCTTGCTTGAGGGGAAAGGTGAGTTGGGGTGCTGCATGAAACCAGAGATTGAAATTAGCACAGATACCGTTCCATAAGCCAAATATGCAATAGACAAGAGCTACTCCTTGCTCAAAGAAGTGGACTCAACACCCCATATTAAACGCCTAAGAATATACCTGACTAGAAATAATCTTAAAACCTACGGATTTATATGTCTCCGAAAGAGAATCAAGCGTGTGTACAGCGGCATAAACGCAGCAGTGATAGGATTGGTGAGGTTCGGTGAGCAAATGCAGACCCTTTGAAGTCATATTGCATGGTACCCATTCCATGGGTCTCAACTCTCCAGGTTTAAGGGATTCTTCCTTCAGCTGAAACATGCATGTGGAACACAGAGTATGATCCACCGTGTGATCAGGAAACGTGTTCAAATGTGTCTCAGTTTTCGTCCCCTCGTACTCGGGTGCAACATTCAAGACGCTTTACTAACACTCTCCCCACTTGGAGAGTCATTGCCTTTAAACTCCTGTTAGGCCCAGTTTGCAATTTCTGCGGAAAATGTACAGGAATAGGGAGAACCAATGAGAGACTAGCTGGAGGTGTGTGGACAGGCAAATTTAACTCTCATTTCCCACCAGGAAGAGGAATTAACCAAAGGCTCAGCGTGCCGTGCCGGAACCACACTAGGGCCTGAAGCAATCCTGCGGTGTTGCGGCCAGCTCACAAGAAAGCGAGTTGAAGAAAGGAGCTCAGGGGCACTGTAATTCACAAACCTGCAGAGTTATAAATGACAGCTATCGTCCAAAAATATATTGAAATAAGGCTGCCAAGAGGACTTGAAAGTGGTGCAGAACTGCACGAAACCGATTTCAGGAGGTAGACTGGAATTGCATGTAAAGCATAGGAAAAGAGGCAGAACGTACACAATGATGCACTTAGCCAAAAAGGGCGTATGCGTTTTTTCCTGAATATATTCAGGAAAAAACGCATACGCACTTTTTGGCCAACCAAGCAAGCTTGCAAAGGAAATCTGCACTATAATGAAGTCTCACTGCCCCCAGGTCAAAAGGGCCATCTGAAAAAAGTGTAAAATCCAGAAAGGCAGGACAGGCCATGGAGAACTGGGAGCCTTGTTATGCTGATGGGCGGGATGTAAATTGCCAACAGCCACTCTGGAGAAGTGTATGGTGTTTCCTGAAACATCTAAAAAACAAAGCAACAGAGCCTAGGGCACTTCCACTTATGGTCCTATAGCTTAGGGAAATTAAAATCAAAAAGACACAGCCTCCCCAAACTTTGGGAAGGCTCTGTTTACAAGAACCTCGTTTATGTTACAAGTTCAATATCACAGAAAGCAAAAAATGGATAAAGAAGTTGTGGTACTTACGTACAATGCAATATCACTCAGCAATGAAATCTATGTCATCAGGCCCGTAGCAGCATAATGAGTGGATGCAGGTATGATGAGTCTAAGTGAAATAAGTCACACAGAAAAAGAAACATCATAAGATATCACTACTACACGGAATGTAAACTTGGCAACACAGGAACTGAATTACAAAACAGAACAGGGTGTCAAATGTAGAAAACCAACTTATGCTTGCTTAAGGGGAAAGGTGAGTTGGGGTGCTGCATGAAACCAGAGATTGAAATTAGCACAGATACTGTTCCATAAGCCAAATATGCAATAGACTAGAGCTACTCCTTGCTGAACGAAGTGGACTCAACACCCCATATTAAACGCCTAAGAATATACCTGACTAGAAATAATCTTAAAACCTACGGATTTATATGTCTCCGAAAGAGAATCAAGCGTGTGTACAGCGGCATAAACGCAGCAGTGATAGGATTGGTGAGGTTAGGTGAGCAAATGCAGACCCTTTGAAGTCATATTGCATGGTACCCATTCCATGGGTCTCAACTCTCCAGGTTTAAGGGATTCTTCCTTCAGCTAAAACATGCATGTGGAACACAGAGTATGATCCACCGTGTGATCAGGAAACGTGTTCAAATGTGTCTCAGTTTTCGTCCCCTGGTACTCGGGTGCAACATTCAAGACGCTTTACTAGCACTCTCCCCACTTGGAGAGTCAGTGTCTTTAAACTCCTGTTTGGCCCAGTTTGCAATTTCTGCGGAAAATGTACAAGAATAGGGAGAACCAATGAGAAACTAGCTGGAGGTGTCTGGACGGGCAAATTTAACTCTCATTTCCCACCAGAAAGAGGAATTAACAAAAGGCTCAGCATGCCTTGCCGGAACCACACTAGGGCCTGAAGCAATCCTGCGGTGTTGCGGCCAGCTCACAAGAAAGCGAGTTGAAGAAAGGAGCTCAGGGGCACTGTAATTCACAAACCTGCAGAGTTATAAATGACAGCTATCGTCCAAAAATATATTGAAGTAAGGCTGCCAAGAGGACTTGAAAGCGGGGCAGGATTGCAGGAAACCGATTTCAGGAGGTAGACAGAAATTGCATGTAAAGCATAGGAAAAGAGGCAGAACGAACACAATGATGCACTTGGGCAAAAAGGGCGTATGCGTTTTTTCCTGAATATATTCAGGAAAAAACGCATACGCCCTTTTTGGCCAACCAAGCAAGCTTGCAAAGGAAATCTGCACTACAATGAAGTCTCACTGCCCCCCGGTCAAAAGGGCCATCTGAAAAAAGTGTAAAATCCAGAAAGGCAGGACAGGCCATGGAGAACTGGGAGCCTTGTTATGCTGATGGGCGGGATGTAAATTGCCAACAGCCACTCTGGAGAAGTGTATGGTGTTTCCTGAAACATCTAAAAAACAAAGCAACAGAGCCTAGGGCACTTCCACTTATGGTCCTATAGCTTAGGGAAATTAAAATCAAAAAGACACAGCCTCCCCAAACTTTGGGACGGCTCTGTTTACAAGAACCTCATTTACCGTACAAGTTCAATATCACAGAAAGCGAAAAATGGATACAGAAGTTGTGGTACTTACATACAATGCAATATCACTCAGCAATGAAATCTATGTCATCAGGCCCGTAGCAGCATAATGAGTGGATTCAGGTATGATGATTCTAAGTGAAATAAGTCACACAGAAAAAGAAACACCATAAGATATCACTACTGCACGGAAGGTAAACTTGGCTACACAAGAACTGAATTACAAAACAGAACAGTGTCTCAAATGTAGAAAACCAACTTATGCTTGCTTGAGGGGAAAGGTGAGTTGGGGTGCTGCATGAAACCAGAGATTGAAATTAGCACAGATACCGTTCCATAAGCCAAATATGTAGTAGACAAGAGCTACTCCTTGCTCAACGAAGTGGACTCAACACCCCATATTAAACGCCAAAGAATATACCTGACTAGTAAGAATATTAAAACCTACGGATTTATATGTCTCCGAAAGAGAATCAAGTGTGTGTACAGCAGCATAAACACAGCAGTGATAGGATTGGTGAGGTTCGGTGAGCAAATGCAGACCCTTTGAAGTCATATTGCATGGTACCCATTCCATGGGTCTCAACTCTCCAAGTTTAAGGGATTCTTCCTTCAGCTAAAACATGCATGTGGAACACAGAGTATGATCCACCGTGTGATCAGGAAACGTGTTCAAATGTGTCTCAGTTTTCGTCCCCTGGTACTCGGGTGCAACACTCCAGACGCTTTACTAACACTCTCTCCACTTGGAGAGTCAGTGCCTTTAACCTCCTGTATGGCCCAGTTTGCAATTTCTGCGGAAAATGTACAGGAATAGGGAGAACCAATGATAAACTAGCTGGAGGTGTCTGGACGGGCAAATTTAACTCTCATTTCCCACCAGGAAGAGGAATTAACCAAAGGCTCAGCGTGCCGTGCTGGATCCACACTAGGGCCTGAAGCAATCCTGCGGTGTTGCGGCCAGCTCACAAAAAAGCGAGTTGAAGAAAGGAGCTCAGGGGCACTGTAATTCACAAACCTGCAGAGTTATAAATGTCAGCTATCGTCGAAAAATATATTGAAGTAAGGCTGCCAAGAGGACTTGAAAGTGGTGCAGAATTGCACGAAACCGATTTCAGGAGGTAGACTGGAATTGCATGTAAAGCATAGGAAAAGAGGCAGAACGTCCACAATGATGCACTTGGGCAAAAAGGGCGTATGCGTTTTTTCCTGAATATATTCAGGAAAAAACGCATACGCCCTTTTTGGCCAACCAAGCAAGCTTGCAAAGGAAATCTGCAATACAATGAAGTCTCACTGCCGCCCAGTTAAAAGGGCCATCTGAAAAATGTGTAAAATCCAGAAAGGCAGGACAGGCCATGGAGAACTGGGAGCCTTGTTATGCTGATGGGCGGGATGTAAACTGCCAACAGCCACTCTGGAGAAATGTATGGTGTTTCCTGAAACATCTAAAAAACAAAGCAACAGAGCCTAGGGCACTTCCACTTATGGTCCTATAGCTTAGGGAAATTAAAATCAAAAAGACACAGCCACCCCAAAGTTTGGGAAGGCTCTGTTTACAAGAACCTCGTTTATGGTACAAGTTCAATATCACAGAAAGCGAAAAATGGATAAAGAAGTTGTGGTACTTAGGTACAATGCAATATCACTCAGCAATGAAATCTATGTCATCAGGCCCGTACCAGCATAATGAGTGGATTCAGGTACGATGATTCTAAGTGAAATAAGTCACACAGAAAAAGAAACATCATAAGATATCACCAATACACGGAATGTAAACTTGGCTACACAGGAACTGAATTACAAAACAGAACAGGGTCTCAAATGTAGAAAACCAACTTATGCTTGCTTAAGGGGAAAGGTGAGTTGGGGTGCTGCATGAAACCAGAGATTGAAATTAGCACAGATACCGTTCCTTAAGCCAAATATGCAATAGACAAGAGCTACTCCTTGCTGAACGAAGTGGACTCAACACCCCATATTAAACGCCTAAGAATATACCTGACTAGAAATAATCTTAAAACCTATGGATTTATATGTCTCCGAAAGAGAATCAAGCGTGTGTACAGTGGCATAAACGCAGCAGTGATAGGATTGGTGAGGTTCGGTGAGCAAATGCAGACCCTTTAAAGTCATATTGCATGGTACCCATTCCATGGGTCTCAACTCTCCAGGTTTAAGGGATTCTTCCTTCAGCTAAAACATGCATGTGGAACGCAGAGTATGATCCACCGTGTAATTTGGAAACGTGTTCAAATGTGTCTCGTTTTCGTCCCCTGGTACTCGGGTGCAACATTCCAGATGCTTTACTAACACTCTCCCCACTTGGAGAGTCAGTGCCTTTAACCTCCTGTTTGGCCCAGTTTGCAATTTCTGTGGAAAATGAACAGGAATAGGGAGAACGAAAGAGAGACTAGCTGGAGGTGTCTGGACGGGCAAATTTAACTCTCATTTCCGACCAGAAAGAGGAATTAACCAAAGGCTCAGCGTGCCGTGCCGGAACTACACTAGGGCCTGATGCAATCCGGTGGTGTTGCGGCCAGCTCACAAGAAAGCGAGTTGAAGAAAGGAGCTCAGGGGCACTGTAATTCACAAACCTGCAGAGTTATAAATGACAGCTATCGTCCAAAAATATATTGAAGTAAGGCTGCCAAGAGGACTTGAAAGCGGGGCAGAATTGCAGGAAATCGATTTCAGGAGGTACACTGGAATTGCATGTAAAGCATAGAAAAGAGGCAGAACGTCCACAATGATGCACTTGGCCAAAAAGGGCGTATGCGTTTTTTCCTGAATATATTCAGGAAAAAACGCATACGCCCTTTTTGGCCAACCAAGCAAACTTGCAAAGGATATCTGCACTACAATGAAGTCTCACAGCCCCCCGGTCAAAAGGGCCATCTGAAAAAAGTGTAAAATCTAGAAAGGCAGGACAGGCCATGGAGAACTGGGAGCCTTGTTATGCTGATGGGCGGGATGTAAATTGCCAACAGCCACTCTGGAGAAGTGTATGGTGTTTCCTGAAACATCTAAAAAACTAAGCAACAGAGCCTAGGGCACTTCCACTTATGGTCCTATAGCTTAGGGAAATTAAAATCAAAAAGACACGGTCACCCCAAAGTTTGGGACGGCTCTGTTTACAAGAACCTCGTTTACGGTACAAGTTCAATATCACAGAAAGCGAAAAATGGATAAAGAAGTTGTGGTACTTACGTACAATGCAATATCACTCAGCAATGAAATCTATGTCATCAGGCCCGTAGCAGCATAATGAGTGGATGCAGGTATGATGAGTCTAAGTGAAATAAGTCACACAGAAAAAGAAACATCATAAGATATCACTACTACACGGAATGTAAACTTGGCTACACAGGAACTGAATTACAAAACAGAACAGGGTGTCAAATGTAGAAAACGAACTTATGCTTGCTTAAGGGGAAAGGTGAGTTGGGGTGCTGCATGAAACCAGAGATTGAAATTAGCACAGATACTGTTCTATAAGCCAAATATGCAATAGACTAGAGCTACTCCTTGCTCAACGAAGTGGACTCAACACCCCATATTAAACGCCTAAGAATATACCTGACTAGAAATAATCTTAAAACCTACGGATTTATATGTCTCCGAAAGACAATCAATCGTGTGTACAGCGGCATAAACGCAGCAGTGATAGGATTGGTGAGGTTAGGTGAGCAAATGCAGACCCTTTGAAGTCATATTGCATGGTACCCATTCCATGGGTCTCAACTCTCCAGGTTTAAGGGATTTTTCCTTCAGCTAAAACATGCATGTGGAACCCAGAGTATGATCCACCGTGTGATCGGGAAACGTGTTCAAATGTGTCTAGTTTTCGTCCCTGGTACTCGGGTGCAACATTCCAGATGCTTTACTAACACTCTCCCCACTTGGAGAGTCAGTGCCTTTAACCTCTTGTTTGGCCCAGTTTGTAATTTCTCTGGAAGATGAACAGGAAGATGGAGAACCAAGGAGAGACTAGCTGGAGGTGTCTGGAAGGGTAAATTTAACTCTCATTTCCCACCAGGAAGAGGAATTAACCAAAGGCTCAGCGTGCCATGCCGGAACCACACTAGGGACTGAAGCAATCCTGCGGTGTTGCGGCCAGCTCACAAAAAAGCGAGTTGAAAAAAGGAGCTCAGGGACACTGTAATTCACAACCCTACAGAGTTATAAATGACACTTATCGTCCAAAAATATATTGAAGTAAGGCTGCCAAGAGGACTTGAAAGCGGGGCAGAATTGCAGGAAACCGATTTCAGGAGGTACACTGGAATTGCATGTAAAGCATAGGAAAAGAGGCAGAACGTCCACAATGATGCACTTGGCCAAAAAGGGCGTATGCGTTCTTTCCTGAATATATTCAGAAAAAACACATACGCCCTTTTTGGCCAACCAAGCAAGCTTGCAAAGGAAATCTGCACTACAATGAAGTCTCACTGCCCCCCGGTCAAAAGGGCCATCTGAAAAAAGTGTAAAATCCAGAAAGGCAGGACAGGCCATGGAGAACTGGGAGCCTTGTTATGCTGATGGGCGGGATGTAAATTGCCAGCAGCCACTCTGGAGAAGTGTATGGTGTTTCCTGAAACATCCAAAAAACAAAGCAACAGAGCCAAGGGCACTTCCACTTATGGTCCTATAGCTTAGGGAAATTAAAATCAAAAAGACACAGCCACCCCAAAGTTTGGGACGGCTCTGTTTACAAGAACCTCGTTTACGGTACAAGTTCAATATCACAGAAAGCGAAAAATGGATAAAGAAGTTGTGGTACTTACGTACAATGCAATATCACTCAGCAATGAAATCTATGTCATCAGGCCTGTAGCAGCATAATGACTGGATTCAGGTACGATGATTCTAAGTGAAATAAGTCACACAGAAAAAGAAACATCATAAGGTATCACTAATACATGGAATGTAAACTTGGCTACACAGGAACTGAATTACAAAGCAAAACAGGGTCTCAAATGTAGAAAACCAACTTATGCTTGCTTAAGGGGAAAGGTGAGTTGGGGTGCTGCATAAAACCAGAGATTGAAATTAGCACAGATACCGTTCCATAAGCCAAATATGTAATAGACAAGAGCTACTCCTTACTCAACGAAGTGGACTCAACACCCCATATTAAACGCCTAAGAATATACCTGACTAGTAAGAATCTTAAAACCTATGGATTTATATGTCTCCGAAAGAGAATCAAGCGTGTGTACAGCGGCATAAACGCAGCAGTGATAGGATTGGTGAGGTTCGGTGAGCAAATGCAGACCCTTTGAAGTCATATTGCATGGTACCCATTACATCGGTCTCAACTCTCTAGGTCTAAGGGATTCTTCCTTCAGCTAAAACATCCATGTGGAACCAAGAGTATGATCCACCATGTGATCGGGAAATGTGTTCAAATGTGTCTCAGTTTTAGTCCCCTGGTACTCGGGTGCAACACTCCAGACGCTTTACTAACACTCTCCCCACTTGGAGAGTCAGTGCCTTTAACCTCCTGTTTGGCCCAGTTTGCAATTTCTGTGGAAGATGAACAGGAATAGTGAAAACCAATGAGAGTCTAGCTCGAGGTGTCTGGACGGGCAAATTTAACTCTCATTTCCCACCAGGAAGAGGAATTAACCAAAGGTTCAGCATGCCGTGCCAGAACCAAACTAGGGCCTGAAGCAATCCTGCAGTGTTGCGGCCAGCTCACAAGAAAGCGAGTTGAAGAAACGAGCTCAGGGGCACTGTAATTCACAAACCTGCAGAGTTATAAATGACAGCTATCGTCCAAAAATATATTGAAGTAAGGCTGCCAAGAGGACTTGAAAGCGGGGCAGAATTGCAGGAAACCGATTTCAGGAGGTAGACAGGAATTGCATGTAAAGCATAGGAAAAGAGGCAGAACGTCCACAATGATGCACTTGGCCAAAAAGGGCGTATGCGTTTTTTCCTGAATATATTCAGGAAAAAACGCATACGCCCTTTTTGGCCAACCAAGCAAGCTTGCAAAGGAAATCTGCACTACAATGAAGTCTCACTGCCCCCCGGTCAAAAGGGCCATCTGAAAAATGTGTAAAATCCAGAAAGGCAAGACAGGACATGGAGAACTGGGAGCCTTGTTATGCTGGTGGGCGTGATGTAAATTGCCAACAGCCACTCTGGAGAAGTGTATGGTGTTTCCTGAAACATCTAAAAAACAAAGCAACAGAGCCTAGGGCACTTCCACTTATGGTCCTATAGCTTAGGGAAATTAAAATCAAAAAGACACGGTCACCCCAAAGTTTGGGACGGCTCTGTTTACAAGAACCTCGTTTACGGTACAAGTTCAATATCACAGAAAGCAAAAAATGGATAAAGAAGTTGTGGTACTTACGTACAATGCAATATCACTCAGCAATGAAATCTATGTCATCAGGCCCGTAGCAGCATAATGAGTGGATGCAGGTATGATGAGTCTAAGTGAAATAAGTCACACAGAAAAAGAAACATCATAAGATATCACTACTACACGGAATGTAAACTTGGCTACACAGGAACTGAATTACAAAACAGAACAGGGTGTCAAATGTAGAAAACCAACTTATGCTTGCTTAAGTGGAAAGGTGAGTTGGGGTGCTGCATGAAACCAGAGATTGAAATTAGCACAGATACCGTTCCATAAGCCAAATATGCAATAGACAAGAGCTACTCCTTGCTGAACGAAGTGGACTCAACACCCCATATTAAACGCCTAAGAATATACCTGACTAGAAATAATCTTAAAACCTACGGATTTATATGTCTCCGAAAGAGAATCAAGCGTGTGTACAGCGGCATAAACGCAGCAGTGATAGGATTGGTGAGGTTCGGTGAGCAAATGCAGACCCTTTGAAGTCATATTGCATGGTACCCATTCCATGGGTCTCAACTCTCCAGGTTTAAGGGATTCTTCCTTCAGCTAAAACATGCATGTGGAACCCAGAGTATGATCCACCGTGTGATCGGGAAACGTGTTCAAATGTGTCTCGTTTTCGTCCCTGGTACTCGGGTGCAACATTCCAGATGCTTTACTAACACTCTCCCCACTTGGAGAGTCAGTGCCTTTAACCTCCTGTTTGGCCCAGTTTGTAATTTCTGTGGAAAATGAATAGGAATAGGGAGAACGAAAGAGAGACTAGCTGGAGGTGTCTGGACGGGCAAATTTAACTCTCATTTCCCACCAGGAAGAGGAATTAACCAAAGGCTCAGCGTTCCGTGCCGGAACTACACTAGGGCCTGAAGCAATCCTGCGGTGTTGCGGCCAGCTCACAAGAAAGCGAGTTGAAGAAATGAGCTCAGGGGCACTGTAATTCACAAACCTGCAGAGTTATAAATGACAGCTATCGTCCAAAAATATATTGAAGTAAGGCTGCCAAGAGGACTTGAAAGCGGGGCAGAATTGCAGGAAATCGATTTCAGGAGGTACACTGGAATTGCATGTAAAGCATAGGAATAGAGGCAGAACGTCCAAAATGATGCACTTGGCCAAAAAGGGCGTATGCGTTTTTTCCTGAATATATTCAGGAAAAAACGCATACGCCCTTTTTGGCCAACCAAGCAAGCTTGCAAAGATAATCAACACTACAATGAAGTCTCACTGCAGCCCAGTCAAAAGGGCCATCTGAAAAATGTGTAAAATCCAGAAAGGCAGGACAGGCCATGGAGAACTGGGAGCCTTGTTATGCTGATGGGCGGGATGTAAATTGCCAACAGCCACTCTGGAGAAGTGTATGGTGTTTCCTGAAACATCTAAAAAACAAAGCAACAGAGCCTAGGGCACTTCCACTTATGGTCCTATAGCTTAGGGAAATTAAAATCTAAAAGACACAGCCACCCCAAAGTTTGGGACGGCTCTGTTTACAAGAACCTCGTTTATGGTACAAGTTCAATATCACAGAAAGCGAAAAATGGATAAAGAAGTTGTGGTACTTACGTACAATGCAATATCACTCAGCAATGAAATCTATGTCATCAGGCCCGTAGCAGCATAATGAGTGGATTCAGGTATGATGATTCTAAGTGAAATAAGTCACACAGAAAAAGAAACATCATAAGATATCACTACTACACGGAAGGTAAACTTGGCTACACAGGAACTGAATTACAAAACAGAACAGGGTCTCAAATGTAGAAAACCAACTTATGCTTGCTTAAGGGGAAAGGTGAGTTGGGGTGCTGCATGAAACCAGAGATTGAAATTAGCACAGATACCGTTCCATAAGCCAAATATGCAATAGACAAGAGCTACTCCTTGCTGAACGAAGTGGACTCAACACCCCATATTAAACGCCTAAGAATATACCTGACTAGAAATAATCTTAAAACCTACGGATGTATATGTCTCCAAAAGTGAATCAAGCGTGTGTACAGCGGCATAAACGCAGCAGTGATAGGATTGGTGAGGTTCGGTGAGCAAATGCAGACCCTTTGAAGTCATATTGCATGGTACCCATTCCATGGGTCTCAACTCTCCAAGTTTAAGGGATTCTTCCTTCAGCTAAAACATGCATGTGGAACACAGAGTATGATCCACCGTGTGATCAGGAAATGTGTTCAAATGTGTCTCAGTTTTCGTCCCCTGGTACTCGGGTGCAACATTCAAGACGCTTTACTAACACTCTCCCCACTTGGAGAGTCAGTGTCTTTAAACTCCTGTTTGGCCCAGTTTGCAATTTCTGCGGAAACTGTACAGGAATAGGGAGAACCAATGAGAGACTAGCTGGAGGTGTGTGGACGGGCAAATTTAACTCTCATTTCCCACCAGGAAGAGGAATTAACCAAAGGCTCAGCGTGCCGTGCCGGAACCACACTAGGGCCTGAAGCAATCCTGCGGTGTTGCGGCCAGCTCACAAGAAAGCGAGTTGAAGAAAGGAGCTCAGGGGCACTGTAATTCACAAACATGCAGAGTTATAAATGACAGCTATCGTCCAAAAATATATTGAAGTAAGGCTGCCAAGAGGACTTGAAAGCGGGGCAGAATTGCAGGAAACCGATAACAGGAGGTAGACGGGAATTGCATGTAAAGCATAGGAAAAGAGGCAGAACGTCCACAATGATGCACTTGGCCAAAAAGGGCGTATGCATTTTTTCCTGAATATATTCAGGAAAAAACGCATATGCCCTTTTTGGCCAACCAAGCAAGCTTGCAAAGGAAATCTGCACTACAATGAAGTCTCACTGCCCCCCGGTCAAAAGGGCCATCTGAAAAAAGTGTAAAATCCAGAAAGGCAGGACAGGCCATGGAGAACTGGGAGCCTTGTTATGCTGATGGGCGGCATGTAAATTGCCAGCAGCCACTCTGGCGAAGTGTATGGTGTTTCCTGAAACATCCAAAAAACAAAGCAACAGAGCCTAGGGCACTTCCACTTATGGTCCTATAGCTTAGGGAAATTAAAATCAAAAAGACACAGCCACCCCAAGTTTGGGACGGCTCTGTTTACAAGAACCTCGTTTACGGTACAAGTTCAATATCACAGAAAGCGAAAAATGGATAAAGAAGTTGTGGTACTTACGTACAATGCAATATCACTCAGCAATGAAATCTATGTCATCAGGCCTGTAGCAGCATAATGAGTGGATTCAGGTACGATGATTCTAAGTGAAATAAGTCACACAGGGCTTACCTGGTGGCGCAGTGGTTGAGAGTCCGCCTGCCGATGCAGAGTACATGGGTTCGTGCCCCGATCCGGGAAGATCCCACATGCCGCGGAGTGGCTGGGCCTGTGAGCCATGGCCGCTGAGCCTGCGCGTCCGGAGCCTGTGCTCTGCAATGGGAAAGACCACAACAGTGAGAGGCCCACGTACCGCAAAAAAAAAAAATAAATAAAAAAATAAAAAAATAAAAAAATAAAAAATAAGTCACACAGAAAAAGAAACATCATAAGATATCACTACTACACGGATGTAAACTTGGTTACACAGGAACTAAATTACTAAACAGAACAGAGTGTGAAATGTAGAAAACCAATTTATGCTTGCTTAAGGGGAAAGGTGAGTTGGGGTGCTGCATACAACAAGAGATTGAAATTAGCACAGATACCGTTCCATAAGCCAAATATATAATAGACAAGTGCTACTCCTTGCTCAACGAAGTGGACTCAACACCCCATATTAAACGCCTAACAATATACCTGACTAGTAAGAATCTTAAAAACTATGGATTTATATGTCTCCGAAAGAGAATCAAGCGTGTGTACAGCGGCATAAACGCAGCAGTGATAGGATTGGTGAGGTTCGGTGAGCAAATGCAGACCCTTTGAAGTCATATTGCATGGTACCCATTCCATGGGTCTCAACTCTCCAGGTTTAAGGGATTCTTCCTTCAGCTAAAACATGCATGTGGAACCCAGAGTATGATCCACCGTGTGATCGGAAAACGTGTTCAAATGTGTCTCAGTTTACGTCCCCTGGTACTCGGGTGCAACATTCCAGACGCTTTACTAACACTCTCCCCACTTGGAGAGTCAGTGCCTTTAACCTCCTGTTTGGCCCAGTTTGCAATTTCTGTGGAAAATGAACAGGAATAGGGAGAACCAATGAGAGACTAGCTGGAGCTGTCTGGACGGGCAAATTTAACTGTCATTTCCCACCAGGAAGAGGAATTAACCAAAGGCTCAGCATGCCGTGCCGGGAAACAAACTAGGGCCTGAAGCAATCCTGCGGTGTTGCGGCCAGCTCACAAGAAAGCGAGTTGAAGAAAGGAGCTCAGGGGCACTGTAATTCACAAACCTGCAGAGTTATAAATGACAGCTATCGTCCAAAAATATATTGAAGTAAGGCTGCCAAGAGGACTTGAAAGCGGGGCAGAATTGCAGGAAACCGATTTCAGGAGGTAGACGGGAATTGCATGTAAAGCATAGGAAAAGAGGCAGAACGTCCACAATGATGCACTTGGCCAAAAAGGGCGTATGTGTTCTTTCCTGAATATATTCAGGAAAAAACGCATACGCACTTTTTGGCCAACCAAGCAAGCTTGCAAATATAATCAACACTACAATGAAGTCTCACTGCAGCCCAGTCAAAAGGGCCATCTGAAAAATGTGTAAAATCCAGAAAGGCAGGACAGGCCATGGAGAACTGGGAGCCTTGTTATGCTGATGGGCGGGATGTAAATTGCCAACAGCCACTCTGGAGAAGTGTATGGTGTTTCCTGAAACATCTAAAAAACAAAGCAACAGAGCCTAGGGCACTTCCACTTATGGTCCTATAGCTTAGGGAAATTAAAATCTAAAAGACACAGCCACCCCAAAGTTTGGGACGGCTCTGTTTACAAGAACCTCGTTTATGGTACAAGTTCAATATCACAGAAAGCGAAAAATGGATAAAGAAGTTGTGGTACTTACGTACAATGCAATATCACTCAGCAATGAAATCTATGTCATCAGGCCCGTCGCAGCATAATGAGTGGATTCAGGTATGATGATTCTAAGTGAAATAAGTCACACAGAAAAAGAAACATCATAAGATATCACTACTACACGGAAGGTAAACTTGGCTACACAGGAACTGAATTACAAAACAGAACAGGGTCTCAAATGTAGAAAACCAACTTATGCTTGCTTAAGGGGAAAGGTGAGTTGGGGTGCTGCATGAAACCAGAGATTGAAATTAGCACAGATACCGTTCCATAAGCCAAATATGCAATAGACAAGAGCTACTCCTTGCTGAACGAAGTGGACTCAACACCCCATATTAAACGCCTAAGAATATACCTGACTAGAAATAATCTTAAAACCTACGGATGTATATGTCTCCAAAAGTGAATCAAGCGTGTGTACAGCGGCATAAACGCAGCAGTGATAGGATTGGTGAGGTTCGGTGAGCAAATGCAGACCCTTTGAAGTCATATTGCATGGTACCCATTCCATGGGTCTCAACTCTCCAAGTTTAAGGGATTCTTCCTTCAGCTAAAACATGCATGTGGAACACAGAGTATGATCCACCGTGTGATCAGGAAACGTGTTCAAATGTGTCTCAGTTTTCGTCCCCTGGTACTCGGGTGCAACATTCAAGACGCTTTACTAACACTCTCCCCACTTGGAGAGTCAGTGTCTTTAAACTCCTGTTTGGCCCAGTTTGCAATTTCTGCGGAAACTGTACAGGAATAGGGAGAACCAATGAGAGACTAGCTGGAGGTGTGTGGACGGGCAAATTTAACTCTCATTTCCCACCAGGAAGAGGAATTAACCAAAGGCTCAGCGTGCCGTGCCGGAACCACACTAGGGCCTGAAGCAATCCTGCGGTGTTGCGGCCAGCTCACAAGAAAGCGAGTTGAAGAAAGGAGCTCAGGGGCACTGTAATTCACAAACATGCAGAGTTATAAATGACAGCTATCGTCCAAAAATATATTGAAGTAAGGCTGCCAAGAGGACTTGAAAGCGGGGCAGAATTGCAGGAAACCGATAACAGGAGGTAGACGGGAATTGTATGTAAAGCATAGGAAAAGAGGCAGAACGTCCACAATGATGCACTTGGCCAAAAAGGGCGTATGCGTTTTTTCCTGAATATATTCAGGAAAAAACGCATACGCCCTTTTTGGCCAACCAAGCAAGCTTGCAAAGGAAATCTGCACTACAATGAAGTCTCACTGCCCCCCGGTCAAAAGGGCCATCTGAAAAAAGTGTAAAATCCAGAAAGGCAGGACAGGCCATGGAGAACTGGGAGCCTTGTTATGCTGGTGGGCGGGATGTAAATTGCCAACAGCCACTCTGTAGAAGTGTATGGTGTTTCCTGAAACATCTAAAAAACAAAGCAACAGAGCCTAGGGCACTTCCACTTATGGTCCTATAGCTTAGGGAAATTAAAATCAAAAAGACACAGCCACCCCAAAGTTTGGGACGGCTCTGTTTACAAGAACCTCGTTTACGGTACAAGTTCAATATCACAGAAAGCAAAAAATGGATAAAGAAGTTGTGGTACTTACGTACAATGCAATATCACTCAGCAATGAAATCTATGTCATCAGGCCCATAGCAGCATAATGAGTGGATGCAGGTATGATGAGTCTAAGTGAAATAAGTCACACAGAAAAAGAAACATCATAAGATATCACTACTACACGGAATGTAAACTTGGCTACACAGGAACTGAATTACAAAACAGAACAGGGTCTCAAATGTAGAAAACCAACTTATGCTTGCTTAAGGGGAAAGGTGAGTTGGGGTGCTGCATGAAACCAGAGATTGAAATTAGCACAGATACCGTTCCATAAGCCAAATAAGCAATAGACAAGAGCTACTCCTTGCTGAACGAAGTGGACTCAACACCCCATATAAACGCCTAAGAATATACCTGACTAGTAAGAATATAAAAACCTACCGATTTATATGTCTCCGAAAGAGAATCAAGCGTGTGTACGGTGGCATAAACGCAGCAGTGATAGGATTGGTGAAGTTCGGTGAGCAAATGCAGACCCGTTGAAGTCATATTGCACGGTACCCATTCCATGGGACTCAACTCTCCAGGTTTAAGGGATTCTTCCTTCAGCTAAAACATGCATGTGGAATCCAGAGTATGATCCACCGTGTGATCGGGAAACGTGTTCAAATGTGTCTCAGTTTTCGTCCCGTAGAACTCGGGTGCAATATTCCAGATGCTTTACTAACACTCTCCCCACTTGGAGAGTCAGTGCCTTTTACCTCCTGTTTGGCCCAGTTTGCAATTTCTGTGGAAAATGAACAGGAATAGGGAGAACCAATGAGAGACTAGCTGGAGGTGTCTGGACGGGCAAATTTAACTCTCATTTCCCACCAGGAAGAGGAATTAACCAAAGGCTCAACATGCCGTGCCGGAAACAAACTAAGGCCTGAAGCAATCCTGCGGTGTTGCGGCCAGCTCAAAAGAAAGCGAGTTGAAGAAAGCTCAGGGGCAGTGTAATTCACAAACCTGCAGAGTTATAAATGACAGCTATCTTCCAAAAATATATTGAAGTAAGGCAGCCAAGAGGAGTTGAAAGCGGGGCAGAATTGCAGGAAACCGATTTCAGGAGGTAGACTGGAATTGCATGTAAAGCATAGGAAAAGAGGCAGAACGTCCACAATGATGCACTTGGCCAAAAAGGGCGTATGCGTTTTTTCCTGAATATATTCAGGAAAAAACGCATACGCCCTTTTTGGCCAACCAAGCAAGCTTGCAAAGGAAATCTGCACTACAATGAAGTCTCACTGCCCCCCGGTCAAAAGGGCCATCTGAAAAAAGTGTAAAATCCAGAAAGGCAGGACAGGCCATGGAGAACTGGGAGCCTTGTTATGCTGATGGGCGGCATGTAAATTGCCAGCAGCCACTCTGGCGAAGTGTATGGTGTTTCCTGAAACATCCAAAAAACAAAGCAACAGAGCCTAGGGCACTTCCACTTATGGTCCTATAGCTTAGGGAAATTAAAATCAAAAAGACACAGCCACCCCAAGTTTGGGACGGCTCTGTTTACAAGAACCTCGTTTACGGTACAAGTTCAATATCACAGAAAGCGAAAAATGGATAAAGAAGTTGTGGTACTTACGTACAATGCAATATCACTCAGCAATGAAATCTATGTCATCAGGCCTGTAGCAGCATAATGAGTGGATTCAGGTACGATGATTCTAAGTGAAATAAGTCACACAGGGCTTACCTGGTGGCGCAGTGGTTGAGAGTCCGCCTGCCGATGCAGAGTACATGGGTTCGTGCCCCGATCCGGGAAGATCCCACATGCCGCGGAGTGGCTGGGCCTGTGAGCCATGGCCGCTGAGCCTGCGCGTCCGGAGCCTGTGCTCTGAAATGGGAAAGACCACAACAGTGAGAGGCCCACGTACCGCAAAAAAAAAATAAATAAAAAATAAAAAAATAAAAAAATAAAAAATAAGTCACACAGAAAAAGAAACATCATAAGATATCACTACTACACGGATGTAAACTTGGTTACACAGGAACTAAATTACTAAACAGAACAGAGTGTGAAATGTAGAAAACCAATTTATGCTTGCTTAAGGGGAAAGGTGAGTTGGGGTGCTGCATACAACAAGAGATTGAAATTAGCACAGATACCGTTCCATAAGCCAAATATATAATAGACAAGTGCTACTCCTTGCTCAACGAAGTGGACTCAACACCCCATATTAAACGCCTAACAATATACCTGACTAGTAAGAATCTTAAAAACTATGGATTTATATGTCTCCGAAAGAGAATCAAGCGTGTGTACAGCGGCATAAACGCAGCAGTGATAGGATTGGTGAGGTTCGGTGAGCAAATGCAGACCCTTTGAAGTCATATTGCATGGTACCCATTCCATGGGTCTCAACTCTCCAGGTTTAAGGGATTCTTCCTTCAGCTAAAACATGCATGTGGAACCCAGAGTATGATCCACCGTGTGATCGGAAAACGTGTTCAAATGTGTCTCAGTTTACGTCCCCTGGTACTCGGGTGCAACATTCCAGACGCTTTACTAACACTCTCCCCACTTGGAGAGTCAGTGCCTTTAACCTCCTGTTTGGCCCAGTTTGCAATTTCTGTGGAAAATGAACAGGAATAGGGAGAACCAATGAGAGACTAGCTGGAGCTGTCTGGACGGGCAAATTTAACTCTCATTTCCCACCAGGAAGAGGAATTAACCAAAGGCTCAGCATGCCGTGCCGGAAACAAACTAGGGCCTGAAGCAATCCTGCGGTGTTGCGGCCAGCTCACAAGAAAGCGAGTTGAAGAAAGGAGCTCAGGGGCACTGTAATTCACAAACCTGCAGAGTTATAAATGACAGCTATCGTCCAAAAATATATTGAAGTAAGGCTGCCAAGAGGACTTGAAAGCGGGGCAGAATTGCAGAAAACCGATTTCAGGAGGTAGACTGGAATTGCATGTAAAGCATAGGAAAAGAGGCAGAACGTCCACAATGATGCACTTGGCCATAAAGGGCGTATGCGTTTTTTCCTGAATATATTCAGGAAAGAACGCATACGCCCTTTTTGGCCAACCAAGCAAGCTTGCAAAGGAAATCTGCACTACAATGAAGTCTCACTGCCCCCCGGTCAAAAGGGCCATCTGAAAAAAGTGTAAAATCCAGAAAGGCAGGACAGGCCATGGAGAACTGGGAGCCTTGTTATGCTGATGATCGGGATGTGAATTGCCAGCAGCCACTGTGGAGATGTGTATGGTGTTTCCTGAAACATCCAAAAAGCAAAGCAACAGAGCCTAGGGCTCTTCCACTTATGGTCCTATAGCTTAGGGAAATTAAAATCAAAAGACACAGCCACCCCAAAGTTTCGGACAGCTCTGTTTACAAGAACCTCGTTTACGGTACAAGTTCAATATCACAGAAAGCGAAAAATGGATAAAGAAGTTGTGGTACTTACGTACAATGCAATATCACTCAGCAATGAAATCTATGTCATCAGGCCCGTAGCAGCCTAATGAGTGGATTCAGGTACGAGTATTCTAAGTGAAATAAGTCACACAGAAAAAGAAACATCATAAGATATCCCTAATACACGGAATGTAAACTTGGCTACACAGGAACTGAATTACAAAACAGAACAGGGTTTCAAATGTAGAAAACCAACTTATGCTTGCTTAAGGGGAAAGGTGAGTTGGGGTGCTGCATGAAACCAGAGATTGAAATTAGCACAGATACCGTTCCATAAGCCAAATATGTAATAGACAAGAGCTACGCCTTGCTCAACGAAGTGGACTCAACACCCCATATTAAACGCCTAAGAATATACCTGACTAGTAAGAATCTTAAAACCTTAGGATTTATATGTCTCCGAAAGAGAATCAAGCGTCTGTACAGCAGCATAAACGCAGCAGTGATAGGATTGGTGAGGTTCGGTGAGCAAATGCAGACCCTTTGAAGTCATATTGCATGGTACCCATTCCATGGGTCTCAACTCTCCAGGTTTAAGGGATTCTTCCTTCAGCTAAAACATGCATGTGGAACGGAGTGTATGATCCACCGTGTGATCGGGAAACGTGTTCAAATGTGTCTCAGTTTTCGTCCCCTGGTACTCGGGTGCAACATTCCAGACGCTTTACTAACACTCTCCCCACTTGGAGAGTCAGTGCCTTTAACCTCCTGTTTGGCCCAGTTTGCAATTTCTTCGGAAGATGAACAGGAATAAGGAGAAGCAATGGGAGACTATCTGTAGGTGTCTGGACGGGCAAATTTAACTCTCATTTCCCACCAGGAAGATAAATGAACCAAAGGCTCCGCGTGCCATGCTGGAACTAGATTAGGGCCTGAGGAGATCCTGCGGTGTTGCGGCCAGCTCACAAGAAAGCGAGTTGAAGAAAGGAGCTCAGGGGCACTGTAATTCAGAAACCTGCGGAGTTATAAATGACAGCTATCATCCAAAATTATACTGAAGTAAGGCTGCGAAGAGGACTTGAATGCGGGGCAGAATTGCTGGAAACTGATTTCAGAACGTACACGGGAGTAGCTCTTAAAGCATAGGAAAAGAGACAGAACTTGGAAAATAATGCACTTGGCAAAAAAGGGTATATGTGTTTTATCCAGAGCTCTCATACCTGAGGGGATGAGATTCCCAGCAGGCTCCAACTGCCACCTGAGGGCTCACATTGCCAAGGCAACGTGAGCATGCCAGGCAGGAGTTACCTCACAGCAGAGGTCCCACCTCACAGAAGGGTGAGAAACCCAGCCAACATCAGACTCTCACCAGAGGGCCCACATCACCAAGGGGATGGGAACCAGGCAGGAGTGTCTTCACATCAGTGGGGCCACATCATCAAAAGCTGAGGTACTCAGCACATGTGTCCTCAAACCAGAGGACCCACATCACCAAGGACCTCGGAGTGAGGCAGGCAGGAGTAGTCTCACAACACTGGGCCCATAGAATAAAAAAGTGAGGAATCCAGCAGTTGGAACCTCCCAGCAGGCGGCCCAGAGCACCGAGGCCATGGGATCCAGGCCACAGTGAACTCACAGAAGAGGGCCCATGTCATGAAACTGAGCAACCCAGCCATTGGGACCTCAGAGCAGGAGGCCCACATCCCCATGGGGATGGAATTCTGGTAGGAGTGTCCTCGCACCACTGAGAACGTATCAGAAAATTTTGGGCGACCAGCAGTTAGGGCCTGACGCCAGAGGACCCTCATCACCAAGGGAAGGAGGCTCCCAGCAGGCTCCAACTGCCACCAGAGGGCTGACGTCGCCAAGGCGATGTGTGCCAACCAGGCACGAATGACCTCACAGCAGAGGGCCCACCTCAGAGAAGTGTGACGAACCCAGTCAGGATCAGACTCGCACCAGAGGGCCCACATCACCAAATGGATTGGAACCAGGCAGGAGTGTCCTCACATGAGTAGGGCCACATCATCTAAAGGTGAGGAACCCAGAACATGTGGCTTCAAACCATAGGACACCCATCACCAAGGGGCTGGGAGTGAGGCAGGCAGGAGGAGCCTCATAACAGAGGGCCCAAAAATAAGAAAGGTGAGGAATCCAGCAGTTGGAACCTCCCAGCAGGCGGCCCAGAGCACAGAGGCTAGAGGATCCAGGCCAGAGTGAACTAACACCAGACAGCCCACATCATGAAACTGTGAGCAACCCAGACATTGGGACCTCAGAGCAGAAGGCCCACATCCCCATGGTGATGGGAACATGACAGGAGTGTCCTGGCATCACTGGGCTCACATCAGAAAACGTGGGGTGTTCAGAAGTTAGGGCCTGACGCTAGAGGTCACTCATCACCGAGAGGAGGAGGCTCCCAGCAGGCTCCAGCTGCCACCAGAGGGCCAACGTCGCCAAGGTGATGTGTGCCAGCCTGGCAGGAGTGACCTCACAGCAGAGGGCCCACCTCACAGAAGGGTGAGGAACACAGCCAGGATCAGACTCTCACCAGAGGGCCCACATCACCAAGGGGATGGGAACCAGGCAGGAGTGTCCCCACACCAGTGGGACAACATCATCGAAAGGTGAGGATCCCAGCACATGTGTCCTCAAACCAGAGGAACCACATCACCAAGGGGTTCGGAATGAGGCTGGCAGGACTGGCCTCACAACACAGGGTCCATAGAATATAAAAGTTGAGGAATCCAGCAGTTGGAACCTCCCAGCAAGTGGCCCAGAGCACCGAGGCTATGGGATCCAGGCCGCAGTGAACTCACAGCAGAGGGCCCACATCATGAACCTGTGAGCAGCCCAGCTGTTGGGACCTCAGAACAGAAGGCCCACATCCCCATTGGGATGGGAACCTGGCAGGAGTGGCTTTGCACCACTTAGCACATATCAGAAAATGTTAGGAGCCCAGCAGTTAGGGCCTGATGCCAGGGGGCCCTCATAACTGAGGGGAGGAGACTCCCAGCAGGTTCCAACTGCCAACAGAGGGCCCACGTCTACAAGGTGGCATGCACCAGCCAGGCAGTAGTGACCTCACAGCAGAGGGCCTATCTCACAGAAGGGTGAGGAACCGAGGCAGGATGAGACTCTCACCAGAGGGCCCACAACACCAAGGGGATGGGAACCAGTCAGGACTGTCCTCCCACCAGTGGGGCCACATCATCGAAGGTGAGGAACCCAGCACATGTGGCCTCATATCAGAGGACATACATCACAAAGGGGATGGGAGTGAGGCAGGTAGGAGTAGCCTAAAAACAGAGGGCCCAAAGAATAAAAAAAGTGAGGAATCCAGCATTTGGAACCTCCCAGCAGGCGGCCGAGAGCACAGAAGCTATGGGATGCAGGCAGGAGTGAACTAAGAGCAGAGAGCCCACATCATGAAACTGTGAGCAACCCAGGCATTGGGACCTCAGAGCAGAAAGCCCACATCCCCATGGGGATGGGAACCTGACAGGAGTGTCCTGGCATCACTGGGCTCACATCAGAAAACGTGGGGAGCCCAGCAGTTAGAGCCTGATGCTAGAGGGCCGTCATCACCGAGGGCAGGAGGCTCCCAGCAGGTTCCATGTGCCAACAGAGGGCCCACATCGCCAAGGTGATGTGTGCAAGTCAGGCAGGATTGACCTCACAGCAGAGGGCCTACCTCACAGAAGAGTGAGGAACCCAGCCAGGATAAGACTGTCACCAGAAGGCCCACATCACCAAGGGGATGGGAACCAGGCAGGAGTGTCCTCACACCAGTGGGGCCACATCATTGAAAGTTGCCTAACCCAGCACATGTGGCCTCAAACCAGAAGACCCACATCACGAAGGGGTTGCGAGTGAGGCAGGCAGGAGGAGCATCACAACACAGGACCCATAGAATACAAAAGTTGAGGAATCGAGCAGTTGGAACCTCCCAGCAGGCAGCCAAGACCACAGAGGCTATGGGATCCAGGCCACAGTGAACTAACACCAGAGAGCCCACATCATGAAATTGTGATCAACCCAGCCGTTGGAACCTCAGAGCAGAAGGCCCACATCCCCATGGGGATGGGAACCTAAGAGGAGTGCTTGAGCAACACTGGGCTCACTAAGAAAAGTTGGGGAGCCCAGCAGTTAGGGCCTGACGTCAGAGGGCCCTCATCACAGAGCTGAGGAGGCTCCCAGCAGGGTCCAATTGCCACCAGAGGGCTCATGTCAACAAGGCGAGGTGAGCAACCCAGGCAAGAGTTACCTGATAGTAGAGGGCCCACCTCACAGATGGGTGAGGAACCCAGCCAGGATCAGACTCTCACCAGAGGGCCCACATCACAAAGGGGATGGGACCCAGTCAGGATTATCCTCACACCAGTGGGGCCTCATCATCTTAAGGTGAGGAACCCAGCACATGTGTCCTCAAACCAGAGGACCCACATCACCAAGGGCCTTGGAGTGAGGCAGGCAGGAGTAGCCTCACAACACAGGGCACATAATATAAAAAACGTGAGGATTCCAGCATTTAGACCTTCCAGCAGGCGGCCCAGAACACCGAGGCTATGGGATCCAGGCCACAGTGAACTCACAGCAGAGGGCCCACATCACAAAACTGTGAGCAACCCAGGAGTTGAGACCTCAGCGCAGAAGGACCACATCCCCATGGGAATGGGAACCTGGCTGGAGTGTCCTCGCACCACTGGGCGCACATCAGAAAATGTGGGGAGCCCACCATTTAGGGCCTGACGCCAGAGGGCCGTCATCACCGAGAGGAGGAGGCGCCCTGCACGCTCCAACTGCCACCAGAGGGCTCACGTCTCCAAGGTGACGTGTGCCAGCCAGGCAGGAGTGACCTCACAGCAGAGGGCCTACCTCACAGAACGTTGAGGAACCCAGCCAGGATTAGACTCTCGCCAGAGGGCCCACCTCACCAAGGGGATGGGAACCAGGCAGGAGTGTCCTCACACGAGTGGGGTCACATCATCGAAAGGTGAGGAACGCAGCACATGTGGCCTCAAGCCATAGGACAGTCATCACCAAGGGGCTGGCAGTGAGGCAGGCAGGAGGAGCCTCACAACAGAGGGCACATAGAATAAAAAAGTTGAGGAATCCAGCAGTTGGAACCTCCCAGCAGGCGGCTCAGAGCACCGATGATAAGGGATCCTTGCCGGAGTGAACTCACAGCAGAGGGCCCACATCATGGTACTGTGAGCAAGCCAGCCGTTTTGACCTCAGAGCAGAAGGCCCATATCGCCATGGGGATGGGAACCTGGCAAGAGTCTCCTCACACACTTGGCGCACATCAGAAAATGTGGGGAGCCCAGCAGTTATGGCCTAAGGCAAGAGGGCCCTCATCACCGAGGGGAGGAGGATCCCAGCACACTCCAACTGCCACCAGAGGGCCCACGTCGCCAAGGTGACGTGTGCCAGACAGGCATGATTGACCTCACAGCAGAGGGCCCACCTCACAGAAGGGTGAGGAACCCAGCCAGGATCAGACTCTCACCTGAGGGCCCACATCAGCAAGGGGATGGGAACCAGTCAGGACTGTCTTCCCTCCAGTGGGGTCACATCATCGAAAGGTGCGGAACCCAGCACATGTGGCCTCAAATCAGAGGACACATATCACAAAGGGAACGGGAGTGAGGCAGGCAGGAGTAGCCTAAAAACAGAGGTCCCAAAGAATAAGAAAGGTGAGGAATCCAGCAGTTGGAACCTCCCAGCAGGCGGTCCAGAGCACAGAAGCTATGGGATGCAGGCAGGAGTGAACTAACAGCAGAGTGCCCACATCATGAAACTGTGAGCAACCCAGGCTTTGGGACCTCAGAGCAGAAGGCCCACACCCCAATGGGGATGTGAACCTGGCTGGAGTGTCCTCGCACCACTGGGCACACATCACAAAATGTGGGGAGCCCAGCAGTTAGGGCCTGATGCCAGAGGGCCCTCATCACCGAGGAGAGGAGGCTCCCAGCAGGCTCCAAGTGCCACCAGAGGGCTCATGTCCACAAGGCGAGGTGAGCAAGCCAGGCAGGAGTGACCTCACATCAGACGGCCTACCTCACAGATGGGTGAGGAACCCAGCCAGGATCAGACTCTCAACAGAGGGCCCACATCACCAAGGGGATGTGAACCAGGCAGGAGTCTCCTAAGACCATTGGTCCCACATCATCGAAAGGTGAGGAACCCAGCACATGTGGCCTCAAACCAGACGACACACATCACGAAGGGGCTGGGAGTGAGGCAGGCAGGAGGATCCTCACAACAGAGGGCCCAAAAATTTAAAAAAGTGAGGAATCCAGCAGTTGGAACCTCCCAGCAGGCGGCCAAGAGCACAGAGGCTATGGGATCCAGGCTTCTGTGAACTAACACCAGAGAGCCCACATCATGAAAATGTGAACAACCCAGCCGTTGGGACCTCAGAGCAGAAGGCCCACATCCCCATGGAGATGGGATCCTAAGACGAGTGCCAAAGCATCACTGGGCTCACTAAGAAAAGTTGGTGAGCCCAGCAGTCAGGGCCTGATGCAAGAGGGCCCTCATCACCGGGGGGAAGAGATTCCCAGCACGCTCCAACTGCCACCACACGGCTGACTTCACCAAGGCAATGTGTGCCAGCCATGCAGGAGTGACCTATCAGCAGAGGGTCTCCCTCACAGGTGGGTGAGGAACAAAGCCAGGAACAGACTCTCACCAGGGGGTCCACATAACCACGTGGATGAGAACCAAGCAGGAGTGTCCTCACACTAGTGGGGCCACATCATCGAAAGGTGAGGAACCCAGCAAAAGTGGCCACAAACCAGAGGACCCACATCACCAAGGGGTTGAGAGTGAGGTAGGTGTCTGGACGGGCATATTTAACACTCATTTCCCACCAGGAAGAGGAATTAACCAAAGGCTCAGCGTGCCCTGCCAGAAGCAGATTAGGGCCTGAAGCAGTCTTGCGGGTTTGCGGCCAGCTCACAAGAAAGCGAGTTGAAGAAAGGAGCTCAGGGGCCCTGTAATTCACAAACCTGCAGAGTTATAAATGACAGATAACGTCCAAAAATATATTGAAGTAAGGCTGCGAAGAGGACTTGAAAGCGGGGCAGAATTGCAGGAAACCGATTTCAGGAGGTAGACTGGATTTGCATTTAAAGCATAGGAAAAGAGGCAGAACATCGACAATGATGCACTTGGCAACAAAGGGCGTATGAGTTTGTTCCTGAATATATTCAGGAAAAAACACATACGCCCTTTTTGGCAAACCAAGCAAGCTTGCAATGGAAATCCGAACTACTATGAAGTGTCACTTCCCCCCGGTCTAAAGGGCCATCTGAGAAAAGTGTAAAATCCAGAAAGGCAAGACAGGCCATGGGGAAAAAGGAGCCTTGTTATGCTGATGGGCGGGATGTACATTGCCAACAGCCACTCTGGAGAAGTGTATGGTGTTTCCTGATACATCTGAAAAACAAAGCAACAGAGTCTAGGGCATTTCCACTTATGGTCCTATAGCTTAGGGAAATTAAAATCAAAAAGACACAGCCACCCCAAAATTTACAACGGCTCTGTTTACAGGAGCCTCTTCTACAGTACAAGTTAAATATCCCAGAGAACAAATAATTGATAAAGAAGTTGCGGTACTTATGTACAACAGAATACCACTCAGCAATGAAATCTGTGTCACCAGGCCTGTACCAGCATAATGAGTGGATTGAGGCATGATGATTCTAAGTGAAATAAGTCACACAGAAAAAGAAACATCATAAGGTATCACTAATGCACGGAATGTAAACTTGGCTACACATGAACTGAATTACAAAACAGAACAGGGTCTCAAGTTTAGAAAACCAACTTATGCTTGCTTAAGGGGAAAGGTGAGTTGGGGTGCTGCATAAAACCAGAGTTTGAAATTAGCACAGATACCGTTCCATAAGCCAAATACGTAATAGACAAGACCTACCCCTTGCTCAACGAAATGGACTCAACAATGAGGTATCACCTCACACCTGTTAGAATGGGCATCATCTGAAAATCTACAAACAACAAATGCTGGAAAGTGTGTGGAGAAAAGGAAGCCTCTTCCACTATTGTTGGGAATATAAATTGATACAGTCACTATGGAGAACAATATGGAGTTTCTTAAGACACTAATAATAGAATTACCATATGATACAGCAATCCCAGGACTGGACATATACCCAGACAAAACCATAAATCAAAAAGAGACATTCACCGCAATGTTCATTGCATCACTATTTACAATATCGAGGTAATGGAAGCAACCTAAATGCCCACAGACAGACGAATGCATAAAGATGTGGTACATATATAAAATGGAATATTACTAAGCCATGAAAGGAATGAAATTGGGTCATTTGTAGAGACGTCGATGGATCTAGAGACTGTCATACAGAGTGAAGTAAGTCAGAAAGAGAAAAACAAATCTTGTATATTCATGCATATATGTGGAACCTAGAAAAACTGTACAGATTAACCGTTTTGCAAGGCATAAATAGAGCAACAGATGTAGACAACAATCGTATGGACAACAAGGGGGGAAAGCTCTTGGAGGGGTGGTGGTGGGAGGAGTTGAGAGATTGGGATTGGCATGTAAACATTTATATGTATAAAATAGATAACCAATGAGAAGCTGCTGTATAAAAATATAAAATAAAATTCAAAATTAAAAAGAAATAAAATTTAAAAAATAAAACAGAAAAAACAATTATTCCCTTCACATACATGTATTTATATGAATAAATTATTTCCATGCTTATATCTGTAAATACAAAAAAGAGGAATAAAATCTACCTTGAACCAAAAACGAAAAAGAGAAACAAAAAAACAGAACCCACCAGTTACTCAGAGGAAAACCGTATCAGGGCACTTGCTCCAGTTGTAAACAATTCTGAAGTTGGTCAGTGGTGGGGAATCGTCTCCCATTCAGCCAGCAGCCCCCACACAACAAGCGTCCTCATTGCAAAGCTGGGGCACCGTGCCGAGGCATCTGTGAGTAAACGTGAGCTGAACCCCAGGCCAGTTGCTGCTGAACTGTTCCCGCCCTTCCCAGGTAAAACACCTGAATATATACAAGGACTTGAAAGCCTAGAGGAAGGGCCATGGAGCCACACGAGTGACAGCATGCCAGCTGACTTGGTGCCTGCAGGCCAGCCAGGATGGTCCTGGCCCTGGGTGCTCTTCTGGAAGATTTCCATTTCCCTGCCTGAGATACCCGTCCTGTCCCTGCCCCCACTGCTTTTTTCCTTCCTCACCTCTGCCCAGGGAGAAATTCCAGCAGCAGGTATGGGTGACACATCCTCTTCTTTAGCAGGTGGCAGCCTGGCAACTGCTGCAGAAAGTCCAGCAGAGCCCCACTCACACTGGGCCACCCACAAAGCCGTGGCCTCTCACTCCCTCCCACCAGCCCAGCCCCGAGACTGCTGACAGGGCAGAGAAAATGGCGTCAGGCACAGCTGCAGGGGCTTTTGCTGCCTGGAGTGGTATTTATATTGATCTCAACCCAGGCACACCTGGGGAGGGCTGGCCGGCATGGTAAGGCTGCCCAGGTCAGCCAATCATCACCCCTCAGGGGCTCACAGTTGCAGAAAATGGAACTTGCTGAACCGGCCAGGTCCAAGGAACAGGTGTGGGCTCCTGAGAGTCAGGATAGACAAGGGGCTGCAGCTTTGGCTTGTTTTCTAATCATTTTATCTGGCCCATGAGTGGGAGACAACTTCAAGAAAACCCTCTCCTAATGAGAGGAACCCAGGAGTCAGGGAGAGGAGGGGTGGGTGGTGGTTGGAGACAGAGGTCTGGTGCCCTGGGTGCAGTGGAAGTCTCTGGAAGACCAGGTGGAGGGAGGCCACACAGAGTGATGCCCAGGGTCACAGACCTGTCGGAGCTGCTGTTTGTTAGTTCAAGTCCTGCTCTGAGGTGCTCTGTGTCAGCTCTGAGAGACAGGTGAGCTGGGGGTGCTCTTCAATGAGGGCTATGTGCATGGTTCCTGTGTGCCCAGCCCTGCCACGGTACCTGCAAGGGTAGCTCTGTATCCTGGGAGGGGCCTGACCATGAGAGCCCCGTGGGCTGGGTTGGGGGTGGGGTACCTGCCCAGGAGAGCTCCATATCCTGGGATTGGCCTGACCACGAGAGCCCCATGGGCTGCTGGGGACCTGGTAAAGGATGTCAGGACAGTCAGTGAAGCCACCGAGGATATACCTCCAGTTGCTCCTGATCCCTACACCCTGCTGGTCATTCTACCAACCACCAGGACATGGTATTCTGTATTAGTCTTCAATGATGCCTTCTTTTGTATTCCATTAGTCCCAGAGTCACAAGAAATTTTGGCTTGTGAGTGGCAGGACTCAACATACAACTAAAACAATACTTCCGGGCCGTCTTGCCCCAAGGGTTCAAAAATTCCCACACCATCTTTGGGGAAAGCTTAGCTAACGACCGAAAAGTTCTACCTCTGGAAAAGGAAACCCTCCTTCAATATGCAGACGACATTCTGATCGCCAGCCCTACTAAGGAGGCCTCTGAACTACCAAGCCAATAAAGGATAGAAGTTGTCCAAGAAAAAGCTCAAATATCACAGACTGCAGTGACCTGCCTGGGCTTCATTCTCACACAAGGTCAGAGAAGCCCATCCCAGGAAAGGGAAGAAACCATTTGCAGCCTTACCCCTTTCTAAAACTAGAAGACAGCTTAGGGGTTCCTGGGGAGGCCAGGGTTTGCTGCTTCTGGATCCCTAACTACAGTCTACTAGCTGGGCCTCTATATGAAACACTGAAAGGAAAAGATGATGATCCTTTTGAACAGAATCCAGAAGTGGCCTTTCAAGAATGGAAAGAGCAGTCAATTCAGACCCTTGCCCTGGAACTCCCTAATTGAGCTAAACCCTTTGACCTTTCCATTCCCGGTGAAAGGTGAATCGCCATTGGAGAATTAGTGCAAAAACTGGGACCACTTGAAATGGAACAACGCAAGAATGCCATCCAGGTAGGATAAACTACAGTCACCAAGGGGCTTGGCCCACTGCCACATCTGGCCAAGATACTGGCGGTATCTAAAAACCTGGAAATCAGCAGCCCAAAAGGCCACCTCCCTCCTAAGGGAAAAGGACCCCACGTGGTGATCCTAATCACCAACCATGCCCTGAAGTTGCAGGGTTCGCTCCGTGGGCACACCGACCTCGAGTGAGGAGGCCCTCCAACTCCAACATCCAGAGAGATAACCGGGGGCAACAGGGCACCATGACGACTCGTGTGAACATCACTTGACCTGGAGTTTCTCTCATAAAACAACAATAGTGTGTCCCGAAGGAGTAGACTACTGCTTGCAGGACTTCCTGCACCCGGAGGGGAGCTAATAATCTTGGCGGGGGAACCGTATATCACACCGTCACCATAGAAAAGCCTACAGACACCGTGATGATGGTGACCAATAAGACCGGCTGGACTCCTGTTTACTTCAAAAGGCTGTTGACTCAGTGGCCATCATGGTCCTTGATCACCACTGACCCTGGACTGTCTGGGAGTTGAGCGGGCAGGGCTCTGACACCTGGTGCTGTTTTTACGTTAATTCAGGGGCCTAATTGAAGAAAGAGCAGACTACTGGTCAGAGCATCTAGGCTGGCAGAAACGGTCAGCCTAAGGTGGCCGAACAAATGTGGGGCGGGGTGAAACCGGCCCCCACAGCGTCTCTGCACATCTCTTTCCTGGACCCTTAAAGGTCATTAGAATCTATAACACTTCCAATGCTGGTGCTCAGGCGGACGAGCAGGGAGGCAGGGGTCCTGGGGCCAATCAACGTCACCTGGAGGCTGCTGGGGAGAAGTTCTGACCCTCGTCCCCTGGTATGAGGGCTCCCAACTCAGCACTCAGCAGTTACAGAAGAAGGGTCTGCACCCTCAGCACTCCAAGAATGAGGAACGGGACAAAAGGCAGAGGAGGGGTTTGTCCCCAGCAAAGCCCATTAAAAATCCCTGGGAGATAAAAATAGAATGTGGGCAATAAAGTCAAGTCTGACCTTTTTTATCCTTTGTGCTTTGTCTAATTTCACGTGCTCCTAGGGTCCCGCATGCAGAGGTTCCACACCCGGCACTTCAGACCAGATTTCCTGGTGCAGAATGGCTGGGTCGACACCTCAGCTCCTGGGGCCCAGTGCAGACTCCGAGATATAGAGCCTGAGCTGCAGCCAACCCGGCCCTTGAGAGCTCCGCCCCCTCCCTCCCACTGACTCTGACAGGATCTCTACACAGCAGCCCAGCCCACAGCCCACGGGGTAGTGCATGCTCTCACCTCTCCATTCTCTGATGAAAATATAAAGTTTCCTTTGCTTGGGAACCAAACTCAGTCTCGATCTGTTGGCCCCAATGACACTGGGCAGGGGGACCCTTGTTGGGGTCCACTCTGGAGGATCAGTAACAGAAATTGAGACTATTGTAACTTCAATGAACAGATGTGTGAGCCAAACTGTAGTTAACATAGAACAGTTTATAAGGCTCGGGTAAAATAAGATGTTTCTAACACTTCCATTTGATATTTCCATCACTTTATTATAAGCAAGTTCAGTGAAAAGGTTTGTCTTATTTATCAGGTCAATATTAGAGAAATGAAGTGATTTCTTTCCAAGGATGTACATCTAATAATCTTGGTTAAAGCTTCAATCTTGTTTTAAATGCTTTTCCATTGAAAATGATACCTCTCTTTCAGCTCCCCCATTTCTGAGAAGTATAAAATCTTATAATTTATTATTACCAAAGGGGAAAGGTGGGAGGAGGGATAAATTAACAGTTTGGAATTAACACATACACACTGCTATGTATAAAATAGATCATCAACAAGGAACTACTGTATAGCACAGGGAACTACACTCAATATTGTGCAATAACCTATAAGGGGAAATAATCGGAAAAAGAATAGATATTTTTATTGACATCATCTATCAATGACAGTTAAAGTGTAACCTAAGGGAAGCCGGTGGTGAGTGCTTCTGACCCTGAAGACTTCAGTCATCTAAAGTTTGGACTCTGCCTACTTCCCAAGGCCCTTAATGAACATATGTGTAGCCGTAGCTTAAAAAACTCCCCAGTTTGGGTTTCGGGGAGACACTGATTTTGAAAAAGCCCTGGTGTTCTCCTTACATGAATGGGACTCTTCCTACTGCTAAAACATGTCTGTCACATCCAGAGGATGGTATACCGTCTGATCGGGAAGAGTTTGGAAAAGGCATCTCATCTCCTCATCTCCTGGTGCTCGGGTTCACCCCTCCAGCGTCTTTACTAACAGTCTCCCCACTTGGAGATGTCAACACTGTCAACATCCTGTTGCGTACAGTTTGGAATTTGTCCAGAGGATGAAGCGGAAGGATGAGGAACAATGAGAGACAAGTCCTAGGTGTTCAGACAGGCACATGTCACTCTAATTTCCAATCAGGAAGATGAATTGACCAAAGGCTAGGGTTGCCCATGGAAACAGTATAGGGCTTGAGGAAATCCCACTGCTTTGTGGCCAGTTCCCATAAACACAAGTTGAACAATGGAACTCAGGGGCAGTAAAATTCACGAAACTGCAGAGTTGAAAATATCTATCACTGAAAAATGTCTTGAGGAAAGTCAGAGAAGAGGATTGGCAAGCAAGGGAGAATGGCAGGAAAGGGATTTGAGGAGGTAGAAAGGACTCGCCATTAAGCACAAGAAAAGGGGCTGAACATTGCCGACATTGCAGTTGGCCAAAAAGGCTGTATGCGTTTTTTTCTGTATATATTCAAGAAAAGGGCATACACTTTTTTAGCCAACCAAACAGGTGGGCACTGGAAATCAATACTACAAAAGATATCACTTCACATCAGTCAGAAGAGCCATCCTCATAAAGTGTAAACGCCAGAAATGCAGGACAGGGCAAGGAGAAGAGGGAGCCCTGTGAGGCTTATAGTGGAAATGTATATTGCCAACGGCCATTCTGGAGAAGTGTATTGTGTTTACTAAAGCATCTAAAAAATGAGCTACAGAGCATAGGGCACTTGCACTCATGGGCGTATATCTTGGGAAAAACAAAAATCGAGAGGACACAGGCACCCCAATGTTTACTGCCTCTCTGTTTAAAAGATCCTCGACTAGGATATAACTTAAATGTCTCTGGAGGGAAAAAATGGATAGAGATGTGGTACTTATGTAGAGTGGAATATTACTCAGCCTGGAAATCAATGAAATATGGCCAGTTGTAACAACTCCGGAGGAGTTACGTATGATCATTCTAAGTGACATAAATATGTAGAAAACACGCGTAAGGCTGCCAAACGGGAAAGGTGGGGAGGGGTGAGGCATCATCCAGGAGGTTGAAATTAGCAAAGATACCATTCCAAATACCAAACTGATAATCAACAAGGCCTACACGGTAGCTAAAAGAACTGCACTCAGCACACTCAAGTCACCGGAAAAGAATATCTATGACTGGTAAGAATCTGAAAAAGAAATTATTGATGTCTCTCTGTACGTGAATCAAGTGGATGTACAGCAGCAAGAAACAGAGCTTTGAAAATCAGCTGTAAACAACATAGTAATAAATTGAAAAAAATAAACGACAGAGAGACAGAGAAAACCTCTTACAACTTTTCCTCAGGGACGGTGATGCAACATGGATTGAACACATCTAGACCCACAGCAGGATGAGACATAAGGCTGGAAACTGTTCGCGCTAAGAGAAATGTGAGGTTGGGTGAGGAAATGCACACCCTTTAAAGTAATACTACCTGGTACCCATTCAATGGGTCCCAAATCTGCAGGTTCAAGGAATCTTCCTACAGCTAAAACATGCATGGAAAACCCAGAGGACTGTACACCATGTGATCGGGAGATGTGTCTAAAATGCACCTCATTTATCCTCTCCTGGTGCTCCTGTTCATCATTCCAGCCACGTTACTTAGAATCTCCCCACTTAGAGAATCAGCACATTTAAACTTCTGTTTCACACATTTTGCAAATTGTGAGGAGGATGAACGGGAACAGGGGGAACCAATGAGAGAATAGTTGTAGGGGTTTGGACGGGCACATGTCACTCTAATTTCCCATTAAGAATAAGAATTAAAAAAAGGCTCAGCCCGCCTCGCCAGAGCCAAAATAGGGCCTGAAGCAATCCTGCGGTTTTGAGGCCAGCTCACAAAAGAGCAACTTAAAAAATGGAGCTCAGGGTCACTGCAATTCACAAACCTGCAGAGTTATAAATGAAAACTAACGTCCAAAAATATGTTGAGGTAAGGCAAAGAAGAGGATCTGAATGCAAGACAGAATTGCAAGAAACAGATTTCAAGAGATAGATTGGACTCGCCTTTAAAGCACATGAAAAGCGGCAGAATTTCGACAATGATGCAGTTGGCCCAAAAGGGAGTATGCGTTTTTTCCTGAATATATCCAGGAAAAAACGCATACGCACTTTATGGGCAACCAAGCAAGCAAGCAATGCAAATGTGCACAACAAAGAAGTCTCATTTCCCACCGGTCAAAAGGGCCATCCGAAAAAATTGTAAAAACCAGAAATGCAGGACAGGCCATGGAGAACAGGGAGCCTTTATACGCTGATGGACAGTGTGTGAACTGCCGAGAGCCACTCTGGAGAAGTGTATGGTGGTTCCTAAATCATCTAAAAAACAGAGCGACAGAGCATAGGGCACTTCCAATCACGGGAGTATATCTAGGGAAGTCTAAAAATCAACAAGACACAAGCACACCACAGTTTAGGGCTACTCTGTTTACAAGAACCTCAACTTCAGTACACCTTAAATATCCCAGGAAAGAGAACAATGGATAAAGAAAATGTGGTACTTATGTACAATGGAATATCTCTTCACCATGAAATCAATGTAATAAGGCTAGTAGAAGGATAAAGAGTGGATTGAGGTCCGATAATACTACTTGAAATAAGTCAAACAGAAAAAGAAACATATCATAAGATATCACTTATAGAGGGAGGATAAATATGGCTGCACAAAAAATGAATTACAAAACAGAACAGTGTCTCACATTTAGAAAACACACTTATGTCAGCTTAAGGGGAAAGGAGAGGTGGGGTGATGTATAAAACCAGAGTTTGAAATTAGCACAGATACCGTTCAATAAACCAAATAGGTATCAGACAAGATCTACACCTTGCTCAATGAACTGGCCTCAACACACCCTATAAACCACAGAGAAATATATCTGAGTAATAAGAATCTTAAAACCCATGTATTGATATATCTCCATAAGGGAATCAAGTGTGAGCAGAGCGGCACAAACACAGCAGTGAAAATGAGCTAAACCCCATTATAGAAATAAATTTTAAAACCAAAACGCAGAAACAATGAAAGAGAGAAAAATTCTTACAAAATTCGCTCAGGGGCTGTGATGCAACCTGGAATGACCACATATAAACCCACAGCTGGATAAGACATAAGGCTGGACACTTGGGGCTGAAAGGATTGGAGAGCTTTGGTGAGCAACTGCCGAAAGTTTAATGCAATACTTCATGCTACTTATTCCAAGGGTCCCAACACTCCAAGTTGAAGGGAATCTTCCTACAGCTAAACCATGCATGGGAAATCCAGCGGATGATATACCATATGATCGGGAAAGGTTTCTAAAATGCACCTCATTTTCCTCTCCTGGGGCTCCGGATCAACATTTCAGCCACTTTACTAACAACATCTCCACATGGAGAGTCAATGCCTTTAAGTTCCGGTATCACACAGTCTGCAGTTAGTGCGGAGGATGAATGGGAATAGGGGGAACCAGTGAGAAAATAGCTGTAGCGGTTTCAATGGGCACATGTCACTCTAATTTCAATTCAGGAAGAAGAATTAACCAAAGGCAGAGCAAGGCGCCCCAGAAGAAGAATAGGGCCTGAAGAAATCCTGTGGATATGAGGCAAGATCACAAAAATAAGAGCTGAAAAATGGAGCTAAGGGCCACTGCAATTCAAAAACCTGCAGAGTTATAAAGGCCAACTATTTTCCAAAAGTATATTGAAGTAAGGCTATGAAGAGGCACTGAGAGCAAGGCAGAACTGCAGGAAACCTATTTCAGGAGGTAGACTGGAATTGCACTGAAAACATATGAAAAGACTCAGAACGTCGACAATGATGCACTTGGCCAAAAAGGGTGTATGCGTTCTTTCCTGAATATATTCAGGAAGAAACGCATACGCCCTTTCTGGCCAACCAAGCAAGCTCGCAAAGGAAATCTGCACTACAATGAAGTCTCACTGCCCCCCGGTCAAAGGGCCTTCTGAAAAAAGAGTAAAATCCAGAAAGGCAGGACAGGCCATGGAGAACAGGGAGCCTTGTTATGCTGATGGGCGAGATGTAAATTGCCAACAGCCACTCTGGAGAAGTGTATGGTGTTTCCTGAAACATCCAAAAAACTAAGCAACAGAGCCTAGGGCACTTCCACTTATGGTCCTATAGCTTAGGGAAATTAAAATCATAAAGACACAGCCACCCCAAAGGTTGGGATGGCTCTGTTTACAAGAACCTCGTTTACGGTACAAGTTCAATATCGCAAAAAGCGAAAAATGGATAAAGAAGTTGTGGTACTTACGTACAATGCAATATCACTCAGCAATGAAATCTATGTCATCAGGCCCGTAGCAGGATAATGCGTGGATTCAGGTACGATGATTCTAAGTGAAATAAGTCACACAGGGCTTACCTGGTGGCGCAGTGGTTGAGAGTCCGCCTGCCGATGCAGAGGACATGGGTTCGTGCCCCGCTCCGGGAAGATCCCACATGCCGCGGAGCGGCTGGGCCTGTGAGCCATGGCCGCTGAGCCTACGCGTCCGGAGCCTGTGCTCCGCAATGGGAAAAACCACAACAGTGAGAGGCCCACGTACCGCAAAAAAAAAAATAAATAAAAAAATAAAAAAATAAGTCACACAGAAAAAGAAACATCATAAGATATCACTACTACACGGAATGTAAACTTGGTTACACAGGAACTAAATTACTAAACAGAACAGAGTGTCAAATGTAGAAAACCAATTTATGCTTGCTTAAGGGGAAAGGTGAGTTGGGGTGCTGCATACAACAAGAGATTGAAATTAGCACAGATATCGTTCCATAAGCCAAATATATAATAGACAAGTGCTACTCCTTGCTCAACGAAGTGGACTCAACACCCCATATTAAACACCTAACAATATACCTAACTAGTAAGAATCTTAAAAACTATGGAGTTATATGTCACCCAAAGAGAATCAAGCGTGTGTACAGTGGCATAAACGCAGCAGTGATAGGATTGGTGAGGTTCGGGGAGCAAATGCAGACCCTTTGAAGTCATATTGCATGGTACCCATTCCATGGGTCTCAACTCTCCATGTTTAAGGGATTCTTCCTTCAGCTAAAACATGCATGTGGAACCCAGAGTATGATCCACCGTGTGATCGGAAAACGTGTTCAAATGTGTCTCAGTTTACGTCCCCTGGTACTCGGGTGCAACATTCCAGACGCTTTACTAACACTCTCCCCACTTGGAGAGTCAGTGCCTTTAACCTCCTGTTTGGCCCAGTTTGCAATTTCTGTGGAAAATGAACAGGAATAGGGAGAACCACTGAGAGACTAGCTGGAGCTGTCTGGACGGGCAAATTTAACTCTCATTTCCCACCAGGAAGAGGAATTAACCAAAGGCTCAGCATGCCGTGCCGGAAACAAACTAGGGCCTGAAGCAATCCTGCGGTGTTGCGGCCAGCTCACAAGAAAGCGAGTTGAAGAAAGGAGCTCAGGGGCACTGTAATTCACAAACCTGCAGAGTTATAAATGACAGCTATCTTCCAAAAATATATTGAAGTAAGGCTGCCAAGAGGAGTTGAAAGCGGGGCAGAATTGCAGGAAACCGATTTCAGGAGGTAGACTGGAATTGCATGTAAAGCATAGGAAAAGAGGCAGAACGTCCACAATGATGCACTTGGCCAAAAAGGGCGTATGCCTTTTTTCCTGAATATATTCAGGAAAAAACGCATACGCACTTTTTGGCCAACCAAGCAAGCTTGCAAAGGAAATCTGCACTACAATGAAGTCTCACTGCCCCCCGGTCTAAAGGGCCACCTGAAAAAAGTGTAAAATCCAGAAAGGCAGGACAGGCCATGGAGAACTGGGAGCCTTGTTATGCTGATGGGCGGGATGTAAATTACCAGCAGCCAGTCTGGAGAAGTGTATGGTGTTTCCTGAAACATCCAAAAAACAAAGCAACAGAGACTAGGGCACTTCCACTTATGGTCCTATAGCTTAGGGAAATTAAAATCAAAAAGACACAGCCACCCCAAAGTTTGGGACGGCTCTGTTTACAAGAACCTTGTTCACCGTACAAGTTCAATATCACAGAAAGCGAAAAATGGATAAAGAAGTTGTGGTACTTACGTACAAAGCAATATCACTCAGCAATGAAATCTATGTCATCAGGCACATAGCAGCATAATGAGTGGATTCAGGTACGATGATTCTAAGTGAAATAAGTCACACAGAAAAAGAAACATCATAAGATATCACTACTACACGGAATGTAAACTTGGCTACACAGGAACTGAATTACTAAACAGAACAGGGTGTCAAATGTAGAAAACCAACTTATGCTTGCTTAAGGGGAAAGGTGAGTTGGGGTGCTGCATACAACAATCGATTGAAATTAGCACAGATACCGTTCCATAAGCCAAATATGTAATAAACAAGTGCTACTCCTTGCTCAACGAAGTGGACTCAACACCCCATATTAAACGCCTAAGAATATACCTGACTAGTAAGAATCTTAAAACCTATGGATTTATATGTCTCCAAAAGAGAATCAAGTGTGTGTACAGTGGCATAAACGCAGCAGTGATAGGATTGGTGAGGTTCGGTGAGCAAATGCAGACCCTTTAAAGTCATATTGCGTGGTACCCATTCCATGGGTCTCAACTCTCCAGGTTTAAGGGATTCTTCCTTCAGCTAAAACATGCATGTGGAACCCAGAGTATGATCCACCATGTGATCGGAAAACGTGTTCAAATGTGTCTCAATTTTCATCCCCTGGTACTCGGGAACAACATTCCAGACGCTTTACTAACACTCTCCCCACTTGGAGAGTCAGTGCCTTTAACCTCCTGTTTGGCCCAGTTTGCAGTTTCTGTTGAAGATGAACAGGAAGATGGAGAACCAAGGAGAGACTAGCTGGAGGTGTCTATACGGGCAAATTTAACTCTCATTTCCCACCAGGAAGAGGAATTAACCAAAGTCTCAGCATGCCGTGCCGGAACCAAACTAGGGCCTGAAGCAATCATGCGGTGTTGCGGCCAGCTCACAAGAAAGCGAGTTGAAGAAAGGAGCTCAGGGGCACTGTAATTCACAAACCTGCAGAGTTATAAATGACAGCTATCTTCCAAAAATATATTGAATTAGGCTGCCAAGACGAGTTGAAAGCGGGGCAGAATTGCAGGAAACCGATTTCAGGAGGTAGACTGGAATTGCATGTAAAGCATAGGAAAAGAGGCAGAACGTCCACAATGATGCACTTGGCCAAAAAGGGCGTATGCGTTTTTTCCTGAATATATTCAGGAAAAAACGCATACGCCCTTTTTGGCCAACCAAGCAAGCTTGCAAAGGAAATCTGCACTACAATGAAGTCTCACTGCCCCCCGGTCAAAAGGGCCATCTGAAAAAAGTGTAAAATCCAGAAAGGCAGGACAGGCCATGGAGAACTGGGAGCCTTGTTATGCTGATGGGCGGCATGTAAATTGCCAGCAGCCACTCTGGAGAAGTGTATGGTGTTTCCTGAAACATCCAAAAAACAAGGCAACAGAGCCTAGGGCACTTCCACTTATGGTCCTATAGCTTAGGGAAATTAAAATCAAAAAGACACAGCCACCCCAAAGTTTGGGACGGCTCTGTTTACAAGAACCTCGTTTACCGTACAAGTTCAATATCACAGAAAGCGAAAAATGGATACAGAAGTTGTGGTACTTACGTACAATGCAATATCACTCAGCAATGAAATCTATGTCATCAGGCCCGTAGCAGCATAATGAGTGGATTCAGGTACGATGATTCTAAGTGAAATAAGTCACACAGAAAAAGGAACATCATAAGATATCCCTAATACACGGAATGTAAACTTGGCTACACAGGAACTGAATTACAAAACAGAACAGGGTCTCAAATGTAGAAAACCAACTTATGCTTGCTTAAGGGGAAAGGTGAGTTGGGGTGCTGCATGAAACCAGAGATTGAAATTAGCACAGATACCGTTCCATAAGCCAAATATGTAATAGACAAGAGCTACTCCTTGCTCAACGAAGTGGACTCAACACCCCATATTAAACGCCTAAGAATATACCTGACTAGTAAGAATCTTAAAACCTTTGAATTTATATGTCTCTGAAAGAGAATCAAGCGTGTGTACAGCAGCATAAACGCAGCAGTGATAGGATTGGTGAGGTTCAGTGAGCAAATGCAGACCCTTTGAAGTCATATTGCATGGTACCCATTCCATGGGTCTCAACTCTCCAGGTTTAAGGGATTCTTCCTTCAGCTAAAACATGCATGTGGAACGGAGTGTATGATCCACCGTGTGATCGGGAAACGTGTTCAAATGTGTCTCAGTTTTCGTCCCCTGGTACTCGGGTGCAACATTCCAGACGCTTTACTAACACTCTCCCCACTTGGAGAGTCAGTGCCTTTAACCTCCTGTTTGGCCCAGTTTGCAATTTCTTCGGAAGATGAACAGGAATAAGGAGAAGCAATGGGAGACTATCTGTAGGTGTCTGGACGGGCAAATTTAACTCTCATTTCCCACCAGGAAGATAAATGAACCAAAGGCTCCGCGTGCCATGCTGGAACTAGATTAGGGCCTGAGGAGATCCTGCGGTGTTGCGGCCAGCTCACAAGAAAGCGAGTTGAAGAAAGGAGCTCAGGGGCACTGTAATTCAGAAACCTGCGGAGTTATAAATGACAGCTATCATCCAAAATTATACTGAAGTAAGGCTGCGAAGAGGACTTGAATGCGGGGCAGAATTGCTGGAAACTGATTTCAGAACGTACACGGGAGTAGCTCTTAAAGCATAGGAAAAGAGACAGAACTTGGAAAATAATGCACTTGGCAAAAAAGGGCATATGTGTTTTATCCAGAGCTCTCATACCTGAGGGGATGAGATTCCCAGCAGGCTCCAACTGCCACCTGAGGGCTCACATTGCCAAGGCAACGTGAGCATGCCAGGCAGGAGTTACCTCACAGCAGAGGTCCCACCTCACAGAAGGGTGAGAAACCCAGCCAACATCAGACTCTCACCAGAGGGCCCACATCACCAAGGGGATGGGAACCAGGCAGGAGTGTCTTCACATCAGTGGGGCCACATCATCAAAAGCTGAGGTACTCAGCACATGTGTCCTCAAACCAGAGGACCCACATCACCAAGGACCTCGGAGTGAGGCAGGCAGGAGTAGTCTCACAACACTGGGCCCATAGAATAAAAAAGTGAGGAATCCAGCAGTTGGAACCTCCCAGCAGGCGGCCCAGAGCACCGAGGCCATGGGATCCAGGCCACAGTGAACTCACAGAAGAGGGCCCATGTCATGAAACTGAGCAACCCAGCCATTGGGACCTCAGAGCAGGAGGCCCACATCCCCATGGGGATGGAATTCTGGTAGGAGTGTCCTCGCACCACTGAGAACATATCAGAAAATTTTGGGCGACCAGCAGTTAGGGCCTGACGCCAGAGGACCCTCATCACCAAGGGAAGGAGGCTCCCAGCAGGCTCCAACTGCCACCAGAGGGCTGACGTCGCCAAGGCGATGTGTGCCAACCAGGCACGAATGACCTCACAGCAGAGGGCCCACCTCAGAGAAGTGTGACGAACCCAGTCAGGATCAGACTCGCACCAGAGGGCCCACATCACCAAATGGATTGGAACCAGGCAGGAGTGTCCTCACATGAGTAGGGCCACATCATCTAAAGGTGAGGAACCCAGAACATGTGGCTTCAAACCATAGGACACCCATCACCAAGGGGCTGGGAGTGAGGCAGGCAGGAGGAGCCTCATAACAGAGGGCCCAAAAATAAGAAAGGTGAGGAATCCAGCAGTTGGAACCTCCCAGCAGGCAGCCCAGAGCACAGAGGCTAGAGGAACCAGGCCAGAGTGAACTAACACCAGACAGCCCACATCATGAAACTGTGAGCAACCCAGACATTGGGACCTCAGAGCAGAAGGCCCACATCCCCATGGTGATGGGAACATGACAGGAGTGTCCTGGCATCACTGGGCTCACATCAGAAAACGTGGGGTGCTCAGAAGTTAGGGCCTGACGCTAGAGGGCACTCATCACCGAGAGGAGGAGGCTCCCAGCAGGCTCCAGCTGCCACCAGAGGGCCAACGTCGCCAAGGTGATGTGTGCCAGCCTGGCAGGAGTGACCTCACAGCAGAGGGCCCACCTCACAGAAGGGTGAGGAACACAGCCAGGATCAGACTCTCACCAGAGGGCCCACATCACCAAGGGGATGGGAACCAGGCAGGAGTGTCCCCACACCAGTGGGACAACATCATCGAAAGGTGAGGATCCCAGCACATGTGTCCTCAAACCAGAGGAACCACATCACCAAGGGGTTCGGAATGAGGCTGGCAGGACTGGCCTCACAACACAGGGTCCATAGAATATAAAAGTTGAGGAATCCAGCAGTTGGAACCTCCCAGCAAGTGGCCCAGAGCACCGAGGCTATGGGATCCAGGCCGCAGTGAACTCACAGCAGAGGGCCCACATCATGAACCTGTGAGCAGCCCAGCTGTTGGGACCTCAGAACAGAAGGCCCACATCCCCATTGGGATGGGAACCTGGCAGGAGTGGCTTTGCACCACTTAGCACATATCAGAAAATGTTAGGAGCCCAGCAGTTAGGGCCTGATGCCAGGGGGCCCTCATAACTGAGGGGAGGAGACTCCCAGCAGGTTCCAACTGCCAACAGAGGGCCCACGTCTACAAGGTGGCATGCGCCAGCCAGGCAGTAGTGACCTCACAGCAGAGGGCCTATCTCACAGAAGGGTGAGGAACCGAGGCAGGATGAGACTCTCACCAGAGGGCCCACAACACCAAGGGGATGGGAACCAGTCAGGACTGTCCTCCCACCAGTGGGGCCACATCATCGAAAGGTGAGGAACCCAGCACATGTGGCCTCATATCAGAGGACATACATCACAAAGGGGATGGGAGTGAGGCAGGTAGGAGTAGCCTAAAAACAGAGGGCCCAAAGAATAAAAAAAGTGAGGAATCCAGCATTTGGAACCTCCCAGCAGGCGGCCGAGAGCACAGAAGCTATGGGATGCAGGCAGGAGTGAACTAACAGCAGAGAGCCCACATCATGAAACTGTGAGCAACCCAGGCATTGGGACCTCAGAGCAGAAAGCCCACATCCCCATGGGGATGGGAACCTGACAGGAGTGTCCTGGCATCACTGGGCTCACATCAGAAAACGTGGGGAGCCCAGCAGTTAGAGCCTGATGCTAGAGGGCCGTCATCACCGAGGGCAGGAGGCTCCCAGCAGGTTCCATGTGCCAACAGAGGGCCCACATCGCCAAGGTGATGTGTGCAAGTCAGGCAGGATTGACCTCACAGCAGAGGGCCTACCTCACAGAAGAGTGAGGAACCCAGCCAGGATAAGACTGTCACCAGAAGGCCCACATCACCAAGGGGATGGGAACCAGGCAGGAGTGTCCTCACACCAGTGGGGCCACATCATTGAAAGTTGCCTAACCCAGCACATGTGGCCTCAAACCAGAAGACCCACATCACGAAGGGGTTGCGAGTGAGGCAGGCAGGAGGAGCATCACAACACAGGACCCATAGAATACAAAAGTTGAGGAATCGAGCAGTTGGAACCTCCCAGCAGGCAGCCAAGACCACAGAGGCTATGGGATCCAGGCCACAGTGAACTAACACCAGAGAGCCCACATCATGAAATTGTGATCAACCCAGCCGTTGGAACCTCAGAGCAGAAGGCCCACATCCCCATGGGGATGGGAACCTAAGAGGAGTGCTTGAGCAACACTGGGCTCACTAAGAAAAGTTGGGGAGCCCAGCAGTTAGGGCCTGACGTCAGAGGGCCCTCATCACAGAGCTGAGGAGGCTCCCAGCAGGGTCCAATTGCCACCAGAGGGCTCATGTCAACAAGGCGAGGTGAGCAACCCAGGCAAGAGTTACCTGATAGTAGAGGGCCCACCTCACAGATGGGTGAGGAACCCAGCCAGGATCAGACTCTCACCAGAGGGCCCACATCACAAAGGGGATGGGACCCAGTCAGGATTATCCTCACACCAGTGGGGCCTCATCATCTTAAGGTGAGGAACCCAGCACATGTGTCCTCAAACCAGAGGACCCACATCACCAAGGGCCTTGGAGTGAGGCAGGCAGGAGTAGCCTCACAACACAGGGCACATAATATAAAAAACGTGAGGATTCCAGCATTTAGACCTTCCAGCAGGCGGCCCAGAACACCGAGGCTATGGGATCCAGGCCACAGTGAACTCACAGCAGAGGGCCCACATCACAAAACTGTGAGCAACCCAGGAGTTGAGACCTCAGCGCAGAAGGACCACATCCCCATGGGAATGGGAACCTGGCTGGAGTGTCCTCGCACCACTGGGCGCACATCAGAAAATGTGGGGAGCCCACCATTTAGGGCCTGACGCCAGAGGGCCGTCATCACCGAGAGGAGGAGGCGCCCTGCACGCTCCAACTGCCACCAGAGGGCTCACGTCTCCAAGGTGACGTGTGCCAGCCAGGCAGGAGTGACCTCACAGCAGAGGGCCTACCTCACAGAACGTTGAGGAACCCAGCCAGGATTAGACTCTCGCCAGAGGGCCCACCTCACCAAGGGGATGGGAACCAGGCAGGAGTGTCCTCACACGAGTGGGGTCACATCATCGAAAGGTGAGGAACGCAGCACATGTGGCCTCAAGCCATAGGACAGTCATCACCAAGGGGCTGGCAGTGAGGCAGGCAGGAGGAGCCTCACAACAGAGGGCACATAGAATAAAAAAGTTGAGGAATCCAGCAGTTGGAACCTCCCAGCAGGCGGCTCAGAGCACCGATGATAAGGGATCCTTGCCGGAGTGAACTCACAGCAGAGGGCCCACATCATGGTACTGTGAGCAAGCCAGCCGTTTTGACCTCAGAGCAGAAGGCCCATATCGCCATGGGGATGGGAACCTGGCAAGAGTCTCCTCACACACTTGGCGCACATCAGAAAATGTGGGGAGCCCAGCAGTTATGGCCTAAGGCAAGAGGGCCCTCATCACCGAGGGGAGGAGGATCCCAGCACACTCCAACTGCCACCAGAGGGCCCACGTCGCCAAGGTGACGTGTGCCAGACAGGCATGATTGACCTCACAGCAGAGGGCCCACCTCACAGAAGGGTGAGGAACCCAGCCAGGATCAGACTCTCACCTGAGGGCCCACATCAGCAAGGGGATGGGAACCAGTCAGGACTGTCTTCCCTCCAGTGGGGTCACATCATCGAAAGGTGCGGAACCCAGCACATGTGGCCTCAAATCAGAGGACACATATCACAAAGGGAACGGGAGTGAGGCAGGCAGGAGTAGCCTAAAAACAGAGGTCCCAAAGAATAAGAAAGGTGAGGAATCCAGCAGTTGGAACCTCCCAGCAGGCGGTCCAGAGCACAGAAGCTATGGGATGCAGGCAGGAGTGAACTAACAGCAGAGAGCCCACATCATGAAACTGTGAGCAACCCAGGCTTTGGGACCTCAGAGCAGAAGGCCCACACCCCAATGGGGATGTGAACCTGGCTGGAGTGTCCTCGCACCACTGGGCACACATCACAAAATGTGGGGAGCCCAGCAGTTAGGGCCTGATGCCAGAGGGCCCTCATCACCGAGGAGAGGAGGCTCCCAGCAGGCTCCAAGTGCCACCAGAGGGCTCATGTCCACAAGGCGAGGTGAGCAAGCCAGGCAGGAGTGACCTCACATCAGACGGCCCACCTCACAGATGGGTGAGGAACCCAGCCAGGATCAGACTCTCAACAGAGGGCCCACATCACCAAGGGGATGTGAACCAGGCAGGAGTCTCCTAAGACCATTGGTCCCACATCATCGAAAGGTGAGGAACCCAGCACATGTGGCCTCAAACCAGACGACACACATCACGAAGGGGCTGGGAGTGAGGCAGGCAGGAGGATCCTCACAACAGAGGGCCCAAAAATTTAAAAAAGTGAGGAATCCAGCAGTTGGAACCTCCCAGCAGGCGGCCAAGAGCACAGAGGCTATGGGATCCAGGCTTCTGTGAACTAACACCAGAGAGCCCACATCATGAAAATGTGAACAACCCAGCCGTTGGGACCTCAGAGCAGAAGGCCCACATCCCCATGGAGATGGGATCCTAAGACGAGTGCCAAAGCATCACTGGGCTCACTAAGAAAAGTTGGTGAGCCCAGCAGTCAGGGCCTGATGCAAGAGGGCCCTCATCACCGGGGGGAAGAGATTCCCAGCACGCTCCAACTGCCACCACACGGCTGACTTCACCAAGGCAATGTGTGCCAGCCATGCAGGAGTGACCTATCAGCAGAGGGTCTCCCTCACAGGTGGGTGAGGAACAAAGCCAGGAACAGACTCTCACCAGGGGGTCCACATAACCACGTGGATGAGAACCAAGCAGGAGTGTCCTCACACTAGTGGGGCCACATCATCGAAAGGTGAGGAACCCAGCAAAAGTGGCCACAAACCAGAGGACCCACATCACCAAGGGGTTGAGAGTGAGGTAGGTGTCTGGACGGGCATATTTAACACTCATTTCCCACCAGGAAGAGGAATTAACCAAAGGCTCAGCGTGCCCTGCCAGAAGCAGATTAGGGCCTGAAGCAGTCTTGCGGGTTTGCGGCCAGCTCACAAGAAAGCGAGTTGAAGAAAGGAGCTCAGGGGCCCTGTAATTCACAAACCTGCAGAGTTATAAATGACAGATAACGTCCAAAAATATATTGAAGTAAGGCTGCGAAGAGGACTTGAAAGCGGGGCAGAATTGCAGGAAACCGATTTCAGGAGGTAGACTGGATTTGCATTTAAAGCATAGGAAAAGAGGCAGAACATCGACAATGATGCACTTGGCAACAAAGGGCGTATGAGTTTGTTCCTGAATATATTCAGGAAAAAACACATACGCCCTTTTTGGCAAACCAAGCAAGCTTGCAATGGAAATCCGAACTACTATGAAGTGTCACTTCCCCCCGGTCTAAAGGGCCATCTGAGAAAAGTGTAAAATCCAGAAAGGCAAGACAGGCCATGGGGAAAAAGGAGCCTTGTTATGCTGATGGGCGGGATGTACATTGCCAACAGCCACTCTGGAGAAGTGTATGGTGTTTCCTGATACATCTGAAAAACAAAGCAACAGAGTCTAGGGCATTTCCACTTATGGTCCTATAGCTTAGGGAAATTAAAATCAAAAAGACACAGCCACCCCAAAATTTACAACGGCTCTGTTTACAGGAGCCTCTTCTACAGTACAAGTTAAATATCCCAGAGAACAAATAATTGATAAAGAAGTTGCGGTACTTATGTACAACAGAATACCACTCAGCAATGAAATCTGTGTCACCAGGCCTGTACCAGCATAATGAGTGGATTGAGGCATGATGATTCTAAGTGAAATAAGTCACACAGAAAAAGAAACATCATAAGGTATCACTAATGCACGGAATGTAAACTTGGCTACACATGAACTGAATTACAAAACAGAACAGGGTCTCAAGTTTAGAAAACCAACTTATGCTTGCTTAAGGGGAAAGGTGAGTTGGGGTGCTGCATAAAACCAGAGTTTGAAATTAGCACAGATACCGTTCCATAAGCCAAATACGTAATAGACAAGACCTACCCCTTGCTCAACGAAATGGACTCAACAATGAGGTATCACCTCACACCTGTTAGAATGGGCATCATCTGAAAATCTACAAACAACAAATGCTGGAAAGGGTGTGGAGAAAAGGAAGCCTCTTCCACTATTGTTGGGAATATAAATTGATACAGTCACTATGGAGAACAATATGGAGTTTCTTAAGACACTAATAATAGAATTACCATATGATACAGCAATCCCAGGACTGGACATATACCCAGACAAAACCATAAATCAAAAAGAGACATTCACCGCAATGTTCATTGCATCACTATTTACAATATCGAGGTAATGGAAGCAACCTAAATGCCCACAGACAGACGAATGCATAAAGATGTGGTACATATATAAAATGGAATATTACTAAGCCATGAAAGGAATGAAATTGGGTCATTTGTAGAGACGTCGATGGATCTAGAGACTGTCATACAGAGTGAAGTAAGTCAGAAAGAGAAAAACAAATCTTGTATATTCATGCATATATGTGGAACCTAGAAAAACTGTACAGATTAACCGTTTTGCAAGGCATAAATAGAGCAACAGATGTAGACAACAATCGTATGGACAACAAGGGGGGAAAGCTCTTGGAGGGGTGGTGGTGGGAGGAGTTGAGAGATTGGGATTGGCATGTAAACATTTATATGTATAAAATAGATAACCAATGAGAAGCTGCTGTATAAAAATATAAAATAAAATTCAAAATTAAAAAGAAATAAAATTTAAAAAATAAAACAGAAAAAACAATTATTCCCTTCACATACATGTATTTATATGAATAAATTATTTCCATGCTTATATCTGTAAATACAAAAAAGAGGAATAAAATCTACCTTGAACCAAAAACGAAAAAGAGAAACAAAAAAACAGAACCCACCAGTTACTCAGAGGAAAACCGTATCAGGGCACTTGCTCCAGTTGTAAACAATTCTGAAGTTGGTCAGTGGTGGGGAATCGTCTCCCATTCAGCCAGCAGCCCCCACACAACAAGCGTCCTCATTGCAAAGCTGGGGCACCGTGCCGAGGCATCTGTGAGTAAACGTGAGCTGAACCCCAGGCCAGTTGCTGCTGAACTGTTCCCGCCCTTCCCAGGTAAAACACCTGAATATATACAAGGACTTGAAAGCCTAGAGGAAGGGCCATGGAGCCACACGAGTGACAGCATGCCAGCTGACTTGGTGCCTGCAGGCCAGCCAGGATGGTCCTGGCCCTGGGTGCTCTTCTGGAAGATTTCCATTTCCCTGCCTGAGATACCCGTCCTGTCCCTGCCCCCACTGCTTTTTTCCTTCCTCACCTCTGCCCAGGGAGAAATTCCAGCAGCAGGTATGGGTGACACATCCTCTTCTTTAGCAGGTGGCAGCCTGGCAACTGCTGCAGAAAGTCCAGCAGAGCCCCACTCACACTGGGCCACCCACAAAGCCGTGGCCTCTCACTCCCTCCCACCAGCCCAGCCCCGAGACTGCTGACAGGGCAGAGAAAATGGCGTCAGGCACAGCTGCAGGGGCTTTTGCTGCCTGGAGTGGTATTTATATTGATCTCAACCCAGGCACACCTGGGGAGGGCTGGCCGGCATGGTAAGGCTGCCCAGGTCAGCCAATCATCACCCCTCAGGGGCTCACAGTTGCAGAAAATGGAACTTGCTGAACCGGCCAGGTCCAAGGAACAGGTGTGGGCTCCTGAGAGTCAGGATAGACAAGGGGCTGCAGCTTTGGCTTGTTTTCTAATCATTTTATCTGGCCCATGAGTGGGAGACAACTTCAAGAAAACCCTCTCCTAATGAGAGGAACCCAGGAGTCAGGGAGAGGAGGGGTGGGTGGTGGTTGGAGACAGAGGCCTGGTGCCCTGAGTGCAGTGGAAGTCTCTGGAAGACCAGGTGGAGGGAGGCCACACAGAGTGATGCCCAGGGTCACAGACCTGTCGGAGCTGCTGTTTGTTAGTTCAAGTCCTGCTCTGAGGTGCTCTGTGTCAGCTCTGAGCGACAGGTGAGCTGGGGGTGCTCTTCAATGAGGGCAATGTGCACGGTTCCTGTGTGCCCAGCCCTGCCACGGTACCTGCAAGGGTAGCTCTGTATCCTGGGAGGGGCCTGACCATGAGAGCCCCGTGGGCTGGGTTGGGGGTGGGGTACCTGCCCAGGAGAGCTCCATATCCTGGGATTGGCCTGACCACGAGAGCCCCATGGGCTGCTGGGGACCTGGTAAAGGATGTCAGGACAGTCAGTGAAGCCACCGAGGATATACCTCCAGTTGCTCCTGATCCCTACACCCTGCTGGTCATTCTACCAACCACCAGGACATGGTATTCTGTATTAGTCTTCAATGATGCCTTCTTTTGTATTCCATTAGTCCCAGAGTCACAAGAAATTTTGGTTTGTGAGTGGCAGGACTCAACATACAACTAAAACAATACTTCCGGGCCGTCTTGCCCCAAGGGTTCAAAAATTCCCACACCATCTTTGGGGAAAGCTTAGCTAACGACCGAAAAGTTCTACCTCTGGAAAAGGAAACCCTCCTTCAATATGCAGATGACATTCTGATCACCAGCCCTACTAAGGAGGCCTCTGAACTACCAAGCCAATAAAGGATAGAAGTTGTCCAAGAAAAAGCTCAAATATCACAGACTGCAGTGACCTGCCTGGGCTTCATTCTCACACAAGGTCAGAGAAGCCCATCCCAGGAAAGGGAAGAAACCATTTGCAGCCTTACCCCTTTCTAAAACTAGAAGACAGCTTAGGGGTTCCTGGGGAGGCCAGGGTTTGCTGCTTCTGGATCCCTAACTACAGTCTACTAGCTGGGCCTCTATATGAAACACTGAAAGGAAAAGATGATGATCCTTTTGAACAGAATCCAGAAGTGGCCTTTCAAGAATGGAAAGAGCAGTCAATTCAGACCCTTGCCCTGGAACTCCCTAATTGAGCTAAACCCTTTGACCTTTCCATTCCCGGTGAAAGGTGAATCGCCATTGGAGAATTAGTGCAAAAACTGGGACCACTTGAAATGGAACAACGCAAGAATGCCATCCAGGTAGGATAAACTACAGTCACCAAGGGGCTTGGCCCACTGCCACATCTGGCCAAGATACTGGCGGTATCTAAAAACCTGGAAATCAGCAGCCCAAAAGGCCACCTCCCTCCTAAGGGAAAAGGACCCCACGTGGTGATCCTAATCACCAACCATGCCCTGAAGTTGCAGGGTTCGCTCCGTGGGCACACCGACCTCGAGTGAGGAGGCCCTCCAACTCCAACATCCAGAGAGATAACCGGGGGCAACAGGGCACCATGACGACTCGTGTGAACATCACTTGACCTGGAGTTTCTCTCATAAAACAACAATAGTGTGTCCCGAAGGAGTAGACTACTGCTTGCAGGACTTCCTGCACCCGGAGGGGAGCTAATAATCTTGGCGGGGGAACCGTATATCACACCGTCACCATAGAAAAGCCTACAGACACCGTGATGATGGTGACCAATAAGACCGGCTGGACTCCTGTTTACTTCAAAAGGCTGTTGACTCAGTGGCCATCATGGTCCTTGATCACCACTGACCCTGGACTGTCTGGGAGTTGAGCGGGCAGGGCTCTGACACCTGGTGCTGTTTTTACGTTAATTCAGGGGCCTAATTGAAGAAAGAGCAGACTACTGGTCAGAGCATCTAGGCTGGCAGAAACGGTCAGCCTAAGGTGGCCGAACAAATGTGGGGCGGGGTGAAACCGGCCCCCACAGCGTCTCTGCACATCTCTTTCCTGGACCCTTAAAGGTCATTAGAATCTATAACACTTCCAATGCTGGTGCTCAGGCGGACGAGCAGGGAGGCAGGGGTCCTGGGGCCAATCAACGTCACCTGGAGGCTGCTGGGGAGAAGTTCTGACCCTCGTCCCCTGGTATGAGGGCTCCCAACTCAGCACTCAGCAGTTACAGAAGAAGGGTCTGCACCCTCAGCACTCCAAGAATGAGGAACGGGACAAAAGGCAGAGGAGGGGTTTGTCCCCAGCAAAGCCCATTAAAAATCCCTGGGAGATAAAAATAGAATGTGGGCAATAAAGTCAAGTCTGACCTTTTTTATCCTTTGTGCTTTGTCTAATTTCACGTGCTCCTAGGGTCCCGCATGCAGAGGTTCCACACCCGGCACTTCAGACCAGATTTCCTGGTGCAGAATGGCTGGGTCGACACCTCAGCTCCTGGGGCCCAGTGCAGACTCCGAGATATAGAGCCTGAGCTGCAGCCAACCCGGCCCTTGAGAGCTCCGCCCCCTCCCTCCCACTGACTCTGACAGGATCTCTACACAGCAGCCCAGCCCACAGCCCACGGGGTAGTGCATGCTCTCACCTCTCCATTCTCTGATGAAAATATAAAGTTTCCTTTGCTTGGGAACCAAACTCAGTCTCGATCTGTTGGCCCCAATGACACTGGGCAGGGGGACCCTTGTTGGGGTCCACTCTGGAGGATCAGTAACAGAAATTGAGACTATTGTAACTTCAATGAACAGATGTGTGAGCCAAACTGTAGTTAACATAGAACAGTTTATAAGGCTCGGGTAAAATAAGATGTTTCTAACACTTCCATTTGATATTTCCATCACTTTATTATAAGCAAGTTCAGTGAAAAGGTTTGTCTTATTTATCAGGTCAATATTAGAGAAATGAAGTGATTTCTTTCCAAGGATGTACATCTAATAATCTTGGTTAAAGCTTCAATCTTGTTTTAAATGCTTTTCCATTGAAAATGATACCTCTCTTTCAGCTCCCCCATTTCTGAGAAGTATAAAATCTTATAATTTATTATTACCAAAGGGGAAAGGTGGGAGGAGGGATAAATTAACAGTTTGGAATTAACACATACACACTGCTATGTATAAAATAGATCATCAACAAGGAACTACTGTATAGCACAGGGAACTACACTCAATATTGTGCAATAACCTATAAGGGGAAATAATCGGAAAAAGAATAGATATTTTTATTGACATCATCTATCAATGACAGTTAAAGTGTAACCTAAGGGAAGCCGGTGGTGAGTGCTTCTGACCCTGAAGACTTCAGTCATCTAAAGTTTGGACTCTGCCTACTTCCCAAGGCCCTTAATGAACATATGTGTAGCCGTAGCTTAAAAAACTCCCCAGTTTGGGTTTCGGGGAGACACTGATTTTGAAAAAGCCCTGGTGTTCTCCTTACATGAATGGGACTCTTCCTACTGCTAAAACATGTCTGTCACATCCAGAGGATGGTATACCGTCTGATCGGGAAGAGTTTGGAAAAGGCATCTCATCTCCTCATCTCCTGGTGCTCGGGTTCACCCCTCCAGCGTCTTTACTAACAGTCTCCCCACTTGGAGATGTCAACACTGTCAACATCCTGTTGCGTACAGTTTGGAATTTGTCCAGAGGATGAAGCGGAAGGATGAGGAACAATGAGAGACAAGTCCTAGGTGTTCAGACAGGCACATGTCACTCTAATTTCCAATCAGGAAGATGAATTGACCAAAGGCTAGGGTTGCCCATGGAAACAGTATAGGGCTTGAGGAAATCCCACTGCTTTGTGGCCAGTTCCCATAAACACAAGTTGAACAATGGAACTCAGGGGCAGTAAAATTCACGAAACTGCAGAGTTGAAAATATCTATCACTGAAAAATGTCTTGAGGAAAGTCAGAGAAGAGGATTGGCAAGCAAGGGAGAATGGCAGGAAAGGGATTTGAGGAGGTAGAAAGGACTCGCCATTAAGCACAAGAAAAGGGGCTGAACATTGCCGACATTGCAGTTGACCAAAAAGGCTGTATGCGTTTTTTTCTGTATATATTCAAGAAAAGAGCATACACTTTTTTAGCCAACCAAACAGGTGGGCACTGGAAATCAATACTACAAAAGATATCACTTCGCATCAGTCAGAAGAGCCATCCTCATAAAGTGTAAACGCCAGAAATGCAGGACAGGGCAAGGAGAAGAGGGAGCCCTGTGAGGCTTATAGTGGAAATGTATATTGCCAACGGCCATTCTGGAGAAGTGTATTGTGTTTACTAAAGCATCTAAAAAATGAGCTACAGAGCATAGGGCACTTGCACTCATGGGCGTATATCTTGGGAAAAACAAAAATCGAGAGGACACAGGCACCCCAATGTTTACTGCCTCTCTGTTTAAAAGATCCTCGACTAGGATATAACTTAAATGTCTCTGGAGGGAAAAAATGGATAGAGATGTGGTACTTATGTAGAGTGGAATATTACTCAGCCTGGAAATCAATGAAATATGGCCAGTTGTAACAACTCCGGAGGAGTTACGTATGATCATTCTAAGTGACATAAATATGTAGAAAACACGCGTAAGGCTGCTAAACGGGAAAGGTGGGGAGGGGTGAGGCATCATCCAGGAGGTTGAAATTAGCAAAGATACCATTCCAAATACCAAACTGATAATCAACAAGGCCTACACGGTAGCTAAAAGAACTGCACTCAGCACACTCAAGTCACCGGAAAAGAATATCTATGACTGGTAAGCATCTGAAAAAGAAATTATTGATGTCTCTCTGTACGTGAATCAAGTGGATGTACAGCAGTAAGAAACAGAGCTTTGAAAATCAGCTGTAAACAACATAGTAATAAATTGAAAAAAATAAACGACAGAGAGACAGAGAAAACCTCTTACAACTTTTCCTCAGGGACGGTGATGCAACATGGATTGAACACATCTAGACCCACAGCAGGATGAGACATAAGGCTGGAAACTGTTCGCGCTAAGAGAAATGTGAGGTTGGGTGAGGAAATGCACACCTTTTAAAGTAATACTACCTGGTACCCATTCAATGGGTCCCAAATCTGCAGGTTCAAGGAATCTTCCTACAGCTAAAACATGCATGGAAAACCCAGAGGACTGTACACCATGTGATCGGGAGATGTGTCTAAAATGCACCTCATTTATCCTCTCCTGGTGCTCCTGTTCATCATTCCAGCCACGTTACTTAGAATCTCCCCACTTAGAGAATCAGCACATTTAAACTTCTGTTTCACACATTTTGCAAATTGTGAGGAGGATGAACGGGAACAGGGGGAACCAATGAGAGAATAGTTGTAGGGGTTTGGACGGGCACATGTCACTCTAATTTCCCATTAAGAATAAGAATTAAAAAAAGGCTCAGCCCGCCTCGCCGGAGCCAAAATAGGGCCTGAAGCAATCCTGCGGTTTTGAGGCCAGCTCACAAAAGAGCAACTTAAAAAATGGAGCTCAGGGTCACTGCAATTCACAAACCTGCAGAGTTATAAATGAAAACTAACGTCCAAAAATATGTTGAGGTAAGGCAAAGAAGAGGATCTGAATGCAAGACAGAATTGCAAGAAACAGATTTCAAGAGATAGATTGGACTCGCCTTTAAAGCACATGAAAAGCGGCAGAATTTCGACAATGATGCAGTTGGCCCAAAAGGGAGTATGCGTTTTTTCCTGAATATATCCAGGAAAAAACGCATACGCACTTTATGGGCAACCAAGCAAGCAAGCAATGCAAATGTGCACAACAAAGAAGTCTCATTTCCCACCGGTCAAAAGGGCCATCCGAAAAAATTGTAAAAACCAGAAATGCAGGACAGGCCATGGAGAACAGGGAGCCTTTATACGCTGATGGACAGTGTGTGAACTGCCGAGAGCCACTCTGGAGAAGTGTATGGTGGTTCCTAAATCATCTAAAAAACAGAGCGACAGAGCATAGGGCACTTCCAATCACGGGAGTATATCTAGGGAAGTCTAAAAATCAACAAGACACAAGCACACCACAGTTTAGGGCTACTCTGTTTACAAGAACCTCAACTTCAGTACACCTTAAATATCCCAGGAAAGAGAACAATGGATAAAGAAAATGTGGTACTTATGTACAATGGAATATCTCTTCACCATGAAATCAATGTAATAAGGCTAGTAGAAGGATAAAGAGTGGATTGAGGTCCGATAATACTACTTGAAATAAGTCAAACAGAAAAAGAAACATATCATAAGATATCACTTATAGAGGGAGGATAAATATGGCTGCACAAAAAATGAATTACAAAACAGAACAGTGTCTCACATTTAGAAAACACACTTATGTCAGCTTAAGGGGAAAGGAGAGGTGGGGTGATGCATAAAACCAGAGTTTGAAATTAGCACAGATACCGTTCAATAAACCAAATAGGTATCAGACAAGATCTACACCTTGCTCAATGAACTGGCCTCAACACACCCTATAAACCACAGAGAAATATATCTGAGTAATAAGAATCTTAAAACCCATGTATTGATATATCTCCATAAGGGAATCAAGTGTGAGCAGAGCGGCACAAACACAGCAGTGAAAATGAGCTAAACCCCATTATAGAAATAAATTTTAAAACCAAAACGCAGAAACAATGAAAGAGAGAAAAATTCTTACAAAATTCGCTCAGGGGCTGTGATGCAACCTGGAATGACCACATATAAACCCACAGCTGGATAAGACATAAGGCTGGACACTTGGGGCTGAAAGGATTGGAGAGCTTTGGTGAGCAACTGCCGAAAGTTTAATGCAATACTTCATGCTACTTATTCCAAGGGTCCCAACACTCCAAGTTGAAGGGAATCTTCCTACAGCTAAACCATGCATGGGAAATCCAGCGGATGGTATACCATATGATCGGGAAAGGTTTCTAAAATGCACCTCATTTTCCTCTCCTGGGGCTCCGGATCAACATTCCAGCCACTTTACTAACAACATCTCCACATGGAGAGTCAATGCCTTTAAGTTCCGGTATCACACAGTCTGCAGTTAGTGCGGAGGATGAATGGGAATAGGGGGAACCAGTGAGAAAATAGCTGTAGCGGTTTCAATGGGCACATGTCACTCTAATTTCAATTCAGGAAGAAGAATTAACCAAAGGCAGAGCAAGGCGCCCCAGAAGAAGAATAGGGCCTGAAGAAATCCTGTGGATATGAGGCAAGATCACAAAAATAAGAGCTGAAAAATGGAGCTAAGGGCCACTGCAATTCAACAACCTGCAGAGTTATAAAGGCCAACTATTTTCCAAAAGTATATTGAAGTAAGGCTATGAAGAGGCACTGAGAGCAAGGCAGAACTGCAGGAAACCTATTTCAGGAGGTAGACTGGAATTGCACTGAAAACATATGAAAAGACTCAGAACGTCGACAATGATGCACTTGGCCAAAAAGGGCGTATGCGTTCTTTCCTGAATATATTCAGGAAGAAACGCATACGCCCTTTCTGGCCAACCAAGCAAGCTCGCAAAGGAAATCTGCACTACAATGAAGTCTCACTGCCCCCGGGTCAAAGGGCCTTCTGAAAAAAGAGTAAAATCCAGAAAGGCAGGACAGGCCATGGAGAACTGGGAGCCTTGTTATGCTGATGGGCGAGATGTAAATTGCCAACAGGCACTCTGGAGAAGTGTATGGTGTTTCCTGAAACATCCAAAAAACTAAGCAACAGAGCCTAGGGCACTTCCACTTATGGTCCTATAGCTTAGGGAAATTAAAATCAAAAAGACACAGCCACCCCAAAGGTTGGGATGGCTCTGTTTACAAGAACCTCGTTTACGGTACAAGTTCAATATCGCAAAAAGCGAAAAATGGATTAAGAAGTTGTGGTACTTACGTACAATGCAATATCACTAAGCAATGAAATCTATGTCATCAGGCCCGTAGCAGGATAATGAGTGGATTCAGGTACGATGATTCTAAGTGAAATAAGTCACACAGGGCTTACCTGGTGGCGCAGTGGTTGAGAGTCCGCCTGCCGATGCAGAGGACATGGGTTCGTGCCCCGCTCCGGGAAGATCCCACATGCCGCGGAGCGGCTGGGCCTGTGAGCAATGGCCGCTGAGCCTACGCGTCCGGAGCCTGTGCTCCGCAATGGGAAAAACCACAACAGTGAGAGGCCCACATACCGCAAAAAAAAAAATAAATAAAAAAATAAATAAATAAATAAATAAAAAAATAAGTCACACAGAAAAAGAAACATCATAAGATATCACTACTACACGGAATGTAAACTTGGTTACACAGGAACTAAATTACTAAACAGAACAGAGTGTCAAATGTAGAAAACCAATTTATGCTTGCTTAAGGGGAAAGGTGAGTTGGGGTGCTGCATACAACAAGAGATTGAAATTAGCACAGATACCGTTCCATAAGCCAAATATATAATAGGCAAGTGCTACTCCTTGCTCAACGAAGTGGACTCAACACCCCATATTAAACACCTAACAATATACCTAACTAGTAAGAATCTTAAAAACTATGGATTTATATGTCACCCAAAGAGAATCAAGCGTGTGTACAGCGGCATAAACGCAGCAGTGATAGGATTGGTGAGGTTCGGTGAGCAAATGCAGACCCTTTGAAGTCATATTGCATGGAACCCATTCCATGGGTCTCAACTCTCCATGTTTAAGGGATTCTTCCTTCAGCTAAAACATGCATGTGGAACACAGAGTATGATCCACCGTGTGATCGGAAAACTTTTTAAAATGTGTCTCAGTTTACGTCCCCTGGTACTCGGGTGCAACATTCCAGACGCTTTACTAACACTCTCCCCACTTGGAGAGTCAGTGCCTTTAAACTCCTGTTTGGCCCAGTTTGCAATTTCTGTGGAAAATGAACAGGAATAGGGAGAACCAATGAGAGACTAGCTGGAGCTGTCTGGACGGGCAAATTTAACTCTCATTTCCCACCAGGAAGAGGAATTAACCAAAGGCTCAGCATGCCGTGCCGGAAACAAACTAGGGCCTGAAGAAATCCTGCGGTGTTGCGGCCAGCTCACAAGAAAGGGAGTTGAAGAAACGAGCTCAGGGGCACTGTAATTCACAAACCTGCAGAGTTATAAATGACAGCTATCTTCCAAAAATATATTGAAGTAAGGCTGCCAAGAGGAGTTGAAAGCGGGGCAGAATTGCAGGAAACCGATTTCAGGAGGTAGACTGGAATTGCATGTAAAGCATAGGAAAAGAGGCAGAACGTCCACAATGATGCACTTGGCCAAAAAGGGCGTATGCCTTTTTTCCTGAATATATTCAGGAAAAAACGCATACGCCCCTTTTGTCCAACCAAGCAAGCTTGCAAAGGAAATCTGCACTACAATGAAGTCTCACTGCCCCCCGGTCTAAAGGGCCATCTGAAAAAAGTGTAAAATCCAGAAAGGCAGGACAGGCCATGGAGAACTGGGAGCCTTGTTATGCTGATGGGCGGGATGTAAATTACCAGCAGCCACTCTGGAGAAGTGTATGGTGTTTCCTGAAACATCCAAAAAACAAAGCAACAGAGCCTAGGGCACTTCCACTTATGGTCCTATAGCTTAGGGAAATTAAAATCAAAAAGACACAGCCACCCCAAAGTTTGGGACGGCTCTGTTTACAAGAACCTTGTTCACCGTACAAGTTCAATATCACAGAAAGCGAAAAATGGATAAAGAAGTTGTGGTACTTACGTACAATGCAATATTACTCAGCAATGAAATCTATGTCATCAGGCACATAGCAGCATAATGAGTGGATTCAGGTACGATGTTTCTAAGTGAAATAAGTCACACAGAAAAAGAAACATCATAAGATATCACTACTACACGGAATGTAAACTTGGCTACACAGGAACTGAATTACTAAACAGAACAGGGTGTCAAATGTAGAAAACCAACTTATGCTTGCTTAAGGGGAAAGGTGAGTTGGGGTGCTGCATACAACAAGAGATTGAAATTAGCACAGATATCGTTCCATAAGCCAAATATGTAATAAACAAGTGCTACTCCTTGCTCAACGAAGTGGACTCAACACCCCATATTAAATGCCTAAGAATATACCTGACTAGTAAGAATCTTAAAACCTATGGATTTATATGTCTCCAAAAGAGAATCAAGCGTGTGTACAGCGGCATAAACGCAGCAGTGATAGGATTGGTGAGGTTCGGTGAGCAAATGCAGACCCTTTGAAGTCATATTGCATGGTACCCATTCCATGGGTCTCAACTCTCCAGGTTTAAGGGATTCTTCCTTCAGCTAAAACATGCATGTGGAACACAGAGTATGATCCACCGTGTGATCGGGAAACGTGTTCAAATGTGTCTCAGTTTTCGTTCCCTGGTACTCGGGTACAACACTCCAGACGCTTTACTAACACTCTCCCCACTTGGAGAGTCAGTGCCTTTAACCTCCTGTATGGCCCAGTTTGCAATTTCTGCGGAAAATGTACAGGAATAGGGAGAACCAATGAGAAACTAGCTGGAGGTGTCTATACGGGCAAATTTAACTCTCATTTCCCACCAGGAAGAGGAATTAACCAAAGGCTCAGCGTGCCGTGCCGGATCCACACTAGGACCAGAAGCAATCCTTTGGTGTTGCAGCCAGCTCACAAGAAAGCGAGTTGAAGAAAGGAGCTCAGGGGCACTGTAATTCACAAACCTGCAGAGTTAAAAATGACAGCTATCTTCCAAAAATATATTGAAGTAAGGCAGCCAAGAGGAGTTGAAAGCGGAGCAGAATTGCAGGAAACCGATTTCAGGAGGCAGACGGGAATTGAATGTAAAGCATAGGAAAAGAGGCAGAACGTCCACAATGATGCACTTGGCCAAAAAGGGCGTATGCGTTTTATCCTGAATATATTCAGGAAAAAACGCATACGCCCTTTTTGGCCAACCAAGAAAGCTTGCAAAGGAAATCTGCACTACAATGAAGTCTCACAGCCCCCCGGTCAAAAGGGCCATCTGAAAAAAGTGTAAAATCCAGAAAGGCAGGACAGGCCATGGAGAACTGGGAGCATTTTTATGCTGATGGGCGGGATGTAAATTGCCAGCAGCCACTCTGGAGAAGTGTATAGTGTTCCTAAAACATCCAAAAAACAAAGCAACAGAGCCTAGGGCACTTCCACTTATGGTCCTATAGCTTAGGGAAATTAAAATCAAAAAGACACAGCCACCCCAAAGTTTGGGATGGCTCTGTTTACAAGAACCTCGTTTACGGTACAAGTTCAATATCACAGAAAGCGAAAAATGTATAAAGAACTTGTGGTACTTACGTACAATGCAATATCACTCAGCAATGAAATCTATGTCATCAGGCCTGTAGCAGCATAATGAGTGGATTCAGGTACAATGATTGTAAGTGAAATAAGTCACACAGAAAAAGAAACATCATAAGATATCACTATTACACGGAATGTAAACTTGGCTACACAGGAACTGAATTACAAAACAGAACAGGGTGTCAAATGTAGAAAACCAACTTATGCTTGCTTAAGGGGAAAGGTGAGTTAGGGTGCTGCATACAACAAGAGATTGAAATTAGCACAGATACCGTTCCATAAGCCAAATATGTAATAGACAAGAGCTACTCCTTGCTCAACGAAGTGGACTCAACATCCCATATTAAACGCCTAACAATATACCTGACTAGTAAGAATCTTAAAACCTATGGATTTATATGTCTCCGAAAGAGAATCAAGCGTGTGCACAGTGGCATAAACGCAGCAGTGATAGCATTGGTGAGGTTCGGTGAGCAAATGCAGACCCTTTGAAGTCATATTGCATGGTACCCATTCCATGGGTCTCAACTCTCCAGGTTTAAGGGATTCTTCCTTCAGCTAAAACATGCATGTGGAACCCAGAGTATGATCCACCGTGTGATCGGGAAACGTGTTCAAATGTGTCTCGTTTTCGTCCCTGGTACTCGGGTGCAACATTCCAGATGCATTACTAACACTCTCCCCACTTGGAGAGTCAGTGCCTTTAACCTCCTGTTTGGCCCAGTTTGTAATTTCTGTGGAAAATTAACAGGAATAGGGAGAACGAAAGAGAGACTAGCTGGAGGTGTCTGGACGGGCAAATTTAACTCTCATTTCCCACCAGGAAGAGGAATTAACCAAAGGCTCAGCGTGCCGTGCCGGATCCACACTAGGGCCTGAAGCAATCCTGCGGTGTTGCGGCCAGCTCACAAAAAAGCGAGTTGAAGAAAGGAGCTCAGGGGCACTGTAATTCACAAACCTGCAGAGTTATAAATGACAGCTATCGTCCAAAAATATATTGAAGTAAGGCTGCCAAGAGGACTTGAAAGTGGTGCAGAATTGCACGAAACCGATTTCAGGAGGTAGACTGGAATTGCATGTAAAGCATAGGAAAAGAGGCAGAACATCCACAACGATGCACTTGGCCAAAAAGGGCGTATGCGTTTTTTCCTGAATATATTCAGGAAAAAACGCATACGCCCTTTTTGGCCAACCAAGCAAGCTTGCAAAGGAAATCTGCACTACAATGAAGTCTCACTGCCGCCCAGTCAAAAGGGCCATCTGAAAAATGTGTAAAATCCAGAAAGGCAGGACAGGCCATGGAGAACTGGGAACCTTGTTATGCTGATGGGCGGGATGTAAATTGCCAACAGCCACTCTGGAGAAATGTATGGTGTTTCCTGAAACATCTAAAAAACAAAGCAACAGAGCCTAGGGCACTCCACTTATGGTCCTATAGCTTAGGGAAATTAAAATCAAAAAGACACAGCCACCCCAAAGTTTGGGAAGGCTCTGTTTACAAGAACCTCGTTTATGGTACAAGTTCAATATCACAGAAAGCGAAAAATGAATAAAGAAGTTGTGGTACTTACGTACAATGCAATATCACTCAGCAATGAAATCTATGTCATCAGGCCCGTACCAGCATAATGAGTGGATTCAGGTACGAAGATTGTAAGCGAAATAAGTCACACAGAAAAAGAAACATCATAAGATATCACCAATACACGGAATGTAAACTTGGCTACACAGGAACTGAATTACAAAACAGAACAGGGTCTCAAATGTAGAAAACCAACTTATGCTTGCTTAAGGGGAAAGGTGAGTTGGGGTGCTGCATGAAACCAGAGATTGAAATTAGCACAGATACCGTGCCATAAGACAAATATATAATAGACAAGAGCTACTCCTTGCTCAACGAAGTGGACTCAACACCCCATATTAAACGCCTAAGAATATACCTGACTAGAAATAATCTTAAAACCTACGGATTTATATGTCTCCGAAAGAGAATCAAGCGTGTGTACAGCGGCATAAACGCAGCAGTGATAGGATTGGTGAGGTTCGGTGAGCAAATGCAGACCCTTTAAAGTCATATTGCATGGTACCCATTCCATGGGTCTCAACTCTCCAGGTTTAAGGGATTCTTCCTTCAGCTAAAACATGCATGTGGAACACAGAGTATGATCCACCATGTGATCGGGAAACGTGTTCAAATGTGTCTCGTTTTCGTCCCCTGGTACTCGGGTGCAACATTCCAGATGCTTTACTAACACTCTCCCCACTTGGAGAGTCAGTGCCTTTAACCTCCTGTTTGGCCCAGTTTGTAATTTCTGTGGAAAATGAACAGGAATAGGGAGAACGAAAGAGAGACTAGCTGGCGGTGTCTGGACGGGCAAATTTAACTCTCATTTCCCACCAGGAAGAGGAATTAACCAAAGGCTCAGCATGCCGTGCCGGAACTACACTAGGGCCTGAAGCAATCCTGCGGTGTTGCGGCCAGCTCACAAGAAATCGAGTTGAAGAAACGAGCTCAGGGGCACTGTAATTCACAAACCTGCAGAGTTATAAATGACAGCTATCGTCCAAAAATATATTGAAGTAAGGCTGCCAAGAGGACTTGAAAGCGGGGCAGAATTGCAGGAAATCGATTTCAGGAGGTACACTGGAATTGCATGTAAAGCATAGGAAAAGAGGCAGAACGTCCACAATGATGCACTTGGCCAAAAAGGGCGTATGCGTTTTTTCCTGAATATATTCAGGAAAAAACGCATACGCCCTTTTTGGCCAACCAAGCAAGCTTGCAAAGGAAATCTGCACTACAATGAAGTCTCACTGCCCCCCGGTCAAAAGGGCCATCTGAAAAATGTGTAAAATCCAGAAAGGCAGGACAGGCCATGGAGAACTGGGAGCCTTGTTATGCTGGTGGGCGGGATGTAAATTGCCAACAGCCACTCTGGAGAAGTGTATGGTGTTTCCTGAAACATCTAAAAAACAAAGCAACAGAGCCTAGGGCACTTCCACTTATGGTCCTATAGCTTAGGGAAATTAAAATAAAAAAGACACAGCCACACCAAAGTTTGGGACGGCTCTGTTTACAAGAACCTCGTTTACGGTACAAGTTCAATATCACAGAAAGCAAAAAATGGATAAAGAAGTTGTGGTACTTATGTACAATGCAATATCACTCAGCAATGAAATCTATGTCATCAGGCCCGTAGCAGCATAATGAGTGGATGCAGGTATGATGAGTCTAAGTGAAATAAGTCACACAGAAAAAGAAACATCATAAGATATCACTACTACACGGAATGTAAACTTGGCTACACAGGAACTGAATTACAAAACAGAACAGGGTCTCAAATGTAGAAAACCAACTTATGCTTGCTTAAGGGGAAAGGTGAGTTGGGGTGCTGCATGAAACCAGAGATTGAAATTAGCACAGATACCGTTCCATAAGCCAAATATGCAATAGACAAGAGCTACTCCTTGCTCAACGAAGTGGACTCAACACCCCATATTAAACGCCTAAGAATATACCTGACTAGAAATAATCTTAAAACCTACGGATTTATATGTCTCCGAAAGAGAATCAAGCGTGTGTACAGCGGCATAAACGCAGCAGTGATAGGATTGGTGAGGTTCGGTGAGCAAATGCAGACCCTTTGAAGTCATATTGCATGGTACCCATTCCATGGGTCTCAACTCTCCAGGTTTAAGGGATTCTTCCTTCAGCTAAAACATGCATGTGGAACCCAGAGTATGATCCACCGTGTGATCGGGAAACGTGTTCAAATGTGTCTCGTTTTCGTCCCTGGTACTCGGGTGCAACATTCCAGATGCTTTACTAACACTCTCCCCACTTGGAGAGTCAGTGCCTTTAACCTCCTGTTTGGCCCAGTTTGTAATTTCTGTGGAAAATGAACAGGAATAGGGAGAACGAAAGAGAGACTATCTGGAGGTGTCTGGACGGGCAAATTTAACTCTCATTTCCCACCAGGAAGAGGAATTAACCAAAGGCTCAGCGTGCCGTGCCGGAACTACACTAGGGCCTGAAGCAATCCTGCGGTGTTGCGGCCAGCTCACAACAAAGGGAGTTGAAGAAACGAGCTCAGGGGCACTGTAATTCACAAACCTGCAGAGTTATAAATGACAGCTATCGTCCAAAAATATATTGAAGTAAGGCTGCCAAGAGGACTTGAAAGCGGGGCAGAATTGCAGGAAATCGATTTCAGGAGGTACACTGGAATTGCATGTAAAGCATAGGAAAAGAGGTAGAACGTCCACAATCATGCACTTGGCCTAAAAGGGCATATGCTTTTTTTCCTGAATATATTCAGGAAAAAATGCATACGCCCTTTTTGGCCAACCAAGCAAGCTTGCAAAGGAAATCTGCACTACAATGAAGTCTCACTGCCCCCCGGTCAAAAGGGCCATCTGAAAAAAGTGTAAAATCCAGAAAGGCAGGACAGGCCATGGAGAACTGGGAGCTTTGTTATGCCGGTGGGCGGGATGTAAATTGCCAACAGCCACTCTGGAGAAGTGTATGGTGTTTCCTGAAACATCTAAAAAACAAAGCAACAGAGCCTAGGGCACTTCCACTTATGGTCCTATAGCTTAGGGAAATGAAAATCAAAAAGACACAGCCACCCCAAAGTTTGGGACGGCTCTGTTTACAAGAACCTCGTTTACGGTACAAGTTCAATATCACAGAAAGCAAAAAATGGATAAAGAAGTTGTGGTGCTAACGTACAATGCAATATCACTCAGCAATGAAATCTATGTCATCAGGCCCGTAGCAGCATAATGAGTGGATTCAGGTATGATGATTCTAAGTGAAATAAGTCACACAGGAAAAGAAACACCATAAGATATCACTACTACACGGAAGGTAAACTTGGCTACACAAGAACTGAATTACAAAACAGAACAGGGTCTCAAATGTAGAAAACCAACTTATGCTTGCTTAAGGGGAAAGGTGAGTTGGCGTGCTGCATGAAACCAGAGATTGAAATTAGCACAGATACCGTTCCATAAGCCAAATATGTAATAGACAAGAGCTACTCCTTGCTCAACGCAGTGGACTCAACACCCCATATTAAACGCTTAAGAATACACCTGACTAGAAATAATCTTAAAAACTACGGATTTATATGTCTCCGAAAGAGAATCAAGCGTGTGTACAGCGGCATAAACGCAGCAGTGATAGCATTGGTGAGGTTCGGTGAGCAAATACAGACCCTTTGAAGTCATACTGCATGGTACCCATTCCATGGGTCTCAACTCTCCAAGTTTAAGGGATTCTTCCTTCAGCTAAAACATGCATGTGGAACACAGAGTATGATCCACCGTGTGATCAGGAAACGTGTTCAAATGTGTCTCAGTTTTCGTCCCCTGGTACTCGGGTGCAACACTCCAGAAGCTTTACTAACACTCTCCCCACTTGGAGAGTCAGTGCCTTTAACCTCCTGTTTGGCCCAGTTTGCAATTTCTGTGGAAAATGAACAGGAATGGGGAGAACCAAAGAGAGACTAGCTGGAGGTGTCTGGACGGGCAAATTTAACTCTCATTTCCCACCAGGAAGAGGAATTAACCAAAGGCTCAGCGTGCCGTGCCGGAACCACACTAGGGCCTGAAGCAATCCTGCGGTGTTGCGGCCAGATCACAAAAAAGTGAGTTGAAGAAAGGAGCTCAGGGGCACTGTAATTCACAAACCTGTAGAGTTATAAATGACAGCTATCGTCGAAAAATATATTGAAGTAAGGCTGCCAAGAGGACTTGAAAGCGGGGCAGAATTGCAGGAAACCGATTTCAGGAGGTAGACGTGAATTGCATGTAAAGCATAGGAAAAGAGGCAGAACGTCCACAATGATGCACTTGGCCAAAAAGGGCGTATGCATTTTTTCCTGAATATATTCAGGAAAAAACGCATACGCCCTTTTTGGCCAACCAAGCAAGCTTGCAAAGGATATCTGCACTACAATGAAGTCTCACTGCCCCCCGGTCAAAAGGGCCATCTGAAAAAAGTGTAAAATCCAGAAAGGCAGGACAGGCCATGGAGAACTGGGAGCCTTGTTATGCTGATGGGCGGGATGTAAATTGCCAACAGCCACTCTGGAGAAGTGTATGGTGTTTCCTGAAACATCTAAAAAACAAAGCAACAGAGCCTAGGTCACTTCCACTTATGGTCCTATAACTTAGGGAAATTAAAATCAAAAAGACACCGTCACCCCAAAGTTTGGGACGGCTCTGTTTACAAGAACCTCGTTTACGGTACAAGTTCAATATCACAGAAAGGGAAAAATGGATAAAGAAGTTGTGGTACTTACGTACAATGCAATATCACTCAGCAATGAAATCTATGTCATCAGGCCCGTAGCAGAATAATGAGTGGATTCAGGTATGATGATTCTAAGTGAAATAAGTCACACAGAAAAAGAAACACCATAAGATATCACTACTACACGGAAGGTAAACTTGGCTACACAAGAACTGAATTACAAAACAGAACAGGGTCTCAAATGTAGAAAACCAACTTATGCTTGCTTAAGGGGAAAGGTGAGTTGGGGTGCTGCATGAAACCAGAGATTGAAATTAGCACAGATACCGTTCCATAAGCCAAATATGTAATAGACAAGAACTACTCCTTGCTCAACGAAGTGGACTCAACACCCCATATTAAACGCCTAAGAATATACCTGACTAGTAAAAATATTAAAACCTACCGATTTATATGTCTCCAAAAGAGAATCAAGCGTGTGTACAGCGGCATAAACGCAGCAGTGATAGGATTGGTGAGGTTCGGTGAGCAAATGCAGACCCTTTGAAGTCATATTGCATGGTACCCATTCCATGGGTCTCAACTCTCCAAGTTTAAGGGATTCTTCCTTCAGCTAAAACATGCATGTGGAACACAGAGTATGATCCACCATGTGATCAGGAAACGTGTTCAAATGTGTCTCAGTTTTCGTCCCCTGGTACTCGGGTGCAACACTCCAGACGCTTTACTAACACTCTCCCCACTTGGAGAGTCAGTGCCTTTAACCTCCTGTATGGCCCAGTTTGCAATTTCTGTGGAAAATGTACAGGAATAGGGAGAACCAATGAGAAACTAGCTGGAGGTGTCTTGGACGGGCAAATTTAACTCTCATTTCCCACCAGAAAGAGGAATTAACCAAAGGCTCAGCATGCCGTGCCAGAACCACACTAGGGCCTGAAGCAATCCTACGGTGTTGCGGCCAGCTCACAAGAAAGCGAGTTGAAGAAAGGAGCTCAGGGGCACTGTAATTCACAAACCTGCAGAGTTATAAATGACAGCTATCGTCCAAAAATATATTGAAGTAAGGCTGCCAAGAGGACTTGAAAGCAGGGCAGAATTGCAGGAAACCGATTTCAGGAGGTAGACAGGAATTGCATGTAAAGCATAGGAAAAGAGGCAGAACGTCCACAATGATGCACTTGGCCAAAAAGGGCGTATGCGTTTTTTCCTGAATATATTCAGGAAAAAACGCATACGCCCTTTTTGGCCAACCAAGCAAGCTTGCAAAGGAAATCTGCACTACAATGAAGTCTCACTGCCCCCCGGTCAAAAGGGCCATCTGAAAAAAGTGTAAAATCCAGAAAGGCAGGACAGGCCATGGAGAACTGGGAGCCTTGTTATGCTGGTGGGCGGGATGTAAATTGCCAACAGCCACTCTGGAGAAGTGTATGGTGTTTCCTGAAACATCTAAAAAACAAAGCAACAGAGCCTAGGGCACTTCCACTTATGGTCCTATAGCTTAGGGAAATGAAAATCAAAAAGACACAGCCACCCCAAAGTTTGGGACGGCTCTGTTTACAAGAACCTCGTTTACGGTACAAGTTCAATATCACAGAAAGCAAAAAATGGATAAAGAAGTTGTGGTACTTATGTACAATGCAATATCACTCAGCAATGAAATCTATGTCATCAGGCCCGTAGCAGCATAATGAGTGGATGCAGGTATGATGAGTCTAAGTGAAAAAAGTCACACAGAAAAAGAAACATCATAAGATATCACTACTACACGGAATGTAAACTTGGCTACACAGGAACTGAATTACAAAACAGAACAGGGTCTCAAATGTAGAAAACCAACTTATGCTTGCTTAAGGGGAAAGGTGAGTTGGGGTGCTGCATGAAACCAGAGATTGAAATTAGCACAGATACCGTTCCATAAGCCAAATATGCAATAGACAAGAGCTACTCCTTGCTCAACGAAGTGGACTCAACACCCCATATTAAACGCCTAAGAATATACCTGACTAGAAATAATCTTAAAACCTACGGATTTATATGTCTCCGAAAGAGAATCAAGCGTGTGTACAGCGGCATAAACGCAGCAGTGATAGGATTGGTGAGGTTCGGTGAGCAAATGCAGACCCTTTGAAGTCATATTGCATGGTACCCATTCCATGGGTCTCAACTCTCCAGGTTTAAGGGATTCTTCCTTCAGCTAAAACATGCATGTGGAACCCAGAGTATGATCCACCGTGTGATCGGGAAACGTGTTCAAATGTGTCTCGTTTTCGTCCCTGGTACTCGGGTGCAACATTCCAGATGCTTTACTAACACTCTCCCCACTTGGAGAGTCAGTGCCTTTAACCTCCTGTTTGGCCCAGTTTGTAATTTCTGTGGAAAATGAACAGGAATAGGGAGAACGAAAGAGAGACTAGCTGGAGGTGTCTGGACGGGCAAATTTAACTCTCATTTCCCACCAGGAAGAGGAATTAACCAAAGGCTCAGCGTGCCGTGCCGGAACTACACTAGGGCCTGAAGCAATCCTGCGGTGTTGCGGCCAGCTCACAAGAAATCGAGTTGAAGAAACGAGCTCAGGGGCACTGTAATTCACAAACCTGCAGAGTTATAAATGACAGCTATCGTCCAAAAATATATTGAAGTAAGGCTGCCAAGAGGACTTGAAAGCGGGGCAGAATTGCAGGAAATCGATTTCAGGAGGTACACTGGAATTGCATGTAAAGCATAGGAAAAGAGGCAGAACGTCCACAATGATGCACTTGGCCAAAAAGGGCGTATGCGTTTTTTCCTGAATATATTCAGGAAAAAACGCATACGCCCTTTTTGGCCAACCAAGCAAGCTTGCAAAGGAAATCTGCACTACAATGAAGTCTCACTGCCCCCCGGTCAAAAGGGCCATCTGAAAAATGTGTAAAATCCAGAAAGGCAGGACAGGCCATGGAGAACTGGGAGCCTTGTTATGCTGGTGGGCGGGATGTAAATTGCCAACAGCCACTCTGGAGAAGTGTATGGTGTTTCCTGAAACATCTAAAAAACAAAGCAACAGAGCCTAGGGCACTTCCACTTATGGTCCTATAGCTTAGGGAAATTAAAATAAAAAAGACACAGCCACACCAAAGTTTGGGACGGCTCTGTTTACAAGAACCTCGTTTACGGTACAAGTTCAATATCACAGAAAGCAAAAAATGGATAAAGAAGTTGTGGTACTTATGTACAATGCAATATCACTCAGCAATGAAATCTATGTCATCAGGCCCGTAGCAGCATAATGAGTGGATGCAGGTATGATGAGTCTAAGTGAAATAAGTCACACAGAAAAAGAAACATCATAAGATATCACTACTACACGGAATGTAAACTTGGCTACACAGGAACTGAATTACAAAACAGAACAGGGTCTCAAATGTAGAAAACCAACTTATGCTTGCTTAAGGGGAAAGGTGAGTTGGGGTGCTGCATGAAACCAGAGATTGAAATTAGCACAGATACCGTTCCATAAGCCAAATATGCAATAGACAAGAGCTACTCCTTGCTCAACGAAGTGGACTCAACACCCCATATTAAACGCCTAAGAATATACCTGACTAGAAATAATCTTAAAACCTACGGATTTATATGTCTCCGAAAGAGAATCAAGCGTGTGTACAGCGGCATAAACGCAGCAGTGATAGGATTGGTGAGGTTCGGTGAGCAAATGCAGACCCTTTGAAGTCATATTGCATGGTACCCATTCCATGGGTCTCAACTCTCCAGGTTTAAGGGATTCTTCCTTCAGCTAAAACATGCATGTGGAACCCAGAGTATGATCCACCGTGTGATCGGGAAACGTGTTCAAATGTGTCTCGTTTTCGTCCCTGGTACTCGGGTGCAACATTCCAGATGCTTTACTAACACTCTCCCCACTTGGAGAGTCAGTGCCTTTAACCTCCTGTTTGGCCCAGTTTGTAATTTCTGTGGAAAATGAACAGGAATAGGGAGAACGAAAGAGAGACTATCTGGAGGTGTCTGGACGGGCAAATTTAACTCTCATTTCCCACCAGGAAGAGGAATTAACCAAAGGCTCAGCGTGCCGTGCCGGAACTACACTAGGGCCTGAAGCAATCCTGCGGTGTTGCGGCCAGCTCACAACAAAGGGAGTTGAAGAAACGAGCTCAGGGGCACTGTAATTCACAAACCTGCAGAGTTATAAATGACAGCTATCGTCCAAAAATATATTGAAGTAAGGCTGCCAAGAGGACTTGAAAGCGGGGCAGAATTGCAGGAAATCGATTTCAGGAGGTACACTGGAATTGCATGTAAAGCATAGGAAAAGAGGTAGAACGTCCACAATCATGCACTTGGCCTAAAAGGGCATATGCTTTTTTTCCTGAATATATTCAGGAAAAAATGCATACGCCCTTTTTGGCCAACCAAGCAAGCTTGCAAAGGAAATCTGCACTACAATGAAGTCTCACTGCCCCCCGGTCAAAAGGGCCATCTGAAAAAAGTGTAAAATCCAGAAAGGCAGGACAGGCCATGGAGAACTGGGAGCTTTGTTATGCCGGTGGGCGGGATGTAAATTGCCAACAGCCACTCTGGAGAAGTGTATGGTGTTTCCTGAAACATCTAAAAAACAAAGCAACAGAGCCTAGGGCACTTCCACTTATGGTCCTATAGCTTAGGGAAATGAAAATCAAAAAGACACAGCCACCCCAAAGTTTGGGACGGCTCTGTTTACAAGAACCTCGTTTACGGTACAAGTTCAATATCACAGAAAGCAAAAAATGGATAAAGAAGTTGTGGTGCTAACGTACAATGCAATATCACTCAGCAATGAAATCTATGTCATCAGGCCCGTAGCAGCATAATGAGTGGATTCAGGTATGATGATTCTAAGTGAAATAAGTCACACAGGAAAAGAAACACCATAAGATATCACTACTACACGGAAGGTAAACTTGGCTACACAAGAACTGAATTACAAAACAGAACAGGGTCTCAAATGTAGAAAACCAACTTATGCTTGCTTAAGGGGAAAGGTGAGTTGGCGTGCTGCATGAAACCAGAGATTGAAATTAGCACAGATACCGTTCCATAAGCCAAATATGTAATAGACAAGAGCTACTCCTTGCTCAACGCAGTGGACTCAACACCCCATATTAAACGCTTAAGAATACACCTGACTAGAAATAATCTTAAAAACTACGGATTTATATGTCTCCGAAAGAGAATCAAGCGTGTGTACAGCGGCATAAACGCAGCAGTGATAGCATTGGTGAGGTTCGGTGAGCAAATACAGACCCTTTGAAGTCATACTGCATGGTACCCATTCCATGGGTCTCAACTCTCCAAGTTTAAGGGATTCTTCCTTCAGCTAAAACATGCATGTGGAACACAGAGTATGATCCACCGTGTGATCAGGAAACGTGTTCAAATGTGTCTCAGTTTTCGTCCCCTGGTACTCGGGTGCAACACTCCAGACGCTTTACTAACACTCTCCCCACTTGGAGAGTCAGTGCCTTTAACCTCCTGTTTGGCCCAGTTTGCAATTTCTGTGGAAAATGAACAGGAATGGGGAGAACCAAAGAGAGACTAGCTGGAGGTGTCTGGACGGGCAAATTTAACTCTCATTTCCCACCAGGAAGAGGAATTAACCAAAGGCTCAGCGTGCCGTGCCGGAACCACACTAGGGCCTGAAGCAATCCTGCGGTGTTGCGGCCAGATCACAAAAAAGTGAGTTGAAGAAAGGAGCTCAGGGGCACTGTAATTCACAAACCTGTAGAGTTATAAATGACAGCTATCGTCGAAAAATATATTGAAGTAAGGCTGCCAAGAGGACTTGAAAGCGGGGCAGAATTGCAGGAAACCGATTTCAGGAGGTAGACGTGAATTGCATGTAAAGCATAGGAAAAGAGGCAGAACGTCCACAATGATGCACTTGGCCAAAAAGGGCGTATGCATTTTTTCCTGAATATATTCAGGAAAAAACGCATACGCCCTTTTTGGCCAACCAAGCAAGCTTGCAAAGGATATCTGCACTACAATGAAGTCTCACTGCCCCCCGGTCAAAAGGGCCATCTGAAAAAAGTGTAAAATCCAGAAAGGCAGGACAGGCCATGGAGAACTGGGAGCCTTGTTATGCTGATGGGCGGGATGTAAATTGCCAACAGCCACTCTGGAGAAGTGTATGGTGTTTCCTGAAACATCTAAAAAACAAAGCAACAGAGCCTAGGTCACTTCCACTTATGGTCCTATAACTTAGGGAAATTAAAATCAAAAAGACACCGTCACCCCAAAGTTTGGGACGGCTCTGTTTACAAGAACCTCGTTTACGGTACAAGTTCAATATCACAGAAAGGGAAAAATGGATAAAGAAGTTGTGGTACTTACGTACAATGCAATATCACTCAGCAATGAAATCTATGTCATCAGGCCCGTAGCAGAATAATGAGTGGATTCAGGTATGATGATTCTAAGTGAAATAAGTCACACAGAAAAAGAAACACCATAAGATATCACTACTACACGGAAGGTAAACTTGGCTACACAAGAACTGAATTACAAAACAGAACAGGGTCTCAAATGTAGAAAACCAACTTATGCTTGCTTAAGGGGAAAGGTGAGTTGGGGTGCTGCATGAAACCAGAGATTGAAATTAGCACAGATACCGTTCCATAAGCCAAATATGTAATAGACAAGAACTACTCCTTGCTCAACGAAGTGGACTCAACACCCCATATTAAACGCCTAAGAATATACCTGACTAGTAAAAATATTAAAACCTACCGATTTATATGTCTCCAAAAGAGAATCAAGCGTGTGTACAGCGGCATAAACGCAGCAGTGATAGGATTGGTGAGGTTCGGTGAGCAAATGCAGACCCTTTGAAGTCATATTGCATGGTACCCATTCCATGGGTCTCAACTCTCCAAGTTTAAGGGATTCTTCCTTCAGCTAAAACATGCATGTGGAACACAGAGTATGATCCACCATGTGATCAGGAAACGTGTTCAAATGTGTCTCAGTTTTCGTCCCCTGGTACTCGGGTGCAACACTCCAGACGCTTTACTAACACTCTCCCCACTTGGAGAGTCAGTGCCTTTAACCTCCTGTATGGCCCAGTTTGCAATTTCTGTGGAAAATGTACAGGAATAGGGAGAACCAATGAGAAACTAGCTGGAGGTGTCTTGGACGGGCAAATTTAACTCTCATTTCCCACCAGAAAGAGGAATTAACCAAAGGCTCAGCATGCCGTGCCAGAACCACACTAGGGCCTGAAGCAATCCTACGGTGTTGCGGCCAGCTCACAAGAAAGCGAGTTGAAGAAAGGAGCTCAGGGGCACTGTAATTCACAAACCTGCAGAGTTATAAATGACAGCTATCGTCCAAAAATATATTGAAGTAAGGCTGCCAAGAGGACTTGAAAGCAGGGCAGAATTGCAGGAAACCGATTTCAGGAGGTAGACAGGAATTGCATGTAAAGCATAGGAAAAGAGGCAGAACGTCCACAATGATGCACTTGGCCAAAAAGGGCGTATGCGTTTTTTCCTGAATATATTCAGGAAAAAACGCATACGCCCTTTTTGGCCAACCAAGCAAGCTTGCAAAGGAAATCTGCACTACAATGAAGTCTCACTGCCCCCCGGTCAAAAGGGCCATCTGAAAAAAGTGTAAAATCCAGAAAGGCAGGACAGGCCATGGAGAACTGGGAGCCTTGTTATGCTGGTGGGCGGGATGTAAATTGCCAACAGCCACTCTGGAGAAGTGTATGGTGTTTCCTGAAACATCTAAAAAACAAAGCAACAGAGCCTAGGGCACTTCCACTTATGGTCCTATAGCTTAGGGAAATGAAAATCAAAAAGACACAGCCACCCCAAAGTTTGGGACGGCTCTGTTTACAAGAACCTCGTTTACGGTACAAGTTCAATATCACAGAAAGCAAAAAATGGATAAAGAAGTTGTGGTACTTATGTACAATGCAATATCACTCAGCAATGAAATCTATGTCATCAGGCCCGTAGCAGCATAATGAGTGGATGCAGGTATGATGAGTCTAAGTGAAAAAAGTCACACAGAAAAAGAAACATCATAAGATATCACTACTACACGGAATGTAAACTTGGCTACACAGGAACTGAATTACAAAACAGAACAGGGTCTCAAATGTAGAAAACCAACTTATGCTTGCTTAAGGGGAAAGGTGAGTTGGGGTGCTGCATGAAACCAGAGATTGAAATTAGCACAGATACCGTTCCATAAGCCAAATATGCAATAGACAAGAGCTACTCCTTGCTCAACGAAGTGGACTCAACACCCCATATTAAACGCCTAAGAATATACCTGACTAGAAATAATCTTAAAACCTACGGATTTATATGTCTCCGAAAGAGAATCAAGCGTGTGTACAGCGGCATAAACGCAGCAGTGATAGGATTGGTGAGGTTCGGTGAGCAAATGCAGACCCTTTGAAGTCATATTGCATGGTACCCATTCCATGGGTCTCAACTCTCCAGGTTTAAGGGATTCTTCCTTCAGCTAAAACATGCATGTGGAACCCAGAGTATGATCCACCGTGTGATCGGGAAACGTGTTCAAATGTGTCTCGTTTTCGTCCCTGGTACTCGGGTGCAACATTCCAGATGCTTTACTAACACTCTCCCCACTTGGAGAGTCAGTGCCTTTAACCTCCTGTTTGGCCCAGTTTGTAATTTCTGTGGAAAATGAACAGGAATAGGGAGAACGAAAGAGAGACTAGCTGGAGGTGTCTGGACGGGCAAATTTAACTCTCATTTCCCACCAGGAAGAGGAATTAACCAAAGGCTCAGCGTGCCGTGCCGGAACTACACTAGGGCCTGAAGCAATCCTGCGGTGTTGCGGCCAGCTCACAACAAAGGGAGTTGAAGAAACGAGCTCAGGGGCACTGTAATTCACAAACCTGCAGAGTTATAAATGACAGCTATCGTCCAAAAATATATTGAAGTAAGGCTGCCAAGAGGACTTGAAAGCGGGGCAGAATTGCAGGAAATCGATTTCAGGAGGTACACTGGAATTGCATGTAAAGCATAGGAAAAGAGGCAGAACGTCCACAATCATGCACTTGGCCTAAAAGGGCATATGCTTTTTTTCCTGAATATATTCAGGAAAAAACGCATACGCCCTTTTTGGCCAACCAAGCAAGCTTGCAAAGGAAATCTGCACTACAATGAAGTCTCACTGCCCCCCGGTCAAAAGGGCCATCTGAAAAAAGTGTAAAATCCAGAAAGGCAGGACAGGCCATGGAGAACTGGGAGCTTTGTTATGCCGGTGGGCGGGATGTAAATTGCCAACAGCCACTCTGGAGAAGTGTATGGTGTTTCCTGAAACATCTAAAAAACAAAGCAACAGAGCCTAGGGCACTTCCACTTATGGTCCTATAGCTTAGGGAAATGAAAATCAAAAAGACACAGCCACCCCAAAGTTTGGGACGGCTCTGTTTACAAGAACCTCGTTTACGGTACAAGTTCAATATCACAGAAAGCAAAAAATGGATAAAGAAGTTGTGGTGCTAACGTACAATGCAATATCACTCAGCAATGAAATATATGTCATCAGGCCCGTAGCAGCATAATGGGGGGATGCAGGTACGATGATTCTAAGTGAAATAAGTCACACAGAAAAAGAAACATCATAAGATATCACTACTACACGGAATGTAAACTTGGCTACACAGGAACTGAATTACAAAACAGAACAGGGTGTCAAATGTAGAAAACCATCTTATGCTTGCTTAAGGGGAAAGGTGAGTTGGGGTGCTGCATGAAACCAGAGATTGAAATTAGCACAGATACCGTTCCATAAGCCAAATATGTAATAGACAAGAGCTACTCCTTGCTCAACGCAGTGGACTCAACACCCCATATTAAACGCCTAAGAATATACCTGACTAGAAATAATCTTAAAACCTACGCATTGATATGTCTCCGAAAGAGAATCAAGCGTGTGTACAGCGGCATAAACGCAGCAGTGATAGGATTTGTGAGGTTCGGTGAGCTAATGCAGACCCTTTGAAGTCATACTGCATGGTACCCATTCCATGGGTCTCAACTCTCCAGGTTTAAGGGATTCTTCCTTCAGCTGAAACATGCATGTGGAACACAGAGTATGATCCACCGTGTGATCAGGAAACGTGTTCAAATGTGTCTCAGTTTTCGTCCCCTGGTACTCGGGTGCAACACTCCAGACGCTTTACTAACACTCTCTCCACTTGGAGAGTCAGTGCCTTTAACCTCCTGTATGGCCCAGTTTGCAATTTCTGCGGAAAATGTACAGGAATAGGGAGAACCAATGATAAACTAGCTGGAGGTGTCTGGACGGGCAAATTTAACTCTCATTTCCCACCAGGAAGAGGAATTAACCAAAGGCTCAGCGTGCCGTGCCGGATCCACACTAGGGCCTGAAGCAATCCTGCGGTGTTGCGGCCAGCTCACAAAAAAGCGAGTTGAAGAAAGGAGCTCAGGGGCACTGTAATTCACAAACCTGCAGAGTTATAAATGACAGCTATCGTCCAAAAATATATTGAAGTAAGGCTGCCAAGAGGACTTGAAAGTGATGCAGAATTGCACGAAACCGATTTCAGGAGGTAGACTGGAATTGCATGTAAAGCATAGGAAAAGAGGCAGAACATCCACAACGATGCACTTGGCCAAAAAGGGCGTATGCGTTTTTTCCTGAATATATTCAGGAAAAAACGCATACGCCCTTTTTGGCCAACCAAGAAAGCTTGCAAAGGAAATCTGCACTACAATGAAGTCTCACTGCTGCCCAGTCAAAAGGGCCATCTGAAAAATGTGTAAAATCCAGAAAGGCAGGACAGGCCATGGAGAACTGGGAGCCTTGTTATGCTGATGGGCGGGATGTAAATTGCCAACAGCCACTCTGGAGAAATGTATGGTGTTTCCTGAAACATCTAAAAAACAAAGCAACAGAGCCTAGGGCACTTCCACTTATGGTCCTATAGCTTAGGGAAATTAAAATCAAAAAGACACAGCCACCCCAAAGTTTGGGAAGGCTCTGTTTACAAGAACCTCGTTTATGGTACAAGTTCAATATCACAGAAAGCGAAAAATGGATAAAGAAGTTGTGGTACTTACGTACAATGCAATATCACTCAGCAATGAAATCTATGTCATCAGGCCCGTACCAGCATAATGAGTGGATTCAGGTATGAAGATTCTAAGTGAAATAAGTCACACAGAAAAAGAAACATCATAAGATATCACCAATACACGGAATGTAAACTTGGCTACACAGGAACTGAATTACAAAACAGAACAGGGTCTCAAATGTAGAAAACCAACTTATGCTTGCTTAAGGGGAAAGGTGAGTTGGGGTGCTGCATGAAACCAGAGATTGAAATTAGCACAGATACCGTTCCATAAGCCAAATATGCAATAGACAAGAGCTACTCCTTGCTGAACGAAGTGGACTCAACACCCCATATTAAACGCCTAAGAATATACCTGACTAGAAATAATCTTAAAACCTACGGATTTATATGTCTCCGAAAGAGAATCAAGCGTGTGTACAGCGGCATAAACGCAGCAGTGATACGATTGGTGAGGTTCGGTGAGCAAATGCAGACCCTTTAAAGTCATATTGCATGGTACCCATTCCATGGGTCTCAACTCTCCAGGTTTAAGGGATTCTTCCTTCAGCTAAAACATGCATGTGGAACCCAGAGTATGATCCACCGTGTGATCGGGAAACGTGTTCAAATGTGTCTCAGTTTTCGTCCCGTGGAACTCGGGTGCAACATTCCAGATGCTTTACTAACACTCTCCCCACTTGGAGAGTCAGTGCCTTTAACCTCCTGTTTGGCCCACTTTGCAATTTCTGTGGAAAATGAACAGGAATAGGGAGAACGAAAGAGAAACTAGCTGGAGGTGTCTGGACGGGCAAATTTAACTCTCATTTCCCACCAGGAAGAGGAATTAACCAAAGGCTCAGCGTGCCGTGCCGGAACTACACTAGGTCCTGAAGCAATCCTGTGGTGTTTCGGCCAGCTCACAAGAAAGCGAGTTGAAGAAAGGAGCTCAGGGGCACTGTAATTCACAAACCTGCAGAGTTATAAATGACAGCTATCGTCCAAAAATATATTGAATTAAGGCTGCCAAGAGGACTTGAAAGCGGGACAGAATTGCAGGAAATCGATTTCAGGAGGTACACTGGAATTGCATGTAAAGCATAAAAAAGAGGCAGAATGTCCACAATGATGCACTTGGCCAAAAAGGGCGTATGCATTTTTTCCTGAATATATTCAGGAAAAAACGCATACGCACTTTTTGGCCAACCAAGCAAGCTTGCAAAGGAAATCTGCACTACAATGAAGTCTCACTGCCCCCCGGTCAAAAGGGCCATCTGAAAAAAGTGTAAAATCCAGAAAGGCAGGACAGGCCATGGAGAACTGGGAGCCTTGTTATGCTGATGGGCGGGATGTAAATTGCCAACAGCCACTGTGGAGAAGTGTATGGTATTTCCTGAAACATCTAAAAAACAAAGCAACAGAGCCTAGGGCACTTCCACTTATGGTCCTATAGCTTAGGGAAATTAAAATCAAAAAGACACGGTCACCCCAAAGTTTGGGACGGCTCTGTTTACAAGAACCTCGTTTACGGTACAAGTTCAATATCACAGAAAGGGAAAAATGGATAAAGAAGTTGTGGTACTTACGTACAATGCAATATCACTCAGCAATGAAATCTATGTCATCAGGCCCGTAGCAGCATAATGAGTGGATTCAGGTATGATGATTCTAAGTGAAATAAGTCACACAGAAAAAGAAACACCATAAGATATCACTACTACACGGAAGGTAAACTTGGCTACACAAGAACTGAATTACAAAACAGAACAGGGTCTCAAATGTAGAAAACCAACTTATGCTTGCTTAAGGGGAAAGGTGAGTTGGGGTGCTGCATGAAACCAGAGATTGAAATTAGCACAGATACCGTTCCATAAGCCAAATATGTAATAGACAAGAGCTACTCCTTGCTCAACGAAGTGGACTCAACACCCCATATTAAACGCTTAAGAATACACCTGACTAAAATAATCTTAAAAACTACGGATTTATATGTCTCCGAAAGAGAATCAAGGGTGTGTACAGCGGCATAAACGCAGCAGTGATAGGAGTGGTGAGGTTCGGTGAGCAAATGCAGACCCTTTGAAGTCATATTGCATGGTACCCATTCCATGGGTCTCAACTCTCCAAGTTTAAGGGATTCTTCCTTCAGCTAAAACATGCATGTGGAACACAGAGTATGATCCACCGTGTGATCAGGAAACGTGTTCAAATGTGTCTCAGTTTTCGTCCCCTCGTACTCGGGTGCAACACTCCAGACGCTTTACTAAGACTCTCCCCACTTGGAGAGTCAGTGCCTTTAACCTCCTGTATGGCCCAGTTTGCAATTTCTGCGGAAAATGTACAGGAATAGGGAGAACCAATGAGAAACTAGCTGGAGGTGTCTGGACGGGAAAATTTAACTCTCATTTCCCACCAGAAAGAGGAATTAAGCAAAGGCTCAGCATAGCGTTCCGGAACCACACTAGGGCCTGAAGCAATCCTGCGGTGTTGCGGCCAGCTCACAAGAAAGCGAGTTGAAGAAAGGAGCTCAGGGGCACTGTAATTCACAAACCTGCAGAGTTATAAATGACAGCTATCGTCCAAAAATATATTGAAGTAAGGCTGCCAAGAGGACTTGAAAGCGGGGCAGAATTGCAGGAAACCGATTTCAGGAGGTAGACAGGAATTGCATGTAAAGCATAGGAAAAGAGGCAGAACGTCCACAATGATGCACTTGGCCAAAAAGGGCGTATGCGTTTTTTCCTGAATATATTCAGGAAAAAACGCATACGCCCTTTTTGGCCAACCAAGCAAGCTTGCAAAGGAAATCTGCACTACAATGAAGTCTCACTGCCCCCCGGTCAAAAGGGCCATCTGAAAAAAGTGTAAAATCCAGAAAGGCAGGACAGGCCATGGAGAACTGGGAGCCTTGTTATGCTGATGGGCGGGATGTAAATTGCCAACAGCCACTCTGGAGAAGTGTATGGTGTTTCCTGAAACATCTAAAAAACAAAGGAACAGAGCCTAGGGCACTTCCACTTATGGTCCTATAGCTTAGGGAAATGAAAATCAAAAAGACACAGCCACCCCAAAGTTTGGGACGGCTCTGTTTAAAAGAACCTCGTTTACGGTACAAGTTCAATATCACAGAAAGCGAAAAATGGATAAAGAAGTTGTGGTACTTACGTACAATGCAATATCACTCAGCAATGAAATCTATGTCATCAGGCCCATAGCAGCATAATGAGGGGATGCAGGTATGATGATTCTAAGTGAAATAAGTCACACAGAAAAAGAAACATCATAAGATATCACTACTACACGGAATGTAAACTTGGCTACACAGGAACTGAATTACAAAACAGAACAGGGTGTCAAATGTAGAAAACCAACTTATGCTTGCTTAAGGGGAAAGGTGAGTTGGGGTGCTGCATAAAACCAGAGATTGAAATTAGCACAGATACCGTTCCATAAGCCAAATATGTAATAGACAAGAGCTACTCCTTGCTCAACGCAGTGGACTCAACACCCCATATTAAACGCCTAAGAATATACCTGACTAGAAATAATCTTAAAACCTACGCATTGATATGTCTCCGAAAGAGAATCAAGCGTGTGTACAGCGGCATAAACGCAGCAGTGATAGGATTTGTGAGGTTCGGTGAGCAAATGCAGACCCTTTGAAGTCATACTGCATGGTACCCATTCCATGGGTCTCAACTCTCCAGGTTTAAGGGATTCTTCCTTCAGCTGAAACATGCATGTGGAACACAGAGTATGATCCACCGTGTGATCAGGAAACGTGTTCAAATGTGTCTCAGTTTTCGTCCCGTGGAACTCGGGTGCAACATTCCAGATGCTTTACTAACACTCTCCCCACTTGGAGAGTCAGTGCCTTTAACCTCCTGTTTGGCCCAGTTTGCAATTTCTGTGGAAAATGAACAGGAATAGGGAGAACGAAAGAGAGACTAGCTGGAGGTGTCTGGACGGGCAAATTTAACTCTCATTTCCCACCAGGAAGAGGAATTAACCAAAGGCTCAGCGTGCCGTGCCGGAACTACACTAGGTCCTGAAGCAATCCTGTGGTGTTTCGGCCAGCTCACAAGAAAGCGAGTTGAAGAAAGGAGCTCAGGGGCACTGTAATTCACAAACCTGCAGAGTTATAAATGACAGCTATCGTCCAAAAATATATTGAAGTAAGGCTGCCAAGAGGACTTGAAAGCGGGGCAGAATTGCAGGAAATCGATTTCAGGAGGTACACTGGAATTGCATGTAAAGCATAGAAAAGAGGCAGAACGTCCACAATGATGCACTTGGCCAAAAAGGGCGTATGCATTTTTTCCTGAATATATTCAGGAAAAAACGCATACGCCCTTTTTGGCCAACCAAGCAAGCTTGCAAAGGATATCTGCACTACAATGAAGTCTCACTGCCCCCCGGTCAAAAGGGCCATCTGAAAAAAGTGTAAAATCCAGAAAGGCAGGACAGGCCATGGAGAACTGGGAGCCTTGTTATGCTGATGGGCGGGATGTAAATTGCCAACAGCCACTCTGGAGAAGTGTATGGTATTTCCTGAAACATCTAAAAAACAAAGCAACAGAGCCTAGGGCACTTCCACTTATGGTCCTATAGCTTAGGGAAATTAAAATCAAAAAGACACGGTCACCCCAAAGTTTGTGACGGCTCTGTTTACAAGAACCTCGTTTACGGTACAAGTTCAATATCACAGAAAGGGAAAAATGGATAAAGAAGTTGTGGTACTTACGTACAATGCAATATCACTCAGCAATGAAATCTATGTCATCAGGCCCGTAGCAGCATAATGAGTGGATTCAGGTATGATGATTCTAAGTGAAATAAGTCACACAGAAAAAGAAACACCATAAGATATCACTACTACACGGAAGGTAAACTTGGCTACACAAGAACTGAATTACGAAACAGAACAGGGTCTCAAATGTAGAAAACCAACTTATGCTTGCTTAAGGGGAAAGGTGAGTTGGGGTGCTGCATGAAACCAGAGATTGAAATTAGCACAGATACCGTTCCATAAGCCAAATATGTAATAGACAAGAGCTACTCCTTGCTCAACGAAGTGGACTCAACACCCCATATTAAACGCTTAAGAATACACCTGACTAGAAATAATCTTAAAAACTACGTATTTATATGTCTCCGAAAGAGAATCAAGCGTGTGTACAGCGGCATAAACGCAGCAGTGATAGGATTGGTGAGGTTCGGTGAGCAAATGCAGACCCTTTGAAGTCATATTGCATGGTACCCATTCCATGGGTCTCAACTCTCCAAGTTTAAGGGATTCTTCCTTCAGCTAAAACATGCATGTGGAACACAGAGTATGATCCACCGTGTGATCAGGAAACGTGTTCAAATGTGTCTCAGTTTTCGTCCCCTCGTACTCGGGTGCAACACTCCAGACGCTTTACTAACACTCTCCCCACTTGGAGAGTCAGTGCCTTTAACCTCCTGTATGGCCCAGTTTGCAATTTCTGCGGAAAATGTACAGGAATAGGGAGAACCAATGAGAAACTAGCTGGAGGTGTCTGGACGGGCAAATTTAACTCTCATTTCCCACCAGAAAGAGGAATTAACCAAAGGCTCAGCATGGCGTGCCGGAACCACACTAGGGCCTGAAGCAATCCTACGGTGTTGCGGCCAGCTCACAAGAAAGCGAGTTGAAGAAAGGAGCTCAGGGGCACTGTAATTCACAAACCTGCAGAGTTATAAATGACAGCTATCGTCCAAAAATATATTGAAGTAAGGCTGCCAAGAGGACTTGAAAGCGGGGCAGAATTGCAGGAAACCGATTTCAGGAGGTAGACTGGAATTGCATGTAAAGCATAGGAAAAGAGGCAGAACGTCCACAATGATGCACTTGGCCAAAAACGGCGTATGCGTTTTTTCCTGAATATATTCAGGAAAAAACGCATACGCCCTTTTTGGCCAACCAAGCAAGCTTGCAAAGGAAATCTGCACTACAATGAAGTCTCACTGCCCCCCGGTCAAAAGGGCCATCTGAAAAATGTGTAAAATCCAGAAAGGCAGGACAGGCCATGGAGAACTGGGAGCCTTGTTATGCTGATGGGCGTGATGTAAATTGCCAACAGCCACTCTGGAGAAGTGTATGGTGTTTCCTGAAACATCTAAAAAACAAAGCAACAGAGCCTAGGGCACTTCCACTTATGGTCCTATAGCTTAGGGAAATTAAAATAAAAAAGACACAGCCACCCCAAAGTTTGGGATGGCTCTGTTTACAAGAACCTCGTTTACGGTACAAGTTCAATATCACAGAAAGCAAAAAATGGATAAAGAAGTTGTGGTACAAACGTACAAAGCAATATCACTCAGCAATGAAATCTATGTCATCAGGCCCGTAGCAGCATAATGAGTGGATTCAGGTATGATGATTCTAAGTGAAATAAGTCACACAGGAAAAGAAACACCATAAGATATCACTACTACACGGAAGGTAAACTTGGCTACACAAGAACTGAATTACAAAACAGAACAGGGTCTCAAATGTAGAAAACCAACTTATGCTTGCTTAAGGGGAAAGGTGAGTTGGGGTGCTGCATGAAACCAGAGATTGAAATTAGCACAGATACCGTTCCATAAGCCAAATATGTAATAGACAAGAGCTACTCCTTGCTCAATGAAGTGGACTCAACACCCCATATTAAACGCTTAAGAATACATCTGACTAGAAATAATCTTAAAAACTACGGATTTATATGTCTCCGAAAGAGAATCAAGCGTGTGTACAGCGGCATAAACGCAGCAGTGATAGGATTGGTGAGGTTCGGTGAGCAAATGCAGACCCTTTGAAGTCATATTGCATGGTACCCATTCCATGGGTCTCAACTCTCCAGGTTTAAGGGATTCTTCCTTCAGCTGAAACATGCATGTGGAACACAGAGTATGATCCACCGTGTGATCAGGAAACGTGTTCAAATGTGTCTCAGTTTTCGTCCCCTGGTACTCGGGTGCAACACTCCAGACGCTTTACTAACACTCTCCCCACTTGGAGAGTCAGTGCCTTTAACCTCCTGTTTGGCCCAGTTTGCAATTTCTGTGGAAAATGAACAGGAATAGGAAGAACGAAAGAGAGACTAGCTGGAGGTGTCTGGACGGGCAAATTTAACTCTCATTTCCCACCAGGAAGAGGAATTAACCAAAGGCTCAGTGTGCCGTGCCGGAACCACACTAGGGCCTGAAGCAATCCTGCGGTGTTGCGGCCAGATCACAAAAAAGTGAGTTGAAGAAAGGAGCTCAGGGGCACTGTAATTCACAAACCTGTAGAGTTATAAATGACAGCTATCGTCCAAAAATATATTGAAGTAAGGCTGCCAAGAGGACTTGAAAGCGGGGCAGAATTGCAGGAAACCGATTTCAGGAGGTAGACGGGAATTGCATGTAAAGCATAGAAAAGAGGCAGAACGTCCACAATGATGCACTTGGCCAAAAAGGGCGTATGCGTTTTTTCCTGAATATATTCAGGAAAAAACGCATACGTCCTTTTTGGCCAACCAAGCAAGCTTGCAAAGGAAATCTGCACTACAATGAAGTCTCACTGCCCCCCGGTCAAAAGGGCCATCTGAAAAAAGTGTAAAATCCAGAAAGGCAGGACAGGCCATGGAGAACTGTTAGCCTTGTTATGCTGGTGGGCGGGATGTAAATTGCCAACAGCCACTCTGGAGAAGTGTATGGTGTTTCCTGAAACATCTAAAAAACAAAGCAACAGAGCCTAGGGCACTTCCATTTATGGTCCTATAGCTTAGGGAAATTAAAATCAAAAAGTCACAGCCACCCCAAAGTTCGGGACGGCTCTGTTTACAAGAACCACGTTTACGGTACAAGTTCAATATCACAGAAAGCGAAAAATGGATAAAGTTGTGGTACTTACATACAATGCAATATCACTCAGCAATGAAATCTATGTCATCAGGCCCGTAGCAGCATAATGAGTGGATGCAGGTACGATGATTCTAAGTGAAATAAGTCACACAGAAAAAGAAACATCATAAGATATCACTATTACACGGAATGTAAACTTGGCTACACAGGAACTGAATTACAAAACAGAACAGGGTGTCAAATGTAGAAAACCAACTTATGCTTGCTTAAGGGGAAAGGTGAGTTGGGGTGCTGCATAAAACCAGAGATTGAAATTAGCACAGATACCGTTCCATAAGCAAAATATGTAATAGACAAGAGCTACTCCTTGCTCAACGCAGTGGACTCAACACCCCATATTAAACGCCTAAGAATATACCTGACTAGAAATAATCTTAAAACCTACGCATTTATATGTCTCCGAAAGAGAATCAAGCGTGTGTACGGCGGCATAAACGCAGCAGTGATAGGATTTGTGAGGTTCAGTGAGCAAATGCAGACCCTTTGAAGTCATACTGCATGGTACCCATTCCAAGGGTCTCACCTCTCCAGGTTTAAGGGATTCTTCCTTCAGCTGAAACATGCATGTGGAACACAGAGTATGATCCACCGTGTGATCGGGAAACGTGTTCAAATGTGTCTCAGTTTTCGTCCCCTGGTACTCGGGTGCAACATTCAAGACGCTTTACTAACACTCTCCCCACTTGGAGAGTCAGTGTCTTTAAACTCCTGTTTCGCCCAGTTTGCAATTTCTGCGGAAAATGTACAGGAATAGGGAGAACCAATGAGAAACTAGCTGGAGGTGTCTGGACGGGCAAATTTAACTCTCATTTCCCACCAGAAAGAGGAATTAACCAAAGGCTCAGCATGCCGTGCCGGAACCACACTAGGGCCTGAAGCAATCCTGCGGTGTTGCGGCCAGCTCACAAGAAAGCGAGTTGAAGAAAGGAGCTCAGGGGCACTGTAATTCAAAAACCTGCAGAGTTATAAATGACAGCTATCGTCCAAAAATATATTGAAGTAAGGCTGCCAAGAGGACTTGAAAGCGGGGCAGGATTGCAGGAAACCGATTTCAGGAGGTAGACAGGAATTGCATGTAAAGCATAGGAAAAGAGGCAGAACGTCCACAATGATGCACTTGGCCAAAAAGGGCGTATGCGTTTTTTCCTGAATATATTCAGGAAAAAACGCATACGCCCTTTTTGGCCAACCAAGCAAGCTTGCAAAGGAAATCTGCACTACAATGAAGTCTCACTGCCCCCCGGTCAAAAGGGCCATCTGAAAAATGTGTAAAATCCAGAAAGGCAGGACAGGCCATGGAGAACTGGGAGCCTTGTTATGCTGGTGGGCGTGATGTAAATTGCCAACAGCCACTCTGGAGAAGTGTATGGTGTTTCCTGAAACATCTAAAAAACAAAGCAACAGGGCCTAGGGCACTTCCACTTATGGTCCTATAGCTTAGGGAAATTAAAATAAAAAAGACACAGCCACCCCAAAGTTTGGGACGGCTCTGTTTACAAGAACCTCGTTTACGGTAAAAGTTCAATATCACAGAAAGCAAAAAATGGATAAAGAAGTTGTGGTACTTATGTACAATGCAATATCACTCAGCAATGAAATCTATGTCATCAGGCCCGTAGCAGCATAATGAGTGGATGCAGGTATGATGAGACTAAGTGAAATAAGTCACACAGAAAAAGAAACATCATAAGATATCACTACTACACGGAATGTAAACTTGGCTACACAGGAACTGAATTACAAAACAGAACAGGGTCTCAAATGTAGAAAACCAACTTATGCTTGCTTAAGGGGAAAGGTGAGTTGGGGTGCTGCATGAAACCAGAGATTGAAATTAGCACAGATACCGTTCCATAAGCCAAATATGCAATAGACAAGAGCTACTCCTTGCTCAAAGAAGTGGACTCAACACCCCATATTAAACGCCTAAGAATATACCTGACTAGAAATAATCTTAAAACCTACGGATTTATATGTCTCCGAAAGAGAATCAAGCGTGTGTACAGCGGCATAAACGCAGCAGTGATAGGATTGGTGAGGTTCGGTGAGCAAATGCAGACCCTTTGAAGTCATATTGCATGGTACCCATTCCATGGGTCTCAACTCTCCAGGTTTAAGGGATTCTTCCTTCAGCTAAAACATGCATGTGGAACCCAGAGTATGATCCACCGTGTGATCGGGAAACGTGTTCAAATGTGTCTCGTTTTCGTCCCTGGTACTCGGGTGCAACATTCCAGATGCTTTACTAACACTCTCCCCACTTGGAGAGTCAGTGCCTTTAACCTCCTGTTTGGCCCAGTTTGCAATTTCTGTGGAAAATGAACAGGAATAGGGAGAACGAAAGAGAGACTAGCTGGAGGTGTCTGGACGGGCAAATTTAACTCTCATTTCCCACCAGGAAGAGGAATTAACCAAAGGCTCAGCGTGCCGTGCCGGAACTACACTAGGGCCTGAAGCAATCCTGCGGTGTTGCGGCCAGCTCACAAGAAAGGGAGTTTAAGAAAGGAGCTCAGGGGCACTGTAATTCACAAACCTGCAGAGTTATAAATGACAGCTATCGGCCAAAAATATATTGAAGTAAGGCTGCCAAGAGGACTTGAAAGCGGGGCTGAATTGCAGGAAATCGATTTCAGGAGGTACACTGGAATTGCATGTAAAGCATAGGAAAAGAGGCAGAACGTCCACAATGATGCACTTGGCCTAAAAGGGCATATGCTTTTTTTCCTGAATATATTCAGGAAAAAACGCATACGCCCTTTTTGGCCAACCAAGCAAGCTTGCAAAGGATATCTGCACTACAATGAAGTCTCACTGCCCCCCGGTCAAAAGGGCCATCTGAAAAAAGTGTAAAATCCAGAAAGGCAGGACAGGCCATGGAGAACTGGGAGCCTTGTTATGCTGATGGGCGGGATGTAAATTGCCAACAGCCACTCTGGAGAAGTGTATGGTGTTTCCTGAAACATCTAAAAAACAAAGCAACAGAGCCTAGGTCACTTCCACTTATGGTCCTATAACTTAGGGAAATTAAAATCAAAAAGACACCGTCACCCCAAAGTTTGGGACGGCTCTGTTTACAAGAACCTCATTTACGGTACAAGTTCAATATCACAGAAAGGGAAAAATGGATAAAGAAGTTGTGGTACTTACGTACAAGGCAATATCACTCAGCAATGAAATCTATGTCATCAGGCCCGTAGCAGAATAATGAGTGGATTCAGGTATGATGATTCTAAGTGAAATAAGTCACACAGAAAAAGAAACACCATAAGATATCACTACTACACGGAAGGTAAACTTGGCTACACAAGAACTGAATTACAAAACAGAACAGGGTCTCAAATGTAGAAAACCAACTTATGCTTGCTTAAGGGGAAAGGTGAGTTGGGGTGCTGCATGAAACCAGAGATTGAAATTAGCACAGATACCGTTCCATAAGCCAAATATGTAATAGACAAGAACTACTCCTTGCTCAACGAAGTGGACTCAACACCCCATATTAAACGCCTAAGAATATACCTGACTAGTAAAAATATTAAAACCTACCGATTTATATGTCTCCAAAAGAGAATCAAGCGTGTGTACAGCGGCATAAACGCAGCAGTGATAGGATTGGTGAGGTTCGGTGAGCAAATGCAGACCCTTTGAAGTCATATTGCATGGTACCCATTCCATGGGTCTCAGCTCTCCAAGTTTAAGGGATTCTTCCTTCAGCTAAAACATGCATGTGGAACACAGAGTATGATCCACCATGTGATCAGGAAACGTGTTCAAATGTGTCTCAGTTTTCGTCCCCTGGTACTCGGGTGCAACACTCCAGACGCTTTACTAACACTCTCCCCACTTGGAGAGTCAGTGCCTTTAACCTCCTGTATGGCCCAGTTTGCAATTTCTGCGGAAAATGTACAGGAATAGGGAGAACCAATGAGAAACTAGCTGGAGGTGTCTGGACGGGCAAATTTAACTCTCATTTCCCACCAGAAAGAGGAATTAACCAAAGGCTCAGCATGCCGTGCCGGAACCACACTAGGGCCTGAAGCAATCCTACGGTGTTGCGGCCAGCTCACAAGAAAGCGAGTTGAAGAAAGGAGCTCAGGGGCACTGTAATTCACAAACCTGCAGAGTTATAAATGACAGCTATCGTCCAAAAATATATTGAAGTAAGGCTGCCAAGAGGACTTGAAAGCAGGGCAGAATTGCAGGAAACCGATTTCAGGAGGTAGACAGGAATTGCATGTAAAGCATAGGAAAAGAGGCAGAACGTCCACAATGATGCACTTGGCCAAAAAGGGCGTATGCGTTTTTTCCTGAATATATTCAGGAAAAAACGCATACGCCCTTTTTGGCCAACCAAGCAAGCTTGCAAAGGAAATCTGCACTACAATGAAGTCTCACTGACCCCCGGTCAAAAGGGCCATCTGAAAAAAGTGTAAAATCCAGAAAGGCAGGACAGGCCATGGAGAACTGGGAGCTTTGTTATGCCGGTGGGCGGGATGTAAATTGCCAACAGCCACTCTGGAGAAGTGTATGGTGTTTCCTGAAACATCTAAAAAACAAAGCAACAGAGCCTAGGGCACTTCCACTTATGGTCCTATAGCTTAGGGAAATGAAAATCAAAAAGACACAGCCACCCCAAAGTTTGGGACGGCTCTGTTTACAAGAACCTCGTTTACGGTACAAGTTCAATAACACAGAAAGCAAAAAATGGATAAAGAAGTTGTGGTGCTAACGTACAATGCAATATCACTCAGCAATGAAATCTATGTCATCAGGCCCGTAGCAGCATAATGGGGGGATGCAGGTACGATGATTCTAAGTGAAATAAGTCACACAGAAAAAGAAACATCATAAGATATCACTACTACACGGAATGTAAACTTGGCTACACAGGAACTGAATTACAAAACAGAACAGGGTGTCAAATGTAGAAAACCATCTTATGCTTGCTTAAGGGGAAAGGTGAGTTGGGGTGCTGCATGAAACCAGAGATTGAAATTAGCACAGATACCGTTCCATAAGCCAAATATGTAATAGACAAGAGCTACTCCTTGCTCAACGCAGTGGACTCAACACCCCATATTAAACGCCTAAGAATATACCTGACTAGAAATAATCTTAAAACCTACGCATTGATATGTCTCCGAAAGAGAATCAAGCGTGTGTACAGCGGCATAAACGCAGCAGTGATAGGATTTGTGAGGTTCGGTGAGCTAATGCAGACCCTTTGAAGTCATACTGCATGGTACCCATTCCATGGGTCTCAACTCTCCATGTTTAAGGGATTCTTCCTTCAGCTGAAACATGCATGTGGAACACAGAGTATGATCCACCGTGTGATCAGGAAACGTGTTCAAATGTGTCTCAGTTTTCGTCCCCTGGTACTCGGGTGCAACATTCAAGACGCTTTACTAACACTCTCCCCACTTGGAGAGTCAGTGTCGTTAAATTCCTGTTTGGCCCAGTTTGCAATTTCTGCTGAAAATGTACAGGAATAGGGAGAACCAATGAGAAACAAGCTGGAGGTGTCTGGACGGGCAACTTTAACTCTCATTTCCCACCAGAAAGAGGAATTAACCAAAGGCTCAGCATGCCGTGCCGGAACCACACTAGGGCCTGAAGCAATCCTGCGGTGTTGCGGCCAGCTCACAAGAAAGCGAGTTGAAGAAAGGAGCTCAGGGGCACTGTAATTCACAAACCTGCAGAGTTATAAATGACAGCTATCGTCCAAAAATATATTGAAGTAAGGCTGCCAAGAGGACTTGAAAGCGGGGCAGGATTGCAGGAAACCGATTTCAGGAGGTAGACAGGAATTGCATGTAAAGCATAGGAAAAGAGGCAGAACGTCCACAATGATGCACTTGGCCAAAAAGGGCGTATGCGTTTTTTCCTGAATATATTCAGGAAAAAACGCATACGCCCTTTTTGGCCAACCAAGCAAGCTTGCAAAGGAAATCTGCACTACAATGAAGTCTCACTGCCCCCCGGTCAAAAGGGCCATCTGAAAAAAGTGTAAAATCCAGAAAGGCAGGACAGGCCATGGAGAACTGGGAGCCTTGTTATGCTGATGGGCGGGATGTAAATTGCCAACAGCCACTCTGGAGAAGTGTATGCTGTTTCCTGAAACATCTAAAAAACAAAACAACAGAGCCTAGGGCACTTCCACTTATGGTCCTATAGCTTAGGGAAATTAAAATCAAAAAGACACAGCCTCCCCAAACTTTGGGACGGCTCTGTTTACAAGAACCTCGTTTACAGTACAAGTTCAATATCACAGAAAGCGAAAAATGGATACAGAAGTTGTGGTACTTACGTACAATGCAATATCACTCAGCAATGAAATCTATGTCATCAGGCCCGTAGCAGCATAATGAGTGGATTCAGGTATGATGATTCTAAGTGAAATAAGTCACACAGAAAAAGAAACACCATAAGATATCACTACTACACGGAAGGTAAACTTGGCTACACAAGAACTGAATTACAAAACAGAACAGGGTCTCAAATGTAGAAAACCAACTTATGCTTGCTTGAGGGGAAAGGTGAGTTGGGGTGCTGCATGAAACCAGAGATTGAAATTAGCACAGATACCGTTCCATAAGCCAAATATGTATTAGACAAGAGCTACTCCTTGCTCAACGAAGTGGACTCAACACCCCATATTAAACGCCTAAGAATATACCTGACTAGTAAGAATATTAAAACCTACGGATTTATATGTCTCCGAAAGAGAATCAAGTGTGTGTACAGCAGCATAAACGCAGCAGTGATAGGATTGGTGAGGTTCGGTGAGCAAACGCAGACCCTTTGAAATCATATTCCATGGTACCCATTCCATGGGTCTCAACTCTCCAAGTTTAAGGGATTCTTCCTTCAGCTAAAACATGCATGTGGAACACAGAGTATGATCCACCGTGTGATCAGGAAACGTGTTCAAATGTGTCTCAGTTTTCGTCCCCTGGTACTCGGGTGCAACACTCCAGACGCTTTACTAACACTCTCTCCACTTGGAGAGTCAGTGCCTTTAACCTCCTGTATGGCCCAGTTTGCAATTTCTGCGGAAAATGTACAGGAATAGGGAGAACCAATGATAAACTAGCTGGAGGTGTCTGGACGGGCAAATTTAACTCTCATTTCCCACCAGGAAGAGGAATTAACCAAAGGCTCAGCGTGCCGTGCCGGATCCACACTAGGGCCTGAAGCAATCCTGCGGTGTTGCGGCCAGCTCACAAAAAAGCGAGTTGAAGAAAGGAGCTCAGGGGCACTGTAATTCACAAACCTGCAGAGTTATAAATGACAGCTATCGTCCAAAAATATATTGAAGTAAGGCTGCCAAGAGGACTTGAAAGTGGTGCAGAATTGCACGAAACCGATTTCAGGAGGTAGACTGGAATTGCATGTAAAGCATAGGAAAAGAGGCAGAACATCCACAACGATGCACTTGGCCAAAAAGGGCGTATGCGTTTTTTCCTGAATATATTCAGGAAAAAACGCATACGCCCTTTTTGGCCAACCAAGAAAGCTTGCAAAGGAAATCTGCACTACAATGAAGTCTCACTGCCGCCCAGTCAAAAGGGCCATCTGAAAAATGTGTAAAATCCAGAAAGGCAGGACAGGCCATGGAGAACTGGGAGCCTTGTTATGCTGATGGGCGGGATGTAAATTGCCAACAGCCACTCTGGAGAAATGTATGGTGTTTCCTGAAACATCTAAAAAACAAAGCAACAGAGCCTAGGGCACTTCCACTTATGGTCCTATAGCTTAGGGAAATTAAAATCAAAAAGACACAGCCACCCCAAAGTTTGGGAAGGCTCTGTTTACAAGAACCTCGTTTATGGTACAAGTTCAATATCACAGAAAGCGAAAAATGGATAAAGAAGTTGTGGTACTTACGTACAATGCAATATCACTCAGCAATGAAATCTATGTCATCAGGCCCGTACCAGCATAATGAGTGGATTCAGGTATGAAGATTCTAAGTGAAATAAGTCACACAGAAAAAGAAACATCATAAGATATCACCAATACACGGAATGTAAACTTGGCTACACAGGAACTGAATTACAAAACAGAACAGGGTCTCAAATGTAGAAAACCAACTTATGCTTGCTTAAGGAGAAAGGTGAGTTGGGGTGCTGCATGAAACCAGAGATTGAAATTAGCACAGATACCGTTCCATAAGCCAAATATGCAATAGACAAGAGCTACTCCTTGCTGAACGAAGTGGACTCAACACCCCATATTAAACGCCTAAGAATATACCTGACTAGAAATAATCTTAAAACCTACGGATTTATATGTCTCCGAAAGAGAATCAAGCGTGTGTACAGCGGCATAAACGCAGCAGTGATAGGATTGGTGAGGTTCGGTGAGCAAATGCAGACCCTTTAAAGTCATATTGCATGGTACCCATTCCATGGGTCTCAACTCTCCAGGTTTAAGGGATTCTTCCTTCAGCTAAAACATGCATGTGGAACCCAGAGTATGATCCACCGTGTGATCGGGAAACGTGTTCAAATGTGTCTCAGTTTTCGTCCCGTGGAACTCGGGTGCAACATTCCAGATGCTTTACTAACACTCTCCCCACTTGGAGAGTCAGTGCCTTTAACCTCCTGTTTGGCCCAGTTTGCAATTTCTGTGGAAAATGAACAGGAATAGGGAGAACGAAAGAGAAACTAGCTGGAGGTGTCTGGACGGGCAAATTTAACTCTCATTTCCCACCAGGAAGAGGAATTAACCAAAGGCTCAGCGTGCCGTGCCGGAACTACACTAGGTCCTGAAGCAATCCTGTGGTGTTTCGGCCAGCTCACAAGAAAGCGAGTTGAAGAAAGGAGCTCAGGGGCACTGTAATTCACAAACCTGCAGAGTTATAAATGACAGCTATCGTCCAAAAATATATTGAATTAAGGCTGCCAAGAGGACTTGAAAGCGGGGCAGAATTGCAGGAAATCGATTTCAGGAGGTACACTGGAATTGCATGTAAAGCATAGAAAAGAGGCAGAATGTCCACAATGATGCACTTGGCCAAAAAGGGCGTATGCATTTTTTCCTGAATATATTCAGGAAAAAACGCATACGCCCTTTTTGGCCAACCAAGCAAGCTTGCAAAGGAAATCTGCACTACAATGAAGTCTCACTGCCACCCCGGTCAAAAGGGCCATCTGAAAAAAGTGTAAAATCCAGAAGGGCAGGACAGGCCATGGAGAACTGGGAGCCTTGTTATGCTGATGGGCGGGATGTAAATTGCCAACAGCCACTGTGGAGAAGTGTATGGTATTTCCTGAAACATCTAAAAAACAAAGCAACAGAGCCTAGGGCACTTCCACTTATGGTCCTATAGCTTAGGGAAATTAAAATCAAAAAGACACGGTCACCCCAAAGTTTGGGACGGCTCTGTTTACAAGAACCTCGTTTACGGTACAAGTTCAATATCACAGAAAGGGAAAAATGGATAAAGAAGTTGTGGTACTTACGTACAATGCAATATCACTCAGCAATGAAATCTATGTCATCAGGCCCGTAGCAGCATAATGAGTGGATTCAGGTATGATGATTCTAAGTGAAATAAGTCACACAGAAAAAGAAACACCATAAGATATCACTACTACACGGAAGGTAAACTTGGCTACACAAGAACTGAATTACAAAACAGAACAGGGTCTCAAATGTAGAAAACCAACTTATGCTTGCTTAAGGGGAAAGGTGAGTTGGGGTGCTGCATGAAACCAGAGATTGAAATTAGCACAGATACCGTTCCATAAGCCAAATATGTAATAGACAAGAGCTACTCCTTGCTCAACGAAGTGGACTCAACACCCCATATTAAACGCTTAAGAATACACCTGACTAGAAATAATCTTAAAAACTATGGATTTATATGTCTCCGAAAGAGAATCAAGCGTGTGTACAGCGGCATAAACGCAGCAGTGATAGGAGTGGTGAGGTTCGGTGAGCAAATGCAGACCCTTTGAAGTCATATTGCATGGTACCCATTCCATGGGTCTCAACTCTCCAAGTTTAAGGGATTCTTCCTTCAGCTAAAACATGCATGTGGAACACAGAGTATGATCCACCGTGTGATCAGGAAACGTGTTCAAATGTGTCTCAGTTTTCGTCCCCTTGTACTCGGGTGCAACACTCCAGACGCTTTACTAACACTCTCCCCACTTGGAGAGTCAGTGCCTTTAACCTCCTGTATGGCCCAGTTTGCAATTTCTGCGGAAAATGTACAGGAATAGGGAGAACCAATGAGAAACTAGCTGGAGGTGTCTGGACGGGAAAATTTAACTCTCATTTCCCACCAGAAAGAGGAATTAACCAAAGGCTCAGCATAGCGTGCCGGAACCACACTAGGGCCTGAAGCAATCCTGCGGTGTTGCGGCCAGCTCACAAGAAAGCGAGTTGAAGAAAGGAGCTCAGGGGCACTGTAATTCACAAACCTGCAGAGTTATAAATGACAGCTATCGTCCAAAAATATATTGAAGTAAGGCTGCCAAGAGGACTTGAAAGCGGGGCAGAATTGCAGGAAACCGATTTCAGGAGGTAGACTGGAATTGCATGTAAAGTATAGGAAAAGAGGCAGAACGTCCACAATGATGCACTTGGCCAAAAAGGGCGTATGCGTTTTTTCCTGAATATATTCAGGAAAAAACGCATACGCCCTTTTTGGCCAACCAAGCAAGCTTGCAAAGGAAATCTGCACTACAATGAAGTCTCACTGCCCGCCGGTCAAAAGGGCCATCTGAAAAATGTGTAAAATCCAGAAAGGCAGGACAGGCCATGGAGAACTGGGAGCCTTGTTATGCTGGTGGGCGTGATGTAAATTGCCAACAGCCACTCTGGAGAAGTGTATGGTGTTTCCTGAAACATCTAAAAAACAAAGCAACAGAGCCTAGGGCACTTCCACTTATGGTCCTATAGCTTAGGGAAATGAAAATCAAAAAGACACAGCCACCCCAAAGTTTGGGATGGCTCTGTTTCCAAGAACCTCGTTTACGGTACAAGTTCAATATCACAGAAAGCAAAAAATGGATAAAGAAGTTGTGGTACTTATGTACAATGCAATATCACTCAGCAATGAAATCTATGTCATCAGGCCCGTAGCAGCATAATGAGTGGATGCAGGTATGATGAGTCTAAGTGAAATAAGTCACACAGAAAAAGAAACATCATAAGATATCACTACTACACGGAATGTAAACTTGGCTACACAGGAACTGAATTACAAAACAGAACAGGGTCTCAAATGTAGAAAACCAACTTATGCTTGCTTAAGGGGAAAGGTGAGTTGGGGTGCTGCATGAAACCAGAGATTGAAATTAGCACAGATACCGTTCCATAAGCCAAATATGCAATAGACAAGAGCTACTCCTTGCTCAACGAAGTGGACTCAACACCCCATATTAAACGCCTAAGAATATACCTGACTAGAAATAATCTTAAAACCTACGGATTTATATGTCTCCGAAAGAGAATCAAGCGTGTGTACAGCGGCATAAACGCAGCAGTGATAGGATTGGTGAGGTTCGGTGAGCAAATGCAGACCCTTTGAAGTCATATTGCATGGTACCCATTCCATGGGTCTCAACTCTCCAGGTTTAAGGGATTCTTCCTTCAGCTGAAACATGCATGTGGAACCCAGAGTATGATCCACCGTGTGATCGGGAAACGTGTTCAAATGTGTTTCGTTTTCATCCCTGGTACTCGGGTGCAACATTCCAGATGCTTTACTAACACTCTCCCCACTTGGAGAGTCAGTGCCTTTAACCTCCTGTTTGGCCCAGTTTGTAATTTCTGTGGAAAATGAACAGGAATAGGGAGAACGAAAGAGAGACTAGCTGGAGGTGTCTGGACGGGCAAATTTAACTCTCGTTTCCCACCAGGAAGAGGAATTAACCAAAGGCTCAGCGTGCCGTGCCGGAACTACACTAGGGCCTGAAGCAATCCTGCGGTGTTGCGGCCAGCTCACAAGAAAGCGAGTTGAAGAAACGAGCTCAGGGGCACTGTAATTCACAAACCTGCAGAGTTATAAGTGACAGCTATCGTCCAAAAATATATTGAAGTAAGGCTGCCAAGAGGACTTGAAAGCGGGGCAGAATTGCAGGAAATCGATTTCAGGAGGTACACTGGAATTGCATGTAAAGCATAGGAAAAGAGGCAGAACGTCCACAATGATGCACTTGGCCTAAAAGGGCATATGCTTTTTTTCCTGAATATATTCAGGAAAAAACGCATACGCCCTTTTTGGCCAACCAAGCAAGCTTGCAAAGGAAATCTGCACTACAATGAAGTCTCACTGCCCCCCGGTCAAAAGGGCCATCTGAAAAAAGTGTAAAATCCAGAAAGGCAGGACAGGCCATGGAGAACTGGGAGTTTTTTTATGCCGGTGGGCGGGATGTAAATTGCCAACAGCCACTCTGGAGAAGTGTATGGTGTTTCCTGAAACATCTAAAAAACAAGCAACAGAGCCTAGGGCACTTCCACTTATGGTCCTATAACTTAGGGAAATTAAAATCAAAAAGACACGGTCACCCCAAAGTTTGGGACGGCTCTGTTTACAAGAACCTCGTTTACGGTACAAGTTCAATATCACAGAAAGGGAAAAATGGATAAAGAAGTTGTGGTACTTACGTACAATGCAATATCACTCAGCAATGAAATCTATGTCATCAGGCCCGTAGCAGCATAATGAGTGGATTCAGGTATGATGATTCTAAGTGAAATAAGTCACACAGAAAAAGAAACACCATAAGATATCACTACTACACAGAAGGTAAACTTGGCTACACAAGAACTGAATTACAAAACAGAACAGGGTCTCAAATGTAGAAAACCAACTTATGCTTGCTTAAGGGGAAAGGTGAGTTGGGGTGCTGCATGAAACCAGAGATTGAAATTAGCACAGATACCGTTCCATAAGCCAAATATGTAATAGACAAGAGCTACTCCTTGCTCAACGAAGTGGACTCAACACCCCATATTAAACGCCTAAGAATATACCTGACTAGTAAGAATATTAAAACCTACTGATTTATATGTCTCCGAAAGAGAATCAAGCATGTGTACAGCGGCATAAACGCAGCAGTGATAGGATTGGTGAGGTTCGGTGAGCAAATGCAGACCCTTTGAAGTCATATTGCATGGTACCCATTCCATGGGTCTCAACTCTCCAAGTTTAAGGGATTCTTCCTTCAGCTAAAACATGCATGTGGAACACAGAGTATGATCCACCGTGTGATCAGGAAACGTGTTCAAATGTATCTCAGTTTTCGTCCCCTGGTACTCGGGTGCAACACTCCAGACGCTTTACTAACACTTTCCCCACTTGGAGAGTCAGTGCCTTTAACCTCCTGTATGGCCCAGTTTGCAATTTCTGCGGAAAATGTACAGGAATAGGGAGAACCAATGAGAAACTAGCTGGAGGTGTCTGGACGGGCAAATTTAACTCTCATTTCCCACCAGAAAGAGGAATTAACCAAAGGCTCAGCATGGCGTGCCGGAACCACACTAGGGCCTGAAGCAATCCTACGGTGTTGCGGCCAGCTCACAAGAAAGCGAGTTGAAGAAAGGAGCTCAGGGGCACTGTAATTCACAAACCTGCAGAGTTATAAATGACAGCTATCGTCCAAAAATATATTGAAGTAAGGCTGCCAAGAGGACTTGAAAGTGGGGCAGAATTGCAGGAAACCGATTTCAGGAGGTAGACAGAAATTGCATGTAAAGCATAGGAAAAGAGGCAGAACTTCCACAATGATGCACTTGGCCAAAAAGGGCGTATGCGTTTTTTCCTGAATATATTCAGGAAAAAACGCATACGCCCTTTTTGGCCAACCAAGCAAGCTTGCAAAGGAAATCTGCACTACAATGAAGTCTCACTGCCCCCCGGTCAAAAGGGCCATCTGAAAAAAGTGTAAAATCCAGAAAGGCAGGACAGGCCATGGAGAACTGGGAGCCTTGTTATGCTGATGGGCGGGATGTAAATTGCCAACAGCCACTCTGGAGAAATGTATGGTGTTTCCTGAAACATCTAAAAAACAAAGCAACAGAGCCTAGGGCACTTCCACTTATGGTCCTATAGCTTAGGGAAATTAAAATCAAAAAGACACAGCCACCCCAAAGTTTGGGAAGGCTCTGTTTACAAGAACCTCGTTTATGGTACCAAGTTCAATATCACAGAAAGCGAAAAATGGATAAAGAAGTTGTGGTACTTACGTACAATGCAATATCACTCAGCAATGAAATCTATGTCATCAGGCCCGTACCAGCATAATGAGTGGATTCAGGTATGAAGATTCTAAGTGAAATAAGTCACACAGAAAAAGAAACATCATAAGATATCACCAATACACGGAATGTAAACTTGGCTACACAGGAACTGAATTACAAAACAGAACAGGGTCTCAAATGTAGAAAACCAACTTATGCTTGCTTAAGGGGAAATGTGAGTTGGGGTGCTGCATGAAACCAGAGATTGAAATTAGCACAGATACCGTTCCATAAGCCAAATATGCAATAGACAAGAGCTACTCCTTGCTGAACGAAGTGGACTCAACACCCCATATTAAACGCCTAAGAATATACCTGACTAGAAATAATCTTAAAACCTACGGATTTATATGTCTCTAAAAGAGAATCAAACGTGTGTACAGCGGCATAAACGCAGCAGTGATAGGATTGGTGAGGTTCGGTGAGCAAATGCAGACCCTTTAAAGTCATATTGCATGGTACCCATTCCATGGGTCTCAACTCTCCAGGTTTAAGGGATTCTTCCTTCAGCTAAAACATGCATGTGGAACCCAGAGTATGATCCACCGTGTGATCGGGAAACGTGTTCAAATGTGTCTCAGTTTTCGTCCCGTGGAACTCGGGTGCAACATTCCAGATGCTTTACTAACACTCTCCCCACTTGGAGAGTCAGTGCCTTTAACCTCCTGTTTGGCCCAGTTTGCAATTTCTGTGGAAAATGAACAGGAATAGGGAGAACGAAAGAGAGACTAGCTGGAGGTGTCTGGACGGGCAAATTTAACTCTCATTTCCCACCAGGAAGAGGAATTAACCAAAGGCTCAGCGTGCCGTGCCGGAACTACACTAGGTCCTGAAGCAATCCTGTGGTGTTTCGGCCAGCTCACAAGAAAGCGAGTTGAAGAAAGGAGCTCAGGGGCACTGTAATTCACAAACCTGCAGAGTTATAAATGACAGCTATCGTCCAAAAATATATTGAAGTAAGGCTGCCAAGAGGACTTGAAAGCGGGGCAGAATTGCAGGAAATCGATTTCAGGAGGTACACTGGAATTGCATGTAAAGCATAGAAAAGAGGCAGAACGTCCACAATGATGCACTTGGCCAAAAAGGGCGTATGCATTTTTTCCTGAATATATTCAGGAAAAAACGCATACGCCCTTTTTGGCCAACCAAGCAAGCTTGCAAAGGATATCTGCACTACAATGAAGTCTCACTGCCCCCCGGTCAAAAGGGCCATCTGAAAAAAGTGTAAAATCCAGAAAGGCAGGACAGGCCATGGAGAACTGGGAGCCTTGTTATGCTGATGGGCGGGATGTAAATTGCCAACAGCCACTGTGGAGAAGTGTATGGTATTTCCTGAAACATCTAAAAAACAAAGCAACAGAGCCTAGGGCACTTCCACTTATGGTCCTATAGCTTAGGGAAATTAAAATCAAAAAGACACGGTCACCCCAAAGTTTGTGACGGCTCTGTTTACAAGAACCTCGTTTACGGTACAAGTTCAATATCACAGAAAGGGAAAAATGGATAAAGAAGTTGTGGTACTTACGTACAATGCAATATCACTCAGCAATGAAATCTATGTCATCAGGCCCGTAGCAGCATAATGAGTGGATTCAGGTATGATGATTCTAAGTGAAATAAGTCACACAGAAAAAGAAACACCATAAGATATCACTACTACACGGAAGGTAAACTTGGCTACACAAGAACTGAATTACAAAACAGAACAGGGTCTCAAATGTAGAAAACCAACTTATGCTTGCTTAAGGGGAAAGGTGAGTTGGGGTGCTGCATGAAACCAGAGATTGAAATTAGCACAGATACCGTTCCATAAGCCAAATATGTAATAGACAAGAGCTACTCCTTGCTCAACGAAGTGGACTCAACACCCCATATTAAACGCTTAAGAATACACCTGACTAGAAATAATCTTAAAAACTACGGATTTATATGTCTCCGAAAGAGAATCAAGCGTGTGTACAGCGGCATAAACGCAGCAGTGATAGGATTGGTGAGGTTCGGTGAGCAAATGCAGACCCTTTGAAGTCATATTGCATGGTACCCATTCCATGGGTCTCAACTCTCCAGGTTTAAGGGATTCTTCCTTCAGCTAAAACATGCATGTGGAACCCAGAGTATGATCCACCGTGTGATCGGGAAACGTGTTCAAATGTGTCTCAGTTTTCGTCCCCTGGTACTCGGGTGCAAACTCCAGACGCTTTACTAACACTCTCCCCACTTGGAGAGTCAGTGCCTTTAACCTCCTGTTTGGCCCAGTTTGCAATTTCTGTGGAAAATGTACAGGAATAGGGAGAACCAATGAGAGACTAGCTGGGGGTGTCTGGACGGGCAAATTTAACTCTCATTTCCCACCAGGAAGAGGAATTAACCAAAGGCTCAGCGTGCCGTGCCGGAACCACACTAGGGCCTGAAGCAATCCTGCGGTGTTGCGGCCAGCTCACAAGAAAGCGAGTTGAAGAAAGGAGCTCAGGGGCACTGTAATTCACAAACCTGCAGAGTTATAAATGACAGCTATCGTCCAAAAATATATTGAAGTAAGGCTGCCAAGAGGACTTGAAAGCGGGGCAGAATTGCAGGAAACCGATATCAGGAGGTAGACTGGAATTGCATGTAAAGCATAGGAAAAGAGGCAGAACGTCCACAATGATGCACTTGGCCAAAAACGGCGTATGCGTTTTTTCCTGAATATATTCAGGAAAAAACGCATACGCCCTTTTTGGCCAACCAAGCAAGCTTGCAAAGGAAATCTGCACTACAATGAAGTCTCACTGCCCCCCGGTCAAAAGGGCCATCTGAAAAATGTGTAAAATCCAGAAAGGCAGGACAGGCCATGGAGAACTGGGAGCCTTGTTATGCTGGTGGGCGTGATGTAAATTGCCAACAGCCACTCTGGAGAAGTGTATGGTGTTTCCTGAAACATCTAAAAAACAAAGCAACAGAGCCTAGGGCACTTCCACTTATGGTCCTATAGCTTAGGGAAATTAAAATAAAAAAGACACAGCCACCCCAAAGTTTGGGATGGCTCTGTTTACAAGAACCTCGTTTACGGTACAAGTTCAATATCACAGAAAGCAAAAAATGGATAAAGAAGTTGTGGTACAAACGTACAAAGCAATATCACTCAGCAATGAAATCTATGTCATCAGGCCCGTAGCAGCATAATGAGTGGATTCAGGTATGATGATTCTAAGTGAAATAAGTCACACAGGAAAAGAAACACCATAAGATATCACTACTACACGGAAGGTAAACTTGACTACACAGGAACTGAATTACAAAACAGAACAGGGTCTCAAATGTAGAAAACCAACTTATGCTTGCTTAAGGGGAAAGGTGAGTTGGGGTGCTGCATGAAACCAGAGATTGAAATTAGCACAGATACCGTTCCATAAGCCAAATATGCAATAGACAAGAGCTACTCCTTGCTGAACGAAGTGGACTCAACACCCCATATTAAACGCCTAAGAATATACCTGACTAGAAATAATCTTAAAACCTACGGATTTATATGTCTCCAAAAGAGAATCAAGCGTGTGTACGGCGGCATAAACGCAGCAGTGATAGGATTGGTGAGGTTCGGTGAGCAAATGCAGACCCTTTAAAGTCATATTGCATGGTACCCATTCCATGGGTCTCAACTCTCCAGGTTTAAGGGATTCTTCCTTCAGCTAAAACATGCATGTGGAACCCAGAGTATGATCCACCGTGTGATCGGGAAACGTGTTCAAATGTGTCTCAGTTTTCGTCCCGTGGAACTCGGGTGCAACATTCCAGATGCTTTACTAACACTCTCCCCACTTGGAGAGTCAGTGCCTTTAACCTCCTGTTTGGCCCAGTTTGCAATTTCTGTGGAAAATGAACAGGAATAGGGAGAACGAAAGAGAGACTAGCTGGAGGTGTCTGGACGGGCAAATTTAACTCTCATTTCCCACCAGGAAGAGGAATTAACCAAAGGCTCAGCGTGCCGTGCCGGAACTACACTAGGTCCTGAAGCAATCTTGTGGTGTTTCGGCCAGCTCACAAGAAAGCGAGTTGAAGAAAGGAGCTCAGGGGCACTGTAATTCACAAACCTGCAGAGTTATAAATGACAGCTATCGTCCAAAAATATATTGAAGTAAGGCTGCCAAGAGGACTTGAAAGCGGGGCAGAATTGCAGGAAATCGATTTCAGGAGGTACACTGGAATTGCATGTAAAGCATAGAAAAGAGGCAGAACGTCCACAATGATGCACTTGGCCAAAAAGGGCGTATGCATTTTTTCCTGAATATATTCAGGAAAAAACGCATACGCCCTTTTTGGCCAACCAAGCAAGCTTGCAAAGGATATCTGCACTACAATGAAGTCTCACTGCCCCCCGGTCAAAAGGGCCATCTGAAAAAAGTGTAAAATCCAGAAAGGCAGGACAGGCCATGGAGAACTGGGAGCCTTGTTATGCTGATGGGCGGGATGTAAATTGCCAACAGCCACTGTGGAGAAGTGTATGGTATTTCCTGAAACATCTAAAAAACAAAGCAACAGAGCCTAGGGCACTTCCACTTATGGTCCTATAGCTTAGGGAAATTAAAATCAAAAAGACACGGTCACCCCAAAGTTTGTGACGGCTCTGTTTACAAGAACCTCGTTTACGGTACAAGTTCAATATCACAGAAAGGGAAAAATGGATAAAGAAGTTGTGGTACTTACGTACAATGCAATATCACTCAGCAATGAAATCTATGTCATCAGGCCCGTAGCAGCATAATGAGTGGATTCAGGTATGATGATTCTAAGTGAAATAAGTCACACAGAAAAAGAAACACCATAAGATATCACTACTACACGGAAGGTAAACTTGGCTACACAAGAACTGAATTACAAAACAGAACAGGGTCTCAAATGTAGAAAACCAACTTATGCTTGCTTAAGGGGAAAGGTGAGTTGGGGTGCTGCATGAAACCAGAGATTGAAATTAGCACAGATACCGTTCCATAAGCCAAATATGTAATAGACAAGAGCTACTCCTTGCTCAACGAAGTGGACTCAACACCCCATATTAAACGCTTAAGAATACACCTGACTAGAAATAATCTTAAAAACTACGGATTTATATGTCTCCGAAAGAGAATCAAGCGTGTGTACAGCGGCATAAACGCAGCAGTGATAGGATTGGTGAGGTTCGGTGAGCAAATGCAGACCCTTTGAAGTCATATTGCATGGTACCCATTCCATGGGTCTCAACTCTCCAGGTTTAAGGGATTCTTCCTTCAGCTAAAACATGCATGTGGAACCCAGAGTATGATCCACCGTGTGATCGGGAAACGTGTTCAAATGTGTCTCAGTTTTCGTCCCCTGGTACTCGGGTGCAAACTCCAGACGCTTTACTAACACTCTCCCCACTTGGAGAGTCAGTGCCTTTAACCTCCTGTTTGGCCCAGTTTGCAATTTCTGTGGAAAATGTACAGGAATAGGGAGAACCAATGAGAGACTAGCTGGGGGTGTCTGGACGGGCAAATTTAACTCTCATTTCCCACCAGGAAGAGGAATTAACCAAAGGCTCAGCGTGCCGTGCCGGAACCACACTAGGGCCTGAAGCAATCCTGCGGTGTTGCGGCCAGCTCACAAGAAAGCGAGTTGAAGAAAGGAGCTCAGGGGCACTGTAATTCACAAACCTGCAGAGTTATAAATGACAGCTATCGTCCAAAAATATATTGAAGTAAGGCTGCCAAGAGGACTTGAAAGCGGGGCAGAATTGCAGGAAACCGATTTCAGGAGGTAGACGGGAATTGCATGGAAAGCATAGGAAAAGAGGCAGAACGTCCACAATGATGCACTTGGCCAAAAAGGGCGTATGCGTTTTTTCCTGAATATATTCAGGAAAAAATGCATATGCCCTTTTTGGCCAACTAAGCAAGCTTGCAAAGGAAATCTGCACTACAATGAAGTCTCACTGCCCCCCGGTCAAAAGGGCCATCTGAAAAAAGTGTAAAATCCAGAAAGGCAGGACAGGCCATGGAGAACTGGGAGCTTTGTTATGCTGATGGGCGGGATGTAAATTACCAACAGCCACTCTGGAGAAGTGTATGGTGTTTCCTGAAACATCTAAAAAACAAAGCAACAGAGCCTAGGGCACTTACACTTATGGTCCTATAGCTTAGGGAAATTAAAATCAAAAAGACACAGCCACCCCAAAGTTTGGGACGGCTCTGTTTACAAGAACATCGTTTACGGTACAAGTTCAATATCACAGAAAGCGAAAAATGGATAAAGAAGTTGTGGTAGTTACGTACAATGCAATATCACTCAGCAATGAAATCTATGTCATCAGGCCCGTCGCAGCATAATGAGTGGATTCAGGTACGATGATTCTAAGTGAAATAAGTCACACCGAAAAAGAAACATCATAAGATATCACTACTACACGGAATGTAAACTTGGCTACACAGGAACTGAATTACAAAACAGAACAGGGTCTCAAATGTAGAAAACCAACTTATGCTTGCTTAAGGGGAAAGGTGAGTTGGGGTGCTGTATGAAACCAGAGATTGAAATTAGCACAGATACCGTGCCATAAGCCAAATATGTAATAGACAAGAGCTACTCCTTGCTAAACGAAGTGTACTCAACACCCCATATTAAACGCCTAAGAATACACCTGACTAGTAAAAATCTTAAAACCTACGGATTTATATGTCTCCGAAAGAGAATCAAGCGTGTGTACGGCGGCATAAACGCAGCAGTGATAGGATTGGTGAGGTTCGGTGAGCAAATGCAGACCCTTTGAAGTCATATTGCATGGTACCCATTCCATGGGTCTCAACTCTCCAGGTTTAAGGGATTCTTCCTTCAGCTAAAACATGCATGTGGAACCCAGAGTATGATCCACCGTGTGATCGGGAAACGTGTTCAAATGTGTCTCAGTTTTCGTCCCCTGGTACTCGGGTGCAACATTCAAGACGCTTTACTAACACTCTCCCCACTTGGAGAGTCAGTGCCTTTAAACTCCTGTTTGGCCCAGTTTGCAATTTCTGCGGAAAATGTACAGGAATAGGGAGAACCAATGAGAGACTAGCTGGAGGTGTCTGGACGGGCAAATTTAACTCTCATTTCCCACCAGGAACAGGAATTAACCAAAGGTTCAGCGTGCCATGCCAGAACCACACTAGGGCCTGAAGCAATCCTGCGGTGTTGCGGCCAGCTCACAAGAAAGCGAGTTGAAGAAAGGAGCTCAGGGGCACTGTAATTCACAAACCTGCAGAGTTATAAATGACAGCTATCGTCCAAAAATATATTGAAGTAAGGCTGCCAAGAGGACTTGAAAGCGGGGCAGAATTGCAGGAAACCGATTTCAGGAGGTAGACGGGAATTGCATGTAAAGCATAGGAAAAGAGGCAGAACGTCCACAATGATGCACTTGGCCAAAAAGGGCGTATGCGTTTTTTCCTGAATATATTCAGGAAAAAACGCATACGCACTTTTTGGCCAACCAAGCAAGCTTGCAAAGGAAATCTGCACTACAATGAAGTCTCACTGCCCCCCGGTCAAACGGGCCATCTGAAAAAACTGTAAAATCCAGAAAGGCAAGACAGGACATGGAGAATTGGGAGCCTTGTTATGCTGATGGGCGGGATGTAAATTGCCAACAGCCACTCTGGAGAAGTGTATGCTGTTTCCTGAAACATCTAAAAAACAAAGCAACAGAGCCTAGGGCACTTCCACTTATGGTCCTATAGCTTAGGGAAATTAAAATCAAAAAGACACAACCACCTCAAAGTTTGGGATGGCTCTGTTTACAAGAACCTTGTTTACGGTACAAGTTCAATATCACAGAAAGCGAAAAATGGATAAAGAAGTTGTGGTACTTACGTACAATGCAATATCACTCAGCAATGAAATCTATGTCATCAGGCCCGTAGCAGCATAATGAGTGGATTAAGGTACGATGATTGTAAGTGAAATAAGTCACACAGAAAAAGAAACATCATAAGATATCACTACTACACGGAATGTAAACTTGGCTACACAGGAACTGAATTTCAAAACAGAACAAGGTCTCAAATGTAGAAAACCAACTTACGCTAGCTTAAGGGGAAAGGTGAGTTGGGGTGCTGCATGAAACCAGAGATTGAAATTAGCACAGATACCGTGCCATAAGCCAAATATGTAATAGACAAGAGCTACTCCTTGGTAAACGAAGTGTACTCAACACCCCATATTAAACGCCTAAGAATACACCTGACTAGTAAGAATCTTAAAACCTGTGGATTTATATGTCTCCGAAAGAGAATCAAGCGTGTGTACGGCGGCATAAACGCAGCAGTGATAGGATTGGTGAGGTTCGGTGAGCAAATGCAGACCCTTTAAAGTCATATTGCATGGTACCCATTCCATGGGTCTCAACTCTCCAGGTTTAAGGGATTCTTCCTTCAGCTAAAACATGCATGTGGAACCCAGAGTATGATCCACCGTGTGATCGGGAAACGTGTTCAAATGTGTCTCAGTTTTCGTCCCCTGGTACTCGGGTGCAACATTCAAGACGCTTTACTAACACTCTCCCCACTTGGAGAGTCAGTGCCTTTAAACTCCTGTTTGGCCCAGTTTGCAATTTCTGCGGAAAATGTACAGGAAAAGGAGAACCAATGAGAGACTAGCTGGGGGTGTCTGGACGGGCAAATTTAACTCTCATTTCCCACCAGGAAGAGGAATTAACCAAAGGCTCAGCGTGCCGTGCCGGAACCACACTAGGGCCTGAAGCAATCCTGCGGTGTTGCGGCCAGCTCACAAGAAAGCGAGTTGAAGAAAGGAGCTCAGGGGCACTGTAATTCACAAACCTGCAGAGTTATAAATGACAGCTATCGTCCAAAAATATATTGAAGTAAGGCTGCCAAGAGGACTTGAAAGCGGGGCAGAATTGCAGGAAACCGATTTCAGGAGGTAGACGGGAATTGCATGTAAAGCATAGGAAAAGAGGCAGAACGTCCACAATGATGCACTTGGCCAAAAAGGGCGTATGCGTTTTTTCCTGAATATATTCAGGAAAAAACGCATACGCCCTTTTTGGCCAACCAAGCAAGCTTGCAAAGGAAATCTGCACTACAATGAAGTCTCACTGCCCCCTGGTCAAAAGGCCCATCTGAAAAAAGTGTAAAATCCAGAAAGGCAGGACAGGCCATGGAGAACTGGGAGCTTTGTTATGCTGATGGGCGGGATGTAAACTGCCAACAGCCACTCTGGGGAAGTGTATGCTGTTTCCTGAAACATCTAAAAAACAAAGCAACAGAGCCTAGGGCACTTCCACTTATGGTCCTATAGCTTAGGGAAATTAAAATCAAAAAGACACAGCCACCCCAAAGTTTGGGACGGCTCTGTTTACAAGAACCTCGTTTACGGTACAAGTTCAATATCACAGAAAGCGAAAAATGGATAAAGAAGTTGTGGTACTTACGTACAATGCAATATCACTCAGCAATGAAATCTATGTCATCAGGCCCGTCGCAGCATAATGAGTGGATGCAGGTACGATGATTCTAAGTGAAATAAGTCACACAGAAAATGAAACATCATAAGATATCACTACTACACGGAATGTAAACTTGGCTACACAGGAACTGAATTACAAAACAGAACAGGGTCTCAAATGTAGAAAACCAACTTATGCTTGCTTAAGGGGAAAGGTGAGTTGGGGTGCTGCATGAAACCAGAGATTGAAATTAGCACAGATACCGTGCCATAAGCCAAATATGTAATAGACAAGAGCTACTCCTTGCTCAACGAAGTGGACTCAACACCCCATATTAAACGCTTAAGAATATACCTGACTAGAAATAATCTTAAAAACTACGAATTTATATGTCTCCGAAAGACAATCAAGCGTGTGTACAGCGGCATAAACGCAGCAGTGATAGGATTGGTGAGGTTCGGTGAGCAAATGCAGACCCTTTGAAGTCATATTGCATGGTACCCATTCCATGGGTCTCAACTCTCCAGGTTTAAGGGATTCTTCCTTCAGCTAAAACATGCATGTGGAACCCAGAGTATGATCCACCGTGTGATCGGGAAACGTGTTCAAATGTGTCTCAGTTTTCGTCCCCTGGTACTCGGGTGCAACACTCCAGACGCTTTACTAACACTCTCCCCACTTGGAGAGTCAGTGCCTTTAACCTCCTGTTTGGCCCAGTTTGCAATTTCTGCGGAAAATGTACAGGAATAGGGAGAACCAATGAGAAACTAGCTGGAGGTGTCTGGACGGGCAAATTTAACTCTCATTTCCCACCAGGAAGAGGAATTAACCAAAGGCTCAGCGTGCCGTGCCGGAACCACACTAGGGCCTGAAGCAATCCTGCGGTGTTGCGGCCAGCTCACAAGAAAGCGAGTTGAAGAAACGAGCTCAGGGGCACTGTAATTCACAAACCTGCAGAGTTATAAATGACAGCTATCGTCCAAAAATATATTGAAGTAAGGCTGCCAAGAGGACTTGAAAGCGGGGCAGAATTGTAGTAAATCGATTTCAGGAGGTACACTGGAATTGCATGTAAAGCATAGAAAAGAGGCAGAACGTCCACAATGATGCACTTGGCCAAAAAGGGCGTATGCGTTTTTTCCTGAATATATTCAGGAAAAAACGCATACGCCCTTTTTGGCCAACCAAGCAAGCTTGCAAAGGATATCTGAACTACAATGAAGTCTCACTGCCCCCCGGTCAAAAGGGCCATCTGAAAAAAGTGTAAAATCCAGAAAGGCAGGACAGGCCATGGAGAACTGGGAGCCTTGTTATGCTGATGGGCGGGATGTAAATTGCCAACAGCCACTCTGAAGAAGTGTATGGTGTTTCCTGAAACATCTAAAAAACAAAGCAACAGAGCCTAGGGCACTTCCACTTATGGTCCTATAGCTTAGGGAAATTAAAATCAAAAAGACACGGTCACCCCAAAGTTTGGGACGGCTCTGTTTACAAGAACCTCGTTTACGGTACAAGTTCAATATCACAGAAAGCGAAAAATGGATAAAGAAGTTGTGGTACTTACGTATAATGCAATATCACTCAGCAATGAAATCTATGTCATCAGGCCCGTAGCAGCATAATGAGTGGATGCAGGTATGATGAGTCTAAGTGAAATAAGTCACACAGAAAAAGAAACATCATAAGATATCACTACTACACGGAATGTAAACTTGACTACACAGGAACTGAATTACAAAACAGAACAGGGTCTCAAATGTAGAAAACCAACTTATGCTTGCTTAAGGGGAAAGGTGAGTTGGGGTGCTGCATGAAACCAGAGATTGAAATTAGCACAGATACCATTCCATAAGCCAAATATGTAATAGACAAGAGCTACTCCTTGGTAAACGAAGTGTACTCAACACCCCATATTAAACGCCTAAGAATACACCTGACTAGTAAGAATCTTAAAACCTGTGGATTTATATGTCTCTGAAAGAGAATCAAGCGTGTGTACGGCGGCATAAACGCAGCAGTGATAGGATTGGTGAGGTTCGGTGAGCAAATGCAGACCCTTTGAAGTCATATTGCATGGTACCCATTCCATGGGTCTCAACTCTCCAGGTTTAAGGGATTCTTCCTTCAGCTAAAACATGCATGTGGAACACAGAGTATGATCCACCGTGTGATCGGGAAACGTGTTCAAATGTGTCTCAGTTTTCGTCCCCTGGTACTTGGGTGCAAACTCCAGACGCTTTACTAACACTCTCCCCACTTGGAGAGTCAGTGCCTTTAACCTCCTGTTTGGCCCAGTTTGCAATTTCTGCGGAAAATGTACAGGAATAGGGAGAACCAATGAGAGACTAGCTGGGGGTGTCTGGACGGGCAAATTTAACTCTCATTTCCCACCAGGAAGAGGAATTAACCAAAGGCTCAGCGTGCCGTGCCGGAACAACACTAGGGCCTGAAGCAATCCTGTGGTGTTGCGGCCAGCTCACAAGAAAGCGAGTTGAAGAAAGGAGCTCAGGGGCACTGTAATTCACAAACCTGCAGAGTTATAAATGACAGCTATCGTCCAAAAATATATTGAAGTAAGGCTGCCAAGAGGACTTGAAAGCGGGGCAGAATTGCAGGAAACCGATTTCAGGAGGTAGACGGGAATTGCATGTAAAGCATAGGAAAAGAGGCAGAACGTCCACAATGATGCACTTGGCCAAAAAGGGCGTATGCGTTTTTTCCAGGAAAAAACGCATACGCCCTTTTTGGCCAACCAAGCAAGCTTGCAAAGGAAATCTGCACTACAATGAAGTCTCACTGTCCGCCGGTCAAAAGGGCCATCTGAAAAATGTGTAAAATCCAGAAAGGCAGGACAGGCCATGGAGAACTGGGAGCCTTGTTATGCTGATGGGCGGGATGTAAATTGCCAACAGCCACTCTGGAGAAGTGTATGGTGTTTCCTGAAACATCTAAAAAACAAAGCAACAGAGCCTAGGGCACTTCCACTTATGGTCCTATAGCTTAGGGAAATTAAAATCAAAAAGACACAGCCACCCCAAAGTTTGGGACGGCTCTGTTTACAAGAACCTCGTTTACGGTACAAGTTCAATATCACAGAAAGCGAAAAATGGATAAAGAAGTTGTGGTACTTACGTACAATGCAATATCACTCAGCAATGAAATCTATGTCATCAGGCCCGTCGCAGCATAATGAGTGGATTCAGGTACGATGATTCTAAGTGAAATAAGTCACACAGAAAAAGAAACATCATAAGATATCACTACTACACGGAATGTAAACTTGGCTACACAGGAACTGAATTACAAAACAGAACAGGGTCTCAAATGTAGAAAACCAACTTATGCTTGCTTAAGGGGAAAGGTGAGTTGGGGTGCTGCATGAAACCAGAGATTGAAATTAGCACAGATACCGTGCCATAAGCCAAATATGTAATAGACAAGAGCTACTCCTTGCTAAACGAAGTGTACTCAACACCCCATATTAAACGCCTAAGAATACACCTGACTAGTAAGAATCTTAAAACCTGTGGATTTATATGTCTCCGAAAGAGAATCAAGCGTGTGTACGGCGGCATAAACGCAGCAGTGATAGGATTGGTGAGGTTCGGTGAGCAAATGCAGACCCTCTGAAGTCATATTGCATGGTACCCATTCCATGGGTCTCAACTCTCCAGGTTTAAGGGATTCTTCCTTCAGCTAAAACATGCATGTGGAACCCAGAGTATGATCCACCGTATGATCGGGAAACGTGTTCAAATGTGTCTCAGTTTTCGTCCCCTGGTACTCGGGTGCAACATTCAAGACGCTTTACTAACACTCTCCCCACTTGGAGAGTCAGTGCCTTTAAACTCCTGTTTGGCCCAGTTTGCAATTTCTGCGGAAAATGTACAGGAATAGGGAGAACCAATGAGAGACTAGCTGGAGGTGTCTGGACGGGCAAATTTAACTCTCATTTCCCACCAGGAAGAGGAATTAACCAAAGGTTCAGCGTGTCATGCCGGAACCACACTAGGGCCTGAAGCAATCCTGCGGTGTTGCGGCCAGCTCACAAGAAAGCGAGTTGAAGAAAGGAGCTCAGGGGCACTGTAATTCACAAACCTGCAGAGTTATAAATGACAGCTATCGTCCAAAAATATATTGAAGTAAGGCTGCCAAGAGGACTTGAAAGCGGGGCAGAATTGCAGGAAACCGATTTCAGGAGGTAGACGGGAATTGCATGTAAAGCATAGGAAAAGAGGCAGAACGTCCACAATGATGCACTTGGCCAAAAAGGGCGTATGCGTTTTTTCCTGAATATATTCAGGAAAAAACGCATACGCACTTTTTGGCCAACCAAGCAAGCTTGCAAAGGAAATCTGCACTACAATGAAGTCTCACTGCCCCCCGGTCAAAAGGGCCATCTGAAAAAAGTGTAAAATCCAGAAAGGCAAGACAGGACATGGAGAATTGGGAGACTTGTTATGCTGATGGGCGGGATGTAAATTGCCAACAGCCACTCTGGAGAAGTGTATGGTGTTTCCTGAAACATCTAAAAAACAAAGCAACAGAGCCTAGGGCACTTCCACTTATGGTCCTATAGCTTACGGAAATTAAAATCAAAAAGACACAGCCACCCCAAAGTTTGGGATGGCTCTGTTTACAAGAACCTTGTTTACGGTACAAGTTCAATATCACAGAAAGCGAAAAATGGATAAAGAAGTTGTGGTACTTACGTACAATGCAATATCACTCAGCAATGAAATCTATGTCATCAGGCCCGTAGCAGCATAATGAGTGGATTAAGGTACGATGATTGTAAGTGAAATAAGTCACACAGAAAAAGAAACATCATAAGATATCACTACTACACGGAATGTAAACTTGGCTACACAGGAACTGAATTTCAAAACAGAACAGGGTCTCAAATGTAGAAAACCAACTTACGCTAGCTTAAGGGGAAAGGTGAGTTGGGGTGCTGCATGAAACCAGAGATTGAAATTAGCACAGATACCGTGCCATAAGCCAAATATGTAATAGACAAGAGCTACTCCTTGCTCAACGAAGTGGACTCAACACCCCATATTAAACGCCTAAGAATATACCTGACTAGAAATAATCTTAAAACCTACGGATTTATATGTCTCCGAAAGACAATCAAGCATGTGTACAGCGGCATAAACGCAGCAGTGATAGGATTGGTGAGGTTCGGTGAGCAAATGCAGACCCTTTGAAGTCGTATTGCATGGTACCCATTCCATGGGTCTCAACTCTCCAGGTTTAAGGGATTCTTCCTTCAGCTAAAACATGCATGTGGAACCCAGAGTATGATCCACCGTGTGATCGGGAAACGTGTTCAAATGTGTCTCAGTTTTCGTCCCCTGGTACTCGGGTGCAACATTCAAGACGCTTTACTAACACTCTCCCCACTTGGAGAGTCAGTGCCTTTAAACTCCTGTTTGGCCCAGTTTGCAATTTCTGCGGAAAATGTACAGGAATAGGGAGAACCAATGAGAGACTAGCTGGGGGTGTCTGGACGGGCAAATTTAACTCTCATTTCCCACCAGGAAGAGGAATTAACCAAAGGCTCAGCGTGCCGTTCCGGAACCACACTAGGGCCTGAAGCAATCCTGCGGTGTTGCGGCCAGCTCACAAGAAAGCGAGTTGAAGAAAGGAGCTCAGGGGCACTGTAATTCACAAACCTGCAGAGTTATAAATGACAGCTATCGTCCAAAAATATATTGAAGTAAGGCTGCCAAGAGGACTTGAAAGCGGGGCAGAATTGCAGGAAACCGATTTCAGGAGGTAGACGGGAATTGCATGTAAAGCATAGGAAAAGAGGCAGAACGTCCACAATGATGCACTTGGCCAAAAAGGGCGTATGCGTTTTTTCCTGAATATATTCAGGAAAAAACGCATACGCCCTTTTTGGCCAACCAAGCAAGCTTGCAAAGGAAATCTGCACTACAATGAAGTCTCACTGCCCCCTGGTCAAAAGGGCCATCTGAAAAAAGTGTAAAATCCAGAAAGGCAGGACAGGCCATGGAGAACTGGGAGCTTTGTTATGCTGATGGGCGGGATGTAAACTGCCAACAGCCACTCTGGGGAAGTGTATGCTGTTTCCTGAAACATCTAAAAAACAAAGCAACAGAGCCTAGGGCACTTCCACTCATGGTCCTATAGCTTAGGGAAATTAAAATCAAAAAGACACAGCCACCCCAAAGTTTGGGACGGCTCTGTTTACAAGAACCTCGTTTACGGTACAAGTTCAATATCACAGAAAGCGAAAAATGGATAAAGAAGTTGTGGTACTTACGTACAATGCAATATCACTCAGCAATGAAATCTATGTCATCAGGCCCGTCGCAGCATAATGAGTGGATGCAGGTACGATGATTCTAAGTGAAATAAGTCACACAGAAAAAGAAACATCATAAGATATCACTACTACACGGAATGTAAACTTGGCTACACAGGAACTGAATTACAAAACAGAACAGGGTCTCAAATGTAGAAAACCAACTTATGCTTGCTTAAGGGGAAAGGTGAGTTGGGGTGCTGCATGAAACCAGAGATTGAAATTAGCACAGATACCGTGCCATAAGCCAAATATGTAATAGACAAGAGCTACTCCTTGCTCAACGAAGTGGACTCAACACCCCATATTAAACGCTTAAGAATATACCTGACTAGAAATAATCTTAAAAACTACGAATTTATATGTCTCCGAAAGACAATCAAGCGTGTGTACCGCGGCATAAACGCAGCAGTGATAGGATTGGTGAGGTTCGGTGAGCAAATGCAGACCCTTTGAAGTCATATTGCATGGTACCCATTCCATGGGTCTCAACTCTCCAGGTTTAAGGGATTCTTCCTTCAGCTAAAACATGCATGTGGAACCCAGAGTATGATCCACCGTGTGATCGGGAAACGTGTTCAAATGTGTCTTGGTTTTCTTCCCCTGGTACTCGGGTGCAACACTCCAGACGCTTTACTAACACTCTCCCCACTTGGAGAGTCAGTGCCTTTAACCTCCTGTTTGGCCCAGTTTGCAATTTCTGCGGAAAATGTACAGGAATAGGGAGAACCAATGAGAAACTAGCTGGAGGTGTCTGGACGGGCAAATTTAACTCTCATTTCCCACCAGGAAGAGGAATTAACCAAAGGCTCAGCGTGCCGTGCCGGAACCACACTAGGGCCTGAAGCAATCCTGCGGTGTTGCGGCCAGCTCACAAGAAAGCGAGTTGAAGAAACGAGCTCAGGGGCACTGTAATTCACAAACCTGCAGAGTTATAAATGACAGCTATCGTCCAAAAATATATTGAAGTAAGGCTGCCAAGAGGACTTGAAAGCGGGGCAGAATTGTAGGAAATCGATTTCAGGAGGTACACTGGAATTGCATGTAAAGCATAGAAAAGAGGCAGAACGTCCACAATGATGCACTTGGCCAAAAAGGGCGTATGCGTTTTTTCCTGAATATATTCAGGAAAAAACGCATACGCCCTTTTTGGCCAACCAAGCAAGCTTGCAAAGGATATCTGAACTACAATGAAGTCTCACTGCCCCCCGGTCAAAAGGGCCATCTGAAAAAAGTGTAAAATCCAGAAAGGCAGGACAGGCCATGGAGAACTGGGAGCCTTGATATGCTGATGGGCGGGATGTAAATTGCCAACAGCCACTCTGAAGAAGTGTATGGTGTTTCCTGAAACATCTAAAAAACAAAGCAACAGAGCCTAGGGCACTTCCACTTATGGTCCTATAGCTTAGGGAAATTAAAATCAAAAAGACACGGTCACCCCAAAGTTTGGGACGGCTCTGTTTACAAGAACCTCGTTTACGGTACAAGTTCAATATCACAGAAAGCGAAAAATGGATAAAGAAGTTGTGGTACTTACGTATAATGCAATATCACTCAGCAATGAAATCTATGTCATCAGGCCCGTAGCAGCATAATGAGTGGATGCAGGTATGATGAGTCTAAGTGAAATAAGTCACACAGAAAAAGAAACATCATAAGATATCACTACTACACGGAATGTAAACTTGACTACACAGGAACTGAATTACAAAACAGAACAGGGTCTCAAATGTAGAAAACCAACTTATGCTTGCTTAAGGGGAAAGGTGAGTTGGGGTGCTGCATGAAACCAGAGATTGAAATTAGCACAGATACCATTCCATAAGCCAAATATGTAATAGACAAGAGCTACTCCTTGGTAAACGAAGTGTACTCAACACCCCATATTAAACGCCTAAGAATACACCTGACTAGTAAGAATCTTAAAACCTGTGGATTTATATGTCTCTGAAAGAGAATCAAGCGTGTGTACGGCGGCATAAACGCAGCAGTGATAGGATTGGTGAGGTTCGGTGAGCAAATGCAGACCCTTTGAAGTCATATTGCATGGTACCCATTCCATGGGTCTCAACTCTCCAGGTTTAAGGGATTCTTCCTTCAGCTAAAACATGCATGTGGAACACAGAGTATGATCCAACGTGTGATCGGGAAACGTGTTCAAATGTGTCTCAGTTTTCGTCCCCTGGTACTTGGGTGCAAACTCCAGACGCTTTACTAACACTCTCCCCACTTGGAGAGTCAGTGCCTTTAACCTCCTGTTTGGCCCAGTTTGCAATTTCTGCGGAAAATGTACAGGAATAGGGAGAACCAATGAGAGACTAGCTGGGGGTGTCTGGACGGGCAAATTTAACTCTCATTTCCCACCAGGAAGAGGAATTAACCAAAGGCTCAGCGTGCCGTGCCGGAACAACACTAGGGCCTGAAGCAATCCTGTGGTGTTGCGGCCAGCTCACAAGAAAGCGAGTTGAAGAAAGGAGCTCAGGGGCACTGTAATTCACAAACCTGCAGAGTTATAAATGACAGCTATCGTCCAAAAATATATTGAAGTAAGGCTGCCAAGAGGACTTGAAAGCGGGGCAGAATTGCAGGAAACCGATTTCAGGAGGTAGACGGGAATTGCATGTAAAGCATAGGAAAAGAGGCAGAACGTCCACAATGATGCACTTGGCCAAAAAGGGCGTATGCGTTTTTTCCAGGAAAAAACGCATACGCCCTTTTTGGCCAACCAAGCAAGCTTGCAAAGGAAATCTGCACTACAATGAAGTCTCACTGTCCGCCGGTCAAAAGGGCCATCTGAAAAATGTGTAAAATCCAGAAAGGCAGGACAGGCCATGGAGAACTGGGAGCCTTGTTATGCTGATGGGCGGGATGTAAATTGCCAACAGCCACTCTGGAGAAGTGTATGCTGTTTCCTGAAACATCTAAAAAACTAAGCAACAGAGCCTAGGGCACTTCCACTTATGGTCCTATAGCTTAGGGAAATTAAAATCAAAAAGACACAGCCACCCCAAAGTTTGGGACGGCTCTGTTTACAAGAACCTCGTTTACGGTACAAGTTTAATATCACAGAAAGCGAAAAATGGATAAAGAAGTTGTGGTACTTACGTACAATGCAATATCACTCAGCAATGAAATCTATGTCATCAGGCCCGTAGCAGCATAATGAGTGGATTCAGGTATGATGATTCTAAGTGAAATAAGTCACACAGAAAAAGAAACATCATAAGATATCACTACTACACGGAATGTAAACTTGGCTACACAGGAACTGAATTACAAAACAGAACAGGGTGTCAAATGTAGAAAACCAACTTATGCTTGCTTAAGGGGAAAGGTGAGTTGGGGTGCTGCATGAAACCAGAGATTGAAATTAGCACAGATACCGTGCCATAAGCCAAATATGTAATAGACAAGAGCTACTCCTTGCTAAACGAAGTGTACTCAACACCCCATATTAAATGCCTAAGAATACACCTGACTAGTAAGAATCTTAAAACCTGTGGATTTATATGTCTCCGAAAGAGAATCAAGCGTGTGTACGGCGGCATAAACGCAGCAGTGATAGGATTGGTGAGGTTCGGTGAGCAAATGCAGACCCTTTGAAGTCATATTGCATGGTACCCATTCCATGGGTCTCAACTCTCCAGGTTTAAGGGATTCTTCCTTCAGCTAAAACATGCATGTGGAACCCAGAGTATGATCCACCGTGTGATCGGGAAACGTGTTCAAATGTGTCTCAGTTTTCGTCCCCTGGTACTCGGGTGCAAACTCCAGACGCTTTACTAACACTCTCCCCACTTGGAGAGTCAGTGCCTTTAACCTCCTGTTTGGCCCAGTTTGCAATTTCTGCGGAAAATGTACAGGAATAGGGAGAACCAATGAGAGACTAGCTGGAGGTGCCTGGACGGGCAAATTTAACTCTCATTTCCCACCAGGAAGAGGAATTAACCAAAGGCTCAGCGTGCCATGCCGGAACCACACTAGGGCCTGAAGCAATCCTGCGGTGTTGTGGCCAGCTCACAAGAAAGCGAGTTGAAGAAAGGAGCTCAGGGGCACTGTAATTCACATACCTGCAGAGTTATAAATGACAGCTATCGTCCAAAAATATATTGAAGTAAGGCTGCCAAGAGGACTTGAAAGCGGGGCAGAATTGCAGGAATCCGATTTCAGGAGGTAGACGGGAATTGCATGTAAAGCATAGGAAAAGAGGCAGAACGTCCACAATGATGCACTTGGCCAAAAAGGGCGTATGCGTTTTTTCCTGAATATATTCAGGAAAAAACGCATACGCCCTTTTTGGCCAACCAAGCAAGCTTGCAAAGGAAATCTGCACTACAATGAAGTCTCACTGCCCCCCGGTCAAAAGGGCCATCTGAAAAAAGTGTAAAATCCAGAAAGGAAAGACAGGACATGGAGAATTGGGAGCCTTGTTATGCTGATGGGCGGGATGTAAATTGCCAACAGCCACTCTGGAGAAGTGTATGCTGTTTCCTGAAACATCTAAAAAACAAAGCAACAGAGCCTAGGGCACTTCCACTTATGGTCCTATAGCTTAGGGAAATTAAAATCAAAAAGACACAGCCACCCCAAAGTTTGGGACGGCTCTGTTTACAAGAACCTTGTTTACGATACAAGTTCAATATCACAGAAAGCGAAAAATGGATAAAGAAGTTGTGGTACTTACGTACAATGCAATATCATTCAGCAATGAAATCTATGTCATCAGGCCCGTAGCAGCATAATGAGTGGATTAAGGTACGATGATTGTAAGTGAAATAAGTCACACAGAAAAAGAAACATCATAAGATATCACTACTACACGGAATGTAAACTTGGCTACACAGGAACTGAATTACAAAACAGAACAGGGTCTCAAATGTAGAGAACCAACTTACGCTAGCTTAAGGGGAAAGGTGAGTTGGGGTGCTGCATGAAACCAGAGATTGAAATTAGCACAGATACCGTTCCATAAGCCAAATATGTAATAGACAAGAGCTACTCCTTGCTCAACGAAGTGGACTCAACACCCCATATTAAACGCCTAAGAATATACCTGACTAGAAATAATCTTTAAACCTACGGATTTATATGTCTCCGAAAGACAATCAAGCGTGTGTACAGCGGCATAAACGCAGCAGTGATACGATTGGTGAGGTTCGGTGAGCAAATGCAGACCCTTTGAAGTCATATTGCATGGTACCCATTCCATGGGTCTCAACTCTCCAGGTTTAAGGGATTCTTCCCTCAGCTAAAACATGCATGTGGAACCCAGAGTATGATCCACCGTGTGATCAGGAAACGTGTTCAAATGTGTCTCAGTTTTCGTCCCCTGGTACTCGGGTGCAACATTCAAGACGCTTTACTAACACTCTCCCCACTTGGAGAGTCAGTGCCTTTAAACTCCTGTTTGGCCCAGTTTGCAATTTCTGCGGAAAATGTACAGGAATAGGGAGAACCAATGAGAGACTAGCTGGAGGTGTCTGGACGGGCAAATTTAACTCTCATTTCCCACCAGGAAGAGGAATTAACCTAAGGTTCAGCGTGCCGTGCCGGAACCACACTAGGGCCTGAAGCAATCCTGCGGTGTTGCGGCCAGCTCACAAGAAAGCGAGTTGAAGAAAGGAGCTCAGGGGCACTGTAATTCACAAACCTGCAGAGTTATAAATGACAGCTATCGTCCAAAAATATATTGAAGTAAGGCTGCCAAGAGGACTTGAAAGCGGGGCAGAATTGCAGGAAATCGATTTCAGGAGGTAGACGGGAATTGCATGTAAAGCATAGGAAAAGAGGCAGAACGTCCACAATGATACACTTGGCCAAAAAGGGCGTATGCGTTTTTTCCTGAATATATTCAGGAAAAAACGCATACGCCCTTTTTGGCCAAGCAAGCAAGCTTGCAAAGGAAATCTGCACTACAATGAAGTCTCACTGCCCCCCGGTCAAAAGGGCCATCTGAAAAAAGTGTAAAATCCAGAAAGGCAAGACAGGACATGGAGCATTGGGAGCCTTGTTATGCTGATGGGCGGGATGTAAATTGCCAACAGCCACTCTGGAGAAGTGTATGCTGTTTCCTGAAACATCTAAAAAACAAAGCAACAGAGCCTAGGGCACTTCCACTTATGGTCCTATAGCTTAGGGAAATTAAAATCAAAAAGACACAGCCACCCCAAAGTTTGGGATGGCTCTGTTTACAAGAACCTTGTTTACGGTACAAGTTCAATATCACAGAAAGCGAAAAATGGATAAAGAAGTTGTGGTACTTACGTATAATGCAATATCACTCAGCAATGAAATCTATGTCATCAGGCCCGTAGCAGCATAATGAGTGGATGCAGGTATGATGAGTCTAAGTGAAATAAGTCACACAGAAAAAGAAACATCATAAGATATCACTACTACACGGAATGTAAACTTGACTACACAGGAACTGAATTACAAAACAGAACAGGGTCTCAAATGTAGAAAACCAACTTATGCTTGCTTAAGGGGAAAGGTGAGTTGGGGTGCTGCATGAAACCAGAGATTGAAATTAGCACAGATACCGTTCCATAAGCCAAATATGTAATAGACAAGAGCTACTCCTTGGTAAACGAAGTGTACTCAACACCCCATATTAAACGCCTAAGAATACACCTGACTAGTAAGAATCTTAAAACCTGTGGATTTATATGTCTCCGAAAGAGAATCAAGCGTGTGTACGGCGGTATAAACGCAACAGTGATAGGATTGGTGAGGTTCGGTGAGCAAATGCAGACCCTACGAAGTCATATTGCATGGTACCCATTCCATGGGTCTCAACTCTCCAGGTTTAAGGGATTCTTCCTTCAGCTAAAACATGCATGTGGAACCCAGAGTATGATCCACCGTGTGATCGGGAAACGTGTTCAAATGTGTCTCAGTTTTCGTCCCCTGGTACTCGTGTGCAAACTCCAGACGCTTTACTAACACTCTCTCCACTTGGAGAGTCAGTGCCTTTAAACTCCTGTTTGGCCCAGTTTGCAATTTCTGCGGAAAATGTACAGGAATAGGGAGAACCAATGAGAGACTAGCTGGAGGTGTCTGGACGGGCAAATTTAACTCTCATTTCCCACCAGGAAGAGGAATTAACCAAAGGCTCAGCGTGCCATGCCGGAACCACACTAGGGCCTGAAGCAATCCTGCGGTGTTGTGGCCAGCTCACAAGAAAGCGAGTTGAAGAAAGGAGCTCAGGGGCACGGTAATTCACAAACCTGCAGAGTTATAAATGACAGCTATCGTCCAAAAATATATTGAAGTAAGGCTGCCAAGAGGACTTGAAAGAGGGGCAGAATTGCAGGAAACCGATTTCAGGAGGTAGACGGGAATTGCATGTAAAGCATAGGAAAAGAGGCAGAACGTCCACAATGATGCACTTGGCCAAAAAGGGCGTATGCGTTTTTTCCTGAATATATTCAGGAAAAAACGCATACGCCCTTTTTGGCCAACCAAGCAAGCTTGCAAAGGAAATCTGCACTACAATGAAGTCTCACTGCCCCCCGGGTCAAAAGGGCCATCTGAAAAAAGTGTAAAATCCAGAAAGGCAGGACAGGCCATGGAGAACTGGGAGCTTTGTTATGCTGATGGGCGGGATGTAAATTGCCAACAGCCACTCTGGAGAAGTGCATGGTGTTTCCTGAAACATCTAAAAAACAAAGCAACAGAGCCTAGGGCACTTCCACTTATGGTCCTATAGCTTAGGGAAATTAAAATCAAAAAGACACAGCCACCCCAAAATTTGGGACAGCTCTGTTTACAAGAACCTCGTTTACGGTACAAGTTCAATATCACAGAAAGCGAAAAATGGATAAAGAAATTGTGGTACTTACGTACAATGCAATATCACTCAGCAATGAAATCTATGTCATCAGGCCCGTCGCAGCATAATGAGTGGATTCAGGTACGATGATTCTAAGTGAAATAAGTCACACAGAAAAAGAAACATCATAAGATATCACTACTACACGGAATGTAAACTTGGCTACACAGGAACTGAATTACAAAACAGAACAGGGTCTCAAATGTAGAAAACCAACTTATGCTTGCTTAAGGGGAAAGGTGAGTTGGGGTGCTGCATGAAACCAGAGATTGAAATTAGCACAGATACCGTGCCATAAGCCAAATATGTAATAGACAAGAGCTACTCCTTGCTAAACGAAGTGTACTCAACACCCCATATTAAACGCCTAAGAATACACCTGACTAGTAAGAATCTTAAAACCTGTGGATTTATATGTCTCCGCAAGAGAATCAAGCGTGTGTACGGCGGCATAAACGCAGCAGTGATAGGATTGGTGAGGTTCGGTGAGCAAATGCAGACCCTTTGAAGTCATATTGCATGGTACCCATTCCATGGGTCTCAACTCTCCAGGTTTAAGGGATTCTTCCTTCAGCTAAAACATGCATGTGAAACCCAGAGTATGATCCACCGTGTGATCGGGAAACGTGTTCAAATGTGTCTCAGTTTTCGTCCCCTGGTACTCAGGTGCAACATTTAAGACGCTTTACTAACACTCTCCCCACTTGGAGAGTCAGTGCCTTTAAACTCTTGTTTGGCCAAGTTTGCAATTTCTGCGGAAAATGTACAGGAATAGGGAAAACCAATGAGAGACTAGCTGGAGGTGTGTGGACGGGCAAATTTAACTCTCATTTCCCACCAGGAAGAGGAATTAACCAAAGGCTCAGCGTGCCGTGCCGGAACCACACTAGGGCCTGAAGCAATCCTGCGGTGTTGCGGCCAGCTCACAAGAAAGCGAGTTGAAGAAAGGAGCTCAGGGGCACTGTAATTCACAAACCTGCAGAGTTATAAATGACAGCTATCGTCCAAAAATATATTGAAGTAAGGCTGCCAAGAGGACTTGAAAGCGGGGCAGAATTGCAGGAAACCGATTTCAGGAGGTAGACGGGAATTGCATGTAAAGCATAGGAAAAGAGGCAGAACGTCCACAATGATGCACTTGGCCAAAAAGGGCGTATGCGTTTTTTCCTGAATATATTCAGGAAAAAACGCATACGCCCTTTTTGGCCAACCAAGCAAGCTTGCAAAGGAAATCTGCACTACAATGAAGTCTCACTGCCCCCCGGTCAAAAGGGCCATCTGAAAAAAGTGTAAAATCCAGAAAGGCAAGACAGGACATGGAGAATTGGGAGCCTTGTTATGCTGATGGGCGGGATGTAAATTGCCAACAGCCACTCTGGAGAAGTGTATGCTGTTTCCTGAAACATCTAAAAAACAAAGCAACAGAGCCTAGGGCACTTCCACTTATGGTCCTATAGCTTAGGGAAATTAAAATCAAAAAGACACAGCCACCCCAAAGTTTGGGACTGCTCTGTTTACAAGAACCTCGTTTACGGTACAAGTTCAATATCACAGAAAGCGAAAAATGGATAAAGAAGTTGTGGTACTTACGTACAATGCAATATCACTCAGCAATGAAATCTATGTCATCAGGCCCGTAGCAGCATAATGAGTGGATTAAGGTACGATGATTGTAAGTGAAATAAGTCACACAGAAAAAGAAACATCATAAGATATCACTACTACACGGAATGTAATCTTGGCTACACAGGAACTGAATTTCAAAACAGAACAGGGTCTCAAATGTAGAAAACCAACTTATGCTTGCTTAAGGGGAAAGGTGAGTTGGGGTGCTGCATGAAACCAGAGATTGAAATTAGCACAGATACCGTTCCATAAGCCAAATATGTAATAGACAAGAGCTACTCCTTGGTAAACGAAGTGTACTCAACACCCCATATTAAACGCCTAAGAATACACCTGACTAGTAAGAATCTTAAAACCTGTGGATTTATATGTCTCCGAAAGAGAATCAAGCGTGTGTACGGCGGCATAAACGCAGCAGTGATAGGATTGGTGAGGTTCGGTGAGCAAATGCAGACCATTTGAAGTCATATTGCATGGTACCCATTCCATGGGTCTCAACTCTCCAGGTTTCAGGGATTCTTCCTTCACCTAAAACATGCATGTGGAACCCAGAGTATGATCCACCATGTGATCGGGAAACGTGTTCAAATGTGTCTCAGTTTTCGTCCCCTGGTACTCGGGTGCAACACTCCAGACGCTTTACTAACACTCTCCCCACTTGGAGAGTCAGTGCCTTTAACCTCCTGTTTGGCCCAGTTTGCAATTTCTGCGGAAAATGTACAGGAATAGGGAGAACCAATGAGAGACTAGCTGGAGGTGTCTGGACGGGCAAATTTAACTCTCATTTCCCACCAGGAAGAGGAATTAACCAAAGGCTCAGCGTGCCGTGCCGGAACCACACTAGGGCCTGAAGCAATCCTGCGGTGTTGCGGCCAGCTCACAAGAAAGCGAGTTGAAGAAAGGAGCTCAGGGGCACTGTAATTCACAAACCTGCAGAGTTATAAATGACAGCTATCGTCCAAAAATATATTGAAGTATGGCTGCCAAGAGGACTTGAAAGCGGGGCAGAATTGTAGGAAATCGATTTCAGGAGGTACACTGGAATTGCATGTAAAGCATAGGAAAAGAGGCAGAACGTCCACAATGATGCACTTGGCCAAAAAGTGCGTATGCGTTTTTTCCTGAATATATTCAGGAAAAAACGCATACGCCCTTTTTGGCCAACCAAGCAAGCTTGCAAAGGATATCTGAACTACAATGAAGTCTCACTGCCCCCCGGTCAAAAGGGCCATCTGAAAAAAGTGTAAAATCCAGAAAGGCAGGACAGGCCATGGAGAACTGGGAGCCTTGTTATGCTGATGGGCGGGATGTAAATTGCCAACAGCCACTCTGAAGAAGTGTATGGTGTTTCCTGAAACATCTAAAAAACAAAGCAACAGAGCCTAGGGCACTTCCACTTATGGTCCTATAGCTTAGGGAAATTAAAATCAAAAAGACACGGTCACCCCAAAGTTTGGGTCGGCTCTGTTTACAAGAACCTCGTTTACGGTACAAGTTCAATATCACAGAAAGCGAAAAATGGATAAAGAAGTTGTGGTACTTACGTACAATGCAATATCACTCAGCAATGAAATCTATGTCATCAGGCCCGTAGCAGCATAATGAGTGGATGCAGGTATGATGAGTCTAAGTGAAATAAGTCACACAGAAAAAGAAACATCATAAGATATCACTACTACACGGAATGTAAACTTGGCTACACAGGAACTGAATTACAAAACAGAACAGGGTCTCAAATGTAGAAAACCAAAATGCTTGCTTAAGGGGAAAGGTGAGTTGGGGTGCTGCATGAAACCAGAGATTGAAATTAGCACAGATACCGTGCCATAAGCCAAATATGTAATAGACAAGAGCTACTCCTTGCTAAACGAAGTGTACTCAAAACCCCATATTAAACGCCTAAGAATACACCTGACTAGTAAGAATCTTAAAACCTGTGGATTTATATGTCTCCGAAAGAGAATCAAGCGTGTGTACGGCGGCATAAACGCAGCAGTGATAGGATTGGTGAGGTTCGGTGAGCAAATGCAGACCCTATGAAGTCATATTGCATGGTACCCATTCCATGGGTCTCAACTCTCCAGGTTTAAGGGATTCTTCCTTCAGCTAAAACATGCATGTGGAACCCAGAGTATGATCCACCATGTGATCGGGAAACGTGTTCAAATGTGTCTCAGTTTTCGTCCCCTGGTACTCGGGTGCAAACTCCAGACGCTTTACTAACACTCTCCCCACTTGGAGAGTCAGTGCCTTTAACCTCCTGTTTGGCCCAGTTTGCAATTTCTGCGGAAAATGTACAGGAATAGGGAGAACCAATGAGAGACTAGCTGGGGGTGTCTGGACGGGCAAATTTAACTCTCATTTCCCACCAGGAAGAGGAATTAACCAAAGGCTCAGCATGCCGTGCCGGAACCACACTAGGGCCTGAAGCAATCCTGCGGTGTTGCGGCCAGCTCACAAGAAAGCGAGTTGAAGAAAGGAGCTCAGGGGCACTGTAATTCACAAACCTGCAGAGTTATAAATGACAGCTATCGTCCAAAAATATATTGAAGTAAGGCTGCCAAGAGGACTTGAAAGCGGGGCAGAATTGCAGGAAACCGATTTCAGGAGGTAGACGGGAATTGCATGTAAAGCATAGGAAAAGAGGCAGAACGTCCACAATGATGCACTTGGCCAAAAAGGGCGTATGCGTTTTTTCCTGAATATATTCAGGAAAAAACGCATACGCCCTTTTTGGCCAACCAAGCAAGCTTGCAAAGGAAATCTGCACTACAATGAAGTCTCACTGCCCCCCGGTCAAAAGGGCCATCTGAAAAAAGTGTAAAATCCAGAAAGGCAAGACAGGACATGGAGCATTGGGAGCCTTGTTATGCTGATGGGCGGGATGTAAATTGCCAACAGCCACTCTGGAGAAGTGTATGCTGTTTCCTGAAACATCTAAAAAACAAAGCAACAGAGCCTAGGGCACTTCCACTTATGGTCCTATAGCTTAGGGAAATTAAAATCAAAAAGACACAGCCACCCCAAAGTTTGGGATGGCTCTCTTTACAAGAACCTTGTTTACGGTACAAGTTCAATATCACAGAAAGCGAAAAATGGATAAAGAAGTTGTGGTACTTACGTATAATGCAATATCACTCAGCAATGAAATCTATGTCATCAGGCCCGTAGCAGCATAATGAGTGGATGCAGGTATGATGAGTCTAAGTGAAATAAGTCACACAGAAAAAGAAACATCATAAGATATCACTACTACACGGAATGTAAACTTGACTACACAGGAACTGAATTACAAAACAGAACAGGGTCTCAAATGTAGAAAACCAACTTATGCTTGCTTAAGGGGAAAGGTGAGTTGGGGTGCTGCATGAAACCAGAGATTGAAATTAGCACAGATACCGTTCCATAAGCCAAATATGTAATAGACAAGAGCTACTCCTTGGTAAACGAAGTGTACTCAACACCCCATATTAAACGCCTAAGAATACACCTGACTAGTAAGAATCTTAAAACCTGTGGATTTATATGTCTCCGAAAGAGAATCAAGCGTGTGTACGGCGGTATAAACGCAACAGTGATAGGATTGGTGAGGTTCGGTGAGCAAATGCAGACCCTACGAAGTCATATTGCATGGTACCCATTCCATGGGTCTCAACTCTCCAGGTTTAAGGGATTCTTCCTTCAGCTAAAACATGCATGTGGAACCCAGAGTATGATCCACCGTGTGATCGGGAAACGTGTTCAAATGTGTCTCAGTTTTCGACCTCTGGTACTCGTGTGCAAACTCCAGACGCTTTACTAACACTCTCTCCACTTGGAGAGTCAGTGCCTTTAAACTCCTGTTTGGCCCAGTTTGCAATTTCTGCAGAAAATGTACAGGAATAGGGAGAACCAATGAGAGACTAGCTGGAGGTGTCTGGACGGGCAAATTTAACTCTCATTTCCCACCAGGAAGAGGAATTAACCAAAGGCTCAGCGTGCCATGCCGGAACCACACTAGGGCCTGAAGCAATCCTGCGGTGTTGTGGCCAGCTCACAAGAAAGCGAGTTGAAGAAAGGAGCTCAGGGGCACGGTAATTCACAAACCTGCAGAGTTATAAATGACAGCTATCGTCCAAAAATATATTGAAGTAAGGCTGCCAAGAGGACTTGAAAGAGGGGCAGAATTGCAGGAAACCGATTTCAGGAGGTAGACGGGAATTGCATGTAAAGCATAGGAAAAGAGGCAGAACGTCCACAATGATGCACTTGGCCAAAAAGGGCGTATGCGTTTTTTCCTGAATATATTCAGGAAAAAACGCATACGCCCTTTTTGGCCAACCAAGCAAGCTTGCAAAGGAAATCTGCACTACAATGAAGTCTCACTGCCCCCCGGGTCAAAAGGGCCATCTGAAAAAAGTGTAAAATCCAGAAAGGCAGGACAGGCCATGGAGAACTGGGAGCTTTGTTATGCTGATGGGCGGGATGTAAATTGCCAACAGCCACTCTGGAGAAGTGCATGGTGTTTCCTGAAACATCTAAAAAACAAAGCAACAGAGCCTAGGGCACTTCCACTTATGGTCCTATAGCTTAGGGAAATTAAAATCAAAAAGACACAGCCACCCCAAAGTTTGGGACGGCTCTGTTTACAAGAACCTCGTTTACGGTACAAGTTCAATATCACAGAAAGCGAAAAATGGATAAAGAAGTTGTGGTACTTACGTACAATGCAATATCACTCAGCAATGAAATCTATGTCATCAGGCCCGTAGCAGCATAATGAGTGGATTCAGGTATGATGATTCTAAGTGAAATAAGTCACACAGAAAAAGAAACACCATAAGATATCACTACTACACGGAAGGTAAACTTGGCTACACAAGAACTGAATTACAAAACAGAACAGGGTCTCAAATGTAGAAAACCAACTTATGCTTGCTTGAGGGGAAAGGTGAGTTGGGGTGCTGCATGAAACCAGAGATTGAAATTAGCACAGATACCGTGCCATAAGCCAAATATGTAATAGACAAGAGCTACTCCTTGCTGAACGAAGTTGACTCAACACCCCATATTAAACGCCTAAGAATATACCTGACTAGAAATAATCTTAAAACCTACGGATTTATATGTCTCCGAAAGAGAATCAAGAGTGTGTACAGCGGCATAAACGCAGCAGTGATAGGATTGGTGAGGTTCGGTGAGCAAATGCAGACCCTTTGTAGTCATACTGCATGGTCCCCATTCCATGGGTCTCAACTCTCCAGGTTTAAGGGATTCTTCCTTCAGCTGAAACATGCATGTGGAACACAGAGTATGATCCACCGTGTGATCGGGAAACGTGTTCAAATGTGTCTCAGTTTTCGTCCCCTGGTACTCGGGTGCAACATTCAAGACGCTTTACTAACAGTCTCCCCACTTGGAGAGTCAGTGTCTTTAAACTCCTGTTTGGCCCAGTTTGCAATTTCTGCGGAAAATGTACAGGAATAGGGAGAACCAAAGAGAGACTAGCTGGAGGTGTCTGGACGGGCAAATTTAACTCTCATTTCCCACCAGGAAGAGGAATTAACCAAAGGCTCAGCGTGCCGTGCCGGAACTACACTAGGGCCTGAAGCAATCCTGCGGTGTTGCGGACAGCACACAAGAAAGCGAGTTGAAGAAACGAGCTCAGGGGCACTGTAATTCACAAAACTGCAGAGTTATAAATGACAGCTATCGTCCAAAAATATATTGAAGTAAGGCTGCCAAGAGGACTTGAAAGCGGGGCAGAATTGCAGGAAATTGATTTCAGGGGTACACTGGAATTGCATGTAAAGCATAGGAAAAGAGGCAGAACGTCCACAATGATGCACTTGGCCAAAAAGGGCGTATGCGTTTTTTCCTGAATATATTCAGGAAAAAACGCATACGCACTTTTTGGCCAACCAAGCAAGCTTGCAAAGGAAATCTGCACTACAATGAAGTCTCACTGCCCCACGGTCAAAAGGGCCATCTGAAAAAAGTGTAGAATCCAGAAAGGCAGGACAGGCCATGGAGAACTGGGAGCCTTGTTATGCTGATGGGCGGGATGTAAATTGCCAACAGCCACTCTGGAGAAGTGTATGGTGTTTCCTGAAACATCTAAAAAACAAAGCAACAGAGCCTAGGGCACTTCCACTTATGGTCCTATAGCTTAGGGAAATTAAAATCAAAAAGACACAGCCACCCCAAAGGTTGGGACGGCTCTGTTTACAAGAACCTCGTTTACGGTACAAGTTCAATATCACAGAAAGCAAAAAATGGATAAAGAAGTTGTGGTACTTACGTACAATGCAATATCACTCAGCAATGAAATCTATGTCATCAGGCCCGTAGCAGCATAATGAGTGGATTCAGGTACGATGATTCTAAGTGAAATAAGTCACACAGAAAAAGAAACATCATAAGATATCACTACTACACGGAATGTAAACTTGGCTACACAGGAACTGAATTACAAAACAGAACAGGGTGTCAAATGTAGAAAACCAACTTATGCTTGCTTAAGGGGAAAGGTGAGTTGGGGTGCTGCATAAAACCAGAGATTGAAATTAGCACAGATACCGTTCCATAAGCCAAATATGCAATAGACAAGAGCTACTCCTTGCTGAACGAAGTGGACTCAACACCCCATATTAAACGCCTAAGAATATACCTGACTAGAAATAATCTTAAAACCTACGGATTTATATGTCTCCGAAAGAGAATCAAGCGTGTGTACAGCGGCATAAACGCAGCAGTGATAGGATTGGTGAGGTTCGGTGAGCAAATGCAGACCCTTTGAAGTCATATTGCATGGTACCCATTCCATGGGTCTCAACTCTCCAGGTTTAAGGGATTCTTCCTTCAGCTAAAACATGCATGTGGAACCCAGAGTATGATCCACCGTGTGATCGGGAAACGTGTTCAAATGTGTCTCGTTTTCGTCCCTGGTACTCGGGTGCAACATTCCAGATGCTTTACTAACACTCTCCCCACTTGGAGAGTCAGTGCCTTTAACCTCCTGTTTGGCCCAGTTTGTAATTTCTGTGAAAAATGAACAGGAATAGGGAGAACGAAAGAGAGACTATCTGTAGGTGTCTGGACGGGCAAATTTAACTCTCATTTCCCACCAGGAAGAGGAATTAACCAAAGGCTCAGCGTGCCGTGCCGGAACCACACTAGGGCCTGAAGCAATCCTGCGGTGTTGCGGCCAGCTCACAAGAAAGCGAGTTGAAGAAAGGAGCTCAGGGGCACGGTAATTCACAAACCTGCAGAGTTATAAATGACAGCTATCGTCCAAAAATATATTGAAGTAAGGCTGCCAAGAGGACTTGAAAGTGGGGCAGAATTGCAGGAAATCGATTTCAGGGGGTACACTGGAATTGCATGTAAAGCATAGGAAAAGAGGCAGAACGTCCACAATGATGCACTTGGCCAAAAAGGGCGTATGCGTTTTTTCCTGAATATATTCAGGAAAAAACGCATACGCCCTTTTTGGCCAACCAAGCAAGCTTGCAAAGGAAATCTGCACTACAATGAAGTCTCACTGCCCCCCGGTCAAAAGGGCCATTTGAAAAAAGTGTAAAATCCAGAAAGGCAGGACAGGCCATGGAGAACTGGGAGCCTTGTTATGCTGCTGGGCGGGATGTAAATTGCCAACAGCCACTCTGGAGAAGTGTATGGTGTTTCCTGAAACATCTAAAAAAGAAAGCAACAGAGCCTAGGGCACTTCCACTTATGGTCCTATAGCTTAGGGAAATTAAAATCAAAAAGACACAGCCACCCCAAAGTTAGGGACGGCTCTGTTTACAAGAACCTCGTTTACGGTACAAGTTCAATATCACAGAAAGTGAAAAATGGATAAAGAAGTTGTGGTACTTACGTACAATGCAATATCACTCAGCAATGAAATCTATGTCATCAGGCCCGTAGCAGCATAATGAGTGGATTCAGGTATGATGATTCTAAGTGAAATAAGTCACACAGGAAAAGAAACACCATAAGATATCACTACTACACGGAAGGTAAACTTGGCTACACAAGAACTGAATTACAAAACAGAACAGGGTCTCAAATGTAGAAAACCAACTTATGCTTGCTTAAGGGGAAAGGTGAGTTGGGGTGCTGCATGAAACCAGAGATTGAAATTAGCACAGATACCGTTCCATAAGCCAAATATGTAATAGACAAGAGCTACTCCTTGCTCAACGAAGTGGACTCAACACCCCATATTAAACGCTTAAGAATACACCTGACTAGAAATAATCTTAAAAACTACGGATTTATATGTCTCCGCAAGAGAATCAAGCGTGTGTACAGCGGAATAAACGCAGCAGTGATAGGATTGGTGAGGTTCGGTGAGCAAATGCAAACCCTTTGAAGTCATATTGCATGGTACCCATTCCATGGGTCTCAACTCTCCAAGTTTAAGGGATTCTTCCTTCAGCTAAAACATGCATGTGGAACACAGATTATGATCCACCGTGTGATCAGGAAACGTGTTCAAATGTGTCTCAGTTTTCGTCCCCTGGTACTCGGGTGCAACACTCCAGACGCTTTACTAACACTCTCCCCACTTGGAGAGTCAGTGCCTTTAACCTCCTGTATGGCCCAGTTTGCAATTTCTGCGGAAAATGTACAGGAATAGGGAGAACCAATGAGAAACTAGCTGGAGGTGTCTGGACGGGCAAATTTAACTCTCATTTCCCACCAGAAAGAGGAATTAACCAAAGGCTCAGCGTGCCGTGCCGGAACCACACTAGGGCCCGAAGCAATCCTGCGGTGTTGCGGCCAGCTCACAAGAAAGCGAGTTGAAGAAAGGAACTCAGGGGCACTGTAATTCACAAACCTGCAGAGTTATAAATGACAGCTATCGTCCAAAAATATATTGAAGTAAGGCTGCCAAGAGGACTTGAAAGCGGGGCAGAATTGCAGGAAACCGATTTCAGGAGGTAGACGGGAATTGCATGTAAAGCATAGGAAAAGAGGCAGAACGTCCACAATGATGCACTTGGCCAAAAAGGGCGTATGCGTTTTTTCCTGAATATATTCAGGAAAAAACGCATACGCCCTTTTTGGCCAACCAAGAAAGCTTGCAAAGGAAATCTGCACTACAATGAAGTCTCACTGCCCCCCGGTCAAAAGGGCCATCTGAAAAAAGTGTAAAATCCAGAAAGGCAGGACAGGCCATGGAGAACTGGGAACCTTGTTATGCTGGTGGGCGGGATGTAAATTGCCAACAGCCACTCTGGAGAAGTGTATGGTGTTTCCTGAAACATCTAAAAAACAAAGCAACAGAGCCTAGGGCACTTCCACTTATGGTCCTATAGCTTAGGGAAATTAAAATCAAAAAGACACAGCCACCCCAAAGTTTGGGACGGCTCTGTTTACAAGAACCTCGTTTACGGTACAAGTTCAATATCACAGAAAGCGAAAAATGGATAAAGAAGTTGTGGTACTTACGTACAATGCAATATCACTCAGCAATGAAATCTATGTCATCAGGCCCGTAGCAGCATAATGAGTGGATTCAGGTATGATGATTCTAAGTGAAATAAGTCACACAGAAAAAGAAACACCATAAGATATCACTACTACACGGAAGGTAAACTTGGCTACACAAGAACTGAATTACAAAACAGAACAGGGTCTCAAATGTAGAAAACCAACTTATGCTTGCTTGAGGGGAAAGGTGAGTTGGGGTGCTGCATGAAACCAGAGATTGAAATTAGCACAGATACCGTGCCATAAGCCAAATATGTAATAGACAAGAGCTACTCCTTGCTAAACGAAGTGGACTCAACACCCCATATTAAACGCCTAAGAATACACCTGACTAGTAAGAATCTTAAAACCTGTGGATTTATATGTCTCCGAAAGAGAATCAAGCGTGTGTACAGCGGCATAAACGCAGCAGTGATAGGATTTGTGAGGTTCGGTGAGCAAATGCAGACCCTTTGAAGTCATACTGCATGGTACCCATTCCATGGGTCTCAACTCTCCAGGTTTAAGGGATAATTCCTTCAGCTGAAACATGCATGTGGAACACAGAGTATGATCCACCGTGTGATCAGGAAACGTGTTCAAATGTGTCTCAGTTTTCATCCCCTGGTACTCGGGTGCAACATTCAAGACGCTTTACTAACTCTCTCCCCACTTGGAGAGTCAGTGTCTTTAAACTCCTGTTTGGCCCAGTTTGCAATTTCTGCGGAAAATGTACAGGAATAGGGAGAACCAATGAGAAACTAGCTGGAGGTGTCTGGACGGGCAAATTTAACTCTCATTTCCCACCAGAAAGAGGAATTAACCAAAGGCTCAGCATGCCGTGCCGGAACCACACTAGGGCCTGAAGCAATCCTGCGGTGTTGCGGACAGCTCACAAGAAAGCGAGTTGAAGAAAGGAGCTCAGGGGCACTGTAATTCACAAACCAGCAGAGTTATAAATGACAGCTATCGTCCAAAAATATATTGAAGTAAGGCTGCCAAGAGGACATGAAAGCGGGGCAGGATTGCAGGAAACCGATTTCAGGAGGTAGACGGGAATTGCATGTAAAGCATAGGAAAAGAGGCAGAATGTCCACAATGATGCACTTGGCCAAAAAGGGCGTATGCGTTTTTTCCTGAATATATTCAGGAAAAAACGCATACGCCCTTTTTGGCCAACCATGCAAGCTTGCAAAGGAAATCTGCACTACAATGAAGTCTCACTGCCCCCCGGTCAAAAGGGCCATCTGAAAAAAGTGTAAAATCCAGAAAGGCAGGACAGGCCATGCAGAACTGGGAGCCTTGTTATGCTGATGGGCGGGATGTAAATTGCCAACAGCCACTCTGGGGAAGTGTATGGTGTTTCCTGAAACATCTAAAAAACTAAGCAACAGAGCCTAGGGCACTTCCACTTATGGTCCTATAGCTTAGGGAAATTAAAATCAAAAAGACACAGCCACCCCAAAGTTTGGGACGGCTCTGTTGACAAGAACCTCGTTTACGGTACAAGTTCAATATCACAGAAAGCGAAAAATGGATAAAGAAGTTGTGGTACTTACGTACAATGCAATATCACTCAGCAATGAAATCTATGTCATCAGGCCCGTAGCAGCATAATGAGTGGATTCAGGTATGATGATTCTAAGTGAAATAAGTCACACAGAAAAAGAAACACCACAAGATATCACTACTACAAGGAAGGTAAACTTGGCTACACAAGAACTGAATTACAAAACAGAACAGGGTCTCAAATGTAGAAAACCAACTTATGCTTGCTTGAGGGGAAAGGTGAGTTGGGGTGCTGCATGAAACCAGAGATTGAAATTAGCACAGATACCGTTCCATAAGCCAAATATGTAATAGACAAGAGCTACTCCTTGCTCAACGAAGTGGACTCAACACCCCATATTAAATGCCTAAGAATATACCTGACTAGTAAGAATATTAAAACCTACCGATTTATATGTCTCCGAAAGAGAATCAAGCGTGTGTACGGTGGCATAAACGCAGCAGTGATAGGATTGGTGAGGTTCGGTGAGCAAATGCAGACCCTTTGAAGTCATATTGCATGGTACCCATTCCATGGGTCTCAACTCTCCAGGTTTAAGGGATTCTTCCTTCAGCTGAAACATGCATGCGGAACACAGAGTATGATCCACCGTGTGATCAGGAAACGTGTTCAAATGTGTCTCAGTTTTCATCCCCTGGTACTCGGGTGCAACATACAAGACGCTTTACTAACTCTCTCCCCACTTGGAGAGTCAGTGTCTTTAAACTCCTGTTTGGCCCAGTTTGCAATTTCTGCGGAAAATGTACAGGAATAGGGAGAACCAATGAGAAACTAGCTGGAGGTGTCTGGACGGGCAAATTTAACTCTCATTTCCCACCAGGAAGAGGAATTAACCAAAGGCTCAGCGTGCCGTGCCGGAACCACACTCGGGCCTGAAGCAATCCTGCGGTGTTGCGGCCAGCTCACAAGAAAGCGAGTTGAAGAAAGGAGCTCAGGGGCACTGTAATTCACAAACCTGCAGAGTTATAAAGGACAGCTATCGTCCAAAAATATATTGAAGTAAGGCTGCCAAGAGGACTTGAAAGCGGGGCAGAATTGCAGGAAACCGATTTCAGGAGGTAGACGGGAATTGCATGTACAGCATAGGAAAAGAGGCAGAACGTCCACAATGATGCACTTGGCCAAAAAGGGCGTATGCGTTTTTCCCTGAATATATTCAGGAAAAAACGCATACGCCCTTTTTGGCCAACCAAGCAAGCTTGCAAAGGAAATCTGCACTACAATGAAGTCTCACTGCCCCACGGTCAAAAGGGCCATCTGAAAAAAGTGTAAAATCCAGAAGGCAGGACAGGCCATGGAGAACTGGGAGCCTTGTTATGCTGGTGGGCGGGATGTAAATTGCCAACAGCCACTCTGGAGAAGTGTACGGTGTTTCCTGAAACATCTAAAAAACAAAGCAACAGAGCCTAGGGCACTTGAACTTATGGTCCTATAGCTTAGGGAAATTAAAATCAGAAAGACACAGCCACCCAAAAGTTTGGGCCGGCTCTGTTGACAAGAACCTCGTTTACGGTACAAGTTCAATATCACAGAAAGCGAAAAATGGATAAAGAAGTTGTGGTACTTACGTACAATGCAATATCACTCAGCAATGAAATCAATGTCATCAGGCCCGTAGCAGCATAATGAGTGGATGCAGGTACGATGATTCTAAGTGAAATAAATCACACAGAAAAAGAAACATCATAAGATATCACTACTACACGGAATGTAAACTTGGCTACACAGGAACTGAATTACAAAACAGAACAGGGTCTCAAATGTAGAAAACCAACTTATGCTTGCTTAAGGGGAAAGGTGAGTTGGGGTGCTGCATGAAACCAGAGATTGAAATTAGCACAGATACCGTTCCATAAGCCAAATATGCAATAGACAAGAGCTACTCCTTGCTGAACGAAGTGGACTCAACACCCCATATTAAACGCCTAAGAATATACCTGACTAGAAATAATCTTAAAACCTATGGATTTATATGTCTCCGAAAGAGAATCAAGCGTGTGTACGGCGGCATAAACGCAGCAGTGATAGGATTGGTGAGGTTCGGTGAGCAAATGTAGACCCTTTGAAGTCATACTGCATGGTACCCATTCCATGGGTCTCAACTCTCCAGGTTTAAGGGATTCTTCCTTCAGCTGAAACATGCATGTGGAACACAGAGTATGATCCACCGTGTGATCAGGAAACGTGTTCAAATGTGTCTCAGTTTTCGTCCCCTGGTACTCGGGTGCAACATTCAAGACGCTTTACTAACACTCTCCCCACTTGGAGAGTCAGTGCCTTTAACCTCCTGTTTGGCCCAGTTTGCAATTTCTGCGTAGGATGAACAGGAATAGGGAGAACCAATGAGAGACTAGCTGGAGCTGTGAGGACGGGCAAATTTAACTCTCATTTCCAACCAGGAAGAGGAATTAACCAAAGGCTCAGCATGCAATGCCGGAACCAAACTAGGGCCTGAAGCAATCCTGCGGTGTTGCGGCCAGCTCACAAGAAAGCGAGTTGAAGAAAGTAGCTCAGGGGCACTGTAATTCACAATCCTGCAGAGTTATAAATGACAGCTATCTTCCAAAAATATATTGAAGGAAGGCTGCCAAGAGGACTTGAAAGCGGGGCAGAATTGCAGGAAACCGATTTCAGGAGGTAGACTGGAATTGCATGTAAAGCATAGGAAAAGAGGCAGAACGTCCACAATGATGCACTTGGCCAAAAAGGGCGTATGCGTTTTTCCCTGAATATATTCAGGAAAAAACGCATACGCCCTTTTTGGCCAACCAAGCAAGCTTGCAAAGGAAATCTGCACTACAGTGAAGTCTCACTGCCCCCGGTCAAAAGGGCTATCTGAAAAAAGTGTAAAATCCAGAAAGGCAGGACAGACCATAGAGAACTGGGAGCCTTGTTAAGCTGATGGGCGGGATATAAATTGCCAACAGCCACTCTGAACAAGTGTATGGTGTTTCCTGAAACATCAAAAAAACAAAGCAACAGAGCCTAGGGCACTTCCACTTATGGTCCTATAGCTTAGGGAAATTAAAATCAAAAAGACTCAGCCACCCCAAAGTTTCGGCCGGCTCTGTTTACAAGAACCTCGTTTACGGTACAAGTTCAATATCACAGAAAGCGAAAAATGGATAAAGAAGTTGTGGTACTTACGTACAATGCAATATCACTCAGCAATGAAATCTATGTCATCAGGCCCGTAGCAGCATAATGAGTGGATTCAGGTACGATGATTCTAAGTGAAATAAGTCACACAGAAAAAGAAACATCATAAGATATCACTACTACACGGAATGTAAACTTGGCTACACAAGAACTGAATTACAAAATAGAACAGGGTGTCAAATGTAGAAAACCAACTTATGCTTGCTTAAGTGGAAAGGTTAGTTGGGGTGCTGCATAAAACCAGAGATTGAAATTAGCACAGATACCGTTCCATAAGCCAAATATGTAATAGACAAGAGCTACTCCTTGCTCAACGAAGTGGACTCAACACCCCACATTAAACGCCTAAGAATATACCAGACTAGTAATAATCTTAATACCTAAGGATTTATATGTCTCCGAAAGAGAATCAAGCGTGTGTACAGCGGCATAAACGCAGCAGTGATAGGATTGGTGAAGTTTGGTGAGCAAATGCAGACCCTTTGAAGTCATATTGCATGGTACCCATTCCATGGGTCTCAACTCTCCAGGTTTAAGGGATTCTTCCTTCAGCTAAAACATGCATGTGGAACCCAGAGTATGATCCACCATGTGATCGGAAAACGTGTTCAAATGTGTCTCAGTTTTCGTCCCCTGGTACTCGTGTTCAACATTCAAGACGCTTTACTAACACTCTGCCCACTTGGAGAGTCAGTGCCTTTAACCTCCTGTTTGGCCCAGTTTGCAATCTCTGTGGAAAATGAACAGGAATAGGGAGAACCAATGAGAGACTAGGTGGAGGTGTCTGGACGGGCAAATTTAACTCTCATTTCCCACCAGGAAGAGGAATTAACCAAAGGATCAGCATGCCATGCCGGAACCAAACTAGGGCCCGAAGCAATCCTGCGGTGTTGCGGCCAGCTCACAAGAAAGCGAGTTGAAGAAAGGAGCTCAGGGGCACTGTAATTCACAAACCTGCAGAGTTATAAATGACAGCTATCGTCCAAAAATATATTGAAGGAAGGCTGACAAGAGGACTTGAAAGCGGGGCAGAATTGCAGGAAACCGATTTCAGGAGGTAGACTGGAATTGCATGTAAAGCATAGGAAAAGAGGCAGAACGTCCACAATGATGCACTTGGCCAAAAAGGGCGTATGCGTTTTTTCCTGAATATATTCAGGAAAAAACGCATACGCACTTTTTGGCCAACCAAGCAAGTTTGCAAAGGAAATCTGCACTACAATGAAGTCTCACTGCCCCCCAGTCAAAAGGGCCATCTGAAAAAAGTGTAAAATCCAGAAAGGCAGGATAGGTCATGGAGAACTGGGAGCCTTGTTATGCTGATGGGCGGGATGTAAATTGCCAGCAGCCACTCTGGAGAAGTGTATGGTGTTTCCTGAAACATCTAAAAAACAAAGCAACAGAGCCTAGGGCACTTCCACTTATGGTCCTATAGCTTAGGGAAATTAAAATCAAAAAGACACAGCCACCCCAAAGTTTGGGCCGGCTCTGTTTACAAGAACCTCGTTTACGGTACAAGTTCAATATCACAGAAAGCGAAAAATGGATAAAGAAGTTGTGGTAATTACGTACAATGCAATATCACTCAGCAATGAAATCTATGTCATCAGGCCCGTAGCAGCATAATGAGTGGATTCAGGTACGATGATTATAAGTGAAATAAGTCACACAGAAAAAGAAACATCATAAGATATCACTACTACATGGAATGTAAACTTGGCTACACAGGAACTGAATTACAAAACAGAACAGGGTGTCAAATGTAGAAAACCAACTTATACTTGCTTAAGGGGAAAGGTGAGTTGGGGTGCTGCATAAAACCAGAGATTGAAATTAGCACAGATACCGTTCCATAAGCCAAATATGTAATAGACAAGAGCTACTCCTTGCTCAACGAAGTGGACTCAACACCCCATATTAAACGCCTAACAATATACCTGACTAGTAAGAATCTTAAAACCTATGGATTTATATGTCTCCGGAAGAGAATGAAGCGTGTGTACAGTGGCATAAACGCAGCAGTGATAGGATTGGTGAGGTTTGGTGAGCAAATGCAGACCCTTTGAAGTCATATTGCATGGTACCCATTCCATGGGTCTCAACTCTCCATGTTTAAGGGATTCTTCCTTCAGCTGAAACATGCATGTGGAACCAAGAGTATGATCCACCGTGTGATCGGGAAACGTGTTCAAATGTGTCTCAGTTTTCGTCCCCTGGTACTCGGGTGCAACATTCCAGACGCTTTACTAACACTCTCCCCACTTGGAGAGTCAGTGCCTTTAACCTCCTGTTTGGCCCAGTTTGCAATTTCTTCGGAAGATGAACAGCAATAAGGAGAAGCAATGGGAGACTATCTGTAGGTGTCTGGACGGGCAAATTTAACTCTCATTTCCCACCAGGAAGATAAATGAACCAAAGGCTCTGCGTGCCATGCTGGAACTAGATTAGGGCCTGAGGAGATCCTGCGGTGTTGCGGCCAGCTCACAAGAAAGCGAGTTGAAGAAAGCAGCTCAGGGGCACTGTAATTCAGAAACCTGCGGAGTTATAAATGACAGCTATCATCCAAAATTATACTGAAGTAAGGCTGCGATGAGGACTTGAATGCCGGGCAGAATTGCTGGAAACTGATTTCAGAACGTACACGGGAGTAGTTCTTAAAGCATAGGAAAAGAGACAGAACTTGGAAAATAATGCACTTGGCAAAAAAGGGCATATGTGTTTTATCCAGAGCTCTCATAACTGAGGGGAGGAGATTCCCAGCAGGCTCCAACTGCCACCTGAGGGCTCACATTGCCAAGGCAACGTGAGCATGCCAGGCAGGAGTTACCTCACAGCAGAGGTCCCACCTCACAGAAGGGTGAGAAACCCAGCCAACATCAGACTCTCACCAGAGGGCCCACATCACCAAGGGGATGGGAACCAGGCAGGAGTGTCTTCACATCAGTGGGGTCACATCATCAAAAGCTGAGGTACTCAGCACATGTGTCCTCAAACCAGAGGACCCACATCACCAAGGACCTCGGAGTGAGGCAGGCAGGAGTAACCTCACAACACTGGGCACATAGAATAAAAAAGTGAGGAATCCAGCAGTTGGAACCTCCCAGCAGGCGGCCCAGAGCACCGAGGCCATGAGATCCAGGCCACAGTGAACTCACAGAAGAGGGCCCATGTCATGAAACTGAGCAACCCAGCCATTGGAACCTCAGAGCAGGAGGCCCACATCCCCATGGGGATGGAATTCTGGTAGGAGTGTCCTCGCACCACTGAGAACGTATCAGAAAATTTGGGGCGACCAGCAGTTAGGGCCTGACGCCAGAGGACCCTCATCACCAAGGGAAGGAGGCTCCCAGCAGGCTCCAACTGCCACCAGAGGGCTGACGTCGCCAAGGCGATGTGTGCCAACCAGGCACGAATGACCTCACAGCAGAGGGCCCACCTCAGAGAAGTGTGACGAACCCAGTCAGGATCAGACTCGCACCAGAGGGCCCACATCACCAAATGGATTGGAACCAGGCAGGAGTGTCCTCACATGAGTAGGGCCACATCATCTAAAGGTGAGGAACCCAGAACATGTGGCTTCAAACCATAGGACACCCATCACCAAGGGGCTGGGAGTGAGGCAGGCAGGAGGAGCCTCATAACAGAGGGCCCAAAAATAAGAAAGGTGAGGAATCCAGCAGTTGGAACCTCCCAGCAGGCGGCCCAGAGCACAGAGGCTAGAGGAACCAGGCCAGAGTGAACTAACACCAGACAGCCCACATCATGAAACTGTGAGCAACCCAGACATTGGGACCTCAGAGCAGAAGGCCCACATCCCCATGGTGATGGGAACATGACAGGAGTGTCCTGGCATCACTGGGCTCACATCAGAAAACGTGGGGTGCTCAGAAGTTAGGGCCTGACGCTAGAGGGCACTCATCACCGAGAGGAGGAGGCTCTCAGCAGGCTCCAGCTGCCACCAGAGGGCCAACGTCGCCAAGGTGATGTGTGCCAGCCTGGCAGGAGTGACCTCACAGCAGAGGGCCCACCTCACAGAAGGGTGAGGAACACAGCCAGGATCAGACTCTCACCAGAGGGCCCACATCACCAAGGGGATGGGAACCAGGCAGGAGTGTCCCCACACCAGTGGGACAACATCATCGAAAGGTGAGGATCCCAGCACATGTGTCCTCAAACCAGAGGAACCACATCACCAAGGGGTTCGGAATGAGGCTGGCAGGACTGGCCTCACAACACAGGGTCCATAGAATATAAAAGTTGAGGAATCCAGCAGTTGGAACCTCCCAGCAAGTGGCCCAGAGCACCGAGGCTATGGGATCCAGGCCGCAGTGAACTCACAGCAGAGGGCCCACATCATGTTACTGTGAGCAAGCCAGCCGTTTTGACCTCAGAGCAGAAGGCCCATATCGCCATGGGGATGGGAACCTGGCAAGAGTCTCCTCACTCACTTGGCGCACATCAGAAAATGTGGGGAGCCCTGCAGTTATGGCCTAAGGCAAGAGGGCCCTCATCACTGAGGGAAGGAGGATCCCAGCACACTCCAACTGCCACCAGAGGGCCCACGTCGCCAAGGTGACGTGTGCCAGACAGGCATGATTGACCTCACAGCAGAGGGCCCACCTCACAGAAGGGTGAGGAACCCAGCCAGGATCAGACTCTCACCTGAGGGCCCACATCAGCAAGGGGATGGGAACCAGTCAGGACTGTCTTCCCTCCAGTGGGGTCACATCATCGAAAGGTGCGGAACCCAGCACATGTGGCCTCAAATCAGAGGACACATATCACAAAGGGAATGGGAGTGAGGCAGGCAGGAGTAGCCTAAAATCAGAGGGCCCAAAGAATAAGAAAGGTGAGGAATCCAGCAGTTGGAACCTCCCAGCAGGCGGCCCAGAGCACAGAAGCTATGGGATGCAGGCAGGAGTGAACTAATACCAGAGAGCCCACATCATGAAACTGTGAGCAACCCAGGCTTTGGGACCTCAGAGCAGAAGGCCCACACCCCAATGGGGATGTGAACCTGGCTGGAGTGTCCTCGCACCACTGGGCGCACATCACAAAATGTGGGGAGCCCAGCAGTAAGGCCTGATGCCAGAGGGCCCTCATCACCGAGGAGAGGAGGCTCCCAGCAGGCTCCAAGTGCCACCAGAGGGCTCATGTCCACAAGGCGAGGTGAGCAAGCCAGGCAGGAGTGACCTCACATCAGACGGCCCACCTCACAGATGGGTGAGGAACCCAGCCAGGATCAGACTCTCAACAGAGGGCCCACATCACCAAGGGGATGTGAACCAGGCAGGAGTCTCCTAAGACCATTGGTCCCACATCATCGAAAGGTGAGGAACCCAGCACATGTGGCCTCAAACCAGACGACACACATCACGAAGGGGATGGGAGTGAGGCAGGCAGGAGGATCCTCACAACAGAGGGCCCAAAAAATTAAAAAAGTGAGGAATCCAGCAGTTGGAACCTCCCAGCAGGCGGCCAAGAGCACAGAGGCTATGGGATCCAGGCTTCTGTGAACACCAGAGAGCCCACATCATGAAAATGTGAACAACCCAGCCGTTGGGACCTCAGAGCAGAAGGCCCACAACCCCATGGAGATGGGATCCTAAGAGGAGTGCCAAAGCATCACCGGGCTCCCTAAGAAAAGTTGGTGAGTCCAGCAGTTAGGGCCTGACGCAAGAGGGTCCTCATCACCGGGGGGAGGAGATTCCCAGCACGCTCCAACTGCCACCACACGGCTGACTTCACCAAGGCAATGTGTGCCAGCCATGCAGGAGTGACCTATCAGCAGAGGGTCTCCCTCACAGGTGGGTGAGGAACAAAGCCAGGAACAGACTCTCACCAGGGGGTCCACATAACCACGTGGATGAGAACCAAGCAGGAGTGTCCTCACACTAGTGGGGCCACATCATCGAAAGGTGAGGAACCCAGCAAAGGTGGCCACAAACCAGAGGACCCACATCACCAAGGGGTTGAGAGTGAGGTAGGTGTCTGGACGGGTATATTTAACACTCATTTCCCACCAGGAAGAGAAATTAACCAAAGGCTCAGCGTGCCCTGCCAGAAGCAGATTAGGGCCTGAAGCAGTCTTGCGGGTTTGCGGCCAGCTCACAAGAAAGCGAGTTGAAGAAAGGAGCTCAGGGGCCCTGTAATTCACAAACCTGGAGAGTTATAAATAACAGATAACGTCCAAAAATATATTGAAGTAAGGCTGCGAAGAGGACTTGAAAGCGGGGCAGAATTTCAGGAAACCGATTTCAGGAGGTAGACTGGAATTGCATTTAAAGCATAGGAAAAGAGGCAGAACATCGACAATGATGCACTTGGCAACAAAGGGCGTATGAGTTTGTTCCTGAATATATTCAGGAAAAAACACATATGCCCTTTTTGGCAAACCAAGCAAGCTTGCAATGGAAATCCGAACTACTATGAAGTGTCACTTCCCCCCGGTCTAAAGGGCCATCTGAGAAAAGTGTAAAATCCAGAAAGGCAAGACAGGCCATGGGGAAAAAGGAGCCTTGTTATGCTGATGGGCGGGATGTAAATTGCCAACAGCCACTCTGGAGAAGTGTATGGTGTTTCCTGATACATCTGAAAAACAAAGCAACAGAGTCTAGGGCATTTCCACTTATGGTCCTATAGCTTAGGGAAATTAAAATCAAAAAGACACAGCCACCCCAAAATTTGGGACGGCTCTGTTTACAGGAACCTCTTCTACAGTACGAGTTAAATATCCCAGAGAACAAATAATTGATAAAGAAGTTGCGGTACTTACGTACAACAGAATACCACTCAGCAATGAAATCTGTGTCACCAGGCCTGTACCAGCATAATGAGTGGATTGAGGCATGATGATTCTAAGTGAAATAAGTCACACAGAAAAAGAAACATCATAAGGTATCACTAATGCACGGAATGTAAACTTGGCTACACATGAACTGAATTACAAAACAGAACAGGGTCTCAAGATTAGAAAACCAACTTATGCTTGCTTAAAGGGAAAGGTGAGTTAAGGGGGTGCTGCATAAAACCAGAGATTGAAATTAGCACAGATACCGTTCCATAAGCCAAATATGTAATAGACAAGACCTACCCCCTGCTCAACGAAATGGACTCAACAATGAGGTATCACCTCACACCTGTTAGAATGGGCATCATCTGAAAATCTACAAACAACAAATGCTGGAAAGGGTGTGGAGAAAAGGAACCCTCTTCCACTATTGTTGGGAATATAAGTTGATACAGTCACTATGGAGAACAATATGGAGTTTCTTAAGAAACTAATAATAGAATTACCATATGATACAGTGATCCCAGGACTGGACATATACCCAGACAAAACCATAAATCAAAAAGAGACATTCACCGCAATGTTCATTGCATCACTATTTACAATATCGAGGTAATGGAAGCAACCTAAATGCCCACAGACAGACGAATGCATAAAGATGTGGTACATATATAAAATGGAATATTACTAAGCCATGAAAGGAATGAAATTGGGTCATTTGTAGAGACATCGATGGATCTAGAGACTGTCATACAGAGTGAAGTAAGTCAGAAAGAGAAAAACAAATCTTGTATATTCATGCATATATGTGGAACCTAGAAAAACTGTACAGATTAACCGTTTTGCAAGGCATAAATAGAGCAACAGATGTAGACAACAATCGTATGGACAACAAGGGGGGAAAGCTCTTGGAGGGGTGGTGGTGGGAGGAGTTGAGAGATTGGGATTGGCATGTAAACATTTATATGTATAAAATAGATAACCAATGAGAACCTGCTGTATAAAAATATAAAATAAAATTCAAAATTAAAAAGAAATAAAATTTAAAAAATAAAACAGAAAAAACAATTATTCCCTTCACATACATTTATATGAATAAATTATTTCCATGCTTATATCTGTAAATACAAAAAAGAGGAATAAAATCTACCTTGAACCAAAAACAAAAAAGAGAAAAAAAAAAACAGAACCCACCAGTTACTCAGAGGAAAACCGTATCAGGGCACTTGCTCCAGTTGTAAACAATTCTGAAGTTGGTCAGTGGTGGGGAATCGTCTCCCATTCAGCCAGCAGCCCCCACACAACAAGCGTCCTCATTGCAAAGCTGGGGCACCGTGCCGAGACATCTGTGAGTAAACGTGAGCTGAGCCCCAGGCCAGTTGCTGCTGAACTGTTCCCGCCCTTCCCAGGTAAAACACCTGAATATATACAAGGACTTGAAAACCTAGAGGAAGGGCCATGGAGCCACACGAGTGACAGCATGCCAGCTGACTTGGTGCCTGCAGGCCAGCCAGGATGGTCCTGGCCCTGGGTGCTCTTCTGGAAGATTTCCATTTCCCTGCCTGAGATACCCGTCCTGTCCCTGCCCCCACTGCTTTTTTCCTTCCTCACCTCTGCCCAGGGAGAAATTCCAGCAGCAGGTATGGGTGACACATCCTCTTCTTTAGCAGGTGGCAGCCTGGCAACTGCTGCAGAAAGTCCAGCAGAGCCCCACTCACACTGGGCCACCCACAAAGCCGTGGCCTCTCACTCCCTCCCACCAGCCCAGCCCCGAGACTGCTGACAGGGCAGAGAAAATGGCGTCAGGCACAGCTGCAGGGGCTTTTGCTGCCTGGAGTGGTATTTATATTGATCTCAACCCAGGCACACCTGGGGAGGGCTGGCCGGCATGGTAAGGTTGCCCAGGTCAGCCAATCATCACCCCTCAGGGGCTCACAGTTGCAGAAAATGGAACTTGCTGAACCGGCCAGGTCCAAGGAACAGGTGTGGGCTCCTGAGAGTCAGGATAGACAAGGGGCTGCAGCTTTGGCTTGTTTTCTAATCATTTTATCTGGCCCATGAGTGGGAGACAACTTCAAGAAAACCCTCTCCTAATGAGAGGAACCCAGGAGTCAGGGAGAGGAGGGGTGGGTGGTGGTTGGAGACAGAGGCCTGGTGCCCTGGGTGCAGTGGAAGTCTCTGGAAGACCAGGTGGAGGGAGGCCACACAGAGTGATGCCCAGGGTCACAGACCTGTCGGAGCTGCTGTTTGTTAGTTCAAGTCCTGCTCTGAGGTGCTCTGTGTCAGCTCTGAGCGACAGGTGAGCTGGGGGTGCTCTTCAATGAGGGCTATGTGCACGGTTCCTGTGTGCCCAGCCCTGCCATGGTACCTGCAAGGGTAGCTCTGTATCCTGGGAGGGGCCTGACCATGAGAGCCCCGTGGGCTGGGTTGGGGGTGGGGTACCTGCCCAGGAGAGCTCCATATCCTGGGATTGGCCTGACCACGAGAGCCCCATGGGCTGCTGGGGACCTGGTAAAGGATGTCAGGACAGTCAGTGAAGCCACCGAGGATATACCTCCAGTTGCTCCTGATTCCTACACCCTGCTGGTCATTCTACCAACCACCAGGACATGGTATTCTGTATTAGTCTTCAATGATGCCTTCTTTTGTATTCCATTAGTCCCAGAGTCACAAGAAATTTTGGCTTGTGAGTGGCAGGACTCAACATACAACTAAAACAATACTTCCGGGCCGTCTTGCCCCAAGGGTTCAAAAATTCCCACACCATCTTTGGGGAAAGCTTAGCTAAAGACCGAAAAGTTCTACCTCTGGAAAAGGAAACCCTCCTTCAATATGCAGACGACATTCTGATCGCCAGCCCTACTAAGGAGGCCTCTGAACTACCAAGCCAATAAAGGATAGAAGTTGTCCAAGAAAAAGCTCAAATATCACAGACTGCAGTGACCTGCCTGGGCTTCATTCTCACACAAGGTCAGAGAAGCCCATCCCAGGAAAGGGAAGAAACCATTTGCAGCCTTACCCCTTTCTAAAACTAGAAGACAGCTTAGGGGTTCCTGGGGAGGCCAGGGTTTGCTGCTTCTGGATCCCTAACTACAGTCTACTAGCTGGGCCTCTATATGAAACACTGAAAGGAAAAGATGATGATCCTTTTGAACAGAATCCAGAAGTGGCCTTTCAAGAATGGAAAGAGCAGTCAATTCAGACCCTTGCCCTGGAACTCCCTAATTGAGCTAAACCCTTTGACCTTTCCATTCCCGGTGAAAGGTGAATCGCCATTGGAGAATTAGTGCAAAAACTGGGACCACTTGAAATGGAACAACGCAAGAATGCCATCCAGGTAGGATAAACTACAGTCACCAAGGGGCTTGGCCCACTGCCACATCTGGCCAAGATACTGGCGGTATCTAAAAACCTGGAAATCAGCAGCCCAAAAGGCCACCTCCCTCCTAAGGGAAAAGGACCCCACGTGGTGATCCTAATCACCAACCATGCCCTGAAGTTGCAGGGTTCGCTCCGTGGGCACACCGACCTCGAGTGAGGAGGCCCTCCAACTCCAACATCCAGAGAGATAACCGGGGGCAACAGGGCACCATGACGACTCGTGTGAACATCACTTGACCTGGAGTTTCTCTCATAAAACAACAATAGTGTGTCCCGAAGGAGTAGACTACTGCTTGCAGGACTTCCTGCACCCGGAGGGGAGCTAATAATCTTGGCGGGGGAACCGTATATCACACTGTCACCATAGAAAAGCCTACAGACACCGTGATGATGGTGGCCAATAAGACCGGCTGGACTCCTGTTTACTTCAAAAGGCTGTTGACTCAGTGGCCATCATGGTCCTTGATCACCACTGACCCTGGACTGTCTGGGAGTTGAGCGGGCAGGGCTCTGACACCTGGTGCTGTTTTTACGTTAATTCAGGGGCCTAATTGAAGAAAGAGCAGACTACTGGTCAGAGCATCTAGGCTGGCAGAAACGGTCAGCCTAAGGTGGCCGAACAAATGTGGGGTGGGGTGAAACCGGCCCCCACAGCGTCTCTGCACATCTCTTTCCTGGACCCTTAAAGGTCATTAGAATCTATAACACTTCCAATGCTGGTGCTCAGGCGGACGAGCAGGGAGGCAGGGGTCCTGGGGCCAATAAACGTCACCTGGAGGCTGCTGGGGAGAAGTTCTGACCCTCGTCCCCTGGTATGAGGGCTCCCAACTCAGCACTCAGCAGTTACAGAAGAAGGGTCTGCACCCTCAGCACTCCAAGAATGAGGAACGGGACAAAAGGCAGAGGAGGGGTTTGTCCCCAGCAAAGCCCATTAAAAATCCCTGGGAGATAAAAATAGAATGTGGGCAATAAAGTCAAGTCTGACCTTTTTTATCCTTTGTGCTTTGTCTAATTTCACGTGCTCCTAGGGTCCCGCATGCAGAGGTTCCACACCCGGCACTTCAGACCAGATTTCCTGGTGCAGAATGGCTGGGTCGACACCTCAGCTCCTGGGGCCCAGTGCAGACTCCGAGATATAGAGCCTGAGCTGCAGCCAACCCGGCCCTTGAGAGCTCCGCCCCCTCCCTCCCACTGACTCTGACAGGATCTCTACACAGCAGCCCAGCCCACAGCCCACGGGGTAGTGCATGCTCTCACCTCTCCATTCTCTGATGAAAATATAAAGTTTCCTTTGCTTGGGAACCAAACTCAGTCTCGATCTGTTGGCCCCAATGACACTGGGCAGGGGGACCCTTGTTGGGGTCCACTCTGGAGGATCAGTAACAGAAATTGAGACTATTGTAACTTCAATGAACAGATGTGTGAGCCAAACTGTAGTTAACATAGAACAGTTTATAAGGCTCGGGTAAAATAAGATGTTTCTAACACTTCCATTTGATATTTCCATCACTTTATTATAAGCAAGTTCAGTGAAAAGGTTTGTCTTATTTGTCAGGTCAATATTAGAGAAATGAAGTGATTTCTTTCCAAGGATGTACATCTAATAATCTTGGTTAAAGCTTCAATCTTGTTTTAAATGCTTTTCCATTGAAAATGATACCTCTCTTTCAGCTCCCCCATTTCTGAGAAGTATAAAATCTTATAATTTATTATTACCAAAGGGGAAAGGTGGGAGGAGGGATAAATTAACAGTTTGGAATTAACACATACACACTGCTATGTATAAAATAGATCATCAACAAGGAACTACTGTATAGCACAGGGAACTACACTCAATATTGTGCAATAACCTATAAGGGGAAATAATCGGAAAAAGAATAGATATTTTTATTGACATCATCTATCAATGACAGTTAAAGTGTAACCTAAGGGAAGCCGGTGGTGAGTGCTTCTGACCCTGAAGACTTCAGTCATCTAAAGTTTGGACTCTGCCTACTTCCCAAGGCCCTTAATGAACATATGTGTAGCCGTAGCTTAAAAAACTCCCCAGTTTGGGTTTCGGGGAGACACTGATTTTGAAAAAGCCCTGGTGTTCTCCTTACATGAATGGGACTCTTCCTACTGCTAAAACATGTCTGTCACACCCAGAGGATGGTATACCGTCTGATCGGGAAGAGTTTGGAAAAGGCATCTCATCTCCTCATCTCCTGGTGCTCGGGTTCACCCCTCCAGCGTCTTTACTAACAGTCTCCCCACTTGGAGATGTCAACACTGTCAACATCCTGTTGCGTACAGTTTGGAATTTGTCCAGAGGATGAAGCGGAAGGATGAGGAACAATGAGAGACAAGTCCTAGGTGTTCAGACAGGCACATGTCACTCTAATTTCCAATCAGGAAGATGAATTGACCAAAGGCTAGGGTTGCCCATGGAAACAGTATAGGGCTTGAGGAAATCCCACTGCTTTGTGGCCAGTTCCCATAAACACAAGTTGAACAATGGAACTCAGGGGCAGTAAAATTCACGAAACTGCAGAGTTGAAAATATCTATCACTGAAAAATGTCTTGAGGAAAGTCAAAGAAAAGGATTGGCAAGCAAGGGAGAATGGCAGGAAAGGGATTTGAGGAGGTAGAAAGGATTCGCCATTAAGCACAAGAAAAGGGGCTGAACATTTCCGACATTGCAGTTGGCCAAAAAGGCTGTATGCGTTTTTTTCTGTATATATTCAAGAAAAGGGCATACACTTTTTTAGCCAACCAAACAGGTGGGCACTGGAAATCAATACTACAAAAGATATCACTTCGCATCAGTCAGAAGAGCCATCCTCATAAAGTGTAAACGCCAGAAATGCAGGACAGGGCAAGGAGAAGAGGGAGCCCTGTGAGGCTTATAGTGGAAATGTATATTGCCAACGGCCATTCTGGAGAAGTGTATTGTGTTTACTAAAGCATCTAAAAAATGAGCTACAGAGCATAGGGCACTTGCACTCATGGGCGTATATCTTGGGAAAAACAAAAATCGAGAGGACACAGGCACCCCAATGTTTACTGCCTCTCTGTTTAAAAGATCCTCGACTAGGATATAACTTAAATGTCTCTGGAGGGAAAAAATGGATAGAGATGTGGTACTTATGTAGAGTGGAATATTACTCAGCCTGGAAATCAATGAAATATGGCCAGTTGTAACAACTCCGGAGGAGTTACGTATGATCATTCTAAGTGACATAAATATGTAGAAAACACGCGTAAGGCTGCTAAACGGGAAAGGTGGGGAGGGGTGAGGCATCATCCAGGAGGTTGAAATTAGCAAAGATACCATTCCAAATACCAAACTGATAATCAACAAGGCCTACACGGTAGCTAAAAGAACTGCACTCAGCACACTCAAGTCACCGGAAAAGAATATCTATGACTGGTAAGCATCTGAAAAAGAAATTATTGATGTCTCTCTGTACGTGAATCAAGTGGATGTACAGCAGTAAGAAACAGAGCTTTGAAAATCAGCTGTAAACAACATAGTAATAAATTGAAAAAAATAAACGACAGAGAGACAGAGAAAACCTCTTACAACTTTTCCTCAGGGACGGTGATGCAACATGGATTGAACACATCTAGACCCACAGCAGGATGAGACATAAGGCTGGAAACTGTTCGCGCTAAGAGAAATGTGAGGTTGGGTGAGGAAATGCACACCTTTTAAAGTAATACTACCTGGTACCCATTCAATGGGTCCCAAATCTGCAGGTTCAAGGAATCTTCCTACAGCTAAAACATGCATGGAAAACCCAGAGGACTGTACACCATGTGATCGGGAGATGTGTCTAAAATGCACCTCATTTATCCTCTCCTGGTGCTCCTGTTCATCATTCCAGCCACGTTACTTAGAATCTCCCCACTTAGAGAATCAGCACATTTAAACTTCTGTTTCACACATTTTGCAAATTGTGAGGAGGATGAACGGGAACAGGGGGAACCAATGAGAGAATAGTTGTAGGGGTTTGGACGGGCACATGTCACTCTAATTTCCCATTAAGAATAAGAATTAAAAAAAGGCTCAGCCCGCCTCGCCGGAGCCAAAATAGGGCCTGAAGCAATCCTGCGGTTTTGAGGCCAGCTCACAAAAGAGCAACTTAAAAAATGGAGCTCAGGGTCACTGCAATTCACAAACCTGCAGAGTTATAAATGAAAACTAACGTCCAAAAATATGTTGAGGTAAGGCAAAGAAGAGGATCTGAATGCAAGACAGAATTGCAAGAAACAGATTTCAAGAGATAGATTGGACTCGCCTTTAAAGCACATGAAAAGCGGCAGAATTTCGACAATGATGCAGTTGGCCCAAAAGGGAGTATGCGTTTTTTCCTGAATATATCCAGGAAAAAACGCATACGCACTTTATGGGCAACCAAGCAAGCAAGCAATGCAAATGTGCACAACAAAGAAGTCTCATTTCCCACCGGTCAAAAGGGCCATCCGAAAAAATTGTAAAAACCAGAAATGCAGGACAGGCCATGGAGAACAGGGAGCCTTTATACGCTGATGGACAGTGTGTGAACTGCCGAGAGCCACTCTGGAGAAGTGTATGGTGGTTCCTAAATCATCTAAAAAACAGAGCGACAGAGCATAGGGCACTTCCAATCACGGGAGTATATCTAGGGAAGTCTAAAAATCAACAAGACACAAGCACACCACAGTTTAGGGCTACTCTGTTTACAAGAACCTCAACTTCAGTACACCTTAAATATCCCAGGAAAGAGAACAATGGATAAAGAAAATGTGGTACTTATGTACAATGGAATATCTCTTCACCATGAAATCAATGTAATAAGGCTAGTAGAAGGATAAAGAGTGGATTGAGGTCCGATAATACTACTTGAAATAAGTCAAACAGAAAAAGAAACATATCATAAGATATCACTTATAGAGGGAGGATAAATATGGCTGCACAAAAAATGAATTACAAAACAGAACAGTGTCTCACATTTAGAAAACACACTTATGTCAGCTTAAGGGGAAAGGAGAGGTGGGGTGATGCATAAAACCAGAGTTTGAAATTAGCACAGATACCGTTCAATAAACCAAATAGGTATCAGACAAGATCTACACCTTGCTCAATGAACTGGCCTCAACACACCCTATAAACCACAGAGAAATATATCTGAGTAATAAGAATCTTAAAACCCATGTATTGATATATCTCCATAAGGGAATCAAGTGTGAGCAGAGCGGCACAAACACAGCAGTGAAAATGAGCTAAACCCCATTATAGAAATAAATTTTAAAACCAAAACGCAGAAACAATGAAAGAGAGAAAAATTCTTACAAAATTCGCTCAGGGGCTGTGATGCAACCTGGAATGACCACATATAAACCCACAGCTGGATAAGACATAAGGCTGGACACTTGGGGCTGAAAGGATTGGAGAGCTTTGGTGAGCAACTGCCGAAAGTTTAATGCAATACTTCATGCTACTTATTCCAAGGGTCCCAACACTCCAAGTTGAAGGGAATCTTCCTACAGCTAAACCATGCATGGGAAATCCAGCGGATGGTATACCATATGATCGGGAAAGGTTTCTAAAATGCACCTCATTTTCCTCTCCTGGGGCTCCGGATCAACATTCCAGCCACTTTACTAACAACATCTCCACATGGAGAGTCAATGCCTTTAAGTTCCGGTATCACACAGTCTGCAGTTAGTGCGGAGGATGAATGGGAATAGGGGGAACCAGTGAGAAAATAGCTGTAGCGGTTTCAATGGGCACATGTCACTCTAATTTCAATTCAGGAAGAAGAATTAACCAAAGGCAGAGCAAGGCGCCCCAGAAGAAGAATAGGGCCTGAAGAAATCCTGTGGATATGAGGCAAGATCACAAAAATAAGAGCTGAAAAATGGAGCTAAGGGCCACTGCAATTCAACAACCTGCAGAGTTATAAAGGCCAACTATTTTCCAAAAGTATATTGAAGTAAGGCTATGAAGAGGCACTGAGAGCAAGGCAGAACTGCAGGAAACCTATTTCAGGAGGTAGACTGGAATTGCACTGAAAACATATGAAAAGACTCAGAACGTCGACAATGATGCACTTGGCCAAAAAGGGCGTATGCGTTCTTTCCTGAATATATTCAGGAAGAAACGCATACGCCCTTTCTGGCCAACCAAGCAAGCTCGCAAAGGAAATCTGCACTACAATGAAGTCTCACTGCCCCCGGGTCAAAGGGCCTTCTGAAAAAAGAGTAAAATCCAGAAAGGCAGGACAGGCCATGGAGAACTGGGAGCCTTGTTATGCTGATGGGCGAGATGTAAATTGCCAACAGGCACTCTGGAGAAGTGTATGGTGTTTCCTGAAACATCCAAAAAACTAAGCAACAGAGCCTAGGGCACTTCCACTTATGGTCCTATAGCTTAGGGAAATTAAAATCAAAAAGACACAGCCACCCCAAAGGTTGGGATGGCTCTGTTTACAAGAACCTCGTTTACGGTACAAGTTCAATATCGCAAAAAGCGAAAAATGGATTAAGAAGTTGTGGTACTTACGTACAATGCAATATCACTAAGCAATGAAATCTATGTCATCAGGCCCGTAGCAGGATAATGAGTGGATTCAGGTACGATGATTCTAAGTGAAATAAGTCACACAGGGCTTACCTGGTGGCGCAGTGGTTGAGAGTCCGCCTGCCGATGCAGAGGACATGGGTTCGTGCCCCGCTCCGGGAAGATCCCACATGCCGCGGAGCGGCTGGGCCTGTGAGCAATGGCCGCTGAGCCTACGCGTCCGGAGCCTGTGCTCCGCAATGGGAAAAACCACAACAGTGAGAGGCCCACATACCGCAAAAAAAAAAATAAATAAAAAAATAAATAAATAAAAAAATAAAAAAATAAGTCACACAGAAAAAGAAACATCATAAGATATCACTACTACACGGAATGTAAACTTGGTTACACAGGAACTAAATTACTAAACAGAACAGAGTGTCAAATGTAGAAAACCAATTTATGCTTGCTTAAGGGGAAAGGTGAGTTGGGGTGCTGCATACAACAAGAGATTGAAATTAGCACAGATACCGTTCCATAAGCCAAATATATAATAGGCAAGTGCTACTCCTTGCTCAACGAAGTGGACTCAACACCCCATATTAAACACCTAACAATATACCTAACTAGTAAGAATCTTAAAAACTATGGATTTATATGTCACCCAAAGAGAATCAAGCGTGTGTACAGCGGCATAAACGCAGCAGTGATAGGATTGGTGAGGTTCGGTGAGCAAATGCAGACCCTTTGAAGTCATATTGCATGGAACCCATTCCATGGGTCTCAACTCTCCATGTTTAAGGGATTCTTCCTTCAGCTAAAACATGCATGTGGAACACAGAGTATGATCCACCGTGTGATCGGAAAACTTTTTAAAATGTGTCTCAGTTTACGTCCCCTGGTACTCGGGTGCAACATTCCAGACGCTTTACTAACACTCTCCCCACTTGGAGAGTCAGTGCCTTTAAACTCCTGTTTGGCCCAGTTTGCAATTTCTGTGGAAAATGAACAGGAATAGGGAGAACCAATGAGAGACTAGCTGGAGCTGTCTGGACGGGCAAATTTAACTCTCATTTCCCACCAGGAAGAGGAATTAACCAAAGGCTCAGCATGCCGTGCCGGAAACAAACTAGGGCCTGAAGAAATCCTGCGGTGTTGCGGCCAGCTCACAAGAAAGGGAGTTGAAGAAACGAGCTCAGGGGCACTGTAATTCACAAACCTGCAGAGTTATAAATGACAGCTATCTTCCAAAAATATATTGAAGTAAGGCTGCCAAGAGGAGTTGAAAGCGGGGCAGAATTGCAGGAAACCGATTTCAGGAGGTAGACTGGAATTGCATGTAAAGCATAGGAAAAGAGGCAGAACGTCCACAATGATGCACTTGGCCAAAAAGGGCGTATGCCTTTTTTCCTGAATATATTCAGGAAAAAACGCATACGCCCCTTTTGTCCAACCAAGCAAGCTTGCAAAGGAAATCTGCACTACAATGAAGTCTCACTGCCCCCCGGTCTAAAGGGCCATCTGAAAAAAGTGTAAAATCCAGAAAGGCAGGACAGGCCATGGAGAACTGGGAGCCTTGTTATGCTGATGGGCGGGATGTAAATTACCAGCAGCCACTCTGGAGAAGTGTATGGTGTTTCCTGAAACATCCAAAAAACAAAGCAACAGAGCCTAGGGCACTTCCACTTATGGTCCTATAGCTTAGGGAAATTAAAATCAAAAAGACACAGCCACCCCAAAGTTTGGGACGGCTCTGTTTACAAGAACCTTGTTCACCGTACAAGTTCAATATCACAGAAAGCGAAAAATGGATAAAGAAGTTGTGGTACTTACGTACAATGCAATATTACTCAGCAATGAAATCTATGTCATCAGGCACATAGCAGCATAATGAGTGGATTCAGGTACGATGTTTCTAAGTGAAATAAGTCACACAGAAAAAGAAACATCATAAGATATCACTACTACACGGAATGTAAACTTGGCTACACAGGAACTGAATTACTAAACAGAACAGGGTGTCAAATGTAGAAAACCAACTTATGCTTGCTTAAGGGGAAAGGTGAGTTGGGGTGCTGCATACAACAAGAGATTGAAATTAGCACAGATATCGTTCCATAAGCCAAATATGTAATAAACAAGTGCTACTCCTTGCTCAACGAAGTGGACTCAACACCCCATATTAAATGCCTAAGAATATACCTGACTAGTAAGAATCTTAAAACCTATGGATTTATATGTCTCCAAAAGAGAATCAAGCGTGTGTACAGCGGCATAAACGCAGCAGTGATAGGATTGGTGAGGTTCGGTGAGCAAATGCAGACCCTTTGAAGTCATATTGCATGGTACCCATTCCATGGGTCTCAACTCTCCAGGTTTAAGGGATTCTTCCTTCAGCTAAAACATGCATGTGGAACACAGAGTATGATCCACCGTGTGATCGGGAAACGTGTTCAAATGTGTCTCAGTTTTCGTTCCCTGGTACTCGGGTACAACACTCCAGACGCTTTACTAACACTCTCCCCACTTGGAGAGTCAGTGCCTTTAACCTCCTGTATGGCCCAGTTTGCAATTTCTGCGGAAAATGTACAGGAATAGGGAGAACCAATGAGAAACTAGCTGGAGGTGTCTATACGGGCAAATTTAACTCTCATTTCCCACCAGGAAGAGGAATTAACCAAAGGCTCAGCGTGCCGTGCCGGATCCACACTAGGACCAGAAGCAATCCTTTGGTGTTGCAGCCAGCTCACAAGAAAGCGAGTTGAAGAAAGGAGCTCAGGGGCACTGTAATTCACAAACCTGCAGAGTTATAAATGACAGCTATCTTCCAAAAATATATTGAAGTAAGGCAGCCAAGAGGAGTTGAAAGCGGAGCAGAATTGCAGGAAACCGATTTCAGGAGGCAGACGGGAATTGAATGTAAAGCATAGGAAAAGAGGCAGAACGTCCACAATGATGCACTTGGCCAAAAAGGGCGTATGCGTTTTATCCTGAATATATTCAGGAAAAAACGCATACGCCCTTTTTGGCCAACCAAGAAAGCTTGCAAAGGAAATCTGCACTACAATGAAGTCTCACAGCCCCCCGGTCAAAAGGGCCATCTGAAAAAAGTGTAAAATCCAGAAAGGCAGGACAGGCCATGGAGAACTGGGAGCATTTTTATGCTGATGGGCGGGATGTAAATTGCCAGCAGCCACTCTGGAGAAGTGTATAGTGTTCCTAAAACATCCAAAAAACAAAGCAACAGAGCCTAGGGCACTTCCACTTATGGTCCTATAGCTTAGGGAAATTAAAATCAAAAAGACACAGCCACCCCAAAGTTTGGGATGGCTCTGTTTACAAGAACCTCGTTTACGGTACAAGTTCAATATCACAGAAAGCGAAAAATGTATAAAGAAGTTGTGGTACTTACGTACAATGCAATATCACTCAGCAATGAAATCTATGTCATCAGGCCCGTAGCAGCATAATGAGTGGATTCAGGTACAATGATTGTAAGTGAAATAAGTCACACAGAAAAAGAAACATCATAAGATATCACTATTACACGGAATGTAAACTTGGCTACACAGGAACTGAATTACAAAACAGAACAGGGTGTCAAATGTAGAAAACCAACTTATGCTTGCTTAAGGGGAAAGGTGAGTTAGGGTGCTGCATACAACAAGAGATTGAAATTAGCACAGATACCGTTCCATAAGCCAAATATGTAATAGACAAGAGCTACTCCTTGCTCAACGAAGTGGACTCAACATCCCATATTAAACGCCTAACAATATACCTGACTAGTAAGAATCTTAAAACCTATGGATTTATATGTCTCCGAAAGAGAATCAAGCGTGTGCACAGTGGCATAAACGCAGCAGTGATAGCATTGGTGAGGTTCGGTGAGCAAATGCAGACCCTTTGAAGTCATATTGCATGGTACCCATTCCATGGGTCTCAACTCTCCAGGTTTAAGGGATTCTTCCTTCAGCTAAAACATGCATGTGGAACCCAGAGTATGATCCACCGTGTGATCGGGAAACGTGTTCAAATGTGTCTCGTTTTCGTCCCTGGTACTCGGGTGCAACATTCCAGATGCATTACTAACACTCTCCCCACTTGGAGAGTCAGTGCCTTTAACCTCCTGTTTGGCCCAGTTTGTAATTTCTGTGGAAAATTAACAGGAATAGGGAGAACGAAAGAGAGACTAGCTGGAGGTGTCTGGACGGGCAAATTTAACTCTCATTTCCCACCAGGAAGAGGAATTAACCAAAGGCTCAGCGTGCCGTGCCGGATCCACACTAGGGCCTGAAGCAATCCTGCGGTGTTGCGGCCAGCTCACAAAAAAGCGAGTTGAAGAAAGGAGCTCAGGGGCACTGTAATTCACAAACCTGCAGAGTTATAAATGACAGCTATCGTCCAAAAATATATTGAAGTAAGGCTGCCAAGAGGACTTGAAAGTGGTGCAGAATTGCACGAAACCGATTTCAGGAGGTAGACTGGAATTGCATGTAAAGCATAGGAAAAGAGGCAGAACATCCACAACGATGCACTTGGCCAAAAAGGGCGTATGCGTTTTTTCCTGAATATATTCAGGAAAAAACGCATACGCCCTTTTTGGCCAACCAAGCAAGCTTGCAAAGGAAATCTGCACTACAATGAAGTCTCACTGCCGCCCAGTCAAAAGGGCCATCTGAAAAATGTGTAAAATCCAGAAAGGCAGGACAGGCCATGGAGAACTGGGAACCTTGTTATGCTGATGGGCGGGATGTAAATTGCCAACAGCCACTCTGGAGAAATGTATGGTGTTTCCTGAAACATCTAAAAAACAAAGCAACAGAGCCTAGGGCACTCCACTTATGGTCCTATAGCTTAGGGAAATTAAAATCAAAAAGACACAGCCACCCCAAAGTTTGGGAAGGCTCTGTTTACAAGAACCTCGTTTATGGTACAAGTTCAATATCACAGAAAGCGAAAAATGAATAAAGAAGTTGTGGTACTTACGTACAATGCAATATCACTCAGCAATGAAATCTATGTCATCAGGCCCGTACCAGCATAATGAGTGGATTCAGATACGAAGATTGTAAGCGAAATAAGTCACACAGAAAAAGAAACATCATAAGATATCACCAATACACGGAATGTAAACTTGGCTACACAGGAACTGAATTACAAAACAGAACAGGGTCTCAAATGTAGAAAACCAACTTATGCTTGCTTAAGGGGAAAGGTGAGTTGGGGTGCTGCATGAAACCAGAGATTGAAATTAGCACAGATACCGTGCCATAAGACAAATATATAATAGACAAGAGCTACTCCTTGCTCAACGAAGTGGACTCAACACCCCATATTAAACGCCTAAGAATATACCTGACTAGAAATAATCTTAAAACCTACGGATTTATATGTCTCCGAAAGAGAATCAAGCGTGTGTACAGCGGCATAAACGCAGCAGTGATAGGATTGGTGAGGTTCGGTGAGCAAATGCAGACCCTTTAAAGTCATATTGCATGGTACCCATTCCATGGGTCTCAACTCTCCAGGTTTAAGGGATTCTTCCTTCAGCTAAAACATGCATGTGGAACACAGAGTATGATCCACCATGTGATCGGGAAACGTGTTCAAATGTGTCTCGTTTTCGTCCCCTGGTACTCGGGTGCAACATTCCAGATGCTTTACTAACACTCTCCCCACTTGGAGAGTCAGTGCCTTTAACCTCCTGTTTGGCCCAGTTTGTAATTTCTGTGGAAAATGAACAGGAATAGGGAGAACGAAAGAGAGACTAGCTGGCGGTGTCTGGACGGGCAAATTTAACTCTCATTTCCCACCAGGAAGAGGAATTAACCAAAGGCTCAGCATGCCGTGCCGGAACTACACTAGGGCCTGAAGCAATCCTGCGGTGTTGCGGCCAGCTCACAAGAAATCGAGTTGAAGAAACGAGCTCAGGGGCACTGTAATTCACAAACCTGCAGAGTTATAAATGACAGCTATCGTCCAAAAATATATTGAAGTAAGGCTGCCAAGAGGACTTGAAAGCGGGGCAGAATTGCAGGAAATCGATTTCAGGAGGTACACTGGAATTGCATGTAAAGCATAGGAAAAGAGGCAGAACGTCCACAATGATGCACTTGGCCAAAAAGGGCGTATGCGTTTTTTCCTGAATATATTCAGGAAAAAACGCATACGCCCTTTTTGGCCAACCAAGCAAGCTTGCAAAGGAAATCTGCACTACAATGAAGTCTCACTGCCCCCCGGTCAAAAGGGCCATCTGAAAAATGTGTAAAATCCAGAAAGGCAGGACAGGCCATGGAGAACTGGGAGCCTTGTTATGCTGGTGGGCGGGATGTAAATTGCCAACAGCCACTCTGGAGAAGTGTATGGTGTTTCCTGAAACATCTAAAAAACAAAGCAACAGAGCCTAGGGCACTTCCACTTATGGTCCTATAGCTTAGGGAAATTAAAATAAAAAAGACACAGCCACACCAAAGTTTGGGACGGCTCTGTTTACAAGAACCTCGTTTACGGTACAAGTTCAATATCACAGAAAGCAAAAAATGGATAAAGAAGTTGTGGTACTTATGTACAATGCAATATCACTCAGCAATGAAATCTATGTCATCAGGCCCGTAGCAGCATAATGAGTGGATGCAGGTATGATGAGTCTAAGTGAAATAAGTCACACAGAAAAAGAAACATCATAAGATATCACTACTACACGGAATGTAAACTTGGCTACACAGGAACTGAATTACAAAACAGAACAGGGTCTCAAATGTAGAAAACCAACTTATGCTTGCTTAAGGGGAAAGGTGAGTTGGGGTGCTGCATGAAACCAGAGATTGAAATTAGCACAGATACCGTTCCATAAGCCAAATATGCAATAGACAAGAGCTACTCCTTGCTCAACGAAGTAGACTCAACACCCCATATTAAACGCCTAAGAATATACCTGACTAGAAATAATCTTAAAACCTACGGATTTATATGTCTCCGAAAGAGAATCAAGCGTGTGTACAGCGGCATAAACGCAGCAGTGATAGGATTGGTGAGGTTCGGTGAGCAAATGCAGACCCTTTGAAGTCATATTGCATGGTACCCATTCCATGGGTCTCAACTCTCCAGGTTTAAGGGATTCTTCCTTCAGCTAAAACATGCATGTGGAACCCAGAGTATGATCCACCGTGTGATCGGGAAACGTGTTCAAATGTGTCTCGTTTTCGTCCCTGGTACTCGGGTGCAACATTCCAGATGCTTTACTAACACTCTCCCCACTTGGAGAGTCAGTGCCTTTAACCTCCTGTTTGGCCCAGTTTGTAATTTCTGTGGAAAATGAACAGGAATAGGGAGAACGAAAGAGAGACTATCTGGAGGTGTCTGGACGGGCAAATTTAACTCTCATTTCCCACCAGGAAGAGGAATTAACCAAAGGCTCAGCGTGCCGTGCCGGAACTACACTAGGGCCTGAAGCAATCCTGCGGTGTTGCGGCCAGCTCACAACAAAGGGAGTTGAAGAAACGAGCTCAGGGGCACTGTAATTCACAAACCTGCAGAGTTATAAATGACAGCTATCGTCCAAAAATATATTGAAGTAAGGCTGCCAAGAGGACTTGAAAGCGGGGCAGAATTGCAGGAAATCGATTTCAGGAGGTACACTGGAATTGCATGTAAAGCATAGGAAAAGAGGTAGAACGTCCACAATCATGCACTTGGCCTAAAAGGGCATATGCTTTTTTTCCTGAATATATTCAGGAAAAAATGCATACGCCCTTTTTGGCCAACCAAGCAAGCTTGCAAAGGAAATCTGCACTACAATGAAGTCTCACTGCCCCCCGGTCAAAAGGGCCATCTGAAAAAAGTGTAAAATCCAGAAAGGCAGGACAGGCCATGGAGAACTGGGAGCTTTGTTATGCCGGTGGGCGGGATGTAAATTGCCAACAGCCACTCTGGAGAAGTGTATGGTGTTTCCTGAAACATCTAAAAAACAAAGCAACAGAGCCTAGGGCACTTCCACTTATGGTCCTATAGCTTAGGGAAATGAAAATCAAAAAGACACAGCCACCCCAAAGTTTGGGACGGCTCTGTTTACAAGAACCTCGTTTACGGTACAAGTTCAATATCACAGAAAGCAAAAAATGGATAAAGAAGTTGTGGTGCTAACGTACAATGCAATATCACTCAGCAATGAAATCTATGTCATCAGGCCCGTAGCAGCATAATGAGTGGATTCAGGTATGATGATTCTAAGTGAAATAAGTCACACAGGAAAAGAAACACCATAAGATATCACTACTACACGGAAGGTAAACTTGGCTACACAAGAACTGAATTACAAAACAGAACAGGGTCTCAAATGTAGAAAACCAACTTATGCTTGCTTAAGGGGAAAGGTGAGTTGGCGTGCTGCATGAAACCAGAGATTGAAATTAGCACAGATACCGTTCCATAAGCCAAATATGTAATAGACAAGAGCTACTCCTTGCTCAACGCAGTGGACTCAACACCCCATATTAAACGCTTAAGAATACACCTGACTAGAAATAATCTTAAAAACTACGGATTTATATGTCTCCGAAAGAGAATCAAGCGTGTGTACAGCGGCATAAACGCAGCAGTGATAGCATTGGTGAGGTTCGGTGAGCAAATACAGACCCTTTGAAGTCATACTGCATGGTACCCATTCCATGGGTCTCAACTCTCCAAGTTTAAGGGATTCTTCCTTCAGCTAAAACATGCATGTGGAACACAGAGTATGATCCACCGTGTGATCAGGAAACGTGTTCAAATGTGTCTCAGTTTTCGTCCCCTGGTACTCGGGTGCAACACTCCAGACGCTTTACTAACACTCTCCCCACTTGGAGAGTCAGTGCCTTTAACCTCCTGTTTGGCCCAGTTTGCAATTTCTGTGGAAAATGAACAGGAATAGGGAGAACCAAAGAGAGACTAGCTGGAGGTGTCTGGACGGGCAAATTTAACTCTCATTTTCCACCAGGAAGAGGAATTAACCAAAGGCTCAGCGTGCCGTGCCGGAACCACACTAGGGCCTGAAGCAATCCTGCGGTGTTGCGGCCAGATCACAAAAAAGTGAGTTGAAGAAAGGAGCTCAGGGGCACTGTAATTCACAAACCTGTAGAGTTATAAATGACAGCTATCGTCGAAAAATATATTGAAGTAAGGCTGCCAAGAGGACTTGAAAGCGGGGCAGAATTGCAGGAAACCGATTTCAGGAGGTAGACGTGAATTGCATGTAAAGCATAGGAAAAGAGGCAGAACGTCCACAATGATGCACTTGGCCAAAAAGGGCGTATGCATTTTTTCCTGAATATATTCAGGAAAAAACGCATACGCCCTTTTTGGCCAACCAAGCAAGCTTGCAAAGGATATCTGCACTACAATGAAGTCTCACTGCCCCCCGGTCAAAAGGGCCATCTGAAAAAAGTGTAAAATCCAGAAAGGCAGGACAGGCCATGGAGAACTGGGAGCCTTGTTATGCTGATGGGCGGGATGTAAATTGCCAACAGCCACTCTGGAGAAGTGTATGGTGTTTCCTGAAACATCTAAAAAACAAAGCAACAGAGCCTAGGTCACTTCCACTTATGGTGCTATAACTTAGGGAAATTAAAATCAAAAAGACACCGTCACCCCAAAGTTTGGGACGGCTCTGTTTACAAGAACCTCGTTTACGGTACAAGTTCAATATCACAGAAAGGGAAAAATGGATAAAGAAGTTGTGGTACTTACGTACAATGCAATATCACTCAGCAATGAAATCTATGTCATCAGGCCCGTAGCAGAATAATGAGTGGATTCAGGTATGATGATTCTAAGTGAAATAAGTCACACAGAAAAAGAAACACCATAAGATATCACTACTACACGGAAGGTAAACTTGGCTACACAAGAACTGAATTACAAAACAGAACAGGGTCTCAAATGTAGAAAACCAACTTATGCTTGCTTAAGGGGAAAGGTGAGTTGGGGTGCTGCATGAAACCAGAGATTGAAATTAGCACAGATACCGTTCCATAAGCCAAATATGTAATAGACAAGAACTACTCCTTGCTCAACGAAGTGGACTCAACACCCCATATTAAACGCCTAAGAATATACCTGACTAGTAAAAATATTAAAACCTACCGATTTATATGTCTCCAAAAGAGAATCAAGCGTGTGTACAGCGGCATAAACGCAGCAGTGATAGGATTGGTGAGGTTCGGTGAGCAAATGCAGACCCTTTGAAGTCATATTGCATGGTACCCATTCCATGGGTCTCAACTCTCCAAGTTTAAGGGATTCTTCCTTCAGCTAAAACATGCATGTGGAACACAGAGTATGATCCACCATGTGATCAGGAAACGTGTTCAAATGTGTCTCAGTTTTCGTCCCCTGGTACTCGGGTGCAACACTCCAGACGCTTTACTAACACTCTCCCCACTTGGAGAGTCAGTGCCTTTAACCTCCTGTATGGCCCAGTTTGCAATTTCTGTGGAAAATGTACAGGAATAGGGAGAACCAATGAGAAACTAGCTGGAGGTGTCTGGACGGGAAAATTTAACTCTCATTTCCCACCAGAAAGAGGAATTAACCAAAGGCTCAGCATGCCGTGCCAGAACCACACTAGGGCCTGAAGCAATCCTACGGTGTTGCGGCCAGCTCACAAGAAAGCGAGTTGAAGAAAGGAGCTCAGGGGCACTGTAATTCACAAACCTGCAGAGTTATAAATGACAGCTATCGTCCAAAAATATATTGAAGTAAGGCTGCCAAGAGGACTTGAAAGCAGGGCAGAATTGCAGGAAACCGATTTCAGGAGGTAGACAGGAATTGCATGTAAAGCATAGGAAAAGAGGCAGAACGTCCACAATGATGCACTTGGCCAAAAAGGGCGTATGCGTTTTTTCCTGAATATATTCAGGAAAAAACGCATACGCCCTTTTTGGCCAACCAAGCAAGCTTGCAAAGGAAATCTGCACTACAATGAAGTCTCACTGCCCCCCGGTCAAAAGGGCCATCTGAAAAAAGTGTAAAATCCAGAAAGGCAGGACAGGCCATGGAGAACTGGGAGCCTTGTTATGCTGGTGGGCGGGATGTAAATTGCCAACAGCCACTCTGGAGAAGTGTATGGTGTTTCCTGAAACATCTAAAAAACAAAGCAACAGAGCCTAGGGCACTTCCACTTATGGTCCTATAGCTTAGGGAAATGAAAATCAAAAAGACACAGCCACCCCAAAGTTTGGGACGGCTCTGTTTACAAGAACCTCGTTTACGGTACAAGTTCAATATCACAGAAAGCAAAAAATGGATAAAGAAGTTGTGGTACTTATGTACAATGCAATATCACTCAGCAATGAAATCTATGTCATCAGGCCCGTAGCAGCATAATGAGTGGATGCAGGTATGATGAGTCTAAGTGAAAAAAGTCACACAGAAAAAGAAACATCATAAGATATCACTACTACACGGAATGTAAACTTGGCTACACAGGAACTGAATTACAAAACAGAACAGGGTCTCAAATGTAGAAAACCAACTTATGCTTGCTTAAGGGGAAAGGTGAGTTGGGGTGCTGCATGAAACCAGAGATTGAAATTAGCACAGATACCGTTCCATAAGCCAAATATGCAATAGACAAGAGCTACTCCTTGCTCAACGAAGTGGACTCAACACCCCATATTAAACGCCTAAGAATATACCTGACTAGAAATAATCTTAAAACCTACGGATTTATATGTCTCCGAAAGAGAATCAAGCGTGTGTACAGCGGCATAAACGCAGCAGTGATAGGATTGGTGAGGTTCGGTGAGCAAATGCAGACCCTTTGAAGTCATATTGCATGGTACCCATTCCATGGGTCTCAACTCTCCAGGTTTAAGGGATTCTTCCTTCAGCTAAAACATGCATGTGGAACCCAGAGTATGATCCACCGTGTGATCGGGAAACGTGTTCAAATGTGTCTCGTTTTCGTCCCTGGTACTCGGGTGCAACATTCCAGATGCTTTACTAACACTCTCCCCACTTGGAGAGTCAGTGCCTTTAACCTCCTGTTTGGCCCAGTTTGTAATTTCTGTGGAAAATGAACAGGAATAGGGAGAACGAAAGAGAGACTAGCTGGAGGTGTCTGGACGGGCAAATTTAACTCTCATTTCCCACCAGGAAGAGGAATTAACCAAAGGCTCAGCGTGCCGTGCCGGAACTACACTAGGGCCTGAAGCAATCCTGCGGTGTTGCGGCCAGCTCACAACAAAGGGAGTTGAAGAAACGAGCTCAGGGGCACTGTAATTCACAAACCTGCAGAGTTATAAATGACAGCTATCGTCCAAAAATATATTGAAGTAAGGCTGCCAAGAGGACTTGAAAGCGGGGCAGAATTGCAGGAAATCGATTTCAGGAGGTACACTGGAATTGCATGTAAAGCATAGGAAAAGAGGCAGAACGTCCACAATCATGCACTTGGCCTAAAAGGGCATATGCTTTTTTTCCTGAATATATTCAGGAAAAAACGCATACGCCCTTTTTGGCCAACCAAGCAAGCTTGCAAAGGAAATCTGCACTACAATGAAGTCTCACTGCCCCCCGGTCAAAAGGGCCATCTGAAAAAAGTGTAAAATCCAGAAAGGCAGGACAGGCCATGGAGAACTGGGAGCTTTGTTATGCCGGTGGGCGGGATGTAAATTGCCAACAGCCACTCTGGAGAAGTGTATGGTGTTTCCTGAAACATCTAAAAAACAAAGCAACAGAGCCTAGGGCACTTCCACTTATGGTCCTATAGCTTAGGGAAATGAAAATCAAAAAGACACAGCCACCCCAAAGTTTGGGACGGCTCTGTTTACAAGAACCTCGTTTACGGTACAAGTTCAATATCACAGAAAGCAAAAAATGGATAAAGAAGTTGTGGTGCTAACGTACAATGCAATATCACTCAGCAATGAAATATATGTCATCAGGCCCGTAGCAGCATAATGGGGGGATGCAGGTACGATGATTCTAAGTGAAATAAGTCACACAGAAAAAGAAACATCATAAGATATCACTACTACACGGAATGTAAACTTGGCTACACAGGAACTGAATTACAAAACAGAACAGGGTGTCAAATGTAGAAAACCATCTTATGCTTGCTTAAGGGGAAAGGTGAGTTGGGGTGCTGCATGAAACCAGAGATTGAAATTAGCACAGATACCGTTCCATAAGCCAAATATGTAATAGACAAGAGCTACTCCTTGCTCAACGCAGTGGACTCAACACCCCATATTAAACGCCTAAGAATATACCTGACTAGAAATAATCTTAAAACCTACGCATTGATATGTCTCCGAAAGAGAATCAAGCGTGTGTACAGCGGCATAAACGCAGCAGTGATAGGATTTGTGAGGTTCGGTGAGCTAATGCAGACCCTTTGAAGTCATACTGCATGGTACCCATTCCATGGGTCTCAACTCTCCAGGTTTAAGGGATTCTTCCTTCAGCTGAAACATGCATGTGGAACACAGAGTATGATCCACCGTGTGATCAGGAAACGTGTTCAAATGTGTCTCAGTTTTCGTCCCCTGGTACTCGGGTGCAACACTCCAGACGCTTTACTAACACTCTCTCCACTTGGAGAGTCAGTGCCTTTAACCTCCTGTATGGCCCAGTTTGCAATTTCTGCGGAAAATGTACAGGAATAGGGAGAACCAATGATAAACTAGCTGGAGGTGTCTGGACGGGCAAATTTAACTCTCATTTCCCACCAGGAAGAGGAATTAACCAAAGGCTCAGCGTGCCGTGCCGGATCCACACTAGGGCCTGAAGCAATCCTGCGGTGTTGCGGCCAGCTCACAAAAAAGCGAGTTGAAGAAAGGAGCTCAGGGGCACTGTAATTCACAAACCTGCAGAGTTATAAATGACAGCTATCGTCCAAAAATATATTGAAGTAAGGCTGCCAAGAGGACTTGAAAGTGATGCAGAATTGCACGAAACCGATTTCAGGAGGTAGACTGGAATTGCATGTAAAGCATAGGAAAAGAGGCAGAACATCCACAACGATGCACTTGGCCAAAAAGGGCGTATGCGTTTTTTCCTGAATATATTCAGGAAAAAACGCATACGCCCTTTTTGGCCAACCAAGAAAGCTTGCAAAGGAAATCTGCACTACAATGAAGTCTCACTGCCGCCCAGTCAAAAGGGCCATCTGAAAAATGTGTAAAATCCAGAAAGGCAGGACAGGCCATGGAGAACTGGGAGCCTTGTTATGCTGATGGGCGGGATGTAAATTGCCAACAGCCACTCTGGAGAAATGTATGGTGTTTCCTGAAACATCTAAAAAACAAAGCAACAGAGCCTAGGGCACTTCCACTTATGGTCCTATAGCTTAGGGAAATTAAAATCAAAAAGACACAGCCACCCCAAAGTTTGGGAAGGCTCTGTTTACAAGAACCTCGTTTACGGTACAAGTTCAATATCACAGAAAGCGAAAAATGGATAAAGAAGTTGTGGTACTTACGTACAATGCAATATCACTCAGCAATGAAATCTATGTCATCAGGCCCGTACCAGCATAATGAGTGGATTCAGGTATGAAGATTCTAAGTGAAATAAGTCACACAGAAAAAGAAACATCATAAGATATCACCAATACACGGAATGTAAACTTGGCTACACAGGAACTGAATTACAAAACAGAACAGGGTCTCAAATGTAGAAAACCAACTTATGCTTGCTTAAGGGGAAAGGTGAGTTGGGGTGCTGCATGAAACCAGAGATTGAAATTAGCACAGATACCGTTCCATAAGCCAAATATGCAATAGACAAGAGCTACTCCTTGCTGAACGAAGTGGACTCAACACCCCATATTAAACGCCTAAGAATATACCTGACTAGAAATAATCTTAAAACCTACGGATTTATATGTCTCCGAAAGAGAATCAAGCGTGTGTACAGCGGCATAAACGCAGCAGTGATACGATTGGTGAGGTTCGGTGAGCAAATGCAGACCCTTTAAAGTCATATTGCATGGTACCCATTCCATGGGTCTCAACTCTCCAGGTTTAAGGGATTCTTCCTTCAGCTAAAACATGCATGTGGAACCCAGAGTATGATCCACCGTGTGATCGGGAAACGTGTTCAAATGTGTCTCAGTTTTCGTCCCCTCGTACTCGGGTGCAACACTCCAGACGCTTTACTAACACTCTCCCCACTTGGAGAGTCAGTGCCTTTAACCTCCTGTATGGCCCAGTTTGCAATTTCTGCGGAAAATGTACAGGAATAGGGAGAACCAATGAGAAACTAGCTGGAGGTGTCTGGACGGGCAAATTTAACTCTCATTTCCCACCAGAAAGAGGAATTAACCAAAGGCTCAGCATAGCGTGCCGGAACCACACTAGGGCCTGAAGCAATCCTGCGGTGTTGCGGCCAGCTCACAAGAAAGCGAGTTGAAGAAAGGAGCTCAGGGGCACTGTAATTCACAAACCTGCAGAGTTATAAATGACAGCTATCGTCCAAAAATATATTGAAGTAAGGCTGCCAAGAGGACTTGAAAGCGGGGCAGAATTGCAGGAAACCGATTTCAGGAGGTAGACAGGAATTGCATGTAAAGCATAGGAAAAGAGGCAGAACGTCCACAATGATGCACTTGGCCAAAAAGGGCGTATGCGTTTTTTCCTGAATATATTCAGGAAAAAACGCATACGCCCTTTTTGGCCAACCAAGCAAGCTTGCAAAGGAAATCTGCACTACAATGAAGTCTCACTGCCCCCCGGTCAAAAGGGCCATCTGAAAAAAGTGTAAAATCCAGAAAGGCAGGACAGGCCATGGAGAACTGGGAGCCTTGTTATGCTGATGGGCGGGATGTAAATTGCCAACAGCCACTCTGGAGAAGTGTATGGTGTTTCCTGAAACATCTAAAAAACAAAGGAACAGAGCCTAGGGCACTTCCACTTATGGTCCTATAGCTTAGGGAAATGAAAATCAAAAAGACACAGCCACCCCAAAGTTTGGGACGGCTCTGTTTAAAAGAACCTCGTTTACGGTACAAGTTCAATATCACAGAAAGCGAAAAATGGATAAAGAAGTTGTGGTACTTACGTACAATGCAATATCACTCAGCAATGAAATCTATGTCATCAGGCCCATAGCAGCATAATGAGGGGATGCAGGTATGATGATTCTAAGTGAAATAAGTCACACAGAAAAAGAAACATCATAAGATATCACTACTACACGGAATGTAAACTTGGCTACACAGGAACTGAATTACAAAACAGAACAGGGTGTCAAATGTAGAAAACCAACTTATGCTTGCTTAAGGGGAAAGGTGAGTTGGGGTGCTGCATAAAACCAGAGATTGAAATTAGCACAGATACCGTTCCATAAGCCAAATATGTAATAGACAAGAGCTACTCCTTGCTCAACGCAGTGGACTCAACACCCCATATTAAACGCCTAAGAATATACCTGACTAGAAATAATCTTAAAACCTACGCATTGATATGTCTCCGAAAGAGAATCAAGCGTGTGTACAGCGGCATAAACGCAGCAGTGATAGGATTTGTGAGGTTCGGTGAGCAAATGCAGACCCTTTGAAGTCATACTGCATGGTACCCATTCCATGGGTCTCAACTCTCCAGGTTTAAGGGATTCTTCCTTCAGCTGAAACATGCATGTGGAACACAGAGTATGATCCACCGTGTGATCAGGAAACGTGTTCAAATGTGTCTCAGTTTTCGTCCCGTGGAACTCGGGTGCAACATTCCAGATGCTTTACTAACACTCTCCCCACTTGGAGAGTCAGTGCCTTTAACCTCCTGTTTGGCCCAGTTTGCAATTTCTGTGGAAAATGAACAGGAATAGGGAGAACGAAAGAGAGACTAGCTGGAGGTGTCTGGACGGGCAAATTTAACTCTCATTTCCCACCAGGAAGAGGAATTAACCAAAGGCTCAGCGTGCCGTGCCGGAACTACACTAGGTCCTGAAGCAATCCTGTGGTGTTTCGGCCAGCTCACAAGAAAGCGAGTTGAAGAAAGGAGCTCAGGGGCACTGTAATTCACAAACCTGCAGAGTTATAAATGACAGCTATCGTCCAAAAATATATTGAAGTAAGGCTGCCAAGAGGACTTGAAAGCGGGGCAGAATTGCAGGAAATCGATTTCAGGAGGTACACTGGAATTGCATGTAAAGCATAGAAAAGAGGCAGAACGTCCACAATGATGCACTTGGCCAAAAAGGGCGTATGCATTTTTTCCTGAATATATTCAGGAAAAAACGCATACGCCCTTTTTGGCCAACCAAGCAAGCTTGCAAAGGATATCTGCACTACAATGAAGTCTCACTGCCCCCCGGTCAAAAGGGCCATCTGAAAAAAGTGTAAAATCCAGAAAGGCAGGACAGGCCATGGAGAACTGGGAGCCTTGTTATGCTGATGGGCGGGATGTAAATTGCCAACAGCCACTCTGGAGAAGTGTATGGTATTTCCTGAAACATCTAAAAAACAAAGCAACAGAGCCTAGGGCACTTCCACTTATGGTCCTATAGCTTAGGGAAATTAAAATCAAAAAGACACGGTCACCCCAAAGTTTGTGACGGCTCTGTTTACAAGAACCTCGTTTACGGTACAAGTTCAATATCACAGAAAGGGAAAAATGGATAAAGAAGTTGTGGTACTTACGTACAATGCAATATCACTCAGCAATGAAATCTATGTCATCAGGCCCGTAGCAGCATAATGAGTGGATTCAGGTATGATGATTCTAAGTGAAATAAGTCACACAGAAAAAGAAACACCATAAGATATCACTACTACACGGAAGGTAAACTTGGCTACACAAGAACTGAATTACAAAACAGAACAGGGTCTCAAATGTAGAAAACCAACTTATGCTTGCTTAAGGGGAAAGGTGAGTTGGGGTGCTGCATGAAACCAGAGATTGAAATTAGCACAGATACCGTTCCATAAGCCAAATATGTAATAGACAAGAGCTACTCCTTGCTCAACGAAGTGGACTCAACACCCCATATTAAACGCTTAAGAATACACCTGACTAGAAATAATCTTAAAAACTACGTATTTATATGTCTCCGAAAGAGAATCAAGCGTGTGTACAGCGGCATAAACGCAGCAGTGATAGGATTGGTGAGGTTCGGTGAGCAAATGCAGACCCTTTGAAGTCATATTGCATGGTACCCATTCCATGGGTCTCAACTCTCCAAGTTTAAGGGATTCTTCCTTCAGCTAAAACATGCATGTGGAACACAGAGTATGATCCACCGTGTGATCAGGAAACGTGTTCAAATGTGTCTCAGTTTTCGTCCCCTCGTACTCGGGTGCAACACTCCAGACGCTTTACTAACACTCTCCCCACTTGGAGAGTCAGTGCCTTTAACCTCCTGTATGGCCCAGTTTGCAATTTCTGCGGAAAATGTACAGGAATAGGGAGAACCAATGAGAAACTAGCTGGAGGTGTCTGGACGGGCAAATTTAACTCTCATTTCCCACCAGAAAGAGGAATTAACCAAAGGCTCAGCATGGCGTGACGGAACCACACTAGGGCCTGAAGCAATCCTACGGTGTTGCGGCCAGCTCACAAGAAAGCGAGTTGAAGAAAGGAGCTCAGGGGCACTGTAATTCACAAACCTGCAGAGTTATAAATGACAGCTATCGTCCAAAAATATATTGAAGTAAGGCTGCCAAGAGGACTTGAAAGCGGGGCAGAATTGCAGGAAACCGATTTCAGGAGGTAGACTGGAATTGCATGTAAAGCATAGGAAAAGAGGCAGAACGTCCACAATGATGCACTTGGCCAAAAACGGCGTATGCGTTTTTTCCTGAATATATTCAGGAAAAAACGCATACGCCCTTTTTGGCCAACCAAGCAAGCTTGCAAAGGAAATCTGCACTACAATGAAGTCTCACTGCCCCCCGGTCAAAAGGGCCATCTGAAAAATGTGTAAAATCCAGAAAGGCAGGACAGGCCATGGAGAACTGGGAGCCTTGTTATGCTGATGGGCGTGATGTAAATTGCCAACAGCCACTCTGGAGAAGTGTATGGTGTTTCCTGAAACATCTAAAAAACAAAGCAACAGAGCCTAGGGCACTTCCACTTATGGTCCTATAGCTTAGGGAAATTAAAATAAAAAAGACACAGCCACCCCAAAGTTTGGGATGGCTCTGTTTACAAGAACCTCGTTTACGGTACAAGTTCAATATCACAGAAAGCAAAAAATGGATAAAGAAGTTGTGGTACAAACGTACAAAGCAATATCACTCAGCAATGAAATCTATGTCATCAGGCCCGTAGCAGCATAATGAGTGGATTCAGGTATGATGATTCTAAGTGAAATAAGTCACACAGGAAAAGAAACACCATAAGATATCACTACTACACGGAAGGTAAACTTGGCTACACAAGAACTGAATTACAAAACAGAACAGGGTCTCAAATGTAGAAAACCAACTTATGCTTGCTTAAGGGGAAAGGTGAGTTGGGGTGCTGCATGAAACCAGAGATTGAAATTAGCACAGATACCGTTCCATAAGCCAAATATGTAATAGACAAGAGCTACTCCTTGCTCAATGAAGTGGACTCAACACCCCATATTAAACGCTTAAGAATACATCTGACTAGAAATAATCTTAAAAACTACGGATTTATATGTCTCCGAAAGAGAATCAAGCGTGTGTACAGCGGCATAAACGCAGCAGTGATAGGATTGGTGAGGTTCGGTGAGCAAATGCAGACCCTTTGAAGTCATATTGCATGGTACCCATTCCATGGGTCTCAACTCTCCAGGTTTAAGGGATTCTTCCTTCAGCTGAAACATGCATGTGGAACACAGAGTATGATCCACCGTGTGATCAGGAAACGTGTTCAAATGTGTCTCAGTTTTCGTCCCCTGGTACTCGGGTGCAACACTCCAGACGCTTTACTAACACTCTCCCCACTTGGAGAGTCAGTGCCTTTAACCTCCTGTTTGGCCCAGTTTGCAATTTCTGTGGAAAATGAACAGGAATAGGAAGAACCAAAGAGAGACTAGCTGGAGGTGTCTGGACGGGCAAATTTAACTCTCATTTCCCACCAGGAAGAGGAATTAACCAAAGGCTCAGTGTGCCGTGCCGGAACCACACTAGGGCCTGAAGCAATCCTGCGGTGTTGCGGCCAGATCACAAAAAAGTGAGTTGAAGAAAGGAGCTCAGGGGCACTGTAATTCACAAACCTGTAGAGTTATAAATGACAGCTATCGTCCAAAAATATATTGAAGTAAGGCTGCCAAGAGGACTTGAAAGCGGGGCAGAATTGCAGGAAACCGATTTCAGGAGGTAGACGGGAATTGCATGTAAAGCATAGAAAAGAGGCAGAACGTCCACAATGATGCACTTGGCCAAAAAGGGCGTATGCGTTTTTTCCTGAATATATTCAGGAAAAAACGCATACGTCCTTTTTGGCCAACCAAGCAAGCTTGCAAAGGAAATCTGCACTACAATGAAGTCTCACTGCCCCCCGGTCAAAAGGGCCATCTGAAAAAAGTGTAAAATCCAGAAAGGCAGGACAGGCCATGGAGAACTGTTAGCCTTGTTATGCTGGTGGGCGGGATGTAAATTGCCAACAGCCACTCTGGAGAAGTGTATGGTGTTTCCTGAAACATCTAAAAAACAAAGCAACAGAGCCTAGGGCACTTCCATTTATGGTCCTATAGCTTAGGGAAATTAAAATCAAAAAGTCACAGCCACCCCAAAGTTCGGGACGGCTCTGTTTACAAGAACCACGTTTACGGTACAAGTTCAATATCACAGAAAGCGAAAAATGGATAAAGTTGTGGTACTTACATACAATGCAATATCACTCAGCAATGAAATCTATGTCATCAGGCCCGTAGCAGCATAATGAGTGGATGCAGGTACGATGATTCTAAGTGAAATAAGTCACACAGAAAAAGAAACATCATAAGATATCACTATTACACGGAATGTAAACTTGGCTACACAGGAACTGAATTACAAAACAGAACAGGGTGTCAAATGTAGAAAACCAACTTATGCTTGCTTAAGGGGAAAGGTGAGTTGGGGTGCTGCATAAAACCAGAGATTGAAATTAGCACAGATACCGTTCCATAAGCAAAATATGTAATAGACAAGAGCTACTCCTTGCTCAACGCAGTGGACTCAACACCCCATATTAAACGCCTAAGAATATACCTGACTAGAAATAATCTTAAAACCTACGCATTTATATGTCTCCGAAAGAGAATCAAGCGTGTGTACGGCGGCATAAACGCAGCAGTGATAGGATTTGTGAGGTTCAGTGAGCAAATGCAGACCCTTTGAAGTCATACTGCATGGTACCCATTCCAAGGGTCTCACCTCTCCAGGTTTAAGGGATTCTTCCTTCAGCTGAAACATGCATGTGGAACACAGAGTATGATCCACCGTGTGATCGGGAAACGTGTTCAAATGTGTCTCAGTTTTCGTCCCCTGGTACTCGGGTGCAACATTCAAGACGCTTTACTAACACTCTCCCCACTTGGAGAGTCATTGTCTTTAAACTCCTGTTTCGCCCAGTTTGCAATTTCTGCGGAAAATGTACAGGAATAGGGAGAACCAATGAGAAACTAGCTGGAGGTGTCTGGACGGGCAAATTTAACTCTCATTTCCCACCAGAAAGAGGAATTAACCAAAGGCTCAGCATGCCGTGCCGGAACCACACTAGGGCCTGAAGCAATCCTGCGGTGTTGCGGCCAGCTCACAAGAAAGCGAGTTGAAGAAAGGAGCTCAGGGGCACTGTAATTCAAAAACCTGCAGAGTTATAAATGACAGCTATCGTCCAAAAATATATTGAAGTAAGGCTGCCAAGAGGACTTGAAAGCGGGGCAGGATTGCAGGAAACCGATTTCAGGAGGTAGACAGGAATTGCATGTAAAGCATAGGAAAAGAGGCAGAACGTCCACAATGATGCACTTGGCCAAAAAGGGCGTATGCGTTTTTTCCTGAATATATTCAGGAAAAAACGCATACGCCCTTTTTGGCCAACCAAGCAAGCTTGCAAAGGAAATCTGCACTACAATGAAGTCTCACTGCCCCCCGGTCAAAAGGGCCATCTGAAAAATGTGTAAAATCCAGAAAGGCAGGACAGGCCATGGAGAACTGGGAGCCTTGTTATGCTGGTGGGCGTGATGTAAATTGCCAACAGCCACTCTGGAGAAGTGTATGGTGTTTCCTGAAACATCTAAAAAACAAAGCAACAGGGCCTAGGGCACTTCCACTTATGGTCCTATAGCTTAGGGAAATTAAAATAAAAAAGACACAGCCACCCCAAAGTTTGGGACGGCTCTGTTTACAAGAACCTTGTTTACGGTAAAAGTTCAATATCACAGAAAGCAAAAAATGGATAAAGAAGTTGTGGTACTTATGTACAATGCAATATCACTCAGCAATGAAATCTATGTCATCAGGCCCGTAGCAGCATAATGAGTGGATGCAGGTATGATGAGACTAAGTGAAATAAGTCACACAGAAAAAGAAACATCATAAGATATCACTACTACACGGAATGTAAACTTGGCTACACAGGAACTGAATTACAAAACAGAACAGGGTCTCAAATGTAGAAAACCAACTTATGCTTGCTTAAGGGGAAAGGTGAGTTGGGGTGCTGCATGAAACCAGAGATTGAAATTAGCACAGATACCGTTCCATAAGCCAAATATGCAATAGACAAGAGCTACTCCTTGCTCAACGAAGTGGACTCAACACCCCATATTAAACGCCTAAGAATATACCTGACTAGAAATAATCTTAAAACCTACGGATTTATATGTCTCCGAAAGAGAATCAAGCGTGTGTACAGCGGCATAAACGCAGCAGTGATAGGATTGGTGAGGTTCGGTGAGCAAATGCAGACCCTTTGAAGTCATATTGCATGGTACCCATTCCATGGGTCTCAACTCTCCAGGTTTAAGGGATTCTTCCTTCAGCTAAAACATGCATGTGGAACCCAGAGTATGATCCACCGTGTGATCGGGAAACGTGTTCAAATGTGTCTCGTTTTCGTCCCTGGTACTCGGGTGCAACATTCCAGATGCTTTACTAACACTCTCCCCACTTGGAGAGTCAGTGCCTTTAACCTCCTGTTTGGCCCAGTTTGCAATTTCTGTGGAAAATGAACAGGAATAGGGAGAACGAAAGAGAGACTAGCTGGAGGTGTCTGGACGGGCAAATTTAACTCTCATTTCCCACCAGGAAGAGGAATTAACCAAAGGCTCAGCGTGCCGTGCCGGAACTACACTAGGGCCTGAAGCAATCCTGCGGTGTTGCGGCCAGCTCACAAGAAAGGGAGTTTAAGAAAGGAGCTCAGGGGCACTGTAATTCACAAACCTGCAGAGTTATAAATGACAGCTATCGTCCAAAAATATATTGAAGTAAGGCTGCCAAGAGGACTTGAAAGCGGGGCAGAATTGCAGGAAATCGATTTCAGGAGGTACACTGGAATTGCATGTAAAGCATAGGAAAAGAGGCAGAACGTCCACAATGATGCACTTGGCCTAAAAGGGCATATGCTTTTTTTCCTGAATATATTCAGGAAAAAACGCATACGCCCTTTTTGGCCAACCAAGCAAGCTTGCAAAGGATATCTGCACTACAATGAAGTCTCACTGCCCCCCGGTCAAAAGGGCCATCTGAAAAAAGTGTAAAATCCAGAAAGGCAGGACAGGCCATGGAGAACTGGGAGCCTTGTTATGCTGATGGGCGGGATGTAAATTGCCAACAGCCACTCTGGAGAAGTGTATGGTGTTTCCTGAAACATCTAAAAAACAAAGCAACAGAGCCTAGGTCACTTCCACTTATGGTCCTATAACTTAGGGAAATTAAAATCAAAAAGACACCGTCACCCCAAAGTTTGGGACGGCTCTGTTTACAAGAACCTCATTTACGGTACAAGTTCAATATCACAGAAAGGGAAAAATGGATAAAGAAGTTGTGGTACTTACGTACAAGGCAATATCACTCAGCAATGAAATCTATGTCATCAGGCCCGTAGCAGAATAATGAGTGGATTCAGGTATGATGATTCTAAGTGAAATAAGTCACACAGAAAAAGAAACACCATAAGATATCACTACTACACGGAAGGTAAACTTGGCTACACAAGAACTGAATTACAAAACAGAACAGGGTCTCAAATGTAGAAAACCAACTTATGCTTGCTTAAGGGGAAAGGTGAGTTGGGGTGCTGCATGAAACCAGAGATTGAAATTAGCACAGATACCGTTCCATAAGCCAAATATGTAATAGACAAGAACTACTCCTTGCTCAACGAAGTGGACTCAACACCCCATATTAAACGCCTAAGAATATACCTGACTAGTAAAAATATTAAAACCTACCGATTTATATGTCTCCAAAAGAGAATCAAGCGTGTGTACAGCGGCATAAACGCAGCAGTGATAGGATTGGTGAGGTTCGGTGAGCAAATGCAGACCCTTTGAAGTCATATTGCATGGTACCCATTCCATGGGTCTCAGCTCTCCAAGTTTAAGGGATTCTTCCTTCAGCTAAAACATGCATGTGGAACACAGAGTATGATCCACCATGTGATCAGGAAACGTGTTCAAATGTGTCTCAGTTTTCGTCCCCTGGTACTCGGGTGCAACACTCCAGACGCTTTACTAACACTCTCCCCACTTGGAGAGTCAGTGCCTTTAACCTCCTGTATGGCCCAGTTTGCAATTTCTGCGGAAAATGTACAGGAATAGGGAGAACCAATGAGAAACTAGCTGGAGGTGTCTGGACGGGCAAATTTAACTCTCATTTCCCACCAGAAAGAGGAATTAACCAAAGGCTCAGCATGCCGTGCCGGAACCACACTAGGGCCTGAAGCAATCCTACGGTGTTGCGGCCAGCTCACAAGAAAGCGAGTTGAAGAAAGGAGCTCAGGGGCACTGTAATTCACAAACCTGCAGAGTTATAAATGACAGCTATCGTCCAAAAATATATTGAAGTAAGGCTGCCAAGAGGACTTGAAAGCAGGGCAGAATTGCAGGAAACCGATTTCAGGAGGTAGACAGGAATTGCATGTAAAGCATAGGAAAAGAGGCAGAACGTCCACAATGATGCACTTGGCCAAAAAGGGCGTATGCGTTTTTTCCTGAATATATTCAGGAAAAAACGCATACGCCCTTTTTGGCCAACCAAGCAAGCTTGCAAAGGAAATCTGCACTACAATGAAGTCTCACTGACCCCCGGTCAAAAGGGCCATCTGAAAAAAGTGTAAAATCCAGAAAGGCAGGACAGGCCATGGAGAACTGGGAGCTTTGTTATGCCGGTGGGCGGGATGTAAATTGCCAACAGCCACTCTGGAGAAGTGTATGGTGTTTCCTGAAACATCTAAAAAACAAAGCAACAGAGCCTAGGGCACTTCCACTTATGGTCCTATAGCTTAGGGAAATGAAAATCAAAAAGACACAGCCACCCCAAAGTTTGGGACGGCTCTGTTTACAAGAACCTCGTTTACGGTACAAGTTCAATAACACAGAAAGCAAAAAATGGATAAAGAAGTTGTGGTGCTAACGTACAATGCAATATCACTCAGCAATGAAATCTATGTCATCAGGCCCGTAGCAGCATAATGGGGGGATGCAGGTACGATGATTCTAAGTGAAATAAGTCACACAGAAAAAGAAACATCATAAGATATCACTACTACACGGAATGTAAACTTGGCTACACAGGAACTGAATTACAAAACAGAACAGGGTGTCAAATGTAGAAAACCATCTTATGCTTGCTTAAGGGGAAAGGTGAGTTGGGGTGCTGCATGAAACCAGAGATTGAAATTAGCACAGATACCGTTCCATAAGCCAAATATGTAATAGACAAGAGCTACTCCTTGCTCAACGCAGTGGACTCAACACCCCATATTAAACGCCTAAGAATATACCTGACTAGAAATAATCTTAAAACCTACGCATTGATATGTCTCCGAAAGAGAATCAAGCGTGTGTACAGCGGCATAAACGCAGCAGTGATAGGATTTGTGAGGTTCGGTGAGCTAATGCAGACCCTTTGAAGTCATACTGCATGGTACCCATTCCATGGGTCTCAACTCTCCATGTTTAAGGGATTCTTCCTTCAGCTGAAACATGCATGTGGAACACAGAGTATGATCCACCGTGTGATCAGGAAACGTGTTCAAATGTGTCTCAGTTTTCGTCCCCTGGTACTCGGGTGCAACATTCAAGACGCTTTACTAACACTCTCCCCACTTGGAGAGTCAGTGTCGTTAAATTCCTGTTTGGCCCAGTTTGCAATTTCTGCTGAAAATGTACAGGAATAGGGAGAACCAATGAGAAACAAGCTGGAGGTGTCTGGACGGGCAACTTTAACTCTCATTTCCCACCAGAAAGAGGAATTAACCAAAGGCTCAGCATGCCGTGCCGGAACCACACTAGGGCCTGAAGCAATCCTGCGGTGTTGCGGCCAGCTCACAAGAAAGCGAGTTGAAGAAAGGAGCTCAGGGGCACTGTAATTCACAAACCTGCAGAGTTATAAATGACAGCTATCGTCCAAAAATATATTGAAGTAAGGCTGCCAAGAGGACTTGAAAGCGGGGCAGGATTGCAGGAAACCGATTTCAGGAGGTAGACAGGAATTGCATGTAAAGCATAGGAAAAGAGGCAGAACGTCCACAATGATGCACTTGGCCAAAAAGGGCGTATGCGTTTTTTCCTGAATATATTCAGGAAAAAACGCATACGCCCTTTTTGGCCAACCAAGCAAGCTTGCAAAGGAAATCTGCACTACAATGAAGTCTCACTGCCCCCCGGTCAAAAGGGCCATCTGAAAAAAGTGTAAAATCCAGAAAGGCAGGACAGGCCATGGAGAACTGGGAGCCTTGTTATGCTGATGGGCGGGATGTAAATTGCCAACAGCCACTCTGGAGAAGTGTATGCTGTTTCCTGAAACATCTAAAAAACAAAACAACAGAGCCTAGGGCACTTCCACTTATGGTCCTATAGCTTAGGGAAATTAAAATCAAAAAGACACAGCCTCCCCAAACTTTGGGACGGCTCTGTTTACAAGAACCTCGTTTACAGTACAAGTTCAATATCACAGAAAGCGAAAAATGGATACAGAAGTTGTGGTACTTACGTACAATGCAATATCACTCAGCAATGAAATCTATGTCATCAGGCCCGTAGCAGCATAATGAGTGGATTCAGGTATGATGATTCTAAGTGAAATAAGTCACACAGAAAAAGAAACACCATAAGATATCACTACTACACGGAAGGTAAACTTGGCTACACAAGAACTGAATTACAAAACAGAACAGGGTCTCAAATGTAGAAAACCAACTTATGCTTGCTTGAGGGGAAAGGTGAGTTGGGGTGCTGCATGAAACCAGAGATTGAAATTAGCACAGATACCGTTCCATAAGCCAAATATGTATTAGACAAGAGCTACTCCTTGCTCAACGAAGTGGACTCAACACCCCATATTAAACGCCTAAGAATATACCTGACTAGTAAGAATATTAAAACCTACGGATTTATATGTCTCCGAAAGAGAATCAAGTGTGTGTACAGCAGCATAAACGCAGCAGTGATAGGATTGGTGAGGTTCGGTGAGCAAACGCAGACCCTTTGAAATCATATTCCATGGTACCCATTCCATGGGTCTCAACTCTCCAAGTTTAAGGGATTCTTCCTTCAGCTAAAACATGCATGTGGAACACAGAGTATGATCCACCGTGTGATCAGGAAACGTGTTCAAATGTGTCTCAGTTTTCGTCCCCTGGTACTCGGGTGCAACACTCCAGACGCTTTACTAACACTCTCTCCACTTGGAGAGTCAGTGCCTTTAACCTCCTGTATGGCCCAGTTTGCAATTTCTGCGGAAAATGTACAGGAATAGGGAGAACCAATGATAAACTAGCTGGAGGTGTCTGGACGGGCAAATTTAACTCTCATTTCCCACCAGGAAGAGGAATTAACCAAAGGCTCAGCGTGCCGTGCCGGATCCACACTAGGGCCTGAAGCAATCCTGCGGTGTTGCGGCCAGCTCACAAAAAAGCGAGTTGAAGAAAGGAGCTCAGGGGCACTGTAATTCACAAACCTGCAGAGTTATAAATGACAGCTATCGTCCAAAAATATATTGAAGTAAGGCTGCCAAGAGGACTTGAAAGTGGTGCAGAATTGCACGAAACCGATTTCAGGAGGTAGACTGGAATTGCATGTAAAGCATAGGAAAAGAGGCAGAACATCCACAACGATGCACTTGGCCAAAAAGGGCGTATGCGTTTTTTCCTGAATATATTCAGGAAAAAACGCATACGCCCTTTTTGGCCAACCAAGAAAGCTTGCAAAGGAAATCTGCACTACAATGAAGTCTCACTGCCGCCCAGTCAAAAGGGCCATCTGAAAAATGTGTAAAATCCAGAAAGGCAGGACAGGCCATGGAGAACTGGGAGCCTTGTTATGCTGATGGGCGGGATGTAAATTGCCAACAGCCACTCTGGAGAAATGTATGGTGTTTCCTGAAACATCTAAAAAACAAAGCAACAGAGCCTAGGGCACTTCCACTTATGGTCCTATAGCTTAGGGAAATTAAAATCAAAAAGACACAGCCACCTCAAAGTTTGGGAAGGCTCTGTTTACAAGAACCTCGTTTATGGTACAAGTTCAATATCACAGAAAGCGAAAAATGGATAAAGAAGTTGTGGTACTTACGTACAATGCAATATCACTCAGCAATGAAATCTATGTCATCAGGCCCGTACCAGCATAATGAGTGGATTCAGGTATGAAGATTCTAAGTGAAATAAGTCACACAGAAAAAGAAACATCATAAGATATCACCAATACACGGAATGTAAACTTGGCTACACAGGAACTGAATTACAAAACAGAACAGGGTCTCAAATGTAGAAAACCAACTTATGCTTGCTTAAGGAGAAAGGTGAGTTGGGGTGCTGCATGAAACCAGAGATTGAAATTAGCACAGATACCGTTCCATAAGCCAAATATGCAATAGACAAGAGCTACTCCTTGCTGAACGAAGTGGACTCAACACCCCATATTAAACGCCTAAGAATATACCTGACTAGAAATAATCTTAAAACCTACGGATTTATATGTCTCCGAAAGAGAATCAAGCGTGTGTACAGCGGCATAAACGCAGCAGTGATAGGATTGGTGAGGTTCGGTGAGCAAATGCAGACCCTTTAAAGTCATATTGCATGGTACCCATTCCATGGGTCTCAACTCTCCAGGTTTAAGGGATTCTTCCTTCAGCTAAAACATGCATGTGGAACCCAGAGTATGATCCACCGTGTGATCGGGAAACGTGTTCAAATGTGTCTCAGTTTTCGTCCCGTGGAACTCGGGTGCAACATTCCAGATGCTTTACTAACACTCTCCCCACTTGGAGAGTCAGTGCCTTTAACCTCCTGTTTGGCCCAGTTTGCAATTTCTGTGGAAAATGAACAGGAATAGGGAGAACGAAAGAGAAACTAGCTGGAGGTGTCTGGACGGGCAAATTTAACTCTCATTTCCCACCAGGAAGAGGAATTAACCAAAGGCTCAGCGTGCCGTGCCGGAACTACACTAGGTCCTGAAGCAATCCTGTGGTGTTTCGGCCAGCTCACAAGAAAGCGAGTTGAAGAAAGGAGCTCAGGGGCACTGTAATTCACAAACCTGCAGAGTTATAAATGACAGCTATCGTCCAAAAATATATTGAATTAAGGCTGCCAAGAGGACTTGAAAGCGGGGCAGAATTGCAGGAAATCGATTTCAGGAGGTACACTGGAATTGCATGTAAAGCATAGAAAAGAGGCAGAATGTCCACAATGATGCACTTGGCCAAAAAGGGCGTATGCATTTTTTCCTGAATATATTCAGGAAAAAACGCATACGCCCTTTTTGGCCAACCAAGCAAGCTTGCAAAGGAAATCTGCACTACAATGAAGTCTCACTGCCACCCCGGTCAAAAGGGCCATCTGAAAAAAGTGTAAAATCCAGAAGGGCAGGACAGGCCATGGAGAACTGGGAGCCTTGTTATGCTGATGGGCGGGATGTAAATTGCCAACAGCCACTGTGGAGAAGTGTATGGTATTTCCTGAAACATCTAAAAAACAAAGCAACAGAGCCTAGGGCACTTCCACTTATGGTCCTATAGCTTAGGGAAATTAAAATCAAAAAGACACGGTCACCCCAAAGTTTGGGACGGCTCTGTTTACAAGAACCTCGTTTACGGTACAAGTTCAATATCACAGAAAGGGAAAAATGGATAAAGAAGTTGTGGTACTTACGTACAATGCAATATCACTCAGCAATGAAATCTATGTCATCAGGCCCGTAGCAGCATAATGAGTGGATTCAGGTATGATGATTCTAAGTGAAATAAGTCACACAGAAAAAGAAACACCATAAGATATCACTACTACACGGAAGGTAAACTTGGCTACACAAGAACTGAATTACAAAACAGAACAGGGTCTCAAATGTAGAAAACCAACTTATGCTTGCTTAAGGGGAAAGGTGAGTTGGGGTGCTGCATGAAACCAGAGATTGAAATTAGCACAGATACCGTTCCATAAGCCAAATATGTAATAGACAAGAGCTACTCCTTGCTCAACGAAGTGGACTCAACACCCCATATTAAACGCTTAAGAATACACCTGACTAGAAATAATCTTAAAAACTATGGATTTATATGTCTCCGAAAGAGAATCAAGCGTGTGTACAGCGGCATAAACGCAGCAGTGATAGGAGTGGTGAGGTTCGGTGAGCAAATGCAGACCCTTTGAAGTCATATTGCATGGTACCCATTCCATGGGTCTCAACTCTCCAAGTTTAAGGGATTCTTCCTTCAGCTAAAACATGCATGTGGAACACAGAGTATGATCCACCGTGTGATCAGGAAACGTGTTCAAATGTGTCTCAGTTTTCGTCCCCTTGTACTCGGGTGCAACACTCCAGACGCTTTACTAACACTCTCCCCACTTGGAGAGTCAGTGCCTTTAACCTCCTGTATGGCCCAGTTTGCAATTTCTGCGGAAAATGTACAGGAATAGGGAGAACCAATGAGAAACTAGCTGGAGGTGTCTGGACGGGAAAATTTAACTCTCATTTCCCACCAGAAAGAGGAATTAACCAAAGGCTCAGCATAGCGTGCCGGAACCACACTAGGGCCTGAAGCAATCCTGCGGTGTTGCGGCCAGCTCACAAGAAAGCGAGTTGAAGAAAGGAGCTCAGGGGCACTGTAATTCACAAACCTGCAGAGTTATAAATGACAGCTATCGTCCAAAAATATATTGAAGTAAGGCTGCCAAGAGGACTTGAAAGCGGGGCAGAATTGCAGGAAACCGATTTCAGGAGGTAGACTGGAATTGCATGTAAAGTATAGGAAAAGAGGCAGAACGTCCACAATGATGCACTTGGCCAAAAAGGGCGTATGCGTTTTTTCCTGAATATATTCAGGAAAAAACGCATACGCCCTTTTTGGCCAACCAAGCAAGCTTGCAAAGGAAATCTGCACTACAATGAAGTCTCACTGCCCGCCGGTCAAAAGGGCCATCTGAAAAATGTGTAAAATCCAGAAAGGCAGGACAGGCCATGGAGAACTGGGAGCCTTGTTATGCTGGTGGGCGTGATGTAAATTGCCAACAGCCACTCTGGAGAAGTGTATGGTGTTTCCTGAAACATCTAAAAAACAAAGCAACAGAGCCTAGGGCACTTCCACTTATGGTCCTATAGCTTAGGGAAATGAAAATCAAAAAGACACAGCCACCCCAAAGTTTGGGATGGCTCTGTTTCCAAGAACCTCGTTTACGGTACAAGTTCAATATCACAGAAAGCAAAAAATGGATAAAGAAGTTGTGGTACTTATGTACAATGCAATATCACTCAGCAATGAAATCTATGTCATCAGGCCCGTAGCAGCATAATGAGTGGATGCAGGTATGATGAGTCTAAGTGAAATAAGTCACACAGAAAAAGAAACATCATAAGATATCACTACTACACGGAATGTAAACTTGGCTACACAGGAACTGAATTACAAAACAGAACAGGGTCTCAAATGTAGAAAACCAACTTATGCTTGCTTAAGGGGAAAGGTGAGTTGGGGTGCTGCATGAAACCAGAGATTGAAATTAGCACAGATACCGTTCCATAAGCCAAATATGCAATAGACAAGAGCTACTCCTTGCTCAACGAAGTGGACTCAACACCCCATATTAAACGCCTAAGAATATACCTGACTAGAAATAATCTTAAAACCTACGGATTTATATGTCTCCGAAAGAGAATCAAGCGTGTGTACAGCGGCATAAACGCAGCAGTGATAGGATTGGTGAGGTTCGGTGAGCAAATGCAGACCCTTTGAAGTCATATTGCATGGTACCCATTCCATGGGTCTCAACTCTCCAGGTTTAAGGGATTCTTCCTTCAGCTGAAACATGCATGTGGAACCCAGAGTATGATCCACCGTGTGATCGGGAAACGTGTTCAAATGTGTTTCGTTTTCATCCCTGGTACTCGGGTGCAACATTCCAGATGCTTTACTAACACTCTCCCCACTTGGAGAGTCAGTGCCTTTAACCTCCTGTTTGGCCCAGTTTGTAATTTCTGTGGAAAATGAACAGGAATAGGGAGAACGAAAGAGAGACTAGCTGGAGGTGTCTGGACGGGCAAATTTAACTCTCGTTTCCCACCAGGAAGAGGAATTAACCAAAGGCTCAGCGTGCCGTGCCGGAACTACACTAGGGCCTGAAGCAATCCTGCGGTGTTGCGGCCAGCTCACAAGAAAGCGAGTTGAAGAAACGAGCTCAGGGGCACTGTAATTCACAAACCTGCAGAGTTATAAGTGACAGCTATCGTCCAAAAATATATTGAAGTAAGGCTGCCAAGAGGACTTGAAAGCGGGGCAGAATTGCAGGAAATCGATTTCAGGAGGTACACTGGAATTGCATGTAAAGCATAGGAAAAGAGGCAGAACGTCCACAATGATGCACTTGGCCTAAAAGGGCATATGCTTTTTTTCCTGAATATATTCAGGAAAAAACGCATACGCCCTTTTTGGCCAACCAAGCAAGCTTGCAAAGGAAATCTGCACTACAATGAAGTCTCACTGCCCCCCGGTCAAAAGGGCCATCTGAAAAAAGTGTAAAATCCAGAAAGGCAGGACAGGCCATGGAGAACTGGGAGTTTTTTTATGCCGGTGGGCGGGATGTAAATTGCCAACAGCCACTCTGGAGAAGTGTATGGTGTTTCCTGAAACATCTAAAAAACAAGCAACAGAGCCTAGGGCACTTCCACTTATGGTCCTATAACTTAGGGAAATTAAAATCAAAAAGACACGGTCACCCCAAAGTTTGGGACGGCTCTGTTTACAAGAACCTCGTTTACGGTACAAGTTCAATATCACAGAAAGGGAAAAATGGATAAAGAAGTTGTGGTACTTACGTACAATGCAATATCACTCAGCAATGAAATCTATGTCATCAGGCCCGTAGCAGCATAATGAGTGGATTCAGGTATGATGATTCTAAGTGAAATAAGTCACACAGAAAAAGAAACACCATAAGATATCACTACTACACAGAAGGTAAACTTGGCTACACAAGAACTGAATTACAAAACAGAACAGGGTCTCAAATGTAGAAAACCAACTTATGCTTGCTTAAGGGGAAAGGTGAGTTGGGGTGCTGCATGAAACCAGAGATTGAAATTAGCACAGATACCGTTCCATAAGCCAAATATGTAATAGACAAGAGCTACTCCTTGCTCAACGAAGTGGACTCAACACCCCATATTAAACGCCTAAGAATATACCTGACTAGTAAGAATATTAAAACCTATTGATTTATATGTCTCCGAAAGAGAATCAAGCATGTGTACAGCGGCATAAACGCAGCAGTGATAGGATTGGTGAGGTTCGGTGAGCAAATGCAGACCCTTTGAAGTCATATTGCATGGTACCCATTCCATGGGTCTCAACTCTCCAAGTTTAAGGGATTCTTCCTTCAGCTAAAACATGCATGTGGAACACAGAGTATGATCCACCGTGTGATCAGGAAACGTGTTCAAATGTATCTCAGTTTTCGTCCCCTGGTACTCGGGTGCAACACTCCAGACGCTTTACTAACACTTTCCCCACTTGGAGAGTCAGTGCCTTTAACCTCCTGTATGGCCCAGTTTGCAATTTCTGCGGAAAATGTACAGGAATAGGGAGAACCAATGAGAAACTAGCTGGAGGTGTCTGGACGGGCAAATTTAACTCTCATTTCCCACCAGAAAGAGGAATTAACCAAAGGCTCAGCATGGCGTGCCGGAACCACACTAGGGCCTGAAGCAATCCTACGGTGTTGCGGCCAGCTCACAAGAAAGCGAGTTGAAGAAAGGAGCTCAGGGGCACTGTAATTCACAAACCTGCAGAGTTATAAATGACAGCTATCGTCCAAAAATATATTGAAGTAAGGCTGCCAAGAGGACTTGAAAGTGGGGCAGAATTGCAGGAAACCGATTTCAGGAGGTAGACAGAAATTGCATGTAAAGCATAGGAAAAGAGGCAGAACTTCCACAATGATGCACTTGGCCAAAAAGGGCGTATGCGTTTTTTCCTGAATATATTCAGGAAAAAACGCATACGCCCTTTTTGGCCAACCAAGCAAGCTTGCAAAGGAAATCTGCACTACAATGAAGTCTCACTGCCCCCCCGGTCAAAAGGGCCATCTGAAAAAAGTGTAAAATCCAGAAAGGCAGGACAGGCCATGGAGAACTGGGAGCCTTGTTATGCTGATGGGCGGGATGTAAATTGCCAACAGCCACTCGGGAGAAATGTATGGTGTTTCCTGAAACATCTAAAAAACAAAGCAACAGAGCCTAGGGCACTTCCACTTATGGTCCTATAGCTTAGGGAAATTAAAATCAAAAAGACACAGCCACCCCAAAGTTTGGGAAGGCTCTGTTTACAAGAACCTCGTTTATGGTACAAGTTCAATATCACAGAAAGCGAAAAATGGATAAAGAAGTTGTGGTACTTACGTACAATGCAATATCACTCAGCAATGAAATCTATGTCATCAGGCCCGTACCAGCATAATGAGTGGATTCAGGTATGAAGATTCTAAGTGAAATAAGTCACACAGAAAAAGAAACATCATAAGATATCACCAATACACGGAATGTAAACTTGGCTACACAGGAACTGAATTACAAAACAGAACAGGGTCTCAAATGTAGAAAACCAACTTATGCTTGCTTAAGGGGAAATGTGAGTTGGGGTGCTGCATGAAACCAGAGATTGAAATTAGCACAGATACCGTTCCATAAGCCAAATATGCAATAGACAAGAGCTACTCCTTGCTGAACGAAGTGGACTCAACACCCCATATTAAACGCCTAAGAATATACCTGACTAGAAATAATCTTAAAACCTACGGATTTATATGTCTCTAAAAGAGAATCAAACGTGTGTACAGCGGCATAAACGCAGCAGTGATAGGATTGGTGAGGTTCGGTGAGCAAATGCAGACCCTTTAAAGTCATATTGCATGGTACCCATTCCATGGGTCTCAACTCTCCAGGTTTAAGGGATTCTTCCTTCAGCTAAAACATGCATGTGGAACCCAGAGTATGATCCACCGTGTGATCGGGAAACGTGTTCAAATGTGTCTCAGTTTTCGTCCCGTGGAACTCGGGTGCAACATTCCAGATGCTTTACTAACACTCTCCCCACTTGGAGAGTCAGTGCCTTTAACCTCCTGTTTGGCCCAGTTTGCAATTTCTGTGGAAAATGAACAGGAATAGGGAGAACGAAAGAGAGACTAGCTGGAGGTGTCTGGACGGGCAAATTTAACTCTCATTTCCCACCAGGAAGAGGAATTAACCAAAGGCTCAGCGTGCCGTGCCGGAACTACACTAGGTCCTGAAGCAATCCTGTGGTGTTTCGGCCAGCTCACAAGAAAGCGAGTTGAAGAAAGGAGCTCAGGGGCACTGTAATTCACAAACCTGCAGAGTTATAAATGACAGCTATCGTCCAAAAATATATTGAAGTAAGGCTGCCAAGAGGACTTGAAAGCGGGGCAGAATTGCAGGAAATCGATTTCAGGAGGTACACTGGAATTGCATGTAAAGCATAGAAAAGAGGCAGAACGTCCACAATGATGCACTTGGCCAAAAAGGGCGTATGCATTTTTTCCTGAATATATTCAGGAAAAAACGCATACGCCCTTTTTGGCCAACCAAGCAAGCTTGCAAAGGATATCTGCACTACAATGAAGTCTCACTGCCCCCCGGTCAAAAGGGCCATCTGAAAAAAGTGTAAAATCCAGAAAGGCAGGACAGGCCATGGAGAACTGGGAGCCTTGTTATGCTGATGGGCGGGATGTAAATTGCCAACAGCCACTGTGGAGAAGTGTATGGTATTTCCTGAAACATCTAAAAAACAAAGCAACAGAGCCTAGGGCACTTCCACTTATGGTCCTATAGCTTAGGGAAATTAAAATCAAAAAGACACGGTCACCCCAAAGTTTGTGACGGCTCTGTTTACAAGAACCTCGTTTACGGTACAAGTTCAATATCACAGAAAGGGAAAAATGGATAAAGAAGTTGTGGTACTTACGTACAATGCAATATCACTCAGCAATGAAATCTATGTCATCAGGCCCGTAGCAGCATAATGAGTGGATTCAGGTATGATGATTCTAAGTGAAATAAGTCACACAGAAAAAGAAACACCATAAGATATCACTACTACACGGAAGGTAAACTTGGCTACACAAGAACTGAATTACAAAACAGAACAGGGTCTCAAATGTAGAAAACCAACTTATGCTTGCTTAAGGGGAAAGGTGAGTTGGGGTGCTGCATGAAACCAGAGATTGAAATTAGCACAGATACCGTTCCATAAGCCAAATATGTAATAGACAAGAGCTACTCCTTGCTCAACGAAGTGGACTCAACACCCCATATTAAACGCTTAAGAATACACCTGACTAGAAATAATCTTAAAAACTACGGATTTATATGTCTCCGAAAGAGAATCAAGCGTGTGTACAGCGGCATAAACGCAGCAGTGATAGGATTGGTGAGGTTCGGTGAGCAAATGCAGACCCTTTGAAGTCATATTGCATGGTACCCATTCCATGGGTCTCAACTCTCCAGGTTTAAGGGATTCTTCCTTCAGCTAAAACATGCATGTGGAACCCAGAGTATGATCCACCGTGTGATCGGGAAACGTGTTCAAATGTGTCTCAGTTTTCGTCCCCTGGTACTCGGGTGCAAACTCCAGACGCTTTACTAACACTCTCCCCACTTGGAGAGTCAGTGCCTTTAACCTCCTGTTTGGCCCAGTTTGCAATTTCTGTGGAAAATGTACAGGAATAGGGAGAACCAATGAGAGACTAGCTGGGGGTGTCTGGACGGGCAAATTTAACTCTCATTTCCCACCAGGAAGAGGAATTAACCAAAGGCTCAGCGTGCCGTGCCGGAACCACACTAGGGCCTGAAGCAATCCTGCGGTGTTGCGGCCAGCTCACAAGAAAGCGAGTTGAAGAAAGGAGCTCAGGGGCACTGTAATTCACAAACCTGCAGAGTTATAAATGACAGCTATCGTCCAAAAATATATTGAAGTAAGGCTGCCAAGAGGACTTGAAAGCGGGGCAGAATTGCAGGAAACCGATATCAGGAGGTAGACTGGAATTGCATGTAAAGCATAGGAAAAGAGGCAGAACGTCCACAATGATGCACTTGGCCAAAAACGGCGTATGCGTTTTTTCCTGAATATATTCAGGAAAAAACGCATACGCCCTTTTTGGCCAACCAAGCAAGCTTGCAAAGGAAATCTGCACTACAATGAAGTCTCACTGCCCCCCGGTCAAAAGGGCCATCTGAAAAATGTGTAAAATCCAGAAAGGCAGGACAGGCCATGGAGAACTGGGAGCCTTGTTATGCTGGTGGGCGTGATGTAAATTGCCAACAGCCACTCTGGAGAAGTGTATGGTGTTTCCTGAAACATCTAAAAAACAAAGCAACAGAGCCTAGGGCACTTCCACTTATGGTCCTATAGCTTAGGGAAATTAAAATAAAAAAGACACAGCCACCCCAAAGTTTGGGATGGCTCTGTTTACAAGAACCTCGTTTACGGTACAAGTTCAATATCACAGAAAGCAAAAAATGGATAAAGAAGTTGTGGTACAAACGTACAAAGCAATATCACTCAGCAATGAAATCTATGTCATCAGGCCCGTAGCAGCATAATGAGTGGATTCAGGTATGATGATTCTAAGTGAAATAAGTCACACAGGAAAAGAAACACCATAAGATATCACTACTACACGGAAGGTAAACTTGACTACACAGGAACTGAATTACAAAACAGAACAGGGTCTCAAATGTAGAAAACCAACTTATGCTTGCTTAAGGGGAAAGGTGAGTTGGGGTGCTGCATGAAACCAGAGATTGAAATTAGCACAGATACCGTTCCATAAGCCAAATATGCAATAGACAAGAGCTACTCCTTGCTGAACGAAGTGGACTCAACACCCCATATTAAACGCCTAAGAATATACCTGACTAGAAATAATCTTAAAACCTACGGATTTATATGTCTCCAAAAGAGAATCAAGCGTGTGTACGGCGGCATAAACGCAGCAGTGATAGGATTGGTGAGGTTCGGTGAGCAAATGCAGACCCTTTAAAGTCATATTGCATGGTACCCATTCCATGGGTCTCAACTCTCCAGGTTTAAGGGATTCTTCCTTCAGCTAAAACATGCATGTGGAACCCAGAGTATGATCCACCGTGTGATCGGGAAACGTGTTCAAATGTGTCTCAGTTTTCGTCCCGTGGAACTCGGGTGCAACATTCCAGATGCTTTACTAACACTCTCCCCACTTGGAGAGTCAGTGCCTTTAACCTCCTGTTTGGCCCAGTTTGCAATTTCTGTGGAAAATGAACAGGAATAGGGAGAACGAAAGAGAGACTAGCTGGAGGTGTCTGGACGGGCAAATTTAACTCTCATTTCCCACCAGGAAGAGGAATTAACCAAAGGCTCAGCGTGCCGTGCCGGAACTACACTAGGTCCTGAAGCAATCTTGTGGTGTTTCGGCCAGCTCACAAGAAAGCGAGTTGAAGAAAGGAGCTCAGGGGCACTGTAATTCACAAACCTGCAGAGTTATAAATGACAGCTATCGTCCAAAAATATATTGAAGTAAGGCTGCCAAGAGGACTTGAAAGCGGGGCAGAATTGCAGGAAATCGATTTCAGGAGGTACACTGGAATTGCATGTAAAGCATAGAAAAGAGGCAGAACGTCCACAATGATGCACTTGGCCAAAAAGGGCGTATGCATTTTTTCCTGAATATATTCAGGAAAAAACGCATACGCCCTTTTTGGCCAACCAAGCAAGCTTGCAAAGGATATCTGCACTACAATGAAGTCTCACTGCCCCCCGGTCAAAAGGGCCATCTGAAAAAAGTGTAAAATCCAGAAAGGCAGGACAGGCCATGGAGAACTGGGAGCCTTGTTATGCTGATGGGCGGGATGTAAATTGCCAACAGCCACTGTGGAGAAGTGTATGGTATTTCCTGAAACATCTAAAAAACAAAGCAACAGAGCCTAGGGCACTTCCACTTATGGTCCTATAGCTTAGGGAAATTAAAATCAAAAAGACACGGTCACCCCAAAGTTTGTGACGGCTCTGTTTACAAGAACCTCGTTTACGGTACAAGTTCAATATCACAGAAAGGGAAAAATGGATAAAGAAGTTGTGGTACTTACGTACAATGCAATATCACTCAGCAATGAAATCTATGTCATCAGGCCCGTAGCAGCATAATGAGTGGATTCAGGTATGATGATTCTAAGTGAAATAAGTCACACAGAAAAAGAAACACCATAAGATATCACTACTACACGGAAGGTAAACTTGGCTACACAAGAACTGAATTACAAAACAGAACAGGGTCTCAAATGTAGAAAACCAACTTATGCTTGCTTAAGGGGAAAGGTGAGTTGGGGTGCTGCATGAAACCAGAGATTGAAATTAGCACAGATACCGTTCCATAAGCCAAATATGTAATAGACAAGAGCTACTCCTTGCTCAACGAAGTGGACTCAACACCCCATATTAAACGCTTAAGAATACACCTGACTAGAAATAATCTTAAAAACTACGGATTTATATGTCTCCGAAAGAGAATCAAGCGTGTGTACAGCGGCATAAACGCAGCAGTGATAGGATTGGTGAGGTTCGGTGAGCAAATGCAGACCCTTTGAAGTCATATTGCATGGTACCCATTCCATGGGTCTCAACTCTCCAGGTTTAAGGGATTCTTCCTTCAGCTAAAACATGCATGTGGAACCCAGAGTATGATCCACCGTGTGATCGGGAAACGTGTTCAAATGTGTCTCAGTTTTCGTCCCCTGGTACTCGGGTGCAAACTCCAGACGCTTTACTAACACTCTCCCCACTTGGAGAGTCAGTGCCTTTAACCTCCTGTTTGGCCCAGTTTGCAATTTCTGTGGAAAATGTACAGGAATAGGGAGAACCAATGAGAGACTAGCTGGGGGTGTCTGGACGGGCAAATTTAACTCTCATTTCCCACCAGGAAGAGGAATTAACCAAAGGCTCAGCGTGCCGTGCCGGAACCACACTAGGGCCTGAAGCAATCCTGCGGTGTTGCGGCCAGCTCACAAGAAAGCGAGTTGAAGAAAGGAGCTCAGGGGCACTGTAATTCACAAACCTGCAGAGTTATAAATGACAGCTATCGTCCAAAAATATATTGAAGTAAGGCTGCCAAGAGGACTTGAAAGCGGGGCAGAATTGCAGGAAACCGATTTCAGGAGGTAGACGGGAATTGCATGGAAAGCATAGGAAAAGAGGCAGAACGTCCACAATGATGCACTTGGCCAAAAAGGGCGTATGCGTTTTTTCCTGAATATATTCAGGAAAAAATGCATATGCCCTTTTTGGCCAACTAAGCAAGCTTGCAAAGGAAATCTGCACTACAATGAAGTCTCACTGCCCCCCGGTCAAAAGGGCCATCTGAAAAAAGTGTAAAATCCAGAAAGGCAGGACAGGCCATGGAGAACTGGGAGCTTTGTTATGCTGATGGGCGGGATGTAAATTACCAACAGCCACTCTGGAGAAGTGTATGGTGTTTCCTGAAACATCTAAAAAACAAAGCAACAGAGCCTAGGGCACTTACACTTATGGTCCTATAGCTTAGGGAAATTAAAATCAAAAAGACACAGCCACCCCAAAGTTTGGGACGGCTCTGTTTACAAGAACATCGTTTACGGTACAAGTTCAATATCACAGAAAGCGAAAAATGGATAAAGAAGTTGTGGTAGTTACGTACAATGCAATATCACTCAGCAATGAAATCTATGTCATCAGGCCCGTCGCAGCATAATGAGTGGATTCAGGTACGATGATTCTAAGTGAAATAAGTCACACCGAAAAAGAAACATCATAAGATATCACTACTACACGGAATGTAAACTTGGCTACACAGGAACTGAATTACAAAACAGAACAGGGTCTCAAATGTAGAAAACCAACTTATGCTTGCTTAAGGGGAAAGGTGAGTTGGGGTGCTGTATGAAACCAGAGATTGAAATTAGCACAGATACCGTGCCATAAGCCAAATATGTAATAGACAAGAGCTACTCCTTGCTAAACGAAGTGTACTCAACACCCCATATTAAACGCCTAAGAATACACCTGACTAGTAAAAATCTTAAAACCTACGGATTTATATGTCTCCGAAAGAGAATCAAGCGTGTGTACGGCGGCATAAACGCAGCAGTGATAGGATTGGTGAGGTTCGGTGAGCAAATGCAGACCCTTTGAAGTCATATTGCATGGTACCCATTCCATGGGTCTCAACTCTCCAGGTTTAAGGGATTCTTCCTTCAGCTAAAACATGCATGTGGAACCCAGAGTATGATCCACCGTGTGATCGGGAAACGTGTTCAAATGTGTCTCAGTTTTCGTCCCCTGGTACTCGGGTGCAACATTCAAGACGCTTTACTAACACTCTCCCCACTTGGAGAGTCAGTGCCTTTAAACTCCTGTTTGGCCCAGTTTGCAATTTCTGCGGAAAATGTACAGGAATAGGGAGAACCAATGAGAGACTAGCTGGAGGTGTCTGGACGGGCAAATTTAACTCTCATTTCCCACCAGGAACAGGAATTAACCAAAGGTTCAGCGTGCCATGCCAGAACCACACTAGGGCCTGAAGCAATCCTGCGGTGTTGCGGCCAGCTCACAAGAAAGCGAGTTGAAGAAAGGAGCTCAGGGGCACTGTAATTCACAAACCTGCAGAGTTATAAATGACAGCTATCGTCCAAAAATATATTGAAGTAAGGCTGCCAAGAGGACTTGAAAGCGGGGCAGAATTGCAGGAAACCGATTTCAGGAGGTAGACGGGAATTGCATGTAAAGCATAGGAAAAGAGGCAGAACGTCCACAATGATGCACTTGGCCAAAAAGGGCGTATGCGTTTTTTCCTGAATATATTCAGGAAAAAACGCATACGCACTTTTTGGCCAACCAAGCAAGCTTGCAAAGGAAATCTGCACTACAATGAAGTCTCACTGCCCCCCGGTCAAACGGGCCATCTGAAAAAACTGTAAAATCCAGAAAGGCAAGACAGGACATGGAGAATTGGGAGCCTTGTTATGCTGATGGGCGGGATGTAAATTGCCAACAGCCACTCTGGAGAAGTGTATGCTGTTTCCTGAAACATCTAAAAAACAAAGCAACAGAGCCTAGGGCACTTCCACTTATGGTCCTATAGCTTAGGGAAATTAAAATCAAAAAGACACAACCACCTCAAAGTTTGGGATGGCTCTGTTTACAAGAACCTTGTTTACGGTACAAGTTCAATATCACAGAAAGCGAAAAATGGATAAAGAAGTTGTGGTACTTACGTACAATGCAATATCACTCAGCAATGAAATCTATGTCATCAGGCCCGTAGCAGCATAATGAGTGGATTAAGGTACGATGATTGTAAGTGAAATAAGTCACACAGAAAAAGAAACATCATAAGATATCACTACTACACGGAATGTAAACTTGGCTACACAGGAACTGAATTTCAAAACAGAACAAGGTCTCAAATGTAGAAAACCAACTTACGCTAGCTTAAGGGGAAAGGTGAGTTGGGGTGCTGCATGAAACCAGAGATTGAAATTAGCACAGATACCGTGCCATAAGCCAAATATGTAATAGACAAGAGCTACTCCTTGGTAAACGAAGTGTACTCAACACCCCATATTAAACGCCTAAGAATACACCTGACTAGTAAGAATCTTAAAACCTGTGGATTTATATGTCTCCGAAAGAGAATCAAGCGTGTGTACGGCGGCATAAACGCAGCAGTGATAGGATTGGTGAGGTTCGGTGAGCAAATGCAGACCCTTTAAAGTCATATTGCATGGTACCCATTCCATGGGTCTCAACTCTCCAGGTTTAAGGGATTCTTCCTTCAGCTAAAACATGCATGTGGAACCCAGAGTATGATCCACCGTGTGATCGGGAAACGTGTTCAAATGTGTCTCAGTTTTCGTCCCCTGGTACTCGGGTGCAACATTCAAGACGCTTTACTAACACTCTCCCCACTTGGAGAGTCAGTGCCTTTAAACTCCTGTTTGGCCCAGTTTGCAATTTCTGCGGAAAATGTACAGGAAAAGGAGAACCAATGAGAGACTAGCTGGGGGTGTCTGGACGGGCAAATTTAACTCTCATTTCCCACCAGGAAGAGGAATTAACCAAAGGCTCAGCGTGCCGTGCCGGAACCACACTAGGGCCTGAAGCAATCCTGCGGTGTTGCGGCCAGCTCACAAGAAAGCGAGTTGAAGAAAGGAGCTCAGGGGCACTGTAATTCACAAACCTGCAGAGTTATAAATGACAGCTATCGTCCAAAAATATATTGAAGTAAGGCTGCCAAGAGGACTTGAAAGCGGGGCAGAATTGCAGGAAACCGATTTCAGGAGGTAGACGGGAATTGCATGTAAAGCATAGGAAAAGAGGCAGAACGTCCACAATGATGCACTTGGCCAAAAAGGGCGTATGCGTTTTTTCCTGAATATATTCAGGAAAAAACGCATACGCCCTTTTTGGCCAACCAAGCAAGCTTGCAAAGGAAATCTGCACTACAATGAAGTCTCACTGCCCCCTGGTCAAAAGGCCCATCTGAAAAAAGTGTAAAATCCAGAAAGGCAGGACAGGCCATGGAGAACTGGGAGCTTTGTTATGCTGATGGGCGGGATGTAAACTGCCAACAGCCACTCTGGGGAAGTGTATGCTGTTTCCTGAAACATCTAAAAAACAAAGCAACAGAGCCTAGGGCACTTCCACTTATGGTCCTATAGCTTAGGGAAATTAAAATCAAAAAGACACAGCCACCCCAAAGTTTGGGACGGCTCTGTTTACAAGAACCTCGTTTACGGTACAAGTTCAATATCACAGAAAGCGAAAAATGGATAAAGAAGTTGTGGTACTTACGTACAATGCAATATCACTCAGCAATGAAATCTATGTCATCAGGCCCGTCGCAGCATAATGAGTGGATGCAGGTACGATGATTCTAAGTGAAATAAGTCACACAGAAAAAGAAACATCATAAGATATCACTACTACACGGAATGTAAACTTGGCTACACAGGAACTGAATTACAAAACAGAACAGGGTCTCAAATGTAGAAAACCAACTTATGCTTGCTTAAGGGGAAAGGTGAGTTGGGGTGCTGCATGAAACCAGAGATTGAAATTAGCACAGATACCGTGCCATAAGCCAAATATGTAATAGACAAGAGCTACTCCTTGCTCAACGAAGTGGACTCAACACCCCATATTAAACGCTTAAGAATATACCTGACTAGAAATAATCTTAAAAACTACGAATTTATATGTCTCCGAAAGACAATCAAGCGTGTGTACAGCGGCATAAACGCAGCAGTGATAGGATTGGTGAGGTTCGGTGAGCAAATGCAGACCCTTTGAAGTCATATTGCATGGTACCCATTCCATGGGTCTCAACTCTCCAGGTTTAAGGGATTCTTCCTTCAGCTAAAACATGCATGTGGAACCCAGAGTATGATCCACCGTGTGATCGGGAAACGTGTTCAAATGTGTCTCAGTTTTCGTCCCCTGGTACTCGGGTGCAACACTCCAGACGCTTTACTAACACTCTCCCCACTTGGAGAGTCAGTGCCTTTAACCTCCTGTTTGGCCCAGTTTGCAATTTCTGCGGAAAATGTACAGGAATAGGGAGAACCAATGAGAAACTAGCTGGAGGTGTCTGGACGGGCAAATTTAACTCTCATTTCCCACCAGGAAGAGGAATTAACCAAAGGCTCAGCGTGCCGTGCCGGAACCACACTAGGGCCTGAAGCAATCCTGCGGTGTTGCGGCCAGCTCACAAGAAAGCGAGTTGAAGAAACGAGCTCAGGGGCACTGTAATTCACAAACCTGCAGAGTTATAAATGACAGCTATCGTCCAAAAATATATTGAAGTAAGGCTGCCAAGAGGACTTGAAAGCGGGGCAGAATTGTAGTAAATCGATTTCAGGAGGTACACTGGAATTGCATGTAAAGCATAGAAAAGAGGCAGAACGTCCACAATGATGCACTTGGCCAAAAAGGGCGTATGCGTTTTTTCCTGAATATATTCAGGAAAAAACGCATACGCCCTTTTTGGCCAACCAAGCAAGCTTGCAAAGGATATCTGAACTACAATGAAGTCTCACTGCCCCCCGGTCAAAAGGGCCATCTGAAAAAAGTGTAAAATCCAGAAAGGCAGGACAGGCCATGGAGAACTGGGAGCCTTGTTATGCTGATGGGCGGGATGTAAATTGCCAACAGCCACTCTGAAGAAGTGTATGGTGTTTCCTGAAACATCTAAAAAACAAAGCAACAGAGCCTAGGGCACTTCCACTTATGGTCCTATAGCTTAGGGAAATTAAAATCAAAAAGACACGGTCACCCCAAAGTTTGGGACGGCTCTGTTTACAAGAACCTCGTTTACGGTACAAGTTCAATATCACAGAAAGCGAAAAATGGATAAAGAAGTTGTGGTACTTACGTATAATGCAATATCACTCAGCAATGAAATCTATGTCATCAGGCCCGTAGCAGCATAATGAGTGGATGCAGGTATGATGAGTCTAAGTGAAATAAGTCACACAGAAAAAGAAACATCATAAGATATCACTACTACACGGAATGTAAACTTGACTACACAGGAACTGAATTACAAAACAGAACAGGGTCTCAAATGTAGAAAACCAACTTATGCTTGCTTAAGGGGAAAGGTGAGTTGGGGTGCTGCATGAAACCAGAGATTGAAATTAGCACAGATACCATTCCATAAGCCAAATATGTAATAGACAAGAGCTACTCCTTGGTAAACGAAGTGTACTCAACACCCCATATTAAACGCCTAAGAATACACCTGACTAGTAAGAATCTTAAAACCTGTGGATTTATATGTCTCTGAAAGAGAATCAAGCGTGTGTACGGCGGCATAAACGCAGCAGTGATAGGATTGGTGAGGTTCGGTGAGCAAATGCAGACCCTTTGAAGTCATATTGCATGGTACCCATTCCATGGGTCTCAACTCTCCAGGTTTAAGGGATTCTTCCTTCAGCTAAAACATGCATGTGGAACACAGAGTATGATCCACCGTGTGATCGGGAAACGTGTTCAAATGTGTCTCAGTTTTCGTCCCCTGGTACTTGGGTGCAAACTCCAGACGCTTTACTAACACTCTCCCCACTTGGAGAGTCAGTGCCTTTAACCTCCTGTTTGGCCCAGTTTGCAATTTCTGCGGAAAATGTACAGGAATAGGGAGAACCAATGAGAGACTAGCTGGGGGTGTCTGGACGGGCAAATTTAACTCTCATTTCCCACCAGGAAGAGGAATTAACCAAAGGCTCAGCGTGCCGTGCCGGAACAACACTAGGGCCTGAAGCAATCCTGTGGTGTTGCGGCCAGCTCACAAGAAAGCGAGTTGAAGAAAGGAGCTCAGGGGCACTGTAATTCACAAACCTGCAGAGTTATAAATGACAGCTATCGTCCAAAAATATATTGAAGTAAGGCTGCCAAGAGGACTTGAAAGCGGGGCAGAATTGCAGGAAACCGATTTCAGGAGGTAGACGGGAATTGCATGTAAAGCATAGGAAAAGAGGCAGAACGTCCACAATGATGCACTTGGCCAAAAAGGGCGTATGCGTTTTTTCCAGGAAAAAACGCATACGCCCTTTTTGGCCAACCAAGCAAGCTTGCAAAGGAAATCTGCACTACAATGAAGTCTCACTGTCCGCCGGTCAAAAGGGCCATCTGAAAAATGTGTAAAATCCAGAAAGGCAGGACAGGCCATGGAGAACTGGGAGCCTTGTTATGCTGATGGGCGGGATGTAAATTGCCAACAGCCACTCTGGAGAAGTGTATGGTGTTTCCTGAAACATCTAAAAAACAAAGCAACAGAGCCTAGGGCACTTCCACTTATGGTCCTATAGCTTAGGGAAATTAAAATCAAAAAGACACAGCCACCCCAAAGTTTGGGACGGCTCTGTTTACAAGAACCTCGTTTACGGTACAAGTTCAATATCACAGAAAGCGAAAAATGGATAAAGAAGTTGTGGTACTTACGTACAATGCAATATCACTCAGCAATGAAATCTATGTCATCAGGCCCGTCGCAGCATAATGAGTGGATTCAGGTACGATGATTCTAAGTGAAATAAGTCACACAGAAAAAGAAACATCATAAGATATCACTACTACACGGAATGTAAACTTGGCTACACAGGAACTGAATTACAAAACAGAACAGGGTCTCAAATGTAGAAAACCAACTTATGCTTGCTTAAGGGGAAAGGTGAGTTGGGGTGCTGCATGAAACCAGAGATTGAAATTAGCACAGATACCGTGCCATAAGCCAAATATGTAATAGACAAGAGCTACTCCTTGCTAAACGAAGTGTACTCAACACCCCATATTAAACGCCTAAGAATACACCTGACTAGTAAGAATCTTAAAACCTGTGGATTTATATGTCTCCGAAAGAGAATCAAGCGTGTGTACGGCGGCATAAACGCAGCAGTGATAGGATTGGTGAGGTTCGGTGAGCAAATGCAGACCCTCTGAAGTCATATTGCATGGTACCCATTCCATGGGTCTCAACTCTCCAGGTTTAAGGGATTCTTCCTTCAGCTAAAACATGCATGTGGAACCCAGAGTATGATCCACCGTATGATCGGGAAACGTGTTCAAATGTGTCTCAGTTTTCGTCCCCTGGTACTCGGGTGCAACATTCAAGACGCTTTACTAACACTCTCCCCACTTGGAGAGTCAGTGCCTTTAAACTCCTGTTTGGCCCAGTTTGCAATTTCTGCGGAAAATGTACAGGAATAGGGAGAACCAATGAGAGACTAGCTGGAGGTGTCTGGACGGGCAAATTTAACTCTCATTTCCCACCAGGAAGAGGAATTAACCAAAGGTTCAGCGTGTCATGCCGGAACCACACTAGGGCCTGAAGCAATCCTGCGGTGTTGCGGCCAGCTCACAAGAAAGCGAGTTGAAGAAAGGAGCTCAGGGGCACTGTAATTCACAAACCTGCAGAGTTATAAATGACAGCTATCGTCCAAAAATATATTGAAGTAAGGCTGCCAAGAGGACTTGAAAGCGGGGCAGAATTGCAGGAAACCGATTTCAGGAGGTAGACGGGAATTGCATGTAAAGCATAGGAAAAGAGGCAGAACGTCCACAATGATGCACTTGGCCAAAAAGGGCGTATGCGTTTTTTCCTGAATATATTCAGGAAAAAACGCATACGCACTTTTTGGCCAACCAAGCAAGCTTGCAAAGGAAATCTGCACTACAATGAAGTCTCACTGCCCCCCGGTCAAAAGGGCCATCTGAAAAAAGTGTAAAATCCAGAAAGGCAAGACAGGACATGGAGAATTGGGAGACTTGTTATGCTGATGGGCGGGATGTAAATTGCCAACAGCCACTCTGGAGAAGTGTATGGTGTTTCCTGAAACATCTAAAAAACAAAGCAACAGAGCCTAGGGCACTTCCACTTATGGTCCTATAGCTTACGGAAATTAAAATCAAAAAGACACAGCCACCCCAAAGTTTGGGATGGCTCTGTTTACAAGAACCTTGTTTACGGTACAAGTTCAATATCACAGAAAGCGAAAAATGGATAAAGAAGTTGTGGTACTTACGTACAATGCAATATCACTCAGCAATGAAATCTATGTCATCAGGCCCGTAGCAGCATAATGAGTGGATTAAGGTACGATGATTGTAAGTGAAATAAGTCACACAGAAAAAGAAACATCATAAGATATCACTACTACACGGAATGTAAACTTGGCTACACAGGAACTGAATTTCAAAACAGAACAGGGTCTCAAATGTAGAAAACCAACTTACGCTAGCTTAAGGGGAAAGGTGAGTTGGGGTGCTGCATGAAACCAGAGATTGAAATTAGCACAGATACCGTGCCATAAGCCAAATATGTAATAGACAAGAGCTACTCCTTGCTCAACGAAGTGGACTCAACACCCCATATTAAACGCCTAAGAATATACCTGACTAGAAATAATCTTAAAACCTACGGATTTATATGTCTCCGAAAGACAATCAAGCATGTGTACAGCGGCATAAACGCAGCAGTGATAGGATTGGTGAGGTTCGGTGAGCAAATGCAGACCCTTTGAAGTCGTATTGCATGGTACCCATTCCATGGGTCTCAACTCTCCAGGTTTAAGGGATTCTTCCTTCAGCTAAAACATGCATGTGGAACCCAGAGTATGATCCACCGTGTGATCGGGAAACGTGTTCAAATGTGTCTCAGTTTTCGTCCCCTGGTACTCGGGTGCAACATTCAAGACGCTTTACTAACACTCTCCCCACTTGGAGAGTCAGTGCCTTTAAACTCCTGTTTGGCCCAGTTTGCAATTTCTGCGGAAAATGTACAGGAATAGGGAGAACCAATGAGAGACTAGCTGGGGGTGTCTGGACGGGCAAATTTAACTCTCATTTCCCACCAGGAAGAGGAATTAACCAAAGGCTCAGCGTGCCGTTCCGGAACCACACTAGGGCCTGAAGCAATCCTGCGGTGTTGCGGCCAGCTCACAAGAAAGCGAGTTGAAGAAAGGAGCTCAGGGGCACTGTAATTCACAAACCTGCAGAGTTATAAATGACAGCTATCGTCCAAAAATATATTGAAGTAAGGCTGCCAAGAGGACTTGAAAGCGGGGCAGAATTGCAGGAAACCGATTTCAGGAGGTAGACGGGAATTGCATGTAAAGCATAGGAAAAGAGGCAGAACGTCCACAATGATGCACTTGGCCAAAAAGGGCGTATGCGTTTTTTCCTGAATATATTCAGGAAAAAACGCATACGCCCTTTTTGGCCAACCAAGCAAGCTTGCAAAGGAAATCTGCACTACAATGAAGTCTCACTGCCCCCTGGTCAAAAGGGCCATCTGAAAAAAGTGTAAAATCCAGAAAGGCAGGACAGGCCATGGAGAACTGGGAGCTTTGTTATGCTGATGGGCGGGATGTAAACTGCCAACAGCCACTCTGGGGAAGTGTATGCTGTTTCCTGAAACATCTAAAAAACAAAGCAACAGAGCCTAGGGCACTTCCACTCATGGTCCTATAGCTTAGGGAAATTAAAATCAAAAAGACACAGCCACCCCAAAGTTTGGGACGGCTCTGTTTACAAGAACCTCGTTTACGGTACAAGTTCAATATCACAGAAAGCGAAAAATGGATAAAGAAGTTGTGGTACTTACGTACAATGCAATATCACTCAGCAATGAAATCTATGTCATCAGGCCCGTCGCAGCATAATGAGTGGATGCAGGTACGATGATTCTAAGTGAAATAAGTCACACAGAAAAAGAAACATCATAAGATATCACTACTACACGGAATGTAAACTTGGCTACACAGGAACTGAATTACAAAACAGAACAGGGTCTCAAATGTAGAAAACCAACTTATGCTTGCTTAAGGGGAAAGGTGAGTTGGGGTGCTGCATGAAACCAGAGATTGAAATTAGCACAGATACCGTGCCATAAGCCAAATATGTAATAGACAAGAGCTACTCCTTGCTCAACGAAGTGGACTCAACACCCCATATTAAACGCTTAAGAATATACCTGACTAGAAATAATCTTAAAAACTACGAATTTATATGTCTCCGAAAGACAATCAAGCGTGTGTACCGCGGCATAAACGCAGCAGTGATAGGATTGGTGAGGTTCGGTGAGCAAATGCAGACCCTTTGAAGTCATATTGCATGGTACCCATTCCATGGGTCTCAACTCTCCAGGTTTAAGGGATTCTTCCTTCAGCTAAAACATGCATGTGGAACCCAGAGTATGATCCACCGTGTGATCGGGAAACGTGTTCAAATGTGTCTTGGTTTTCTTCCCCTGGTACTCGGGTGCAACACTCCAGACGCTTTACTAACACTCTCCCCACTTGGAGAGTCAGTGCCTTTAACCTCCTGTTTGGCCCAGTTTGCAATTTCTGCGGAAAATGTACAGGAATAGGGAGAACCAATGAGAAACTAGCTGGAGGTGTCTGGACGGGCAAATTTAACTCTCATTTCCCACCAGGAAGAGGAATTAACCAAAGGCTCAGCGTGCCGTGCCGGAACCACACTAGGGCCTGAAGCAATCCTGCGGTGTTGCGGCCAGCTCACAAGAAAGCGAGTTGAAGAAACGAGCTCAGGGGCACTGTAATTCACAAACCTGCAGAGTTATAAATGACAGCTATCGTCCAAAAATATATTGAAGTAAGGCTGCCAAGAGGACTTGAAAGCGGGGCAGAATTGTAGGAAATCGATTTCAGGAGGTACACTGGAATTGCATGTAAAGCATAGAAAAGAGGCAGAACGTCCACAATGATGCACTTGGCCAAAAAGGGCGTATGCGTTTTTTCCTGAATATATTCAGGAAAAAACGCATACGCCCTTTTTGGCCAACCAAGCAAGCTTGCAAAGGATATCTGAACTACAATGAAGTCTCACTGCCCCCCGGTCAAAAGGGCCATCTGAAAAAAGTGTAAAATCCAGAAAGGCAGGACAGGCCATGGAGAACTGGGAGCCTTGATATGCTGATGGGCGGGATGTAAATTGCCAACAGCCACTCTGAAGAAGTGTATGGTGTTTCCTGAAACATCTAAAAAACAAAGCAACAGAGCCTAGGGCACTTCCACTTATGGTCCTATAGCTTAGGGAAATTAAAATCAAAAAGACACGGTCACCCCAAAGTTTGGGACGGCTCTGTTTACAAGAACCTCGTTTACGGTACAAGTTCAATATCACAGAAAGCGAAAAATGGATAAAGAAGTTGTGGTACTTACGTATAATGCAATATCACTCAGCAATGAAATCTATGTCATCAGGCCCGTAGCAGCATAATGAGTGGATGCAGGTATGATGAGTCTAAGTGAAATAAGTCACACAGAAAAAGAAACATCATAAGATATCACTACTACACGGAATGTAAACTTGACTACACAGGAACTGAATTACAAAACAGAACAGGGTCTCAAATGTAGAAAACCAACTTATGCTTGCTTAAGGGGAAAGGTGAGTTGGGGTGCTGCATGAAACCAGAGATTGAAATTAGCACAGATACCATTCCATAAGCCAAATATGTAATAGACAAGAGCTACTCCTTGGTAAACGAAGTGTACTCAACACCCCATATTAAACGCCTAAGAATACACCTGACTAGTAAGAATCTTAAAACCTGTGGATTTATATGTCTCTGAAAGAGAATCAAGCGTGTGTACGGCGGCATAAACGCAGCAGTGATAGGATTGGTGAGGTTCGGTGAGCAAATGCAGACCCTTTGAAGTCATATTGCATGGTACCCATTCCATGGGTCTCAACTCTCCAGGTTTAAGGGATTCTTCCTTCAGCTAAAACATGCATGTGGAACACAGAGTATGATCCAACGTGTGATCGGGAAACGTGTTCAAATGTGTCTCAGTTTTCGTCCCCTGGTACTTGGGTGCAAACTCCAGACGCTTTACTAACACTCTCCCCACTTGGAGAGTCAGTGCCTTTAACCTCCTGTTTGGCCCAGTTTGCAATTTCTGCGGAAAATGTACAGGAATAGGGAGAACCAATGAGAGACTAGCTGGGGGTGTCTGGACGGGCAAATTTAACTCTCATTTCCCACCAGGAAGAGGAATTAACCAAAGGCTCAGCGTGCCGTGCCGGAACAACACTAGGGCCTGAAGCAATCCTGTGGTGTTGCGGCCAGCTCACAAGAAAGCGAGTTGAAGAAAGGAGCTCAGGGGCACTGTAATTCACAAACCTGCAGAGTTATAAATGACAGCTATCGTCCAAAAATATATTGAAGTAAGGCTGCCAAGAGGACTTGAAAGCGGGGCAGAATTGCAGGAAACCGATTTCAGGAGGTAGACGGGAATTGCATGTAAAGCATAGGAAAAGAGGCAGAACGTCCACAATGATGCACTTGGCCAAAAAGGGCGTATGCGTTTTTTCCAGGAAAAAACGCATACGCCCTTTTTGGCCAACCAAGCAAGCTTGCAAAGGAAATCTGCACTACAATGAAGTCTCACTGTCCGCCGGTCAAAAGGGCCATCTGAAAAATGTGTAAAATCCAGAAAGGCAGGACAGGCCATGGAGAACTGGGAGCCTTGTTATGCTGATGGGCGGGATGTAAATTGCCAACAGCCACTCTGGAGAAGTGTATGCTGTTTCCTGAAACATCTAAAAAACTAAGCAACAGAGCCTAGGGCACTTCCACTTATGGTCCTATAGCTTAGGGAAATTAAAATCAAAAAGACACAGCCACCCCAAAGTTTGGGACGGCTCTGTTTACAAGAACCTCGTTTACGGTACAAGTTTAATATCACAGAAAGCGAAAAATGGATAAAGAAGTTGTGGTACTTACGTACAATGCAATATCACTCAGCAATGAAATCTATGTCATCAGGCCCGTAGCAGCATAATGAGTGGATTCAGGTATGATGATTCTAAGTGAAATAAGTCACACAGAAAAAGAAACATCATAAGATATCACTACTACACGGAATGTAAACTTGGCTACACAGGAACTGAATTACAAAACAGAACAGGGTGTCAAATGTAGAAAACCAACTTATGCTTGCTTAAGGGGAAAGGTGAGTTGGGGTGCTGCATGAAACCAGAGATTGAAATTAGCACAGATACCGTGCCATAAGCCAAATATGTAATAGACAAGAGCTACTCCTTGCTAAACGAAGTGTACTCAACACCCCATATTAAATGCCTAAGAATACACCTGACTAGTAAGAATCTTAAAACCTGTGGATTTATATGTCTCCGAAAGAGAATCAAGCGTGTGTACGGCGGCATAAACGCAGCAGTGATAGGATTGGTGAGGTTCGGTGAGCAAATGCAGACCCTTTGAAGTCATATTGCATGGTACCCATTCCATGGGTCTCAACTCTCCAGGTTTAAGGGATTCTTCCTTCAGCTAAAACATGCATGTGGAACCCAGAGTATGATCCACCGTGTGATCGGGAAACGTGTTCAAATGTGTCTCAGTTTTCGTCCCCTGGTACTCGGGTGCAAACTCCAGACGCTTTACTAACACTCTCCCCACTTGGAGAGTCAGTGCCTTTAACCTCCTGTTTGGCCCAGTTTGCAATTTCTGCGGAAAATGTACAGGAATAGGGAGAACCAATGAGAGACTAGCTGGAGGTGCCTGGACGGGCAAATTTAACTCTCATTTCCCACCAGGAAGAGGAATTAACCAAAGGCTCAGCGTGCCATGCCGGAACCACACTAGGGCCTGAAGCAATCCTGCGGTGTTGTGGCCAGCTCACAAGAAAGCGAGTTGAAGAAAGGAGCTCAGGGGCACTGTAATTCACATACCTGCAGAGTTATAAATGACAGCTATCGTCCAAAAATATATTGAAGTAAGGCTGCCAAGAGGACTTGAAAGCGGGGCAGAATTGCAGGAATCCGATTTCAGGAGGTAGACGGGAATTGCATGTAAAGCATAGGAAAAGAGGCAGAACGTCCACAATGATGCACTTGGCCAAAAAGGGCGTATGCGTTTTTTCCTGAATATATTCAGGAAAAAACGCATACGCCCTTTTTGGCCAACCAAGCAAGCTTGCAAAGGAAATCTGCACTACAATGAAGTCTCACTGCCCCCCGGTCAAAAGGGCCATCTGAAAAAAGTGTAAAATCCAGAAAGGAAAGACAGGACATGGAGAATTGGGAGCCTTGTTATGCTGATGGGCGGGATGTAAATTGCCAACAGCCACTCTGGAGAAGTGTATGCTGTTTCCTGAAACATCTAAAAAACAAAGCAACAGAGCCTAGGGCACTTCCACTTATGGTCCTATAGCTTAGGGAAATTAAAATCAAAAAGACACAGCCACCCCAAAGTTTGGGACGGCTCTGTTTACAAGAACCTTGTTTACGATACAAGTTCAATATCACAGAAAGCGAAAAATGGATAAAGAAGTTGTGGTACTTACGTACAATGCAATATCATTCAGCAATGAAATCTATGTCATCAGGCCCGTAGCAGCATAATGAGTGGATTAAGGTACGATGATTGTAAGTGAAATAAGTCACACAGAAAAAGAAACATCATAAGATATCACTACTACACGGAATGTAAACTTGGCTACACAGGAACTGAATTACAAAACAGAACAGGGTCTCAAATGTAGAGAACCAACTTACGCTAGCTTAAGGGGAAAGGTGAGTTGGGGTGCTGCATGAAACCAGAGATTGAAATTAGCACAGATACCGTTCCATAAGCCAAATATGTAATAGACAAGAGCTACTCCTTGCTCAACGAAGTGGACTCAACACCCCATATTAAACGCCTAAGAATATACCTGACTAGAAATAATCTTTAAACCTACGGATTTATATGTCTCCGAAAGACAATCAAGCGTGTGTACAGCGGCATAAACGCAGCAGTGATACGATTGGTGAGGTTCGGTGAGCAAATGCAGACCCTTTGAAGTCATATTGCATGGTACCCATTCCATGGGTCTCAACTCTCCAGGTTTAAGGGATTCTTCCCTCAGCTAAAACATGCATGTGGAACCCAGAGTATGATCCACCGTGTGATCAGGAAACGTGTTCAAATGTGTCTCAGTTTTCGTCCCCTGGTACTCGGGTGCAACATTCAAGACGCTTTACTAACACTCTCCCCACTTGGAGAGTCAGTGCCTTTAAACTCCTGTTTGGCCCAGTTTGCAATTTCTGCGGAAAATGTACAGGAATAGGGAGAACCAATGAGAGACTAGCTGGAGGTGTCTGGACGGGCAAATTTAACTCTCATTTCCCACCAGGAAGAGGAATTAACCTAAGGTTCAGCGTGCCGTGCCGGAACCACACTAGGGCCTGAAGCAATCCTGCGGTGTTGCGGCCAGCTCACAAGAAAGCGAGTTGAAGAAAGGAGCTCAGGGGCACTGTAATTCACAAACCTGCAGAGTTATAAATGACAGCTATCGTCCAAAAATATATTGAAGTAAGGCTGCCAAGAGGACTTGAAAGCGGGGCAGAATTGCAGGAAATCGATTTCAGGAGGTAGACGGGAATTGCATGTAAAGCATAGGAAAAGAGGCAGAACGTCCACAATGATACACTTGGCCAAAAAGGGCGTATGCGTTTTTTCCTGAATATATTCAGGAAAAAACGCATACGCCCTTTTTGGCCAAGCAAGCAAGCTTGCAAAGGAAATCTGCACTACAATGAAGTCTCACTGCCCCCCGGTCAAAAGGGCCATCTGAAAAAAGTGTAAAATCCAGAAAGGCAAGACAGGACATGGAGCATTGGGAGCCTTGTTATGCTGATGGGCGGGATGTAAATTGCCAACAGCCACTCTGGAGAAGTGTATGCTGTTTCCTGAAACATCTAAAAAACAAAGCAACAGAGCCTAGGGCACTTCCACTTATGGTCCTATAGCTTAGGGAAATTAAAATCAAAAAGACACAGCCACCCCAAAGTTTGGGATGGCTCTGTTTACAAGAACCTTGTTTACGGTACAAGTTCAATATCACAGAAAGCGAAAAATGGATAAAGAAGTTGTGGTACTTACGTATAATGCAATATCACTCAGCAATGAAATCTATGTCATCAGGCCCGTAGCAGCATAATGAGTGGATGCAGGTATGATGAGTCTAAGTGAAATAAGTCACACAGAAAAAGAAACATCATAAGATATCACTACTACACGGAATGTAAACTTGACTACACAGGAACTGAATTACAAAACAGAACAGGGTCTCAAATGTAGAAAACCAACTTATGCTTGCTTAAGGGGAAAGGTGAGTTGGGGTGCTGCATGAAACCAGAGATTGAAATTAGCACAGATACCGTTCCATAAGCCAAATATGTAATAGACAAGAGCTACTCCTTGGTAAACGAAGTGTACTCAACACCCCATATTAAACGCCTAAGAATACACCTGACTAGTAAGAATCTTAAAACCTGTGGATTTATATGTCTCCGAAAGAGAATCAAGCGTGTGTACGGCGGTATAAACGCAACAGTGATAGGATTGGTGAGGTTCGGTGAGCAAATGCAGACCCTACGAAGTCATATTGCATGGTACCCATTCCATGGGTCTCAACTCTCCAGGTTTAAGGGATTCTTCCTTCAGCTAAAACATGCATGTGGAACCCAGAGTATGATCCACCGTGTGATCGGGAAACGTGTTCAAATGTGTCTCAGTTTTCGTCCCCTGGTACTCGTGTGCAAACTCCAGACGCTTTACTAACACTCTCTCCACTTGGAGAGTCAGTGCCTTTAAACTCCTGTTTGGCCCAGTTTGCAATTTCTGCGGAAAATGTACAGGAATAGGGAGAACCAATGAGAGACTAGCTGGAGGTGTCTGGACGGGCAAATTTAACTCTCATTTCCCACCAGGAAGAGGAATTAACCAAAGGCTCAGCGTGCCATGCCGGAACCACACTAGGGCCTGAAGCAATCCTGCGGTGTTGTGGCCAGCTCACAAGAAAGCGAGTTGAAGAAAGGAGCTCAGGGGCACGGTAATTCACAAACCTGCAGAGTTATAAATGACAGCTATCGTCCAAAAATATATTGAAGTAAGGCTGCCAAGAGGACTTGAAAGAGGGGCAGAATTGCAGGAAACCGATTTCAGGAGGTAGACGGGAATTGCATGTAAAGCATAGGAAAAGAGGCAGAACGTCCACAATGATGCACTTGGCCAAAAAGGGCGTATGCGTTTTTTCCTGAATATATTCAGGAAAAAACGCATACGCCCTTTTTGGCCAACCAAGCAAGCTTGCAAAGGAAATCTGCACTACAATGAAGTCTCACTGCCCCCCGGGTCAAAAGGGCCATCTGAAAAAAGTGTAAAATCCAGAAAGGCAGGACAGGCCATGGAGAACTGGGAGCTTTGTTATGCTGATGGGCGGGATGTAAATTGCCAACAGCCACTCTGGAGAAGTGCATGGTGTTTCCTGAAACATCTAAAAAACAAAGCAACAGAGCCTAGGGCACTTCCACTTATGGTCCTATAGCTTAGGGAAATTAAAATCAAAAAGACACAGCCACCCCAAAATTTGGGACAGCTCTGTTTACAAGAACCTCGTTTACGGTACAAGTTCAATATCACAGAAAGCGAAAAATGGATAAAGAAATTGTGGTACTTACGTACAATGCAATATCACTCAGCAATGAAATCTATGTCATCAGGCCCGTCGCAGCATAATGAGTGGATTCAGGTACGATGATTCTAAGTGAAATAAGTCACACAGAAAAAGAAACATCATAAGATATCACTACTACACGGAATGTAAACTTGGCTACACAGGAACTGAATTACAAAACAGAACAGGGTCTCAAATGTAGAAAACCAACTTATGCTTGCTTAAGGGGAAAGGTGAGTTGGGGTGCTGCATGAAACCAGAGATTGAAATTAGCACAGATACCGTGCCATAAGCCAAATATGTAATAGACAAGAGCTACTCCTTGCTAAACGAAGTGTACTCAACACCCCATATTAAACGCCTAAGAATACACCTGACTAGTAAGAATCTTAAAACCTGTGGATTTATATGTCTCCGCAAGAGAATCAAGCGTGTGTACGGCGGCATAAACGCAGCAGTGATAGGATTGGTGAGGTTCGGTGAGCAAATGCAGACCCTTTGAAGTCATATTGCATGGTACCCATTCCATGGGTCTCAACTCTCCAGGTTTAAGGGATTCTTCCTTCAGCTAAAACATGCATGTGAAACCCAGAGTATGATCCACCGTGTGATCGGGAAACGTGTTCAAATGTGTCTCAGTTTTCGTCCCCTGGTACTCAGGTGCAACATTTAAGACGCTTTACTAACACTCTCCCCACTTGGAGAGTCAGTGCCTTTAAACTCTTGTTTGGCCAAGTTTGCAATTTCTGCGGAAAATGTACAGGAATAGGGAAAACCAATGAGAGACTAGCTGGAGGTGTGTGGACGGGCAAATTTAACTCTCATTTCCCACCAGGAAGAGGAATTAACCAAAGGCTCAGCGTGCCGTGCCGGAACCACACTAGGGCCTGAAGCAATCCTGCGGTGTTGCGGCCAGCTCACAAGAAAGCGAGTTGAAGAAAGGAGCTCAGGGGCACTGTAATTCACAAACCTGCAGAGTTATAAATGACAGCTATCGTCCAAAAATATATTGAAGTAAGGCTGCCAAGAGGACTTGAAAGCGGGGCAGAATTGCAGGAAACCGATTTCAGGAGGTAGACGGGAATTGCATGTAAAGCATAGGAAAAGAGGCAGAACGTCCACAATGATGCACTTGGCCAAAAAGGGCGTATGCGTTTTTTCCTGAATATATTCAGGAAAAAACGCATACGCCCTTTTTGGCCAACCAAGCAAGCTTGCAAAGGAAATCTGCACTACAATGAAGTCTCACTGCCCCCCGGTCAAAAGGGCCATCTGAAAAAAGTGTAAAATCCAGAAAGGCAAGACAGGACATGGAGAATTGGGAGCCTTGTTATGCTGATGGGCGGGATGTAAATTGCCAACAGCCACTCTGGAGAAGTGTATGCTGTTTCCTGAAACATCTAAAAAACAAAGCAACAGAGCCTAGGGCACTTCCACTTATGGTCCTATAGCTTAGGGAAATTAAAATCAAAAAGACACAGCCACCCCAAAGTTTGGGACTGCTCTGTTTACAAGAACCTCGTTTACGGTACAAGTTCAATATCACAGAAAGCGAAAAATGGATAAAGAAGTTGTGGTACTTACGTACAATGCAATATCACTCAGCAATGAAATCTATGTCATCAGGCCCGTAGCAGCATAATGAGTGGATTAAGGTACGATGATTGTAAGTGAAATAAGTCACACAGAAAAAGAAACATCATAAGATATCACTACTACACGGAATGTAATCTTGGCTACACAGGAACTGAATTTCAAAACAGAACAGGGTCTCAAATGTAGAAAACCAACTTATGCTTGCTTAAGGGGAAAGGTGAGTTGGGGTGCTGCATGAAACCAGAGATTGAAATTAGCACAGATACCGTTCCATAAGCCAAATATGTAATAGACAAGAGCTACTCCTTGGTAAACGAAGTGTACTCAACACCCCATATTAAACGCCTAAGAATACACCTGACTAGTAAGAATCTTAAAACCTGTGGATTTATATGTCTCCGAAAGAGAATCAAGCGTGTGTACGGCGGCATAAACGCAGCAGTGATAGGATTGGTGAGGTTCGGTGAGCAAATGCAGACCATTTGAAGTCATATTGCATGGTACCCATTCCATGGGTCTCAACTCTCCAGGTTTCAGGGATTCTTCCTTCACCTAAAACATGCATGTGGAACCCAGAGTATGATCCACCATGTGATCGGGAAACGTGTTCAAATGTGTCTCAGTTTTCGTCCCCTGGTACTCGGGTGCAACACTCCAGACGCTTTACTAACACTCTCCCCACTTGGAGAGTCAGTGCCTTTAACCTCCTGTTTGGCCCAGTTTGCAATTTCTGCGGAAAATGTACAGGAATAGGGAGAACCAATGAGAGACTAGCTGGAGGTGTCTGGACGGGCAAATTTAACTCTCATTTCCCACCAGGAAGAGGAATTAACCAAAGGCTCAGCGTGCCGTGCCGGAACCACACTAGGGCCTGAAGCAATCCTGCGGTGTTGCGGCCAGCTCACAAGAAAGCGAGTTGAAGAAAGGAGCTCAGGGGCACTGTAATTCACAAACCTGCAGAGTTATAAATGACAGCTATCGTCCAAAAATATATTGAAGTATGGCTGCCAAGAGGACTTGAAAGCGGGGCAGAATTGTAGGAAATCGATTTCAGGAGGTACACTGGAATTGCATGTAAAGCATAGGAAAAGAGGCAGAACGTCCACAATGATGCACTTGGCCAAAAAGTGCGTATGCGTTTTTTCCTGAATATATTCAGGAAAAAACGCATACGCCCTTTTTGGCCAACCAAGCAAGCTTGCAAAGGATATCTGAACTACAATGAAGTCTCACTGCCCCCCGGTCAAAAGGGCCATCTGAAAAAAGTGTAAAATCCAGAAAGGCAGGACAGGCCATGGAGAACTGGGAGCCTTGTTATGCTGATGGGCGGGATGTAAATTGCCAACAGCCACTCTGAAGAAGTGTATGGTGTTTCCTGAAACATCTAAAAAACAAAGCAACAGAGCCTAGGGCACTTCCACTTATGGTCCTATAGCTTAGGGAAATTAAAATCAAAAAGACACGGTCACCCCAAAGTTTGGGTCGGCTCTGTTTACAAGAACCTCGTTTACGGTACAAGTTCAATATCACAGAAAGCGAAAAATGGATAAAGAAGTTGTGGTACTTACGTACAATGCAATATCACTCAGCAATGAAATCTATGTCATCAGGCCCGTAGCAGCATAATGAGTGGATGCAGGTATGATGAGTCTAAGTGAAATAAGTCACACAGAAAAAGAAACATCATAAGATATCACTACTACACGGAATGTAAACTTGGCTACACAGGAACTGAATTACAAAACAGAACAGGGTCTCAAATGTAGAAAACCAAAATGCTTGCTTAAGGGGAAAGGTGAGTTGGGGTGCTGCATGAAACCAGAGATTGAAATTAGCACAGATACCGTGCCATAAGCCAAATATGTAATAGACAAGAGCTACTCCTTGCTAAACGAAGTGTACTCAAAACCCCATATTAAACGCCTAAGAATACACCTGACTAGTAAGAATCTTAAAACCTGTGGATTTATATGTCTCCGAAAGAGAATCAAGCGTGTGTACGGCGGCATAAACGCAGCAGTGATAGGATTGGTGAGGTTCGGTGAGCAAATGCAGACCCTATGAAGTCATATTGCATGGTACCCATTCCATGGGTCTCAACTCTCCAGGTTTAAGGGATTCTTCCTTCAGCTAAAACATGCATGTGGAACCCAGAGTATGATCCACCATGTGATCGGGAAACGTGTTCAAATGTGTCTCAGTTTTCGTCCCCTGGTACTCGGGTGCAAACTCCAGACGCTTTACTAACACTCTCCCCACTTGGAGAGTCAGTGCCTTTAACCTCCTGTTTGGCCCAGTTTGCAATTTCTGCGGAAAATGTACAGGAATAGGGAGAACCAATGAGAGACTAGCTGGGGGTGTCTGGACGGGCAAATTTAACTCTCATTTCCCACCAGGAAGAGGAATTAACCAAAGGCTCAGCATGCCGTGCCGGAACCACACTAGGGCCTGAAGCAATCCTGCGGTGTTGCGGCCAGCTCACAAGAAAGCGAGTTGAAGAAAGGAGCTCAGGGGCACTGTAATTCACAAACCTGCAGAGTTATAAATGACAGCTATCGTCCAAAAATATATTGAAGTAAGGCTGCCAAGAGGACTTGAAAGCGGGGCAGAATTGCAGGAAACCGATTTCAGGAGGTAGACGGGAATTGCATGTAAAGCATAGGAAAAGAGGCAGAACGTCCACAATGATGCACTTGGCCAAAAAGGGCGTATGCGTTTTTTCCTGAATATATTCAGGAAAAAACGCATACGCCCTTTTTGGCCAACCAAGCAAGCTTGCAAAGGAAATCTGCACTACAATGAAGTCTCACTGCCCCCCGGTCAAAAGGGCCATCTGAAAAAAGTGTAAAATCCAGAAAGGCAAGACAGGACATGGAGCATTGGGAGCCTTGTTATGCTGATGGGCGGGATGTAAATTGCCAACAGCCACTCTGGAGAAGTGTATGCTGTTTCCTGAAACATCTAAAAAACAAAGCAACAGAGCCTAGGGCACTTCCACTTATGGTCCTATAGCTTAGGGAAATTAAAATCAAAAAGACACAGCCACCCCAAAGTTTGGGATGGCTCTCTTTACAAGAACCTTGTTTACGGTACAAGTTCAATATCACAGAAAGCGAAAAATGGATAAAGAAGTTGTGGTACTTACGTATAATGCAATATCACTCAGCAATGAAATCTATGTCATCAGGCCCGTAGCAGCATAATGAGTGGATGCAGGTATGATGAGTCTAAGTGAAATAAGTCACACAGAAAAAGAAACATCATAAGATATCACTACTACACGGAATGTAAACTTGACTACACAGGAACTGAATTACAAAACAGAACAGGGTCTCAAATGTAGAAAACCAACTTATGCTTGCTTAAGGGGAAAGGTGAGTTGGGGTGCTGCATGAAACCAGAGATTGAAATTAGCACAGATACCGTTCCATAAGCCAAATATGTAATAGACAAGAGCTACTCCTTGGTAAACGAAGTGTACTCAACACCCCATATTAAACGCCTAAGAATACACCTGACTAGTAAGAATCTTAAAACCTGTGGATTTATATGTCTCCGAAAGAGAATCAAGCGTGTGTACGGCGGTATAAACGCAACAGTGATAGGATTGGTGAGGTTCGGTGAGCAAATGCAGACCCTACGAAGTCATATTGCATGGTACCCATTCCATGGGTCTCAACTCTCCAGGTTTAAGGGATTCTTCCTTCAGCTAAAACATGCATGTGGAACCCAGAGTATGATCCACCGTGTGATCGGGAAACGTGTTCAAATGTGTCTCAGTTTTCGACCTCTGGTACTCGTGTGCAAACTCCAGACGCTTTACTAACACTCTCTCCACTTGGAGAGTCAGTGCCTTTAAACTCCTGTTTGGCCCAGTTTGCAATTTCTGCAGAAAATGTACAGGAATAGGGAGAACCAATGAGAGACTAGCTGGAGGTGTCTGGACGGGCAAATTTAACTCTCATTTCCCACCAGGAAGAGGAATTAACCAAAGGCTCAGCGTGCCATGCCGGAACCACACTAGGGCCTGAAGCAATCCTGCGGTGTTGTGGCCAGCTCACAAGAAAGCGAGTTGAAGAAAGGAGCTCAGGGGCACGGTAATTCACAAACCTGCAGAGTTATAAATGACAGCTATCGTCCAAAAATATATTGAAGTAAGGCTGCCAAGAGGACTTGAAAGAGGGGCAGAATTGCAGGAAACCGATTTCAGGAGGTAGACGGGAATTGCATGTAAAGCATAGGAAAAGAGGCAGAACGTCCACAATGATGCACTTGGCCAAAAAGGGCGTATGCGTTTTTTCCTGAATATATTCAGGAAAAAACGCATACGCCCTTTTTGGCCAACCAAGCAAGCTTGCAAAGGAAATCTGCACTACAATGAAGTCTCACTGCCCCCCGGGTCAAAAGGGCCATCTGAAAAAAGTGTAAAATCCAGAAAGGCAGGACAGGCCATGGAGAACTGGGAGCTTTGTTATGCTGATGGGCGGGATGTAAATTGCCAACAGCCACTCTGGAGAAGTGCATGGTGTTTCCTGAAACATCTAAAAAACAAAGCAACAGAGCCTAGGGCACTTCCACTTATGGTCCTATAGCTTAGGGAAATTAAAATCAAAAAGACACAGCCACCCCAAAGTTTGGGACGGCTCTGTTTACAAGAACCTCGTTTACGGTACAAGTTCAATATCACAGAAAGCGAAAAATGGATAAAGAAGTTGTGGTACTTACGTACAATGCAATATCACTCAGCAATGAAATCTATGTCATCAGGCCCGTAGCAGCATAATGAGTGGATTCAGGTATGATGATTCTAAGTGAAATAAGTCACACAGAAAAAGAAACACCATAAGATATCACTACTACACGGAAGGTAAACTTGGCTACACAAGAACTGAATTACAAAACAGAACAGGGTCTCAAATGTAGAAAACCAACTTATGCTTGCTTGAGGGGAAAGGTGAGTTGGGGTGCTGCATGAAACCAGAGATTGAAATTAGCACAGATACCGTGCCATAAGCCAAATATGTAATAGACAAGAGCTACTCCTTGCTGAACGAAGTTGACTCAACACCCCATATTAAACGCCTAAGAATATACCTGACTAGAAATAATCTTAAAACCTACGGATTTATATGTCTCCGAAAGAGAATCAAGAGTGTGTACAGCGGCATAAACGCAGCAGTGATAGGATTGGTGAGGTTCGGTGAGCAAATGCAGACCCTTTGTAGTCATACTGCATGGTCCCCATTCCATGGGTCTCAACTCTCCAGGTTTAAGGGATTCTTCCTTCAGCTGAAACATGCATGTGGAACACAGAGTATGATCCACCGTGTGATCGGGAAACGTGTTCAAATGTGTCTCAGTTTTCGTCCCCTGGTACTCGGGTGCAACATTCAAGACGCTTTACTAACAGTCTCCCCACTTGGAGAGTCAGTGTCTTTAAACTCCTGTTTGGCCCAGTTTGCAATTTCTGCGGAAAATGTACAGGAATAGGGAGAACCAAAGAGAGACTAGCTGGAGGTGTCTGGACGGGCAAATTTAACTCTCATTTTCCACCAGGAAGAGGAATTAACCAAAGGCTCAGCGTGCCGTGCCGGAACTACACTAGGGCCTGAAGCAATCCTGCGGTGTTGCGGACAGCACACAAGAAAGCGAGTTGAAGAAACGAGCTCAGGGGCACTGTAATTCACAAACCTGCAGAGTTATAAATGACAGCTATCGTCCAAAAATATATTGAAGTAAGGCTGCCAAGAGGACTTGAAAGCGGGGCAGAATTGCAGGAAATTGATTTCAGGGGTACACTGGAATTGCATGTAAAGCATAGGAAAAGAGGCAGAACGTCCACAATGATGCACTTGGCCAAAAAGGGCGTATGCGTTTTTTCCTGAATATATTCAGGAAAAAACGCATACGCACTTTTTGGCCAACCAAGCAAGCTTGCAAAGGAAATCTGCACTACAATGAAGTCTCACTGCCCCACGGTCAAAAGGGCCATCTGAAAAAAGTGTAGAATCCAGAAAGGCAGGACAGGCCATGGAGAACTGGGAGCCTTGTTATGCTGATGGGCGGGATGTAAATTGCCAACAGCCACTCTGGAGAAGTGTATGGTGTTTCCTGAAACATCTAAAAAACAAAGCAACAGAGCCTAGGGCACTTCCACTTATGGTCCTATAGCTTAGGGAAATTAAAATCAAAAAGACACAGCCACCCCAAAGGTTGGGACGGCTCTGTTTACAAGAACCTCGTTTACGGTACAAGTTCAATATCACAGAAAGCAAAAAATGGATAAAGAAGTTGTGGTACTTACGTACAATGCAATATCACTCAGCAATGAAATCTATGTCATCAGGCCCGTAGCAGCATAATGAGTGGATTCAGGTACGATGATTCTAAGTGAAATAAGTCACACAGAAAAAGAAACATCATAAGATATCACTACTACACGGAATGTAAACTTGGCTACACAGGAACTGAATTACAAAACAGAACAGGGTGTCAAATGTAGAAAACCAACTTATGCTTGCTTAAGGGGAAAGGTGAGTTGGGGTGCTGCATAAAACCAGAGATTGAAATTAGCACAGATACCGTTCCATAAGCCAAATATGCAATAGACAAGAGCTACTCCTTGCTGAACGAAGTGGACTCAACACCCCATATTAAACGCCTAAGAATATACCTGACTAGAAATAATCTTAAAACCTACGGATTTATATGTCTCCGAAAGAGAATCAAGCGTGTGTACAGCGGCATAAACGCAGCAGTGATAGGATTGGTGAGGTTCGGTGAGCAAATGCAGACCCTTTGAAGTCATATTGCATGGTACCCATTCCATGGGTCTCAACTCTCCAGGTTTAAGGGATTCTTCCTTCAGCTAAAACATGCATGTGGAACCCAGAGTATGATCCACCGTGTGATCGGGAAACGTGTTCAAATGTGTCTCGTTTTCGTCCCTGGTACTCGGGTGCAACATTCCAGATGCTTTACTAACACTCTCCCCACTTGGAGAGTCAGTGCCTTTAACCTCCTGTTTGGCCCAGTTTGTAATTTCTGTGAAAAATGAACAGGAATAGGGAGAACGAAAGAGAGACTATCTGTAGGTGTCTGGACGGGCAAATTTAACTCTCATTTCCCACCAGGAAGAGGAATTAACCAAAGGCTCAGCGTGCCGTGCCGGAACTACACTAGGGCCTGAAGCAATCCTGCGGTGTTGCGGCCAGCTCACAAGAAAGCGAGTTGAAGAAAGGAGCTCAGGGGCACGGTAATTCACAAACCTGCAGAGTTATAAATGACAGCTATCGTCCAAAAATATATTGAAGTAAGGCTGCCAAGAGGACTTGAAAGTGGGGCAGAATTGCAGGAAATCGATTTCAGGGGGTACACTGGAATTGCATGTAAAGCATAGGAAAAGAGGCAGAACGTCCACAATGATGCACTTGGCCAAAAAGGGCGTATGCGTTTTTTCCTGAATATATTCAGGAAAAAACGCATACGCCCTTTTTGGCCAACCAAGCAAGCTTGCAAAGGAAATCTGCACTACAATGAAGTCTCACTGCCCCCCGGTCAAAAGGGCCATTTGAAAAAAGTGTAAAATCCAGAAAGGCAGGACAGGCCATGGAGAACTGGGAGCCTTGTTATGCTGGTGGGCGGGATGTAAATTGCCAACAGCCACTCTGGAGAAGTGTATGGTGTTTCCTGAAACATCTAAAAAACAAAGCAACAGAGCCTAGGGCACTTCCACTTATGGTCCTATAGCTTAGGGAAATTAAAATCAAAAAGACACAGCCACCCCAAAGTTAGGGACGGCTCTGTTTACAAGAACCTCGTTTACGGTACAAGTTCAATATCACAGAAAGTGAAAAATGGATAAAGAAGTTGTGGTACTTACGTACAATGCAATATCACTCAGCAATGAAATCTATGTCATCAGGCCCGTAGCAGCATAATGAGTGGATTCAGGTATGATGATTCTAAGTGAAATAAGTCACACAGGAAAAGAAACACCATAAGATATCACTACTACACGGAAGGTAAACTTTGCTACACAAGAACTGAATTACAAAACAGAACAGGGTCTCAAATGTAGAAAACCAACTTATGCTTGCTTAAGGGGAAAGGTGAGTTGGGGTGCTGCATGAAACCAGAGATTGAAATTAGCACAGATACCGTTCCATAAGCCAAATATGTAATAGACAAGAGCTACTCCTTGCTCAACGAAGTGGACTCAACACCCCATATTAAACGCTTAAGAATACACCTGACTAGAAATAATCTTAAAAACTACGGATTTATATGTCTCCGCAAGAGAATCAAGCGTGTGTACAGCGGAATAAACGCAGCAGTGATAGGATTGGTGAGGTTCGGTGAGCAAATGCAAACCCTTTGAAGTCATATTGCATGGTACCCATTCCATGGGTCTCAACTCTCCAAGTTTAAGGGATTCTTCCTTCAGCTAAAACATGCATGTGGAACACAGATTATGATCCACCGTGTGATCAGGAAACGTGTTCAAATGTGTCTCAGTTTTCGTCCCCTGGTACTCGGGTGCAACACTCCAGACGCTTTACTAACACTCTCCCCACTTGGAGAGTCAGTGCCTTTAACCTCCTGTATGGCCCAGTTTGCAATTTCTGCGGAAAATGTACAGGAATAGGGAGAACCAATGAGAAACTAGCTGGAGGTGTCTGGACGGGCAAATTTAACTCTCATTTCCCACCAGAAAGAGGAATTAACCAAAGGCTCAGCGTGCCGTGCCGGAACCACACTAGGGCCCGAAGCAATCCTGCGGTTTTGCGGCCAGCTCACAAGAAAGCGAGTTGAAGAAAGGAACTCAGGGGCACTGTAATTCACAAACCTGCAGAGTTATAAATGACAGCTATCGTCCAAAAATATATTGAAGTAAGGCTGCCAAGAGGACTTGAAAGCGGGGCAGAATTGCAGGAAACCGATTTCAGGAGGTAGACTGGAATTGCATGTAAAGCATAGGAAAAGAGGCAGAACATCCACAACGATGCACTTGGCCAAAAAGGGCGTATGCGTTTTTTCCTGAATATATTCAGGAAAAAACGCATACGCCCTTTTTGGCCAACCAAGAAAGCTTGCAAAGGAAATCTGCACTACAATGAAGTCTCACTGCCGCCCAGTCAAAAGGGCCATCTGAAAAATGTGTAAAATCCAGAAAGGCAGGACAGGCCATGGAGAACTGGGAGCCTTGTTATGCTGATGGGCGGGATGTAAATTGCCAACAGCCACTCTGGAGAAATGTATGGTGTTTCCTGAAACATCTAAAAAACAAAGCAACAGAGCCTAGGGCACTTCCACTTATGGTCCTATAGCTTAGGGAAATTAAAATCAAAAAGACACAGCCACCTCAAAGTTTGGGAAGGCTCTGTTTACAAGAACCTCGTTTATGGTACAAGTTCAATATCACAGAAAGCGAAAAATGGATAAAGAAGTTGTGGTACTTACGTACAATGCAATATCACTCAGCAATGAAATCTATGTCATCAGGCCCGTACCAGCATAATGAGTGGATTCAGGTATGAAGATTCTAAGTGAAATAAGTCACACAGAAAAAGAAACATCATAAGATATCACCAATACACGGAATGTAAACTTGGCTACACAGGAACTGAATTACAAAACAGAACAGGGTCTCAAATGTAGAAAACCAACTTATGCTTGCTTAAGGAGAAAGGTGAGTTGGGGTGCTGCATGAAACCAGAGATTGAAATTAGCACAGATACCGTTCCATAAGCCAAATATGCAATAGACAAGAGCTACTCCTTGCTGAACGAAGTGGACTCAACACCCCATATTAAACGCCTAAGAATATACCTGACTAGAAATAATCTTAAAACCTACGGATTTATATGTCTCCGAAAGAGAATCAAGCGTGTGTACAGCGGCATAAACGCAGCAGTGATAGGATTGGTGAGGTTCGGTGAGCAAATGCAGACCCTTTAAAGTCATATTGCATGGTACCCATTCCATGGGTCTCAACTCTCCAGGTTTAAGGGATTCTTCCTTCAGCTAAAACATGCATGTGGAACCCAGAGTATGATCCACCGTGTGATCGGGAAACGTGTTCAAATGTGTCTCAGTTTTCGTCCCGTGGAACTCGGGTGCAACATTCCAGATGCTTTACTAACACTCTCCCCACTTGGAGAGTCAGTGCCTTTAACCTCCTGTTTGGCCCAGTTTGCAATTTCTGTGGAAAATGAACAGGAATAGGGAGAACGAAAGAGAAACTAGCTGGAGGTGTCTGGACGGGCAAATTTAACTCTCATTTCCCACCAGGAAGAGGAATTAACCAAAGGCTCAGCGTGCCGTGCCGGAACTACACTAGGTCCTGAAGCAATCCTGTGGTGTTTCGGCCAGCTCACAAGAAAGCGAGTTGAAGAAAGGAGCTCAGGGGCACTGTAATTCACAAACCTGCAGAGTTATAAATGACAGCTATCGTCCAAAAATATATTGAATTAAGGCTGCCAAGAGGACTTGAAAGCGGGGCAGAATTGCAGGAAATCGATTTCAGGAGGTACACTGGAATTGCATGTAAAGCATAGAAAAGAGGCAGAATGTCCACAATGATGCACTTGGCCAAAAAGGGCGTATGCATTTTTTCCTGAATATATTCAGGAAAAAACGCATACGCCCTTTTTGGCCAACCAAGCAAGCTTGCAAAGGAAATCTGCACTACAATGAAGTCTCACTGCCACCCCGGTCAAAAGGGCCATCTGAAAAAAGTGTAAAATCCAGAAGGGCAGGACAGGCCATGGAGAACTGGGAGCCTTGTTATGCTGATGGGCGGGATGTAAATTGCCAACAGCCACTGTGGAGAAGTGTATGGTATTTCCTGAAACATCTAAAAAACAAAGCAACAGAGCCTAGGGCACTTCCACTTATGGTCCTATAGCTTAGGGAAATTAAAATCAAAAAGACACGGTCACCCCAAAGTTTGGGACGGCTCTGTTTACAAGAACCTCGTTTACGGTACAAGTTCAATATCACAGAAAGGGAAAAATGGATAAAGAAGTTGTGGTACTTACGTACAATGCAATATCACTCAGCAATGAAATCTATGTCATCAGGCCCGTAGCAGCATAATGAGTGGATTCAGGTATGATGATTCTAAGTGAAATAAGTCACACAGAAAAAGAAACACCATAAGATATCACTACTACACGGAAGGTAAACTTGGCTACACAAGAACTGAATTACAAAACAGAACAGGGTGTCAAATGTAGAAAACCAACTTATGCTTGCTTAAGGGGAAAGGTGAGTTGGGGTGCTGCATGAAACCAGAGATTGAAATTAGCACAGATACCGTTCCATAAGCCAAATATGTAATAGACAAGAGCTACTCCTTGCTCAACGAAGTGGACTCAACACCCCATATTAAACGCTTAAGAATACACCTGACTAGAAATAATCTTAAAAACTATGGATTTATATGTCTCCGAAAGAGAATCAAGCGTGTGTACAGCGGCATAAACGCAGCAGTGATAGGAGTGGTGAGGTTCGGTGAGCAAATGCAGACCCTTTGAAGTCATATTGCATGGTACCCATTCCATGGGTCTCAACTCTCCAAGTTTAAGGGATTCTTCCTTCAGCTAAAACATGCATGTGGAACACAGAGTATGATCCACCGTGTGATCAGGAAACGTGTTCAAATGTGTCTCAGTTTTCGTCCCCTTGTACTCGGGTGCAACACTCCAGACGCTTTACTAACACTCTCCCCACTTGGAGAGTCAGTGCCTTTAACCTCCTGTATGGCCCAGTTTGCAATTTCTGCGGAAAATGTACAGGAATAGGGAGAACCAATGAGAAACTAGCTGGAGGTGTCTGGACGGGAAAATTTAACTCTCATTTCCCACCAGAAAGAGGAATTAACCAAAGGCTCAGCATAGCGTGCCGGAACCACACTAGGGCCTGAAGCAATCCTGCGGTGTTGCGGCCAGCTCACAAGAAAGCGAGTTGAAGAAAGGAGCTCAGGGGCACTGTAATTCACAAACCTGCAGAGTTATAAATGACAGCTATCGTCCAAAAATATATTGAAGTAAGGCTGCCAAGAGGACTTGAAAGCGGGGCAGAATTGCAGGAAACCGATTTCAGGAGGTAGACTGGAATTGCATGTAAAGTATAGGAAAAGAGGCAGAACGTCCACAATGATGCACTTGGCCAAAAAGGGCGTATGCGTTTTTTCCTGAATATATTCAGGAAAAAACGCATACGCCCTTTTTGGCCAACCAAGCAAGCTTGCAAAGGAAATCTGCACTACAATGAAGTCTCACTGCCCGCCGGTCAAAAGGGCCATCTGAAAAATGTGTAAAATCCAGAAAGGCAGGACAGGCCATGGAGAACTGGGAGCCTTGTTATGCTGGTGGGCGTGATGTAAATTGCCAACAGCCACTCTGGAGAAGTGTATGGTGTTTCCTGAAACATCTAAAAAACAAAGCAACAGAGCCTAGGGCACTTCCACTTATGGTCCTATAGCTTAGGGAAATGAAAATCAAAAAGACACAGCCACCCCAAAGTTTGGGATGGCTCTGTTTCCAAGAACCTCGTTTACGGTACAAGTTCAATATCACAGAAAGCAAAAAATGGATAAAGAAGTTGTGGTACTTATGTACAATGCAATATCACTCAGCAATGAAATCTATGTCATCAGGCCCGTAGCAGCATAATGAGTGGATGCAGGTATGATGAGTCTAAGTGAAATAAGTCACACAGAAAAAGAAACATCATAAGATATCACTACTACACGGAATGTAAACTTGGCTACACAGGAACTGAATTACAAAACAGAACAGGGTCTCAAATGTAGAAAACCAACTTATGCTTGCTTAAGGGGAAAGGTGAGTTGGGGTGCTGCATGAAACCAGAGATTGAAATTAGCACAGATACCGTTCCATAAGCCAAATATGCAATAGACAAGAGCTACTCCTTGCTCAACGAAGTGGACTCAACACCCCATATTAAACGCCTAAGAATATACCTGACTAGAAATAATCTTAAAACCTACGGATTTATATGTCTCCGAAAGAGAATCAAGCGTGTGTACAGCGGCATAAACGCAGCAGTGATAGGATTGGTGAGGTTCGGTGAGCAAATGCAGACCCTTTGAAGTCATATTGCATGGTACCCATTCCATGGGTCTCAACTCTCCAGGTTTAAGGGATTCTTCCTTCAGCTGAAACATGCATGTGGAACCCAGAGTATGATCCACCGTGTGATCGGGAAACGTGTTCAAATGTGTTTCGTTTTCATCCCTGGTACTCGGGTGCAACATTCCAGATGCTTTACTAACACTCTCCCCACTTGGAGAGTCAGTGCCTTTAACCTCCTGTTTGGCCCAGTTTGTAATTTCTGTGGAAAATGAACAGGAATAGGGAGAACGAAAGAGAGACTAGCTGGAGGTGTCTGGACGGGCAAATTTAACTCTCGTTTCCCACCAGGAAGAGGAATTAACCAAAGGCTCAGCGTGCCGTGCCGGAACTACACTAGGGCCTGAAGCAATCCTGCGGTGTTGCGGCCAGCTCACAAGAAAGCGAGTTGAAGAAACGAGCTCAGGGGCACTGTAATTCACAAACCTGCAGAGTTATAAGTGACAGCTATCGTCCAAAAATATATTGAAGTAAGGCTGCCAAGAGGACTTGAAAGCGGGGCAGAATTGCAGGAAATCGATTTCAGGAGGTACACTGGAATTGCATGTAAAGCATAGGAAAAGAGGCAGAACGTCCACAATGATGCACTTGGCCTAAAAGGGCATATGCTTTTTTTCCTGAATATATTCAGGAAAAAACGCATACGCCCTTTTTGGCCAACCAAGCAAGCTTGCAAAGGAAATCTGCACTACAATGAAGTCTCACTGCCCCCCGGTCAAAAGGGCCATCTGAAAAAAGTGTAAAATCCAGAAAGGCAGGACAGGCCATGGAGAACTGGGAGTTTTTTTATGCCGGTGGGCGGGATGTAAATTGCCAACAGCCACTCTGGAGAAGTGTATGGTGTTTCCTGAAACATCTAAAAAACAAGCAACAGAGCCTAGGGCACTTCCACTTATGGTCCTATAACTTAGGGAAATTAAAATCAAAAAGACACGGTCACCCCAAAGTTTGGGACGGCTCTGTTTACAAGAACCTCGTTTACGGTACAAGTTCAATATCACAGAAAGGGAAAAATGGATAAAGAAGTTGTGGTACTTACGTACAATGCAATATCACTCAGCAATGAAATCTATGTCATCAGGCCCGTAGCAGCATAATGAGTGGATTCAGGTATGATGATTCTAAGTGAAATAAGTCACACAGAAAAAGAAACACCATAAGATATCACTACTACACAGAAGGTAAACTTGGCTACACAAGAACTGAATTACAAAACAGAACAGGGTCTCAAATGTAGAAAACCAACTTATGCTTGCTTAAGGGGAAAGGTGAGTTGGGGTGCTGCATGAAACCAGAGATTGAAATTAGCACAGATACCGTTCCATAAGCCAAATATGTAATAGACAAGAGCTACTCCTTGCTCAACGAAGTGGACTCAACACCCCATATTAAACGCCTAAGAATATACCTGACTAGTAAGAATATTAAAACCTATTGATTTATATGTCTCCGAAAGAGAATCAAGCATGTGTACAGCGGCATAAACGCAGCAGTGATAGGATTGGTGAGGTTCGGTGAGCAAATGCAGACCCTTTGAAGTCATATTGCATGGTACCCATTCCATGGGTCTCAACTCTCCAAGTTTAAGGGATTCTTCCTTCAGCTAAAACATGCATGTGGAACACAGAGTATGATCCACCGTGTGATCAGGAAACGTGTTCAAATGTATGTCAGTTTTCGTCCCCTGGTACTCGGGTGCAACACTCCAGACGCTTTACTAACACTTTCCCCACTTGGAGAGTCAGTGCCTTTAACCTCCTGTATGGCCCAGTTTGCAATTTCTGCGGAAAATGTACAGGAATAGGGAGAACCAATGAGAAACTAGCTGGAGGTGTCTGGACGGGCAAATTTAACTCTCATTTCCCACCAGAAAGAGGAATTAACCAAAGGCTCAGCATGGCGTGCCGGAACCACACTAGGGCCTGAAGCAATCCTACGGTGTTGCGGCCAGCTCACAAGAAAGCGAGTTGAAGAAAGGAGCTCAGGGGCACTGTAATTCACAAACCTGCAGAGTTATAAATGACAGCTATCGTCCAAAAATATATTGAAGTAAGGCTGCCAAGAGGACTTGAAAGTGGGGCAGAATTGCAGGAAACCGATTTCAGGAGGTAGACAGAAATTGCATGTAAAGCATAGGAAAAGAGGCAGAACTTCCACAATGATGCACTTGGCCAAAAAGGGCGTATGCGTTTTTTCCTGAATATATTCAGGAAAAAACGCATACGCCCTTTTTGGCCAACCAAGCAAGCTTGCAAAGGAAATCTGCACTACAATGAAGTCTCACTGCCCCCCGGTCAAAAGGGCCATCTGAAAAAAGTGTAAAATCCAGAAAGGCAGGACAGGCCATGGAGAACTGGGAGCCTTGTTATGCTGATGGGCGGGATGTAAATTGCCAACAGCCACTCGGGAGAAATGTATGGTGTTTCCTGAAACATCTAAAAAACAAAGCAACAGAGCCTAGGGCACTTCCACTTATGGTCCTATAGCTTAGGGAAATTAAAATCAAAAAGACACAGCCACCCCAAAGTTTGGGAAGGCTCTGTTTACAAGAACCTCGTTTATGGTACAAGTTCAATATCACAGAAAGCGAAAAATGGATAAAGAAGTTGTGGTACTTACGTACAATGCAATATCACTCAGCAATGAAATCTATGTCATCAGGCCCATACCAGCATAATGAGTGGATTCAGGTATGAAGATTCTAAGTGAAATAAGTCACACAGAAAAAGAAACATCATAAGATATCACCAATACACGGAATGTAAACTTGGCTACACAGGAACTGAATTACAAAACAGAACAGGGTCTCAAATGTAGAAAACCAACTTATGCTTGCTTAAGGGGAAATGTGAGTTGGGGTGCTGCATGAAACCAGAGATTGAAATTAGCACAGATACCGTTCCATAAGCCAAATATGCAATAGACAAGAGCTACTCCTTGCTGAACGAAGTGGACTCAACACCCCATATTAAACGCCTAAGAATATACCTGACTAGAAATAATCTTAAAACCTACGGATTTATATGTCTCTAAAAGAGAATCAAACGTGTGTACAGCGGCATAAACGCAGCAGTGATAGGATTGGTGAGGTTCGGTGAGCAAATGCAGACCCTTTAAAGTCATATTGCATGGTACCCATTCCATGGGTCTCAACTCTCCAGGTTTAAGGGATTCTTCCTTCAGCTAAAACATGCATGTGGAACCCAGAGTATGATCCACCGTGTGATCGGGAAACGTGTTCAAATGTGTCTCAGTTTTCGTCCCGTGGAACTCGGGTGCAACATTCCAGATGCTTTACTAACACTCTCCCCACTTGGAGAGTCAGTGCCTTTAACCTCCTGTTTGGCCCAGTTTGCAATTTCTGTGGAAAATGAACAGGAATAGGGAGAACGAAAGAGAGACTAGCTGGAGGTGTCTGGACGGGCAAATTTAACTCTCATTTCCCACCAGGAAGAGGAATTAACCAAAGGCTCAGCGTGCCGTGCCGGAACTACACTAGGTCCTGAAGCAATCCTGTGGTGTTTCGGCCAGCTCACAAGAAAGCGAGTTGAAGAAAGGAGCTCAGGGGCACTGTAATTCACAAACCTGCAGAGTTATAAATGACAGCTATCGTCCAAAAATATATTGAAGTAAGGCTGCCAAGAGGACTTGAAAGCGGGGCAGAATTGCAGGAAATCGATTTCAGGAGGTACACTGGAATTGCATGTAAAGCATAGAAAAGAGGCAGAACGTCCACAATGATGCACTTGGCCAAAAAGGGCGTATGCATTTTTTCCTGAATATATTCAGGAAAAAACGCATACGCCCTTTTTGGCCAACCAAGCAAGCTTGCAAAGGATATCTGCACTACAATGAAGTCTCACTGCCCCCCGGTCAAAAGGGCCATCTGAAAAAAGTGTAAAATCCAGAAAGGCAGGACAGGCCATGGAGAACTGGGAGCCTTGTTATGCTGATGGGCGGGATGTAAATTGCCAACAGCCACTGTGGAGAAGTGTATGGTATTTCCTGAAACATCTAAAAAACAAAGCAACAGAGCCTAGGGCACTTCCACTTATGGTCCTATAGCTTAGGGAAATTAAAATCAAAAAGACACGGTCACCCCAAAGTTTGTGACGGCTCTGTTTACAAGAACCTCGTTTACGGTACAAGTTCAATATCACAGAAAGGGAAAAATGGATAAAGAAGTTGTGGTACTTACGTACAATGCAATATCACTCAGCAATGAAATCTATGTCATCAGGCCCGTAGCAGCATAATGAGTGGATTCAGGTATGATGATTCTAAGTGAAATAAGTCACACAGAAAAAGAAACACCATAAGATATCACTACTACACGGAAGGTAAACTTGGCTACACAAGAACTGAATTACAAAACAGAACAGGGTCTCAAATGTAGAAAACCAACTTATGCTTGCTTAAGGGGAAAGGTGAGTTGGGGTGCTGCATGAAACCAGAGATTGAAATTAGCACAGATACCGTTCCATAAGCCAAATATGTAATAGACAAGAGCTACTCCTTGCTCAACGAAGTGGACTCAACACCCCATATTAAACGCTTAAGAATACACCTGACTAGAAATAATCTTAAAAACTACGGATTTATATGTCTCCGAAAGAGAATCAAGCGTGTGTACAGCGGCATAAACGCAGCAGTGATAGGATTGGTGAGGTTCGGTGAGCAAATGCAGACCCTTTGAAGTCATATTGCATGGTACCCATTCCATGGGTCTCAACTCTCCAGGTTTAAGGGATTCTTCCTTCAGCTAAAACATGCATGTGGAACCCAGAGTATGATCCACCGTGTGATCGGGAAACGTGTTCAAATGTGTCTCAGTTTTCGTCCCCTGGTACTCGGGTGCAAACTCCAGACGCTTTACTAACACTCTCCCCACTTGGAGAGTCAGTGCCTTTAACCTCCTGTTTGGCCCAGTTTGCAATTTCTGTGGAAAATGTACAGGAATAGGGAGAACCAATGAGAGACTAGCTGGGGGTGTCTGGACGGGCAAATTTAACTCTCATTTCCCACCAGGAAGAGGAATTAACCAAAGGCTCAGCGTGCCGTGCCGGAACCACACTAGGGCCTGAAGCAATCCTGCGGTGTTGCGGCCAGCTCACAAGAAAGCGAGTTGAAGAAAGGAGCTCAGGGGCACTGTAATTCACAAACCTGCAGAGTTATAAATGACAGCTATCGTCCAAAAATATATTGAAGTAAGGCTGCCAAGAGGACTTGAAAGCGGGGCAGAATTGCAGGAAACCGATATCAGGAGGTAGACTGGAATTGCATGTAAAGCATAGGAAAAGAGGCAGAACGTCCACAATGATGCACTTGGCCAAAAAGGGCGTATGCGTTTTTTCCTGAATATATTCAGGAAAAAACGCATACGCCCTTTTTGGCCAACCAAGCAAGCTTGCAAAGGAAATCTGCACTACAATGAAGTCTCACTGCCCCCCGGTCAAAAGGGCCATCTGAAAAATGTGTAAAATCCAGAAAGGCAGGACAGGCCATGGAGAACTGGGAGCCTTGTTATGCTGGTGGGCGTGATGTAAATTGCCAACAGCCACTCTGGAGAAGTGTATGGTGTTTCCTGAAACATCTAAAAAACAAAGCAACAGAGCCTAGGGCACTTCCACTTATGGTCCTATAGCTTAGGGAAATTAAAATAAAAAAGACACAGCCACCCCAAAGTTTGGGATGGCTCTGTTTACAAGAACCTCGTTTACGGTACAAGTTCAATATCACAGAAAGCAAAAAATGGATAAAGAAGTTGTGGTACAAACGTACAAAGCAATATCACTCAGCAATGAAATCTATGTCATCAGGCCCGTAGCAGCATAATGAGTGGATTCAGGTATGATGATTCTAAGTGAAATAAGTCACACAGGAAAAGAAACACCATAAGATATCACTACTACACGGAAGGTAAACTTGACTACACAGGAACTGAATTACAAAACAGAACAGGGTCTCAAATGTAGAAAACCAACTTATGCTTGCTTAAGGGGAAAGGTGAGTTGGGGTGCTGCATGAAACCAGAGATTGAAATTAGCACAGATACCGTTCCATAAGCCAAATATGCAATAGACAAGAGCTACTCCTTGCTGAACGAAGTGGACTCAACACCCCATATTAAACGCCTAAGAATATACCTGACTAGAAATAATCTTAAAACCTACGGATTTATATGTCTCCAAAAGAGAATCAAGCGTGTGTACGGCGGCATAAACGCAGCAGTGATAGGATTGGTGAGGTTCGGTGAGCAAATGCAGACCCTTTAAAGTCATATTGCATGGTACCCATTCCATGGGTCTCAACTCTCCAGGTTTAAGGGATTCTTCCTTCAGCTAAAACATGCATGTGGAACCCAGAGTATGATCCACCGTGTGATCGGGAAACGTGTTCAAATGTGTCTCAGTTTTCGTCCCGTGGAACTCGGGTGCAACATTCCAGATGCTTTACTAACACTCTCCCCACTTGGAGAGTCAGTGCCTTTAACCTCCTGTTTGGCCCAGTTTGCAATTTCTGTGGAAAATGAACAGGAATAGGGAGAACGAAAGAGAGACTAGCTGGAGGTGTCTGGACGGGCAAATTTAACTCTCATTTCCCACCAGGAAGAGGAATTAACCAAAGGCTCAGCGTGCCGTGCCGGAACTACACTAGGTCCTGAAGCAATCTTGTGGTGTTTCGGCCAGCTCACAAGAAAGCGAGTTGAAGAAAGGAGCTCAGGGGCACTGTAATTCACAAACCTGCAGAGTTATAAATGACAGCTATCGTCCAAAAATATATTGAAGTAAGGCTGCCAAGAGGACTTGAAAGCGGGGCAGAATTGCAGGAAACCGATTTCAGGAGGTAGACGGGAATTGCATGGAAAGCATAGGAAAAGAGGCAGAACGTCCACAATGATGCACTTGGCCAAAAAGGGCGTATGCGTTTTTTCCTGAATATATTCAGGAAAAAATGCATATGCCCTTTTTGGCCAACCAAGCAAGCTTGCAAAGGAAATCTGCACTACAATGAAGTCTCACTGCCCCCCGGTCAAAAGGGCCATCTGAAAAAAGTGTAAAATCCAGAAAGGCAGGACAGGCCATGGAGAACTGGGAGCTTTGTTATGCTGATGGGCGGGATGTAAATTACCAACAGCCACTCTGGAGAAGTGTATGGTGTTTCCTGAAACATCTAAAAAACAAAGCAACAGAGCCTAGGGCACTTACACTTATGGTCCTATAGCTTAGGGAAATTAAAATCAAAAAGACACAGCCACCCCAAAGTTTGGGACGGCTCTGTTTACAAGAACATCGTTTACGGTACAAGTTCAATATCACAGAAAGCGAAAAATGGATAAAGAAGTTGTGGTAGTTACGTACAATGCAATATCACTCAGCAATGAAATCTATGTCATCAGGCCCGTCGCAGCATAATGAGTGGATTCAGGTACGATGATTCTAAGTGAAATAAGTCACACCGAAAAAGAAACATCATAAGATATCACTACTACACGGAATGTAAACTTGGCTACACAGGAACTGAATTACAAAACAGAACAGGGTCTCAAATGTAGAAAACCAACTTATGCTTGCTTAAGGGGAAAGGTGAGTTGGGGTGCTGTATGAAACCAGAGATTGAAATTAGCACAGATACCGTGCCATAAGCCAAATATGTAATAGACAAGAGCTACTCCTTGCTAAACGAAGTGTACTCAACACCCCATATTAAACGCCTAAGAATACACCTGACTAGTAAAAATCTTAAAACCTACGGATTTATATGTCTCCGAAAGAGAATCAAGCGTGTGTACGGCGGCATAAACGCAGCAGTGATAGGATTGGTGAGGTTCGGTGAGCAAATGCAGACCCTTTGAAGTCATATTGCATGGTACCCATTCCATGGGTCTCAACTCTCCAGGTTTAAGGGATTCTTCCTTCAGCTAAAACATGCATGTGGAACCCAGAGTATGATCCACCGTGTGATCGGGAAACGTGTTCAAATGTGTCTCAGTTTTCGTCCCCTGGTACTCGGGTGCAACATTCAAGACGCTTTACTAACACTCTCCCCACTTGGAGAGTCAGTGCCTTTAAACTCCTGTTTGGCCCAGTTTGCAATTTCTGCGGAAAATGTACAGGAATAGGGAGAACCAATGAGAGACTAGCTGGAGGTGTCTGGACGGGCAAATTTAACTCTCATTTCCCACCAGGAACAGGAATTAACCAAAGGTTCAGCGTGCCATGCCAGAACCACACTAGGGCCTGAAGCAATCCTGCGGTGTTGCGGCCAGCTCACAAGAAAGCGAGTTGAAGAAAGGAGCTCAGGGGCACTGTAATTCACAAACCTGCAGAGTTATAAATGACAGCTATCGTCCAAAAATATATTGAAGTAAGGCTGCCAAGAGGACTTGAAAGCGGGGCAGAATTGCAGGAAACCGATTTCAGGAGGTAGACGGGAATTGCATGTAAAGCATAGGAAAAGAGGCAGAACGTCCACAATGATGCACTTGGCCAAAAAGGGCGTATGCGTTTTTTCCTGAATATATTCAGGAAAAAACGCATACGCACTTTTTGGCCAACCAAGCAAGCTTGCAAAGGAAATCTGCACTACAATGAAGTCTCACTGCCCCCCGGTCAAACGGGCCATCTGAAAAAACTGTAAAATCCAGAAAGGCAAGACAGGACATGGAGAATTGGGAGCCTTGTTATGCTGATGGGCGGGATGTAAATTGCCAACAGCCACTCTGGAGAAGTGTATGCTGTTTCCTGAAACATCTAAAAAACAAAGCAACAGAGCCTAGGGCACTTCCACTTATGGTCCTATAGCTTAGGGAAATTAAAATCAAAAAGACACAACCACCTCAAAGTTTGGGATGGCTCTGTTTACAAGAACCTTGTTTACGGTACAAGTTCAATATCACAGAAAGCGAAAAATGGATAAAGAAGTTGTGGTACTTACGTACAATGCAATATCACTCAGCAATGAAATCTATGTCATCAGGCCCGTAGCAGCATAATGAGTGGATTAAGGTACGATGATTGTAAGTGAAATAAGTCACACAGAAAAAGAAACATCATAAGATATCACTACTACACGGAATGTAAACTTGGCTACACAGGAACTGAATTTCAAAACAGAACAAGGTCTCAAATGTAGAAAACCAACTTACGCTAGCTTAAGGGGAAAGGTGAGTTGGGGTGCTGCATGAAACCAGAGATTGAAATTAGCACAGATACCGTGCCATAAGCCAAATATGTAATAGACAAGAGCTACTCCTTGGTAAACGAAGTGTACTCAACACCCCATATTAAACGCCTAAGAATACACCTGACTAGTAAGAATCTTAAAACCTGTGGATTTATATGTCTCCGAAAGAGAATCAAGCGTGTGTACGGCGGCATAAACGCAGCAGTGATAGGATTGGTGAGGTTCGGTGAGCAAATGCAGACCCTTTAAAGTCATATTGCATGGTACCCATTCCATGGGTCTCAACTCTCCAGGTTTAAGGGATTCTTCCTTCAGCTAAAACATGCATGTGGAACCCAGAGTATGATCCACCGTGTGATCGGGAAACGTGTTCAAATGTGTCTCAGTTTTCGTCCCCTGGTACTCGGGTGCAACATTCAAGACGCTTTACTAACACTCTCCCCACTTGGAGAGTCAGTGCCTTTAAACTCCTGTTTGGCCCAGTTTGCAATTTCTGCGGAAAATGTACAGGAAAAGGAGAACCAATGAGAGACTAGCTGGGGGTGTCTGGACGGGCAAATTTAACTCTCATTTCCCACCAGGAAGAGGAATTAACCAAAGGCTCAGCGTGCCGTGCCGGAACCACACTAGGGCCTGAAGCAATCCTGCGGTGTTGCGGCCAGCTCACAAGAAAGCGAGTTGAAGAAAGGAGCTCAGGGGCACTGTAATTCACAAACCTGCAGAGTTATAAATGACAGCTATCGTCCAAAAATATATTGAAGTAAGGCTGCCAAGAGGACTTGAAAGCGGGGCAGAATTGCAGGAAACCGATTTCAGGAGGTAGACGGGAATTGCATGTAAAGCATAGGAAAAGAGGCAGAACGTCCACAATGATGCACTTGGCCAAAAAGGGCGTATGCGTTTTTTCCTGAATATATTCAGGAAAAAACGCATACGCCCTTTTTGGCCAACCAAGCAAGCTTGCAAAGGAAATCTGCACTACAATGAAGTCTCACTGCCCCCTGGTCAAAAGGCCCATCTGAAAAAAGTGTAAAATCCAGAAAGGCAGGACAGGCCATGGAGAACTGGGAGCTTTGTTATGCTGATGGGCGGGATGTAAACTGCCAACAGCCACTCTGGGGAAGTGTACGCTGTTTCCTGAAACATCTAAAAAACAAAGCAACAGAGCCTAGGGCACTTCCACTTATGGTCCTATAGCTTAGGGAAATTAAAATCAAAAAGACACAGCCACCCCAAAGTTTGGGACGGCTCTGTTTACAAGAACCTCGTTTACGGTACAAGTTCAATATCACAGAAAGCGAAAAATGGATAAAGAAGTTGTGGTACTTACGTACAATGCAATATCACTCAGCAATGAAATCTATGTCATCAGGCCCGTCGCAGCATAATGAGTGGATGCAGGTACGATGATTCTAAGTGAAATAAGTCACACAGAAAAAGAAACATCATAAGATATCACTACTACACGGAATGTAAACTTGGCTACACAGGAACTGAATTACAAAACAGAACAGGGTCTCAAATGTAGAAAACCAACTTATGCTTGCTTAAGGGGAAAGGTGAGTTGGGGTGCTGCATGAAACCAGAGATTGAAATTAGCACAGATACCGTGCCATAAGCCAAATATGTAATAGACAAGAGCTACTCCTTGCTCAACGAAGTGGACTCAACACCCCATATTAAACGCTTAAGAATATACCTGACTAGAAATAATCTTAAAAACTACGAATTTATATGTCTCCGAAAGACAATCAAGCGTGTGTACAGCGGCATAAACGCAGCAGTGATAGGATTGGTGAGGTTCGGTGAGCAAATGCAGACCCTTTGAAGTCATATTGCATGGTACCCATTCCATGGGTCTCAACTCTCCAGGTTTAAGGGATTCTTCCTTCAGCTAAAACATGCATGTGGAACCCAGAGTATGATCCACCGTGTGATCGGGAAACGTGTTCAAATGTGTCTCAGTTTTCGTCCCCTGGTACTCGGGTGCAACACTCCAGACGCTTTACTAACACTCTCCCCACTTGGAGAGTCAGTGCCTTTAACCTCCTGTTTGGCCCAGTTTGCAATTTCTGCGGAAAATGTACAGGAATAGGGAGAACCAATGAGAAACTAGCTGGAGGTGTCTGGACGGGCAAATTTAACTCTCATTTCCCACCAGGAAGAGGAATTAACCAAAGGCTCAGCGTGCCGTGCCGGAACCACACTAGGGCCTGAAGCAATCCTGCGGTGTTGCGGCCAGCTCACAAGAAAGCGAGTTGAAGAAACGAGCTCAGGGGCACTGTAATTCACAAACCTGCAGAGTTATAAATGACAGCTATCGTCCAAAAATATATTGAAGTAAGGCTGCCAAGAGGACTTGAAAGCGGGGCAGAATTGTAGTAAATCGATTTCAGGAGGTACACTGGAATTGCATGTAAAGCATAGAAAAGAGGCAGAACGTCCACAATGATGCACTTGGCCAAAAAGGGCGTATGCGTTTTTTCCTGAATATATTCAGGAAAAAACGCATACGCCCTTTTTGGCCAACCAAGCAAGCTTGCAAAGGATATCTGAACTACAATGAAGTCTCACTGCCCCCCGGTCAAAAGGGCCATCTGAAAAAAGTGTAAAATCCAGAAAGGCAGGACAGGCCATGGAGAACTGGGAGCCTTGTTATGCTGATGGGCGGGATGTAAATTGCCAACAGCCACTCTGAAGAAGTGTATGGTGTTTCCTGAAACATCTAAAAAACAAAGCAACAGAGCCTAGGGCACTTCCACTTATGGTCCTATAGCTTAGGGAAATTAAAATCAAAAAGACACGGTCACCCCAAAGTTTGGGACGGCTCTGTTTACAAGAACCTCGTTTACGGTACAAGTTCAATATCACAGAAAGCGAAAAATGGATAAAGAAGTTGTGGTACTTACGTATAATGCAATATCACTCAGCAATGAAATCTATGTCATCAGGCCCGTAGCAGCATAATGAGTGGATGCAGGTATGATGAGTCTAAGTGAAATAAGTCACACAGAAAAAGAAACATCATAAGATATCACTACTACACGGAATGTAAACTTGACTACACAGGAACTGAATTACAAAACAGAACAGGGTCTCAAATGTAGAAAACCAACTTATGCTTGCTTAAGGGGAAAGGTGAGTTGGGGTGCTGCATGAAACCAGAGATTGAAATTAGCACAGATACCATTCCATAAGCCAAATATGTAATAGACAAGAGCTACTCCTTGGTAAACGAAGTGTACTCAACACCCCATATTAAACGCCTAAGAATACACCTGACTAGTAAGAATCTTAAAACCTGTGGATTTATATGTCTCTGAAAGAGAATCAAGCGTGTGTACGGCGGCATAAACGCAGCAGTGATAGGATTGGTGAGGTTCGGTGAGCAAATGCAGACCCTTTGAAGTCATATTGCATGGTACCCATTCCATGGGTCTCAACTCTCCAGGTTTAAGGGATTCTTCCTTCAGCTAAAACATGCATGTGGAACACAGAGTATGATCCACCGTGTGATCGGGAAACGTGTTCAAATGTGTCTCAGTTTTCGTCCCCTGGTACTTGGGTGCAAACTCCAGACGCTTTACTAACACTCTCCCCACTTGGAGAGTCAGTGCCTTTAACCTCCTGTTTGGCCCAGTTTGCAATTTCTGCGGAAAATGTACAGGAATAGGGAGAACCAATGAGAGACTAGCTGGGGGTGTCTGGACGGGCAAATTTAACTCTCATTTCCCACCAGGAAGAGGAATTAACCAAAGGCTCAGCGTGCCGTGCCGGAACAACACTAGGGCCTGAAGCAATCCTGTGGTGTTGCGGCCAGCTCACAAGAAAGCGAGTTGAAGAAAGGAGCTCAGGGGCACTGTAATTCACAAACCTGCAGAGTTATAAATGACAGCTATCGTCCAAAAATATATTGAAGTAAGGCTGCCAAGAGGACTTGAAAGCGGGGCAGAATTGCAGGAAACCGATTTCAGGAGGTAGACGGGAATTGCATGTAAAGCATAGGAAAAGAGGCAGAACGTCCACAATGATGCACTTGGCCAAAAAGGGCGTATGCGTTTTTTCCAGGAAAAAACGCATACGCCCTTTTTGGCCAACCAAGCAAGCTTGCAAAGGAAATCTGCACTACAATGAAGTCTCACTGTCCGCCGGTCAAAAGGGCCATCTGAAAAATGTGTAAAATCCAGAAAGGCAGGACAGGCCATGGAGAACTGGGAGCCTTGTTATGCTGATGGGCGGGATGTAAATTGCCAACAGCCACTCTGGAGAAGTGTATGGTGTTTCCTGAAACATCTAAAAAACAAAGCAACAGAGCCTAGGGCACTTCCACTTATGGTCCTATAGCTTAGGGAAATTAAAATCAAAAAGACACAGCCACCCCAAAGTTTGGGACGGCTCTGTTTACAAGAACCTCGTTTACGGTACAAGTTCAATATCACAGAAAGCGAAAAATGGATAAAGAAGTTGTGGTACTTACGTACAATGCAATATCACTCAGCAATGAAATCTATGTCATCAGGCCCGTCGCAGCATAATGAGTGGATTCAGGTACGATGATTCTAAGTGAAATAAGTCACACAGAAAAAGAAACATCATAAGATATCACTACTACACGGAATGTAAACTTGGCTACACAGGAACTGAATTACAAAACAGAACAGGGTCTCAAATGTAGAAAACCAACTTATGCTTGCTTAAGGGGAAAGGTGAGTTGGGGTGCTGCATGAAACCAGAGATTGAAATTAGCACAGATACCGTGCCATAAGCCAAATATGTAATAGACAAGAGCTACTCCTTGCTAAACGAAGTGTACTCAACACCCCATATTAAACGCCTAAGAATACACCTGACTAGTAAGAATCTTAAAACCTGTGGATTTATATGTCTCCGAAAGAGAATCAAGCGTGTGTACGGCGGCATAAACGCAGCAGTGATAGGATTGGTGAGGTTCGGTGAGCAAATGCAGACCCTCTGAAGTCATATTGCATGGTACCCATTCCATGGGTCTCAACTCTCCAGGTTTAAGGGATTCTTCCTTCAGCTAAAACATGCATGTGGAACCCAGAGTATGATCCACCGTATGATCGGGAAACGTGTTCAAATGTGTCTCAGTTTTCGTCCCCTGGTACTCGGGTGCAACATTCAAGACGCTTTACTAACACTCTCCCCACTTGGAGAGTCAGTGCCTTTAAACTCCTGTTTGGCCCAGTTTGCAATTTCTGCGGAAAATGTACAGGAATAGGGAGAACCAATGAGAGACTAGCTGGAGGTGTCTGGACGGGCAAATTTAACTCTCATTTCCCACCAGGAAGAGGAATTAACCAAAGGTTCAGCGTGTCATGCCGGAACCACACTAGGGCCTGAAGCAATCCTGCGGTGTTGCGGCCAGCTCACAAGAAAGCGAGTTGAAGAAAGGAGCTCAGGGGCACTGTAATTCACAAACCTGCAGAGTTATAAATGACAGCTATCGTCCAAAAATATATTGAAGTAAGGCTGCCAAGAGGACTTGAAAGCGGGGCAGAATTGCAGGAAACCGATTTCAGGAGGTAGACGGGAATTGCATGTAAAGCATAGGAAAAGAGGCAGAACGTCCACAATGATGCACTTGGCCAAAAAGGGCGTATGCGTTTTTTCCTGAATATATTCAGGAAAAAACGCATACGCACTTTTTGGCCAACCAAGCAAGCTTGCAAAGGAAATCTGCACTACAATGAAGTCTCACTGCCCCCCGGTCAAAAGGGCCATCTGAAAAAAGTGTAAAATCCAGAAAGGCAAGACAGGACATGGAGAATTGGGAGACTTGTTATGCTGATGGGCGGGATGTAAATTGCCAACAGCCACTCTGGAGAAGTGTATGGTGTTTCCTGAAACATCTAAAAAACAAAGCAACAGAGCCTAGGGCACTTCCACTTATGGTCCTATAGCTTACGGAAATTAAAATCAAAAAGACACAGCCACCCCAAAGTTTGGGATGGCTCTGTTTACAAGAACCTTGTTTACGGTACAAGTTCAATATCACAGAAAGCGAAAAATGGATAAAGAAGTTGTGGTACTTACGTACAATGCAATATCACTCAGCAATGAAATCTATGTCATCAGGCCCGTAGCAGCATAATGAGTGGATTAAGGTACGATGATTGTAAGTGAAATAAGTCACACAGAAAAAGAAACATCATAAGATATCACTACTACACGGAATGTAAACTTGGCTACACAGGAACTGAATTTCAAAACAGAACAGGGTCTCAAATGTAGAAAACCAACTTACGCTAGCTTAAGGGGAAAGGTGAGTTGGGGTGCTGCATGAAACCAGAGATTGAAATTAGCACAGATACCGTGCCATAAGCCAAATATGTAATAGACAAGAGCTACTCCTTGCTCAACGAAGTGGACTCAACACCCCATATTAAACGCCTAAGAATATACCTGACTAGAAATAATCTTAAAACCTACGGATTTATATGTCTCCGAAAGACAATCAAGCATGTGTACAGCGGCATAAACGCAGCAGTGATAGGATTGGTGAGGTTCGGTGAGCAAATGCAGACCCTTTGAAGTCGTATTGCATGGTACCCATTCCATGGGTCTCAACTCTCCAGGTTTAAGGGATTCTTCCTTCAGCTAAAACATGCATGTGGAACCCAGAGTATGATCCACCGTGTGATCGGGAAACGTGTTCAAATGTGTCTCAGTTTTCGTCCCCTGGTACTCGGGTGCAACATTCAAGACGCTTTACTAACACTCTCCCCACTTGGAGAGTCAGTGCCTTTAAACTCCTGTTTGGCCCAGTTTGCAATTTCTGCGGAAAATGTACAGGAATAGGGAGAACCAATGAGAGACTAGCTGGGGGTGTCTGGACGGGCAAATTTAACTCTCATTTCCCACCAGGAAGAGGAATTAACCAAAGGCTCAGCGTGCCGTTCCGGAACCACACTAGGGCCTGAAGCAATCCTGCGGTGTTGCGGCCAGCTCACAAGAAAGCGAGTTGAAGAAAGGAGCTCAGGGGCACTGTAATTCACAAACCTGCAGAGTTATAAATGACAGCTATCGTCCAAAAATATATTGAAGTAAGGCTGCCAAGAGGACTTGAAAGCGGGGCAGAATTGCAGGAAACCGATTTCAGGAGGTAGACGGGAATTGCATGTAAAGCATAGGAAAAGAGGCAGAACGTCCACAATGATGCACTTGGCCAAAAAGGGCGTATGCGTTTTTTCCTGAATATATTCAGGAAAAAACGCATACGCCCTTTTTGGCCAACCAAGCAAGCTTGCAAAGGAAATCTGCACTACAATGAAGTCTCACTGCCCCCTGGTCAAAAGGGCCATCTGAAAAAAGTGTAAAATCCAGAAAGGCAGGACAGGCCATGGAGAACTGGGAGCTTTGTTATGCTGATGGGCGGGATGTAAACTGCCAACAGCCACTCTGGGGAAGTGTATGCTGTTTCCTGAAACATCTAAAAAACAAAGCAACAGAGCCTAGGGCACTTCCACTCATGGTCCTATAGCTTAGGGAAATTAAAATCAAAAAGACACAGCCACCCCAAAGTTTGGGACGGCTCTGTTTACAAGAACCTCGTTTACGGTACAAGTTCAATATCACAGAAAGCGAAAAATGGATAAAGAAGTTGTGGTACTTACGTACAATGCAATATCACTCAGCAATGAAATCTATGTCATCAGGCCCGTCGCAGCATAATGAGTGGATGCAGGTACGATGATTCTAAGTGAAATAAGTCACACAGAAAAAGAAACATCATAAGATATCACTACTACACGGAATGTAAACTTGGCTACACAGGAACTGAATTACAAAACAGAACAGGGTCTCAAATGTAGAAAACCAACTTATGCTTGCTTAAGGGGAAAGGTGAGTTGGGGTGCTGCATGAAACCAGAGATTGAAATTAGCACAGATACCGTGCCATAAGCCAAATATGTAATAGACAAGAGCTACTCCTTGCTCAACGAAGTGGACTCAACACCCCATATTAAACGCTTAAGAATATACCTGACTAGAAATAATCTTAAAAACTACGAATTTATATGTCTCCGAAAGACAATCAAGCGTGTGTACCGCGGCATAAACGCAGCAGTGATAGGATTGGTGAGGTTCGGTGAGCAAATGCAGACCCTTTGAAGTCATATTGCATGGTACCCATTCCATGGGTCTCAACTCTCCAGGTTTAAGGGATTCTTCCTTCAGCTAAAACATGCATGTGGAACCCAGAGTATGATCCACCGTGTGATCGGGAAACGTGTTCAAATGTGTCTTGGTTTTCTTCCCCTGGTACTCGGGTGCAACACTCCAGACGCTTTACTAACACTCTCCCCACTTGGAGAGTCAGTGCCTTTAACCTCCTGTTTGGCCCAGTTTGCAATTTCTGCGGAAAATGTACAGGAATAGGGAGAACCAATGAGAAACTAGCTGGAGGTGTCTGGACGGGCAAATTTAACTCTCATTTCCCACCAGGAAGAGGAATTAACCAAAGGCTCAGCGTGCCGTGCCGGAACCACACTAGGGCCTGAAGCAATCCTGCGGTGTTGCGGCCAGCTCACAAGAAAGCGAGTTGAAGAAACGAGCTCAGGGGCACTGTAATTCACAAACCTGCAGAGTTATAAATGACAGCTATCGTCCAAAAATATATTGAAGTAAGGCTGCCAAGAGGACTTGAAAGCGGGGCAGAATTGTAGGAAATCGATTTCAGGAGGTACACTGGAATTGCATGTAAAGCATAGAAAAGAGGCAGAACGTCCACAATGATGCACTTGGCCAAAAAGGGCGTATGCGTTTTTTCCTGAATATATTCAGGAAAAAACGCATACGCCCTTTTTGGCCAACCAAGCAAGCTTGCAAAGGATATCTGAACTACAATGAAGTCTCACTGCCCCCCGGTCAAAAGGGCCATCTGAAAAAAGTGTAAAATCCAGAAAGGCAGGACAGGCCATGGAGAACTGGGAGCCTTGATATGCTGATGGGCGGGATGTAAATTGCCAACAGCCACTCTGAAGAAGTGTATGGTGTTTCCTGAAACATCTAAAAAACAAAGCAACAGAGCCTAGGGCACTTCCACTTATGGTCCTATAGCTTAGGGAAATTAAAATCAAAAAGACACGGTCACCCCAAAGTTTGGGACGGCTCTGTTTACAAGAACCTCGTTTACGGTACAAGTTCAATATCACAGAAAGCGAAAAATGGATAAAGAAGTTGTGGTACTTACGTATAATGCAATATCACTCAGCAATGAAATCTATGTCATCAGGCCCGTAGCAGCATAATGAGTGGATGCAGGTATGATGAGTCTAAGTGAAATAAGTCACACAGAAAAAGAAACATCATAAGATATCACTACTACACGGAATGTAAACTTGACTACACAGGAACTGAATTACAAAACAGAACAGGGTCTCAAATGTAGAAAACCAACTTATGCTTGCTTAAGGGGAAAGGTGAGTTGGGGTGCTGCATGAAACCAGAGATTGAAATTAGCACAGATACCATTCCATAAGCCAAATATGTAATAGACAAGAGCTACTCCTTGGTAAACGAAGTGTACTCAACACCCCATATTAAACGCCTAAGAATACACCTGACTAGTAAGAATCTTAAAACCTGTGGATTTATATGTCTCTGAAAGAGAATCAAGCGTGTGTACGGCGGCATAAACGCAGCAGTGATAGGATTGGTGAGGTTCGGTGAGCAAATGCAGACCCTTTGAAGTCATATTGCATGGTACCCATTCCATGGGTCTCAACTCTCCAGGTTTAAGGGATTCTTCCTTCAGCTAAAACATGCATGTGGAACACAGAGTATGATCCAACGTGTGATCGGGAAACGTGTTCAAATGTGTCTCAGTTTTCGTCCCCTGGTACTTGGGTGCAAACTCCAGACGCTTTACTAACACTCTCCCCACTTGGAGAGTCAGTGCCTTTAACCTCCTGTTTGGCCCAGTTTGCAATTTCTGCGGAAAATGTACAGGAATAGGGAGAACCAATGAGAGACTAGCTGGGGGTGTCTGGACGGGCAAATTTAACTCTCATTTCCCACCAGGAAGAGGAATTAACCAAAGGCTCAGCGTGCCGTGCCGGAACAACACTAGGGCCTGAAGCAATCCTGTGGTGTTGCGGCCAGCTCACAAGAAAGCGAGTTGAAGAAAGGAGCTCAGGGGCACTGTAATTCACAAACCTGCAGAGTTATAAATGACAGCTATCGTCCAAAAATATATTGAAGTAAGGCTGCCAAGAGGACTTGAAAGCGGGGCAGAATTGCAGGAAACCGATTTCAGGAGGTAGACGGGAATTGCATGTAAAGCATAGGAAAAGAGGCAGAACGTCCACAATGATGCACTTGGCCAAAAAGGGCGTATGCGTTTTTTCCAGGAAAAAACGCATACGCCCTTTTTGGCCAACCAAGCAAGCTTGCAAAGGAAATCTGCACTACAATGAAGTCTCACTGTCCGCCGGTCAAAAGGGCCATCTGAAAAATGTGTAAAATCCAGAAAGGCAGGACAGGCCATGGAGAACTGGGAGCCTTGTTATGCTGATGGGCGGGATGTAAATTGCCAACAGCCACTCTGGAGAAGTGTATGCTGTTTCCTGAAACATCTAAAAAACTAAGCAACAGAGCCTAGGGCACTTCCACTTATGGTCCTATAGCTTAGGGAAATTAAAATCAAAAAGACACAGCCACCCCAAAGTTTGGGACGGCTCTGTTTACAAGAACCTCGTTTACGGTACAAGTTTAATATCACAGAAAGCGAAAAATGGATAAAGAAGTTGTGGTACTTACGTACAATGCAATATCACTCAGCAATGAAATCTATGTCATCAGGCCCGTAGCAGCATAATGAGTGGATTCAGGTATGATGATTCTAAGTGAAATAAGTCACACAGAAAAAGAAACATCATAAGATATCACTACTACACGGAATGTAAACTTGGCTACACAGGAACTGAATTACAAAACAGAACAGGGTGTCAAATGTAGAAAACCAACTTATGCTTGCTTAAGGGGAAAGGTGAGTTGGGGTGCTGCATGAAACCAGAGATTGAAATTAGCACAGATACCGTGCCATAAGCCAAATATGTAATAGACAAGAGCTACTCCTTGCTAAACGAAGTGTACTCAACACCCCATATTAAATGCCTAAGAATACACCTGACTAGTAAGAATCTTAAAACCTGTGGATTTATATGTCTCCGAAAGAGAATCAAGCGTGTGTACGGCGGCATAAACGCAGCAGTGATAGGATTGGTGAGGTTCGGTGAGCAAATGCAGACCCTTTGAAGTCATATTGCATGGTACCCATTCCATGGGTCTCAACTCTCCAGGTTTAAGGGATTCTTCCTTCAGCTAAAACATGCATGTGGAACCCAGAGTATGATCCACCGTGTGATCGGGAAACGTGTTCAAATGTGTCTCAGTTTTCGTCCCCTGGTACTCGGGTGCAAACTCCAGACGCTTTACTAACACTCTCCCCACTTGGAGAGTCAGTGCCTTTAACCTCCTGTTTGGCCCAGTTTGCAATTTCTGCGGAAAATGTACAGGAATAGGGAGAACCAATGAGAGACTAGCTGGAGGTGCCTGGACGGGCAAATTTAACTCTCATTTCCCACCAGGAAGAGGAATTAACCAAAGGCTCAGCGTGCCATGCCGGAACCACACTAGGGCCTGAAGCAATCCTGCGGTGTTGTGGCCAGCTCACAAGAAAGCGAGTTGAAGAAAGGAGCTCAGGGGCACTGTAATTCACATACCTGCAGAGTTATAAATGACAGCTATCGTCCAAAAATATATTGAAGTAAGGCTGCCAAGAGGACTTGAAAGCGGGGCAGAATTGCAGGAATCCGATTTCAGGAGGTAGACGGGAATTGCATGTAAAGCATAGGAAAAGAGGCAGAACGTCCACAATGATGCACTTGGCCAAAAAGGGCGTATGCGTTTTTTCCTGAATATATTCAGGAAAAAACGCATACGCCCTTTTTGGCCAACCAAGCAAGCTTGCAAAGGAAATCTGCACTACAATGAAGTCTCACTGCCCCCCGGTCAAAAGGGCCATCTGAAAAAAGTGTAAAATCCAGAAAGGAAAGACAGGACATGGAGAATTGGGAGCCTTGTTATGCTGATGGGCGGGATGTAAATTGCCAACAGCCACTCTGGAGAAGTGTATGCTGTTTCCTGAAACATCTAAAAAACAAAGCAACAGAGCCTAGGGCACTTCCACTTATGGTCCTATAGCTTAGGGAAATTAAAATCAAAAAGACACAGCCACCCCAAAGTTTGGGACGGCTCTGTTTACAAGAACCTTGTTTACGATACAAGTTCAATATCACAGAAAGCGAAAAATGGATAAAGAAGTTGTGGTACTTACGTACAATGCAATATCACTCAGCAATGAAATCTATGTCATCAGGCCCGTAGCAGCATAATGAGTGGATTAAGGTACGATGATTGTAAGTGAAATAAGTCACACAGAAAAAGAAACATCATAAGATATCACTACTACACGGAATGTAAACTTGGCTACACAGGAACTGAATTACAAAACAGAACAGGGTCTCAAATGTAGAGAACCAACTTACGCTAGCTTAAGGGGAAAGGTGAGTTGGGGTGCTGCATGAAACCAGAGATTGAAATTAGCACAGATACCGTTCCATAAGCCAAATATGTAATAGACAAGAGCTACTCCTTGCTCAACGAAGTGGACTCAACACCCCATATTAAACGCCTAAGAATATACCTGACTAGAAATAATCTTTAAACCTACGGATTTATATGTCTCCGAAAGACAATCAAGCGTGTGTACAGCGGCATAAACGCAGCAGTGATACGATTGGTGAGGTTCGGTGAGCAAATGCAGACCCTTTGAAGTCATATTGCATGGTACCCATTCCATGGGTCTCAACTCTCCAGGTTTAAGGGATTCTTCCCTCAGCTAAAACATGCATGTGGAACCCAGAGTATGATCCACCGTGTGATCAGGAAACGTGTTCAAATGTGTCTCAGTTTTCGTCCCCTGGTACTCGGGTGCAACATTCAAGACGCTTTACTAACACTCTCCCCACTTGGAGAGTCAGTGCCTTTAAACTCCTGTTTGGCCCAGTTTGCAATTTCTGCGGAAAATGTACAGGAATAGGGAGAACCAATGAGAGACTAGCTGGAGGTGTCTGGACGGGCAAATTTAACTCTCATTTCCCACCAGGAAGAGGAATTAACCTAAGGTTCAGCGTGCCGTGCCGGAACCACACTAGGGCCTGAAGCAATCCTGCGGTGTTGCGGCCAGCTCACAAGAAAGCGAGTTGAAGAAAGGAGCTCAGGGGCACTGTAATTCACAAACCTGCAGAGTTATAAATGACAGCTATCGTCCAAAAATATATTGAAGTAAGGCTGCCAAGAGGACTTGAAAGCGGGGCAGAATTGCAGGAAATCGATTTCAGGAGGTAGACGGGAATTGCATGTAAAGCATAGGAAAAGAGGCAGAACGTCCACAATGATACACTTGGCCAAAAAGGGCGTATGCGTTTTTTCCTGAATATATTCAGGAAAAAACGCATACGCCCTTTTTGGCCAAGCAAGCAAGCTTGCAAAGGAAATCTGCACTACAATGAAGTCTCACTGCCCCCCGGTCAAAAGGGCCATCTGAAAAAAGTGTAAAATCCAGAAAGGCAAGACAGGACATGGAGCATTGGGAGCCTTGTTATGCTGATGGGCGGGATGTAAATTGCCAACAGCCACTCTGGAGAAGTGTATGCTGTTTCCTGAAACATCTAAAAAACAAAGCAACAGAGCCTAGGGCACTTCCACTTATGGTCCTATAGCTTAGGGAAATTAAAATCAAAAAGACACAGCCACCCCAAAGTTTGGGATGGCTCTGTTTACAAGAACCTTGTTTACGGTACAAGTTCAATATCACAGAAAGCGAAAAATGGATAAAGAAGTTGTGGTACTTACGTATAATGCAATATCACTCAGCAATGAAATCTATGTCATCAGGCCCGTAGCAGCATAATGAGTGGATGCAGGTATGATGAGTCTAAGTGAAATAAGTCACACAGAAAAAGAAACATCATAAGATATCACTACTACACGGAATGTAAACTTGACTACACAGGAACTGAATTACAAAACAGAACAGGGTCTCAAATGTAGAAAACCAACTTATGCTTGCTTAAGGGGAAAGGTGAGTTGGGGTGCTGCATGAAACCAGAGATTGAAATTAGCACAGATACCGTTCCATAAGCCAAATATGTAATAGACAAGAGCTACTCCTTGGTAAACGAAGTGTACTCAACACCCCATATTAAACGCCTAAGAATACACCTGACTAGTAAGAATCTTAAAACCTGTGGATTTATATGTCTCCGAAAGAGAATCAAGCGTGTGTACGGCGGTATAAACGCAACAGTGATAGGATTGGTGAGGTTCGGTGAGCAAATGCAGACCCTACGAAGTCATATTGCATGGTACCCATTCCATGGGTCTCAACTCTCCAGGTTTAAGGGATTCTTCCTTCAGCTAAAACATGCATGTGGAACCCAGAGTATGATCCACCGTGTGATCGGGAAACGTGTTCAAATGTGTCTCAGTTTTCGTCCCCTGGTACTCGTGTGCAAACTCCAGACGCTTTACTAACACTCTCTCCACTTGGAGAGTCAGTGCCTTTAAACTCCTGTTTGGCCCAGTTTGCAATTTCTGCGGAAAATGTACAGGAATAGGGAGAACCAATGAGAGACTAGCTGGAGGTGTCTGGACGGGCAAATTTAACTCTCATTTCCCACCAGGAAGAGGAATTAACCAAAGGCTCAGCGTGCCATGCCGGAACCACACTAGGGCCTGAAGCAATCCTGCGGTGTTGTGGCCAGCTCACAAGAAAGCGAGTTGAAGAAAGGAGCTCAGGGGCACGGTAATTCACAAACCTGCAGAGTTATAAATGACAGCTATCGTCCAAAAATATATTGAAGTAAGGCTGCCAAGAGGACTTGAAAGAGGGGCAGAATTGCAGGAAACCGATTTCAGGAGGTAGACGGGAATTGCATGTAAAGCATAGGAAAAGAGGCAGAACGTCCACAATGATGCACTTGGCCAAAAAGGGCGTATGCGTTTTTTCCTGAATATATTCAGGAAAAAACGCATACGCCCTTTTTGGCCAACCAAGCAAGCTTGCAAAGGAAATCTGCACTACAATGAAGTCTCACTGCCCCCCGGGTCAAAAGGGCCATCTGAAAAAAGTGTAAAATCCAGAAAGGCAGGACAGGCCATGGAGAACTGGGAGCTTTGTTATGCTGATGGGCGGGATGTAAATTGCCAACAGCCACTCTGGAGAAGTGCATGGTGTTTCCTGAAACATCTAAAAAACAAAGCAACAGAGCCTAGGGCACTTCCACTTATGGTCCTATAGCTTAGGGAAATTAAAATCAAAAAGACACAGCCACCCCAAAATTTGGGACAGCTCTGTTTACAAGAACCTCGTTTACGGTACAAGTTCAATATCACAGAAAGCGAAAAATGGATAAAGAAATTGTGGTACTTACGTACAATGCAATATCACTCAGCAATGAAATCTATGTCATCAGGCCCGTCGCAGCATAATGAGTGGATTCAGGTACGATGATTCTAAGTGAAATAAGTCACACAGAAAAAGAAACATCATAAGATATCACTACTACACGGAATGTAAACTTGGCTACACAGGAACTGAATTACAAAACAGAACAGGGTCTCAAATGTAGAAAACCAACTTATGCTTGCTTAAGGGGAAAGGTGAGTTGGGGTGCTGCATGAAACCAGAGATTGAAATTAGCACAGATACCGTGCCATAAGCCAAATATGTAATAGACAAGAGCTACTCCTTGCTAAACGAAGTGTACTCAACACCCCATATTAAACGCCTAAGAATACACCTGACTAGTAAGAATCTTAAAACCTGTGGATTTATATGTCTCCGCAAGAGAATCAAGCGTGTGTACGGCGGCATAAACGCAGCAGTGATAGGATTGGTGAGGTTCGGTGAGCAAATGCAGACCCTTTGAAGTCATATTGCATGGTACCCATTCCATGGGTCTCAACTCTCCAGGTTTAAGGGATTCTTCCTTCAGCTAAAACATGCATGTGAAACCCAGAGTATGATCCACCGTGTGATCGGGAAACGTGTTCAAATGTGTCTCAGTTTTCGTCCCCTGGTACTCAGGTGCAACATTTAAGACGCTTTACTAACACTCTCCCCACTTGGAGAGTCAGTGCCTTTAAACTCTTGTTTGGCCAAGTTTGCAATTTCTGCGGAAAATGTACAGGAATAGGGAAAACCAATGAGAGACTAGCTGGAGGTGTGTGGACGGGCAAATTTAACTCTCATTTCCCACCAGGAAGAGGAATTAACCAAAGGCTCAGCGTGCCGTGCCGGAACCACACTAGGGCCTGAAGCAATCCTGCGGTGTTGCGGCCAGCTCACAAGAAAGCGAGTTGAAGAAAGGAGCTCAGGGGCACTGTAATTCACAAACCTGCAGAGTTATAAATGACAGCTATCGTCCAAAAATATATTGAAGTAAGGCTGCCAAGAGGACTTGAAAGCGGGGCAGAATTGCAGGAAACCGATTTCAGGAGGTAGACGGGAATTGCATGTAAAGCATAGGAAAAGAGGCAGAACGTCCACAATGATGCACTTGGCCAAAAAGGGCGTATGCGTTTTTTCCTGAATATATTCAGGAAAAAACGCATACGCCCTTTTTGGCCAACCAAGCAAGCTTGCAAAGGAAATCTGCACTACAATGAAGTCTCACTGCCCCCCGGTCAAAAGGGCCATCTGAAAAAAGTGTAAAATCCAGAAAGGCAAGACAGGACATGGAGAATTGGGAGCCTTGTTATGCTGATGGGCGGGATGTAAATTGCCAACAGCCACTCTGGAGAAGTGTATGCTGTTTCCTGAAACATCTAAAAAACAAAGCAACAGAGCCTAGGGCACTTCCACTTATGGTCCTATAGCTTAGGGAAATTAAAATCAAAAAGACACAGCCACCCCAAAGTTTGGGACTGCTCTGTTTACAAGAACCTCGTTTACGGTACAAGTTCAATATCACAGAAAGCGAAAAATGGATAAAGAAGTTGTGGTACTTACGTACAATGCAATATCACTCAGCAATGAAATCTATGTCATCAGGCCCGTAGCAGCATAATGAGTGGATTAAGGTACGATGATTGTAAGTGAAATAAGTCACACAGAAAAAGAAACATCATAAGATATCACTACTACACGGAATGTAATCTTGGCTACACAGGAACTGAATTTCAAAACAGAACAGGGTCTCAAATGTAGAAAACCAACTTATGCTTGCTTAAGGGGAAAGGTGAGTTGGGGTGCTGCATGAAACCAGAGATTGAAATTAGCACAGATACCGTTCCATAAGCCAAATATGTAATAGACAAGAGCTACTCCTTGGTAAACGAAGTGTACTCAACACCCCATATTAAACGCCTAAGAATACACCTGACTAGTAAGAATCTTAAAACCTGTGGATTTATATGTCTCCGAAAGAGAATCAAGCGTGTGTACGGCGGCATAAACGCAGCAGTGATAGGATTGGTGAGGTTCGGTGAGCAAATGCAGACCATTTGAAGTCATATTGCATGGTACCCATTCCATGGGTCTCAACTCTCCAGGTTTCAGGGATTCTTCCTTCACCTAAAACATGCATGTGGAACCCAGAGTATGATCCACCATGTGATCGGGAAACGTGTTCAAATGTGTCTCAGTTTTCGTCCCCTGGTACTCGGGTGCAACACTCCAGACGCTTTACTAACACTCTCCCCACTTGGAGAGTCAGTGCCTTTAACCTCCTGTTTGGCCCAGTTTGCAATTTCTGCGGAAAATGTACAGGAATAGGGAGAACCAATGAGAGACTAGCTGGAGGTGTCTGGACGGGCAAATTTAACTCTCATTTCCCACCAGGAAGAGGAATTAACCAAAGGCTCAGCGTGCCGTGCCGGAACCACACTAGGGCCTGAAGCAATCCTGCGGTGTTGCGGCCAGCTCACAAGAAAGCGAGTTGAAGAAAGGAGCTCAGGGGCACTGTAATTCACAAACCTGCAGAGTTATAAATGACAGCTATCGTCCAAAAATATATTGAAGTATGGCTGCCAAGAGGACTTGAAAGCGGGGCAGAATTGTAGGAAATCGATTTCAGGAGGTACACTGGAATTGCATGTAAAGCATAGGAAAAGAGGCAGAACGTCCACAATGATGCACTTGGCCAAAAAGTGCGTATGCGTTTTTTCCTGAATATATTCAGGAAAAAACGCATACGCCCTTTTTGGCCAACCAAGCAAGCTTGCAAAGGATATCTGAACTACAATGAAGTCTCACTGCCCCCCGGTCAAAAGGGCCATCTGAAAAAAGTGTAAAATCCAGAAAGGCAGGACAGGCCATGGAGAACTGGGAGCCTTGTTATGCTGATGGGCGGGATGTAAATTGCCAACAGCCACTCTGAAGAAGTGTATGGTGTTTCCTGAAACATCTAAAAAACAAAGCAACAGAGCCTAGGGCACTTCCACTTATGGTCCTATAGCTTAGGGAAATTAAAATCAAAAAGACACGGTCACCCCAAAGTTTGGGTCGGCTCTGTTTACAAGAACCTCGTTTACGGTACAAGTTCAATATCACAGAAAGCGAAAAATGGATAAAGAAGTTGTGGTACTTACGTACAATGCAATATCACTCAGCAATGAAATCTATGTCATCAGGCCCGTAGCAGCATAATGAGTGGATGCAGGTATGATGAGTCTAAGTGAAATAAGTCACACAGAAAAAGAAACATCATAAGATATCACTACTACACGGAATGTAAACTTGGCTACACAGGAACTGAATTACAAAACAGAACAGGGTCTCAAATGTAGAAAACCAAAATGCTTGCTTAAGGGGAAAGGTGAGTTGGGGTGCTGCATGAAACCAGAGATTGAAATTAGCACAGATACCGTGCCATAAGCCAAATATGTAATAGACAAGAGCTACTCCTTGCTAAACGAAGTGTACTCAAAACCCCATATTAAACGCCTAAGAATACACCTGACTAGTAAGAATCTTAAAACCTGTGGATTTATATGTCTCCGAAAGAGAATCAAGCGTGTGTACGGCGGCATAAACGCAGCAGTGATAGGATTGGTGAGGTTCGGTGAGCAAATGCAGACCCTATGAAGTCATATTGCATGGTACCCATTCCATGGGTCTCAACTCTCCAGGTTTAAGGGATTCTTCCTTCAGCTAAAACATGCATGTGGAACCCAGAGTATGATCCACCATGTGATCGGGAAACGTGTTCAAATGTGTCTCAGTTTTCGTCCCCTGGTACTCGGGTGCAAACTCCAGACGCTTTACTAACACTCTCCCCACTTGGAGAGTCAGTGCCTTTAACCTCCTGTTTGGCCCAGTTTGCAATTTCTGCGGAAAATGTACAGGAATAGGGAGAACCAATGAGAGACTAGCTGGGGGTGTCTGGACGGGCAAATTTAACTCTCATTTCCCACCAGGAAGAGGAATTAACCAAAGGCTCAGCATGCCGTGCCGGAACCACACTAGGGCCTGAAGCAATCCTGCGGTGTTGCGGCCAGCTCACAAGAAAGCGAGTTGAAGAAAGGAGCTCAGGGGCACTGTAATTCACAAACCTGCAGAGTTATAAATGACAGCTATCGTCCAAAAATATATTGAAGTAAGGCTGCCAAGAGGACTTGAAAGCGGGGCAGAATTGCAGGAAACCGATTTCAGGAGGTAGACGGGAATTGCATGTAAAGCATAGGAAAAGAGGCAGAACGTCCACAATGATGCACTTGGCCAAAAAGGGCGTATGCGTTTTTTCCTGAATATATTCAGGAAAAAACGCATACGCCCTTTTTGGCCAACCAAGCAAGCTTGCAAAGGAAATCTGCACTACAATGAAGTCTCACTGCCCCCCGGTCAAAAGGGCCATCTGAAAAAAGTGTAAAATCCAGAAAGGCAAGACAGGACATGGAGCATTGGGAGCCTTGTTATGCTGATGGGCGGGATGTAAATTGCCAACAGCCACTCTGGAGAAGTGTATGCTGTTTCCTGAAACATCTAAAAAACAAAGCAACAGAGCCTAGGGCACTTCCACTTATGGTCCTATAGCTTAGGGAAATTAAAATCAAAAAGACACAGCCACCCCAAAGTTTGGGATGGCTCTCTTTACAAGAACCTTGTTTACGGTACAAGTTCAATATCACAGAAAGCGAAAAATGGATAAAGAAGTTGTGGTACTTACGTATAATGCAATATCACTCAGCAATGAAATCTATGTCATCAGGCCCGTAGCAGCATAATGAGTGGATGCAGGTATGATGAGTCTAAGTGAAATAAGTCACACAGAAAAAGAAACATCATAAGATATCACTACTACACGGAATGTAAACTTGACTACACAGGAACTGAATTACAAAACAGAACAGGGTCTCAAATGTAGAAAACCAACTTATGCTTGCTTAAGGGGAAAGGTGAGTTGGGGTGCTGCATGAAACCAGAGATTGAAATTAGCACAGATACCGTTCCATAAGCCAAATATGTAATAGACAAGAGCTACTCCTTGGTAAACGAAGTGTACTCAACACCCCATATTAAACGCCTAAGAATACACCTGACTAGTAAGAATCTTAAAACCTGTGGATTTATATGTCTCCGAAAGAGAATCAAGCGTGTGTACGGCGGTATAAACGCAACAGTGATAGGATTGGTGAGGTTCGGTGAGCAAATGCAGACCCTACGAAGTCATATTGCATGGTACCCATTCCATGGGTCTCAACTCTCCAGGTTTAAGGGATTCTTCCTTCAGCTAAAACATGCATGTGGAACCCAGAGTATGATCCACCGTGTGATCGGGAAACGTGTTCAAATGTGTCTCAGTTTTCGACCTCTGGTACTCGTGTGCAAACTCCAGACGCTTTACTAACACTCTCTCCACTTGGAGAGTCAGTGCCTTTAAACTCCTGTTTGGCCCAGTTTGCAATTTCTGCAGAAAATGTACAGGAATAGGGAGAACCAATGAGAGACTAGCTGGAGGTGTCTGGACGGGCAAATTTAACTCTCATTTCCCACCAGGAAGAGGAATTAACCAAAGGCTCAGCGTGCCATGCCGGAACCACACTAGGGCCTGAAGCAATCCTGCGGTGTTGTGGCCAGCTCACAAGAAAGCGAGTTGAAGAAAGGAGCTCAGGGGCACGGTAATTCACAAACCTGCAGAGTTATAAATGACAGCTATCGTCCAAAAATATATTGAAGTAAGGCTGCCAAGAGGACTTGAAAGAGGGGCAGAATTGCAGGAAACCGATTTCAGGAGGTAGACGGGAATTGCATGTAAAGCATAGGAAAAGAGGCAGAACGTCCACAATGATGCACTTGGCCAAAAAGGGCGTATGCGTTTTTTCCTGAATATATTCAGGAAAAAACGCATACGCCCTTTTTGGCCAACCAAGCAAGCTTGCAAAGGAAATCTGCACTACAATGAAGTCTCACTGCCCCCCGGGTCAAAAGGGCCATCTGAAAAAAGTGTAAAATCCAGAAAGGCAGGACAGGCCATGGAGAACTGGGAGCTTTGTTATGCTGATGGGCGGGATGTAAATTGCCAACAGCCACTCTGGAGAAGTGCATGGTGTTTCCTGAAACATCTAAAAAACAAAGCAACAGAGCCTAGGGCACTTCCACTTATGGTCCTATAGCTTAGGGAAATTAAAATCAAAAAGACACAGCCACCCCAAAGTTTGGGACGGCTCTGTTTACAAGAACCTCGTTTACGGTACAAGTTCAATATCACAGAAAGCGAAAAATGGATAAAGAAGTTGTGGTACTTACGTACAATGCAATATCACTCAGCAATGAAATCTATGTCATCAGGCCCGTAGCAGCATAATGAGTGGATTCAGGTATGATGATTCTAAGTGAAATAAGTCACACAGAAAAAGAAACACCATAAGATATCACTACTACACGGAAGGTAAACTTGGCTACACAAGAACTGAATTACAAAACAGAACAGGGTCTCAAATGTAGAAAACCAACTTATGCTTGCTTGAGGGGAAAGGTGAGTTGGGGTGCTGCATGAAACCAGAGATTGAAATTAGCACAGATACCGTGCCATAAGCCAAATATGTAATAGACAAGAGCTACTCCTTGCTGAACGAAGTTGACTCAACACCCCATATTAAACGCCTAAGAATATACCTGACTAGAAATAATCTTAAAACCTACGGATTTATATGTCTCCGAAAGAGAATCAAGAGTGTGTACAGCGGCATAAACGCAGCAGTGATAGGATTGGTGAGGTTCGGTGAGCAAATGCAGACCCTTTGTAGTCATACTGCATGGTCCCCATTCCATGGGTCTCAACTCTCCAGGTTTAAGGGATTCTTCCTTCAGCTGAAACATGCATGTGGAACACAGAGTATGATCCACCGTGTGATCGGGAAACGTGTTCAAATGTGTCTCAGTTTTCGTCCCCTGGTACTCGGGTGCAACATTCAAGACGCTTTACTAACAGTCTCCCCACTTGGAGAGTCAGTGTCTTTAAACTCCTGTTTGGCCCAGTTTGCAATTTCTGCGGAAAATGTACAGGAATAGGGAGAACCAAAGAGAGACTAGCTGGAGGTGTCTGGACGGGCAAATTTAACTCTCATTTTCCACCAGGAAGAGGAATTAACCAAAGGCTCAGCGTGCCGTGCCGGAACTACACTAGGGCCTGAAGCAATCCTGCGGTGTTGCGGACAGCACACAAGAAAGCGAGTTGAAGAAACGAGCTCAGGGGCACTGTAATTCACAAACCTGCAGAGTTATAAATGACAGCTATCGTCCAAAAATATATTGAAGTAAGGCTGCCAAGAGGACTTGAAAGCGGGGCAGAATTGCAGGAAATTGATTTCAGGGGTACACTGGAATTGCATGTAAAGCATAGGAAAAGAGGCAGAACGTCCACAATGATGCACTTGGCCAAAAAGGGCGTATGCGTTTTTTCCTGAATATATTCAGGAAAAAACGCATACGCACTTTTTGGCCAACCAAGCAAGCTTGCAAAGGAAATCTGCACTACAATGAAGTCTCACTGCCCCACGGTCAAAAGGGCCATCTGAAAAAAGTGTAGAATCCAGAAAGGCAGGACAGGCCATGGAGAACTGGGAGCCTTGTTATGCTGATGGGCGGGATGTAAATTGCCAACAGCCACTCTGGAGAAGTGTATGGTGTTTCCTGAAACATCTAAAAAACAAAGCAACAGAGCCTAGGGCACTTCCACTTATGGTCCTATAGCTTAGGGAAATTAAAATCAAAAAGACACAGCCACCCCAAAGGTTGGGACGGCTCTGTTTACAAGAACCTCGTTTACGGTACAAGTTCAATATCACAGAAAGCAAAAAATGGATAAAGAAGTTGTGGTACTTACGTACAATGCAATATCACTCAGCAATGAAATCTATGTCATCAGGCCCGTAGCAGCATAATGAGTGGATTCAGGTACGATGATTCTAAGTGAAATAAGTCACACAGAAAAAGAAACATCATAAGATATCACTACTACACGGAATGTAAACTTGGCTACACAGGAACTGAATTACAAAACAGAACAGGGTGTCAAATGTAGAAAACCAACTTATGCTTGCTTAAGGGGAAAGGTGAGTTGGGGTGCTGCATAAAACCAGAGATTGAAATTAGCACAGATACCGTTCCATAAGCCAAATATGCAATAGACAAGAGCTACTCCTTGCTGAACGAAGTGGACTCAACACCCCATATTAAACGCCTAAGAATATACCTGACTAGAAATAATCTTAAAACCTACGGATTTATATGTCTCCGAAAGAGAATCAAGCGTGTGTACAGCGGCATAAACGCAGCAGTGATAGGATTGGTGAGGTTCGGTGAGCAAATGCAGACCCTTTGAAGTCATATTGCATGGTACCCATTCCATGGGTCTCAACTCTCCAGGTTTAAGGGATTCTTCCTTCAGCTAAAACATGCATGTGGAACCCAGAGTATGATCCACCGTGTGATCGGGAAACGTGTTCAAATGTGTCTCGTTTTCGTCCCTGGTACTCGGGTGCAACATTCCAGATGCTTTACTAACACTCTCCCCACTTGGAGAGTCAGTGCCTTTAACCTCCTGTTTGGCCCAGTTTGTAATTTCTGTGAAAAATGAACAGGAATAGGGAGAACGAAAGAGAGACTATCTGTAGGTGTCTGGACGGGCAAATTTAACTCTCATTTCCCACCAGGAAGAGGAATTAACCAAAGGCTCAGCGTGCCGTGCCGGAACTACACTAGGGCCTGAAGCAATCCTGCGGTGTTGCGGCCAGCTCACAAGAAAGCGAGTTGAAGAAAGGAGCTCAGGGGCACGGTAATTCACAAACCTGCAGAGTTATAAATGACAGCTATCGTCCAAAAATATATTGAAGTAAGGCTGCCAAGAGGACTTGAAAGTGGGGCAGAATTGCAGGAAATCGATTTCAGGGGGTACACTGGAATTGCATGTAAAGCATAGGAAAAGAGGCAGAACGTCCACAATGATGCACTTGGCCAAAAAGGGCGTATGCGTTTTTTCCTGAATATATTCAGGAAAAAACGCATACGCCCTTTTTGGCCAACCAAGCAAGCTTGCAAAGGAAATCTGCACTACAATGAAGTCTCACTGCCCCCCGGTCAAAAGGGCCATTTGAAAAAAGTGTAAAATCCAGAAAGGCAGGACAGGCCATGGAGAACTGGGAGCCTTGTTATGCTGGTGGGCGGGATGTAAATTGCCAACAGCCACTCTGGAGAAGTGTATGGTGTTTCCTGAAACATCTAAAAAACAAAGCAACAGAGCCTAGGGCACTTCCACTTATGGTCCTATAGCTTAGGGAAATTAAAATCAAAAAGACACAGCCACCCCAAAGTTAGGGACGGCTCTGTTTACAAGAACCTCGTTTACGGTACAAGTTCAATATCACAGAAAGTGAAAAATGGATAAAGAAGTTGTGGTACTTACGTACAATGCAATATCACTCAGCAATGAAATCTATGTCATCAGGCCCGTAGCAGCATAATGAGTGGATTCAGGTATGATGATTCTAAGTGAAATAAGTCACACAGGAAAAGAAACACCATAAGATATCACTACTACACGGAAGGTAAACTTTGCTACACAAGAACTAAATTACAAAACAGAACAGGGTCTCAAATGTAGAAAACCAACTTATGCTTGCTTAAGGGGAAAGGTGAGTTGGGGTGCTGCATGAAACCAGAGATTGAAATTAGCACAGATACCGTTCCATAAGCCAAATATGTAATAGACAAGAGCTACTCCTTGCTCAACGAAGTGGACTCAACACCCCATATTAAACGCTTAAGAATACACCTGACTAGAAATAATCTTAAAAACTACGGATTTATATGTCTCCGCAAGAGAATCAAGCGTGTGTACAGCGGAATAAACGCAGCAGTGATAGGATTGGTGAGGTTCGGTGAGCAAATGCAAACCCTTTGAAGTCATATTGCATGGTACCCATTCCATGGGTCTCAACTCTCCAAGTTTAAGGGATTCTTCCTTCAGCTAAAACATGCATGTGGAACACAGATTATGATCCACCGTGTGATCAGGAAACGTGTTCAAATGTGTCTCAGTTTTCGTCCCCTGGTACTCGGGTGCAACACTCCAGACGCTTTACTAACACTCTCCCCACTTGGAGAGTCAGTGCCTTTAACCTCCTGTATGGCCCAGTTTGCAATTTCTGCGGAAAATGTACAGGAATAGGGAGAACCAATGAGAAACTAGCTGGAGGTGTCTGGACGGGCAAATTTAACTCTCATTTCCCACCAGAAAGAGGAATTAACCAAAGGCTCAGCGTGCCGTGCCGGAACCACACTAGGGCCCGAAGCAATCCTGCGGTGTTGCGGCCAGCTCACAAGAAAGCGAGTTGAAGAAAGGAACTCAGGGGCACTGTAATTCACAAACCTGCAGAGTTATAAATGACAGCTATCGTCCAAAAATATATTGAAGTAAGGCTGCCAAGAGGACTTGAAAGCGGGGCAGAATTGCAGGAAACCGATTTCAGGAGGTAGACGGGAATTGCATGTAAAGCATAGGAAAAGAGGCAGAACGTCCACAATGATGCACTTGGCCAAAAAGGGCGTATGCGTTTTTTCCTGAATATATTCAGGAAAAAACGCATACGCCCTTTTTGGCCAACCAAGAAAGCTTGCAAAGGAAATCTGCACTACAATGAAGTCTCACTGCCCCCCGGTCAAAAGGGCCATCTGAAAAAAGTGTAAAATCCAGAAAGGCAGGACAGGCCATGGAGAACTGGGAACCTTGTTATGCTGGTGGGCGGGATGTAAATTGCCAACAGCCACTCTGGAGAAGTGTATGGTGTTTCCTGAAACATCTAAAAAACAAAGCAACAGAGCCTAGGGCACTTCCACTTATGGTCCTATAGCTTAGGGAAATTAAAATCAAAAAGACACAGCCACCCCAAAGTTTGGGACGGCTCTGTTTACAAGAACCTCGTTTACGGTACAAGTTCAATATCACAGAAAGCGAAAAATGGATAAAGAAGTTGTGGTACTTACGTACAATGCAATATCACTCAGCAATGAAATCTATGTCATCAGGCCCGTAGCAGCATAATGAGTGGATTCAGGTATGATGATTCTAAGTGAAATAAGTCACACAGAAAAAGAAACACCATAAGATATCACTACTACACGGAAGGTAAACTTGGCTACACAAGAACTGAATTACAAAACAGAACAGGGTCTCAAATGTAGAAAACCAACTTATGCTTGCTTGAGGGGAAAGGTGAGTTGGGGTGCTGCATGAAACCAGAGATTGAAATTAGCACAGATACCGTGCCATAAGCCAAATATGTAATAGACAAGAGCTACTCCTTGCTAAACGAAGTGGACTCAACACCCCATATTAAACGCCTAAGAATACACCTGACTAGTAAGAATCTTAAAACCTGTGGATTTATATGTCTCCGAAAGAGAATCAAGCGTGTGTACAGCGGCATAAACGCAGCAGTGATAGGATTTGTGAGGTTCGGTGAGCAAATGCAGACCCTTTGAAGTCATACTGCATGGTACCCATTCCATGGGTCTCAACTCTCCAGGTTTAAGGGATAATTCCTTCAGCTGAAACATGCATGTGGAACACAGAGTATGATCCACCGTGTGATCAGGAAACGTGTTCAAATGTGTCTCAGTTTTCATCCCCTGGTACTCGGGTGCAACATTCAAGACGCTTTACTAACTCTCTCCCCACTTGGAGAGTCAGTGTCTTTAAACTCCTGTTTGGCCCAGTTTGCAATTTCTGCGGAAAATGTACAGGAATAGGGAGAACCAATGAGAAACTAGCTGGAGGTGTCTGGACGGGCAAATTTAACTCTCATTTCCCACCAGAAAGAGGAATTAACCAAAGGCTCAGCATGCCGTGCCGGAACCACACTAGGGCCTGAAGCAATCCTGCGGTGTTGCGGACAGCTCACAAGAAAGCGAGTTGAAGAAAGGAGCTCAGGGGCACTGTAATTCACAAACCAGCAGAGTTATAAATGACAGCTATCGTCCAAAAATATATTGAAGTAAGGCTGCCAAGAGGACATGAAAGCGGGGCAGGATTGCAGGAAACCGATTTCAGGAGGTAGACGGGAATTGCATGTAAAGCATAGGAAAAGAGGCAGAATGTCCACAATGATGCACTTGGCCAAAAAGGGCGTATGCGTTTTTTCCTGAATATATTCAGGAAAAAACGCATACGCCCTTTTTGGCCAACCAAGCAAGCTTGCAAAGGAAATCTGCACTACAATGAAGTCTCACTGCCCCCCGGTCAAAAGGGCCATCTGAAAAAAGTGTAAAATCCAGAAAGGCAGGACAGGCCATGCAGAACTGGGAGCCTTGTTATGCTGATGGGCGGGATGTAAATTGCCAACAGCCACTCTGGGGAAGTGTATGGTGTTTCCTGAAACATCTAAAAAACTAAGCAACAGAGCCTAGGGCACTTCCACTTATGGTCCTATAGCTTAGGGAAATTAAAATCAAAAAGACACAGCCACCCCAAAGTTTGGGACGGCTCTGTTGACAAGAACCTCGTTTACGGTACAAGTTCAATATCACAGAAAGCGAAAAATGGATAAAGAAGTTGTGGTACTTACGTACAATGCAATATCACTCAGCAATGAAATCTATGTCATCAGGCCCGTAGCAGCATAATGAGTGGATTCAGGTATGATGATTCTAAGTGAAATAAGTCACACAGAAAAAGAAACACCATAAGATATCACTACTACAAGGAAGGTAAACTTGGCTACACAAGAACTGAATTACAAAACAGAACAGGGTCTCAAATGTAGAAAACCAACTTATGCTTGCTTGAGGGGAAAGGTGAGTTGGGGTGCTGCATGAAACCAGAGATTGAAATTAGCACAGATACCGTTCCATAAGCCAAATATGTAATAGACAAGAGCTACTCCTTGCTCAACGAAGTGGACTCAACACCCCATATTAAATGCCTAAGAATATACCTGACTAGTAAGAATATTAAAACCTACCGATTTATATGTCTCCGAAAGAGAATCAAGCGTGTGTACGGTGGCATAAACGCAGCAGTGATAGGATTGGTGAGGTTCGGTGAGCAAATGCAGACCCTTTGAAGTCATATTGCATGGTACCCATTCCATGGGTCTCAACTCTCCAGGTTTAAGGGATTCTTCCTTCAGCTGAAACATGCATGCGGAACACAGAGTATGATCCACCGTGTGATCAGGAAACGTGTTCAAATGTGTCTCAGTTTTCATCCCCTGGTACTCGGGTGCAACATACAAGACGCTTTACTAACTCTCTCCCCACTTGGAGAGTCAGTGTCTTTAAACTCCTGTTTGGCCCAGTTTGCAATTTCTGCGGAAAATGTACAGGAATAGGGAGAACCAATGAGAAACTAGCTGGAGGTGTCTGGACGGGCAAATTTAACTCTCATTTCCCACCAGGAAGAGGAATTAACCAAAGGCTCAGCGTGCCGTGCCGGAACCACACTCGGGCCTGAAGCAATCCTGCGGTGTTGCGGCCAGCTCACAAGAAAGCGAGTTGAAGAAAGGAGCTCAGGGGCACTGTAATTCACAAACCTGCAGAGTTATAAAGGACAGCTATCGTCCAAAAATATATTGAAGTAAGGCTGCCAAGAGGACTTGAAAGCGGGGCAGAATTGCAGGAAACCGATTTCAGGAGGTAGACGGGAATTGCATGTACAGCATAGGAAAAGAGGCAGAACGTCCACAATGATGCACTTGGCCAAAAAGGGCGTATGCGTTTTTCCCTGAATATATTCAGGAAAAAACGCATACGCCCTTTTTGGCCAACCAAGCAAGCTTGCAAAGGAAATCTGCACTACAATGAAGTCTCACTGCCCCACGGTCAAAAGGGCCATCTGAAAAAAGTGTAAAATCCAGAAGGCAGGACAGGCCATGGAGAACTGGGAGCCTTGTTATGCTGGTGGGCGGGATGTAAATTGCCAACAGCCACTCTGGAGAAGTGTACGGTGTTTCCTGAAACATCTAAAAAACAAAGCAACAGAGCCTAGGGCACTTGAACTTATGGTCCTATAGCTTAGGGAAATTAAAATCAGAAAGACACAGCCACCCAAAAGTTTGGGCCGGCTCTGTTGACAAGAACCTCGTTTACGGTACAAGTTCAATATCACAGAAAGCGAAAAATGGATAAAGAAGTTGTGGTACTTACGTACAATGCAATATCACTCAGCAATGAAATCAATGTCATCAGGCCCGTAGCAGCATAATGAGTGGATGCAGGTACGATGATTCTAAGTGAAATAAATCACACAGAAAAAGAAACATCATAAGATATCACTACTACACGGAATGTAAACTTGGCTACACAGGAACTGAATTACAAAACAGAACAGGGTCTCAAATGTAGAAAACCAACTTATGCTTGCTTAAGGGGAAAGGTGAGTTGGGGTGCTGCATGAAACCAGAGATTGAAATTAGCACAGATACCGTTCCATAAGCCAAATATGCAATAGACAAGAGCTACTCCTTGCTGAACGAAGTGGACTCAACACCCCATATTAAACGCCTAAGAATATACCTGACTAGAAATAATCTTAAAACCTATGGATTTATATGTCTCCGAAAGAGAATCAAGCGTGTGTACGGCGGCATAAACGCAGCAGTGATAGGATTGGTGAGGTTCGGTGAGCAAATGTAGACCCTTTGAAGTCATACTGCATGGTACCCATTCCATGGGTCTCAACTCTCCAGGTTTAAGGGATTCTTCCTTCAGCTGAAACATGCATGTGGAACACAGAGTATGATCCACCGTGTGATCAGGAAACGTGTTCAAATGTGTCTCAGTTTTCGTCCCCTGGTACTCGGGTGCAACATTCAACACGCTTTACTAACACTCTCCCCACTTGGAGAGTCAGTGCCTTTAACCTCCTGTTTGGCCCAGTTTGCAATTTCTGCGTAGGATGAACAGGAATAGGGAGAACCAATGAGAGACTAGCTGGAGCTGTGAGGACGGGCAAATTTAACTCTCATTTCCAACCAGGAAGAGGAATTAACCAAAGGCTCAGCATGCAATGCCGGAACCAAACTAGGGCCTGAAGCAATCCTGCGGTGTTGCGGCCAGCTCACAAGAAAGCGAGTTGAAGAAAGTAGCTCAGGGGCACTGTAATTCACAATCCTGCAGAGTTATAAATGACAGCTATCTTCCAAAAATATATTGAAGGAAGGCTGCCAAGAGGACTTGAAAGCGGGGCAGAATTGCAGGAAACCGATTTCAGGAGGTAGACTGGAATTGCATGTAAAGCATAGGAAAAGAGGCAGAACGTCCACAATGATGCACTTGGCCAAAAAGGGCGTATGCGTTTTTCCCTGAATATATTCAGGAAAAAACGCATACGCCCTTTTTGGCCAACCAAGCAAGCTTGCAAAGGAAATCTGCACTACAGTGAAGTCTCACTGCCCCCGGTCAAAAGGGCTATCTGAAAAAAGTGTAAAATCCAGAAAGGCAGGACAGACCATAGAGAACTGGGAGCCTTGTTAAGCTGATGGGCGGGATATAAATTGCCAACAGCCACTCTGAACAAGTGTATGGTGTTTCCTGAAACATCAAAAAAACAAAGCAACAGAGCCTAGGGCACTTCCACTTATGGTCCTATAGCTTAGGGAAATTAAAATCAAAAAGACTCAGCCACCCCAAAGTTTCGGCCGGCTCTGTTTACAAGAACCTCGTTTACGGTACAAGTTCAATATCACAGAAAGCGAAAAATGGATAAAGAAGTTGTGGTACTTACGTACAATGCAATATCACTCAGCAATGAAATCTATGTCATCAGGCCCGTAGCAGCATAATGAGTGGATTCAGGTACGATGATTCTAAGTGAAATAAGTCACACAGAAAAAGAAACATCATAAGATATCACTACTACACGGAATGTAAACTTGGCTACACAAGAACTGAATTACAAAATAGAACAGGGTGTCAAATGTAGAAAACCAACTTATGCTTGCTTAAGTGGAAAGGTTAGTTGGGGTGCTGCATAAAACCAGAGATTGAAATTAGCACAGATACCGTTCCATAAGCCAAATATGTAATAGACAAGAGCTACTCCTTGCTCAACGAAGTGGACTCAACACCCCACATTAAACGCCTAAGAATATACCAGACTAGTAATAATCTTAATACCTAAGGATTTATATGTCTCCGAAAGAGAATCAAGCGTGTGTACAGCGGCATAAACGCAGCAGTGATAGGATTGGTGAAGTTTGGTGAGCAAATGCAGACCCTTTGAAGTCATATTGCATGGTACCCATTCCATGGGTCTCAACTCTCCAGGTTTAAGGGATTCTTCCTTCAGCTAAAACATGCATGTGGAACCCAGAGTATGATCCACCATGTGATCGGAAAACGTGTTCAAATGTGTCTCAGTTTTCGTCCCCTGGTACTCGTGTTCAACATTCAAGACGCTTTACTAACACTCTGCCCACTTGGAGAGTCAGTGCCTTTAACCTCCTGTTTGGCCCAGTTTGCAATCTCTGTGGAAAATGAACAGGAATAGGGAGAACCAATGAGAGACTAGGTGGAGGTGTCTGGACGGGCAAATTTAACTCTCATTTCCCACCAGGAAGAGGAATTAACCAAAGGATCAGCATGCCATGCCGGAACCAAACTAGGGCCCGAAGCAATCCTGCGGTGTTGCGGCCAGCTCACAAGAAAGCGAGTTGAAGAAAGGAGCTCAGGGGCACTGTAATTCACAAACCTGCAGAGTTATAAATGACAGCTATCGTCCAAAAATATATTGAAGGAAGGCTGACAAGAGGACTTGAAAGCGGGGCAGAATTGCAGGAAACCGATTTCAGGAGGTAGACTGGAATTGCATGTAAAGCATAGGAAAAGAGGCAGAACGTCCACAATGATGCACTTGGCCAAAAAGGGCGTATGCGTTTTTTCCTGAATATATTCAGGAAAAAACGCATACGCACTTTTTGGCCAACCAAGCAAGTTTGCAAAGGAAATCTGCACTACAATGAAGTCTCACTGCCCCCCAGTCAAAAGGGCCATCTGAAAAAAGTGTAAAATCCAGAAAGGCAGGATAGGTCATGGAGAACTGGGAGCCTTGTTATGCTGATGGGCGGGATGTAAATTGCCAGCAGCCACTCTGGAGAAGTGTATGGTGTTTCCTGAAACATCTAAAAAACAAAGCAACAGAGCCTAGGGCACTTCCACTTATGGTCCTATAGCTTAGGGAAATTAAAATCAAAAAGACACAGCCACCCCAAAGTTTGGGCCGGCTCTGTTTACAAGAACCTCGTTTACGGTACAAGTTCAATATCACAGAAAGCGAAAAATGGATAAAGAAGTTGTGGTAATTACGTACAATGCAATATCACTCAGCAATGAAATCTATGTCATCAGGCCCGTAGCAGCATAATGAGTGGATTCAGGTACGATGATTATAAGTGAAATAAGTCACACAGAAAAAGAAACATCATAAGATATCACTACTACATGGAATGTAAACTTGGCTACACAGGAACTGAATTACAAAACAGAACAGGGTGTCAAATGTAGAAAACCAACTTATACTTGCTTAAGGGGAAAGGTGAGTTGGGGTGCTGCATAAAACCAGAGATTGAAATTAGCACAGATACCGTTCCATAAGCCAAATATGTAATAGACAAGAGCTACTCCTTGCTCAACGAAGTGGACTCAACACCCCATATTAAACGCCTAACAATATACCTGACTAGTAAGAATCTTAAAACCTATGGATTTATATGTCTCCGGAAGAGAATGAAGCGTGTGTACAGTGGCATAAACGCAGCAGTGATAGGATTGGTGAGGTTTGGTGAGCAAATGCAGACCCTTTGAAGTCATATTGCATGGTACCCATTCCATGGGTCTCAACTCTCCATGTTTAAGGGATTCTTCCTTCAGCTGAAACATGCATGTGGAACCAAGAGTATGATCCACCGTGTGATCGGGAAACGTGTTCAAATGTGTCTCAGTTTTCGTCCCCTGGTACTCGGGTGCAACATTCCAGACGCTTTACTAACACTCTCCCCACTTGGAGAGTCAGTGCCTTTAACCTCCTGTTTGGCCCAGTTTGCAATTTCTTCGGAAGATGAACAGCAATAAGGAGAAGCAATGGGAGACTATCTGTAGGTGTCTGGACGGGCAAATTTAACTCTCATTTCCCACCAGGAAGATAAATGAACCAAAGGCTCTGCGTGCCATGCTGGAACTAGATTAGGGCCTGAGGAGATCCTGCGGTGTTGCGGCCAGCTCACAAGAAAGCGAGTTGAAGAAAGCAGCTCAGGGGCACTGTAATTCAGAAACCTGCGGAGTTATAAATGACAGCTATCATCCAAAATTATACTGAAGTAAGGCTGCGATGAGGACTTGAATGCCGGGCAGAATTGCTGGAAACTGATTTCAGAACGTACACGGGAGTAGTTCTTAAAGCATAGGAAAAGAGACAGAACTTGGAAAATAATGCACTTGGCAAAAAAGGGCATATGTGTTTTATCCAGAGCTCTCATAACTGAGGGGAGGAGATTCCCAGCAGGCTCCAACTGCCACCTGAGGGCTCACATTGCCAAGGCAACGTGAGCATGCCAGGCAGGAGTTACCTCACAGCAGAGGTCCCACCTCACAGAAGGGTGAGAAACCCAGCCAACATCAGACTCTCACCAGAGGGCCCACATCACCAAGGGGATGGGAACCAGGCAGGAGTGTCTTCACATCAGTGGGGTCACATCATCAAAAGCTGAGGTACTCAGCACATGTGTCCTCAAACCAGAGGACCCACATCACCAAGGACCTCGGAGTGAGGCAGGCAGGAGTAACCTCACAACACTGGGCACATAGAATAAAAAAGTGAGGAATCCAGCAGTTGGAACCTCCCAGCAGGCGGCCCAGAGCACCGAGGCCATGAGATCCAGGCCACAGTGAACTCACAGAAGAGGGCCCATGTCATGAAACTGAGCAACCCAGCCATTGGAACCTCAGAGCAGGAGGCCCACATCCCCATGGGGATGGAATTCTGGTAGGAGTGTCCTCGCACCACTGAGAACGTATCAGAAAATTTGGGGCGACCAGCAGTTAGGGCCTGACGCCAGAGGACCCTCATCACCAAGGGAAGGAGGCTCCCAGCAGGCTCCAACTGCCACCAGAGGGCTGACGTCGCCAAGGCGATGTGTGCCAACCAGGCACGAATGACCTCACAGCAGAGGGCCCACCTCAGAGAAGTGTGACGAACCCAGTCAGGATCAGACTCGCACCAGAGGGCCCACATCACCAAATGGATTGGAACCAGGCAGGAGTGTCCTCACATGAGTAGGGCCACATCATCTAAAGGTGAGGAACCCAGAACATGTGGCTTCAAACCATAGGACACCCATCACCAAGGGGCTGGGAGTGAGGCAGGCAGGAGGAGCCTCATAACAGAGGGCCCAAAAATAAGAAAGGTGAGGAATCCAGCAGTTGGAACCTCCCAGCAGGCGGCCCAGAGCACAGAGGCTAGAGGAACCAGGCCAGAGTGAACTAACACCAGACAGCCCACATCATGAAACTGTGAGCAACCCAGACATTGGGACCTCAGAGCAGAAGGCCCACATCCCCATGGTGATGGGAACATGACAGGAGTGTCCTGGCATCACTGGGCTCACATCAGAAAACGTGGGGTGCTCAGAAGTTAGGGCCTGACGCTAGAGGGCACTCATCACCGAGAGGAGGAGGCTCCCAGCAGGCTCCAGCTGCCACCAGAGGGCCAACGTCGCCAAGGTGATGTGTGCCAGCCTGGCAGGAGTGACCTCACAGCAGAGGGCCCACCTCACAGAAGGGTGAGGAACACAGCCAGGATCAGACTCTCACCAGAGGGCCCACATCACCAAGGGGATGGGAACCAGGCAGGAGTGTCCCCACACCAGTGGGACAACATCATCGAAAGGTGAGGATCCCAGCACATGTGTCCTCAAACCAGAGGAACCACATCACCAAGGGGTTCGGAATGAGGCTGGCAGGACTGGCCTCACAACACAGGGTCCATAGAATATAAAAGTTGAGGAATCCAGCAGTTGGAACCTCCCAGCAAGTGGCCCAGAGCACCGAGGCTATGGGATCCAGGCCGCAGTGAACTCACAGCAGAGGGCCCACATCATGTTACTGTGAGCAAGCCAGCCGTTTTGACCTCAGAGCAGAAGGCCCATATCGCCATGGGGATGGGAACCTGGCAAGAGTCTCCTCACTCACTTGGCGCACATCAGAAAATGTGGGGAGCCCTGCAGTTATGGCCTAAGGCAAGAGGGCCCTCATCACTGAGGGAAGGAGGATCCCAGCACACTCCAACTGCCACCAGAGGGCCCACGTCGCCAAGGTGACCTGTGCCAGACAGGCATGATTGACCTCACAGCAGAGGGCCCACCTCACAGAAGGGTGAGGAACCCAGCCAGGATCAGACTCTCACCAGAGGGCCCACATCAGCAAGGGGATGGGAACCAGTCAGGACTGTCTTCCCTCCAGTGGGGTCACATCATCGAAAGGTGCGGAACCCAGCACATGTGGCCTCAAATCAGAGGACACATATCACAAAGGGAATGGGAGTGAGGCAGGCAGGAGTAGCCTAAAATCAGAGGGCCCAAAGAATAAGAAAGGTGAGGAATCCAGCAGTTGGAACCTCCCAGCAGGCGGCCCAGAGCACAGAAGCTATGGGATGCAGGCAGGAGTGAACTAATACCAGAGAGCCCACATCATGAAACTGTGAGCAACCCAGGCTTTGGGACCTCAGAGCAGAAGGCCCACACCCCAATGGGGATGTGAACCTGGCTGGAGTGTCCTCGCACCACTGGGCGCACATCACAAAATGTGGGGAGCCCAGCAGTAAGGCCTGATGCCAGAGGGCCCTCATCACCGAGGAGAGGAGGCTCCCAGCAGGCTCCAAGTGCCACCAGAGGGCTCATGTCCACAAGGCGAGGTGAGCAAGCCAGGCAGGAGTGACCTCACATCAGACGGCCCACCTCACAGATGGGTGAGGAACCCAGCCAGGATCAGACTCTCAACAGAGGGCCCACATCACCAAGGGGATGTGAACCAGGCAGGAGTCTCCTAAGACCATTGGTCCCACATCATCGAAAGGTGAGGAACCCAGCACATGTGGCCTCAAACCAGACGACACACATCACGAAGGGGATGGGAGTGAGGCAGGCAGGAGGATCCTCACAACAGAGGGCCCAAAAAATTAAAAAAGTGAGGAATCCAGCAGTTGGAACCTCCCAGCAGGCGGCCAAGAGCACAGAGGCTATGGGATCCAGGCTTCTGTGAACACCAGAGAGCCCACATCATGAAAATGTGAACAACCCAGCCGTTGGGACCTCAGAGCAGAAGGCCCACAACCCCATGGAGATGGGATCCTAAGAGGAGTGCCAAAGCATCACCGGGCTCCCTAAGAAAAGTTGGTGAGTCCAGCAGTTAGGGCCTGACGCAAGAGGGTCCTCATCACCGGGGGGAGGAGATTCCCAGCACGCTCCAACTGCCACCACACGGCTGACTTCACCAAGGCAATGTGTGCCAGCCATGCAGGAGTGACCTATCAGCAGAGGGTCTCCCTCACAGGTGGGTGAGGAACAAAGCCAGGAACAGACTCTCACCAGGGGGTCCACATAACCACGTGGATGAGAACCAAGCAGGAGTGTCCTCACACTAGTGGGGCCACATCATCGAAAGGTGAGGAACCCAGCAAAGGTGGCCACAAACCAGAGGACCCACATCACCAAGGGGTTGAGAGTGAGGTAGGTGTCTGGACGGGTATATTTAACACTCATTTCCCACCAGGAAGAGAAATTAACCAAAGGCTCAGCGTGCCCTGCCAGAAGCAGATTAGGGCCTGAAGCAGTCTTGCGGGTTTGCGGCCAGCTCACAAGAAAGCGAGTTGAAGAAAGGAGCTCAGGGGCCCTGTAATTCACAAACCTGGAGAGTTATAAATAACAGATAACGTCCAAAAATATATTGAAGTAAGGCTGCGAAGAGGACTTGAAAGCGGGGCAGAATTTCAGGAAACCGATTTCAGGAGGTAGACTGGAATTGCATTTAAAGCATAGGAAAAGAGGCAGAACATCGACAATGATGCACTTGGCAACAAAGGGCGTATGAGTTTGTTCCTGAATATATTCAGGAAAAAACACATATGCCCTTTTTGGCAAACCAAGCAAGCTTGCAATGGAAATCCGAACTACTATGAAGTGTCACTTCCCCCCGGTCTAAAGGGCCATCTGAGAAAAGTGTAAAATCCAGAAAGGCAAGACAGGCCATGGGGAAAAAGGAGCCTTGTTATGCTGATGGGCGGGATGTAAATTGCCAACAGCCACTCTGGAGAAGTGTATGGTGTTTCCTGATACATCTGAAAAACAAAGCAACAGAGTCTAGGGCATTTCCACTTATGGTCCTATAGCTTAGGGAAATTAAAATCAAAAAGACACAGCCACCCCAAAATTTGGGACGGCTCTGTTTACAGGAACCTCTTCTACAGTACGAGTTAAATATCCCAGAGAACAAATAATTGATAAAGAAGTTGCGGTACTTACGTACAACAGAATACCACTCAGCAATGAAATCTGTGTCACCAGGCCTGTACCAGCATAATGAGTGGATTGAGGCATGATGATTCTAAGTGAAATAAGTCACACAGAAAAAGAAACATCATAAGGTATCACTAATGCACGGAATGTAAACTTGGCTACACATGAACTGAATTACAAAACAGAACAGGGTCTCAAGATTAGAAAACCAACTTATGCTTGCTTAAAGGGAAAGGTGAGTTAAGGGGGTGCTGCATAAAACCAGAGATTGAAATTAGCACAGATACCGTTCCATAAGCCAAATATGTAATAGACAAGACCTACCCCCTGCTCAACGAAATGGACTCAACAATGAGGTATCACCTCACACCTGTTAGAATGGGCATCATCTGAAAATCTACAAACAACAAATGCTGGAAAGGGTGTGGAGAAAAGGAACCCTCTTCCACTATTGTTGGGAATATAAGTTGATACAGTCACTATGGAGAACAATATGGAGTTTCTTAAGAAACTAATAATAGAATTACCATATGATACAGTGATCCCAGGACTGGACATATACCCAGACAAAACCATAAATCAAAAAGAGACATTCACCGCAATGTTCATTGCATCACTATTTACAATATCGAGGTAATGGAAGCAACCTAAATGCCCACAGACAGACGAATGCATAAAGATGTGGTACATATATAAAATGGAATATTACTAAGCCATGAAAGGAATGAAATTGGGTCATTTGTAGAGACATCGATGGATCTAGAGACTGTCATACAGAGTGAAGTAAGTCAGAAAGAGAAAAACAAATCTTGTATATTCATGCATATATGTGGAACCTAGAAAAACTGTACAGATTAACCGTTTTGCAAGGCATAAATAGAGCAACAGATGTAGACAACAATCGTATGGACAACAAGGGGGGAAAGCTCTTGGAGGGGTGGTGGTGGGAGGAGTTGAGAGATTGGGATTGGCATGTAAACATTTATATGTATAAAATAGATAACCAATGAGAACCTGCTGTATAAAAATATAAAATAAAATTCAAAATTAAAAAGAAATAAAATTTAAAAAATAAAACAGAAAAAACAATTATTCCCTTCACATACATTTATATGAATAAATTATTTCCATGCTTATATCTGTAAATACAAAAAAGAGGAATAAAATCTACCTTGAACCAAAAACAAAAAAGAGAAAAAAAAAAACAGAACCCACCAGTTACTCAGAGGAAAACCGTATCAGGGCACTTGCTCCAGTTGTAAACAATTCTGAAGTTGGTCAGTGGTGGGGAATCGTCTCCCATTCAGCCAGCAGCCCCCACACAACAAGCGTCCTCATTGCAAAGCTGGGGCACCGTGCCGAGACATCTGTGAGTAAACGTGAGCTGAGCCCCAGGCCAGTTGCTGCTGAACTGTTCCCGCCCTTCCCAGGTAAAACACCTGAATATATACAAGGACTTGAAAACCTAGAGGAAGGGCCATGGAGCCACACGAGTGACAGCATGCCAGCTGACTTGGTGCCTGCAGGCCAGCCAGGATGGTCCTGGCCCTGGGTGCTCTTCTGGAAGATTTCCATTTCCCTGCCTGAGATACCCGTCCTGTCCCTGCCCCCACTGCTTTTTTCCTTCCTCACCTCTGCCCAGGGAGAAATTCCAGCAGCAGGTATGGGTGACACATCCTCTTCTTTAGCAGGTGGCAGCCTGGCAACTGCTGCAGAAAGTCCAGCAGAGCCCCACTCACACTGGGCCACCCACAAAGCCGTGGCCTCTCACTCCCTCCCACCAGCCCAGCCCCGAGACTGCTGACAGGGCAGAGAAAATGGCGTCAGGCACAGCTGCAGGGGCTTTTGCTGCCTGGAGTGGTATTTATATTGATCTCAACCCAGGCACACCTGGGGAGGGCTGGCCGGCATGGTAAGGTTGCCCAGGTCAGCCAATCATCACCCCTCAGGGGCTCACAGTTGCAGAAAATGGAACTTGCTGAACCGGCCAGGTCCAAGGAACAGGTGTGGGCTCCTGAGAGTCAGGATAGACAAGGGGCTGCAGCTTTGGCTTGTTTTCTAATCATTTTATCTGGCCCATGAGTGGGAGACAACTTCAAGAAAACCCTCTCCTAATGAGAGGAACCCAGGAGTCAGGGAGAGGAGGGGTGGGTGGTGGTTGGAGACAGAGGCCTGGTGCCCTGGGTGCAGTGGAAGTCTCTGGAAGACCAGGTGGAGGGAGGCCACACAGAGTGATGCCCAGGGTCACAGACCTGTCGGAGCTGCTGTTTGTTAGTTCAAGTCCTGCTCTGAGGTGCTCTGTGTCAGCTCTGAGCGACAGGTGAGCTGGGGGTGCTCTTCAATGAGGGCTATGTGCACGGTTCCTGTGTGCCCAGCCCTGCCATGGTACCTGCAAGGGTAGCTCTGTATCCTGGGAGGGGCCTGACCATGAGAGCCCCGTGGGCTGGGTTGGGGGTGGGGTACCTGCCCAGGAGAGCTCCATATCCTGGGATTGGCCTGACCACGAGAGCCCCATGGGCTGCTGGGGACCTGGTAAAGGATGTCAGGACAGTCAGTGAAGCCACCGAGGATATACCTCCAGTTGCTCCTGATTCCTACACCCTGCTGGTCATTCTACCAACCACCAGGACATGGTATTCTGTATTAGTCTTCAATGATGCCTTCTTTTGTATTCCATTAGTCCCAGAGTCACAAGAAATTTTGGCTTGTGAGTGGCAGGACTCAACATACAACTAAAACAATACTTCCGGGCCGTCTTGCCCCAAGGGTTCAAAAATTCCCACACCATCTTTGGGGAAAGCTTAGCTAAAGACCGAAAAGTTCTACCTCTGGAAAAGGAAACCCTCCTTCAATATGCAGACGACATTCTGATCGCCAGCCCTACTAAGGAGGCCTCTGAACTACCAAGCCAATAAAGGATAGAAGTTGTCCAAGAAAAAGCTCAAATATCACAGACTGCAGTGACCTGCCTGGGCTTCATTCTCACACAAGGTCAGAGAAGCCCATCCCAGGAAAGGGAAGAAACCATTTGCAGCCTTACCCCTTTCTAAAACTAGAAGACAGCTTAGGGGTTCCTGGGGAGGCCAGGGTTTGCTGCTTCTGGATCCCTAACTACAGTCTACTAGCTGGGCCTCTATATGAAACACTGAAAGGAAAAGATGATGATCCTTTTGAACAGAATCCAGAAGTGGCCTTTCAAGAATGGAAAGAGCAGTCAATTCAGACCCTTGCCCTGGAACTCCCTAATTGAGCTAAACCCTTTGACCTTTCCATTCCCGGTGAAAGGTGAATCGCCATTGGAGAATTAGTGCAAAAACTGGGACCACTTGAAATGGAACAACGCAAGAATGCCATCCAGGTAGGATAAACTACAGTCACCAAGGGGCTTGGCCCACTGCCACATCTGGCCAAGATACTGGCGGTATCTAAAAACCTGGAAATCAGCAGCCCAAAAGGCCACCTCCCTCCTAAGGGAAAAGGACCCCACGTGGTGATCCTAATCACCAACCATGCCCTGAAGTTGCAGGGTTCGCTCCGTGGGCACACCGACCTCGAGTGAGGAGGCCCTCCAACTCCAACATCCAGAGAGATAACCGGGGGCAACAGGGCACCATGACGACTCGTGTGAACATCACTTGACCTGGAGTTTCTCTCATAAAACAACAATAGTGTGTCCCGAAGGAGTAGACTACTGCTTGCAGGACTTCCTGCACCCGGAGGGGAGCTAATAATCTTGGCGGGGGAACCGTATATCACACTGTCACCATAGAAAAGCCTACAGACACCGTGATGATGGTGGCCAATAAGACCGGCTGGACTCCTGTTTACTTCAAAAGGCTGTTGACTCAGTGGCCATCATGGTCCTTGATCACCACTGACCCTGGACTGTCTGGGAGTTGAGCGGGCAGGGCTCTGACACCTGGTGCTGTTTTTACGTTAATTCAGGGGCCTAATTGAAGAAAGAGCAGACTACTGGTCAGAGCATCTAGGCTGGCAGAAACGGTCAGCCTAAGGTGGCCGAACAAATGTGGGGTGGGGTGAAACCGGCCCCCACAGCGTCTCTGCACATCTCTTTCCTGGACCCTTAAAGGTCATTAGAATCTATAACACTTCCAATGCTGGTGCTCAGGCGGACGAGCAGGGAGGCAGGGGTCCTGGGGCCAATAAACGTCACCTGGAGGCTGCTGGGGAGAAGTTCTGACCCTCGTCCCCTGGTATGAGGGCTCCCAACTCAGCACTCAGCAGTTACAGAAGAAGGGTCTGCACCCTCAGCACTCCAAGAATGAGGAACGGGACAAAAGGCAGAGGAGGGGTTTGTCCCCAGCAAAGCCCATTAAAAATCCCTGGGAGATAAAAATAGAATGTGGGCAATAAAGTCAAGTCTGACCTTTTTTATCCTTTGTGCTTTGTCTAATTTCACGTGCTCCTAGGGTCCCGCATGCAGAGGTTCCACACCCGGCACTTCAGACCAGATTTCCTGGTGCAGAATGGCTGGGTCGACACCTCAGCTCCTGGGGCCCAGTGCAGACTCCGAGATATAGAGCCTGAGCTGCAGCCAACCCGGCCCTTGAGAGCTCCGCCCCCTCCCTCTCACTGACTCTGACAGGATCTCTACACAGCAGCCCAGCCCACAGCCCACGGGGTAGTGCATGCTCTCACCTCTCCATTCTCTGATGAAAATATAAAGTTTCCTTTGCTTGGGAACCAAACTCAGTCTCGATCTGTTGGCCCCAATGACACTGGGCAGGGGGACCCTTGTTGGGGTCCACTCTGGAGGATCAGTAACAGAAATTGAGACTATTGTAACTTCAATGAACAGATGTGTGAGCCAAACTGTAGTTAACATAGAACAGTTTATAAGGCTCGGGTAAAATAAGATGTTTCTAACACTTCCATTTGATATTTCCATCACTTTATTATAAGCAAGTTCAGTGAAAAGGTTTGTCTTATTTGTCAGGTCAATATTAGAGAAATGAAGTGATTTCTTTCCAAGGATGTACATCTAATAATCTTGGTTAAAGCTTCAATCTTGTTTTAAATGCTTTTCCATTGAAAATGATACCTCTCTTTCAGCTCCCCCATTTCTGAGAAGTATAAAATCTTATAATTTATTATTACCAAAGGGGAAAGGTGGGAGGAGGGATAAATTAACAGTTTGGAATTAACACATACACACTGCTATGTATAAAATAGATCATCAACAAGGAACTACTGTATAGCACAGGGAACTACACTCAATATTGTGCAATAACCTATAAGGGGAAATAATCGGAAAAAGAATAGATATTTTTATTGACATCATCTATCAATGACAGTTAAAGTGTAACCTAAGGGAAGCCGGTGGTGAGTGCTTCTGACCCTGAAGACTTCAGTCATCTAAAGTTTGGACTCTGCCTACTTCCCAAGGCCCTTAATGAACATATGTGTAGCCGTAGCTTAAAAAACTCCCCAGTTTGGGTTTCGGGGAGACACTGATTTTGAAAAAGCCCTGGTGTTCTCCTTACATGAATGGGACTCTTCCTACTGCTAAAACATGTCTGTCACACCCAGAGGATGGTATACCGTCTGATCGGGAAGAGTTTGGAAAAGGCATCTCATCTCCTCATCTCCTGGTGCTCGGGTTCACCCCTCCAGCGTCTTTACTAACAGTCTCCCCACTTGGAGATGTCAACACTGTCAACATCCTGTTGCGTACAGTTTGGAATTTGTCCAGAGGATGAAGCGGAAGGATGAGGAACAATGAGAGACAAGTCCTAGGTGTTCAGACAGGCACATGTCACTCTAATTTCCAATCAGGAAGATGAATTGACCAAAGGCTAGGGTTGCCCATGGAAACAGTATAGGGCTTGAGGAAATCCCACTGCTTTGTGGCCAGTTCCCATAAACACAAGTTGAACAATGGAACTCAGGGGCAGTAAAATTCACGAAACTGCAGAGTTGAAAATATCTATCACTGAAAAATGTCTTGAGGAAAGTCAAAGAAAAGGATTGGCAAGCAAGGGAGAATGGCAGGAAAGGGATTTGAGGAGGTAGAAAGGATTCGCCATTAAGCACAAGAAAAGGGGCTGAACATTTCCGACATTGCAGTTGGCCAAAAAGGCTGTATGCGTTTTTTTCTGTATATATTCAAGAAAAGGGCATACACTTTTTTAGCCAACCAAACAGGTGGGCACTGGAAATCAATACTACAAAAGATATCACTTCGCATCAGTCAGAAGAGCCATCCTCATAAAGTGTAAACGCCAGAAATGCAGGACAGGGCAAGGAGAAGAGGGAGCCCTGTGAGGCTTATAGTGGAAATGTATATTGCCAACGGCCATTCTGGAGAAGTGTATTGTGTTTACTAAAGCATCTAAAAAATGAGCTACAGAGCATAGGGCACTTGCACTCATGGGCGTATATCTTGGGAAAAACAAAAATCGAGAGGACACAGGCACCCCAATGTTTACTGCCTCTCTGTTTAAAAGATCCTCGACTAGGATATAACTTAAATGTCTCTGGAGGGAAAAAATGGATAGAGATGTGGTACTTATGTAGAGTGGAATATTACTCAGCCTGGAAATCAATGAAATATGGCCAGTTGTAACAACTCCGGAGGAGTTACGTATGATCATTCTAAGTGACATAATTCAAAAAGAAAAAAACACATATCATAAGATATCACTTAAAGGTGGAATCCAAAATGGCTACACATGAAATAAATTACAAAACAAAAACATAGTCAAATATGTAGAAAACACGCGTAAGGCTGCTAAACGGGAAAGGTGGGGAGGGGTGAGGCATCATCCAGGAGGTTGAAATTAGCAAAGATACCATTCCAAATACCAAACTGATAATCAACAAGGCCTACACGGTAGCTAAAAGAACTGCACTCAGCACACTCAAGTCACCGGAAAAGAATATCTATGACTGGTAAGAATCTGAAAAAGAATTTATTGATGTCTCTCTGTACGTGAATCAAGTGGATGTACAGCAGCAAGAAACAGAGCTTTGAAAATCAGCTGTAACCAATATAGTAATAAATTGAAAAAAATAAACGACAGAGAGACAGAGAAAACCTCTTACAACTTTTCCTCAGGGACGGTGATGCAACATGGATTGAACACATCTAGACCCACAGCAGGATGAGACATAAGGCTGGAAACTGTTCGCGCTAAGAGAAATGTGAGGTTGGGTGAGGAAATGCACACCCTTTAAAGTAATACTACCTGGTACCCATTCAATGGGTCCCAAATCTGCAGAATCAAGGAATCTTCCTACAGCTAAAACATGCATGGAAAACCCAGAGGACTGTACACCATGTGATCGGGAAACGTGTTCAAATGTGTCTCGTTTTCGTCCCCTGGTACTCGGGTGCAACATTCCAGATGCTTTACTAACACTCTCCCCACTTGGAGAGTCAGTGCCTTTAACCTCCTGTTTGGCCCAGTTTGTAATTTCTGTGGAAAATGAACAGGAATAGGGAGAACGAAAGAGAGACTAGCTGGAGGTGTCTGGACGGGCAAATTTAACTCTCATTTCCCACCAGGAAGAGGAATTAACCAAAGGCTCATCGTGCCGTGCCGGAACTACACTAGGGCCTGAAGCAATCCTGCGGTGTTGCGGCCAGCTCACAAGAAAGCGAGTTGAAGAAAGGAGCTCAGGGGCACTGTAATTCACAAACCTGCAGAGTTATAAATGACAGCTATCGTCCAAAAATATATTGAAGTAAGGCTGCCAAGAGGACTTGAAAGCGGGGCAGAATTGCAGGAAATCGATTTCAGGAGGTAGACTGGAATTGCATGTAAAGCATAGGAAAAGAGGCAGAACGTCCACAATGATGCACTTGGCCAAAAAGGGCGTATGCGTTTTTTCCTGAATATATTCAGGAAAAAACGCATACGCCCTTTTTGGCCAACCAAGCAAGCTTGCAAAGGATATCTGCACTACAATGAAGTCTCACTGCCCCCCGGTCAAAAGGGCCATCTGAAAAAAGTGTAAAATCCAGAAAGGCAGGACAGGCCATGGAGAACTGGGAGCCTTGTTATGCTGATGGGCGGGATGTAAATTGCCAACAGCCACTCTGGAGAAGTGTATGGTGTTTCCTGAAACATCTAAAAAACAAAGCAACAGAGCCTAGGGCACTTCCACTTATGGTCCTATAGCTTAGGGAAATTAAAATCAAAAAGACACAGCCTCCCCAAACTTTGGGACGGCTCTGTTTACAAGAACCTCGTTTACTGTACAAGTTCAATATCACAGAAAGCGAAAAATGGATACAGAATTTGTGGTACTTACGTACAATGCAATATCACTCAGCAATGAAATCTATGTCATCAGGCCCGTAGCAGCATAATGAGTGGATTCAGGTATGATGATTCTAAGTGAAATAAGTCACACAGAAAAAGAAACATCATAAGATATCACTACTACACGGAATGTAAACTTGGCTACAAAGGAACTGAATTACAAAACAGAACAGGGTGTCAAATGTAGAAAACCAACTTATGCTTGCTTAAGGGGAAAGGTGAGTTGGGGTGCTGCATGAAACCAGAGATTGAAATTAGCACAGATACCGCTCCATAAGCCACATATGTAATAGACAACAGCTACACCTTGCTCAACGAAGTGGACTCAACACCCCATATTAAACGCCTAAGAATATACTTGACTAGAAATAATCTTAAAACCTACGGATTTATATGTCTCCGAAAGAGAATCAAGCGTGTGTACAGCGGCATAAACGCAGCAGTGATAGGACTGGTGAGGTTCGGTGAGCAAATGCAGACCCTTTGAAGTCATATTGCATGGTACCCATTCCATGGGTCTCAACTCTCCAAGTTTAAGGGATTCTTCCTTCAGCTAAAACATGCATGTGGAACACAGAGTATGATCCACCATGTGATCAGGAAACGTGTTCAAATGTGTCTCAGTTTTCGTCCCCTGGTACTCGGGTGCAACACTCCAGACGCTTTACTAACACTCTCTCCACTTGGAGAGTCAGTGCCTTTAACCTCCTGTATGGCCCAGTTTGCAATTTCTGCGGAAAATGTACAGGAATAGGGAGAACGAATGATAAACTAGCTGGAGGTGTCTGGACGGGCAAATTTAACTCTCATTTCCCACCAGGAAGAGGAATTAACCAAAGGCTCAGCGTGCCGCGCCGGATCCACACTAGGGCCTGAAGCAATCCTGTGGTGTTGCGGCCAGCTCACAAAAAAGCGAGTTGAAGAAAGGAGCTCAGGGGCACTGTAATTCACAAACCTGCAGAGTTATAAATGACAGCTATCGTCCAAAAATATATTGAAGTAAGGCTGCCAAGAGGACTTGAAAGCGGGGCAGAATTGCAGGAAATCGATTTCAGGAGGTACACTGGAATTGCATGTAAAGCATAGGAAAAGAGGCAGAACGTCCACAATGATGCACTTGGCCAAAAAGGGCGTATGCGTTTTTTCCTGAATATATTCAGGAAAAAACGCATACGCCCTTTTTGGCCAACCAAGCAAGCTTGCAAAGGATATCTGCACTACAATGAAGTCTCACTGCCCCCCGGTCAAAAGGGCCATCTGAAAAAAGTGTAAAATCCAGAAAGGCAGGACAGGCCATGGAGAACTGGGAGCCTTGTTATGCTGGTGGGCGGGATGTAAATTGCCAACAGCCACTCTGGAGAAGTGTATGGTGTTTCCTGAAACATCTAAAAAACAAAGCAACAGAACCTAGGGCACTTCCACTTATGGTCCTATAGCTTAGGGAAATTAAAATCAAAAAGACACAGTCACCCCAAAGTTTGGGACGGCTCTGTTTACAAGAACCTCGTTTACGGTACAAGTTCAATATCACAGAAAGCGAAAAATGGATAAAGAAGTTGTGGTACTTACGTACAATGCAATATCACTCAGCAATGAAATCTATGTCATCAGGCCCGTAGCAGCATAATGAGTGGATTCAGGTATGATGATTCTAAGTGAAATAAGTCACACAGAAAAAGAAACACCATAAGATATCACTACTACACAGAAGGTAAACTTGGCTACACAAGAACTGAATTACAAAACAGAACAGGGTCTCAAATGTAGAAAACCAACTTATGCTTGCTTAAGGGGAAAGGTGAGTTGGGGTGCTGCATGAAACCAGAGATTGAAATTAGCACAGATACCGTTCCATAAGCCAAATATGTAATAGACAAGAGCTACTCCTTGCTCAACGAAGTGGACTCAACACCCCATATTAAACGCTTAAGAATACACCTGATTAGAAATAATCTTAAAACCTACGGATTTATATGTCTCCGAAAGAGAATCAAGCGTGTGTACAGCGGCATAAACGCAGCAGTGATAGGATTGGTGAGGTTCGGTGAGCAAATGCAGACCCTTTGAAGTCATATTGCATGGTACCCATTCCATGGGTCTCAACTCTCCAAGTTTAAGGGATTCTTCCTTCAGCTAAAACATGCATGTGGAACACAGATTATGATCCACCGTGTGATCAGGAAACGTGTTCAAATGTGTCTCAGTTTTCGTCCCCTGGTACTCGGGTGCAACACTCCAGACGCTTTACTAACACTCTCCCCACTTGGAGAGTCAGTGCCTTTAACCTCCTGTATGGCCCAGTTTGCAGTTTCTGCGGAAAATGAACAGGAATAGGGAGAACCAATGAGAAACTAGCTGGAGGTGTCTGGACGGGCAAATTTAACTCTCATTTCCCACCAGGAAGAGGAATTAACCAAAGGCTCAGCGTGCCGTGCCGGAACTACACTAGGGCCTGAAGCAATCCTGCGGTGTTGCGGCCAGCTCACAAGAAAACGAGTTGAAGAAAGGAGCTCAGGGGCACTGTAATTCACAAACCTGCAGAGTTATAAATGACAGCTATCGTCCAAAAATATATTGAAGTAAGGCTGCCAAGAGGACTTGAAAGCGGGGCAGAATTGCAGGAAATCGATTTCAGGGGGTACACTGGAATTGCATGTAAAGCATAGGAAAAGAGGCAGAACGTCCACAATGATGCACTTGGCCAAAAAGGGCGTATGCGTTTTTTCCTGAATATATTCAGGAAAAAACGCATACGCCCTTTTTGGCCAACCAAGCAAGCTTGCAAAGGAAATCTGCACTACAATGAAGTCTCACTGCCCCCCGGTCAAAAGGGCCATCTGAAAAAAGTGTAAAATCCAGAAAGGCAGGACAGGCCATGGAGAACTGTGAGCCTTGTTATGCTGGTGGGCGGGATGTAAATTGCCAACAGCCACTCTGGAGAAGTGTATGGTGTTTCCTGAAACATCTAAAAAACAAAGCAACAGAGCCTAGGGCACTTCCACTTATGGTCCTATAGCTTAGGGAAATTAAAATCAAAAAGACACAGCCACCCCAAAGGTTGGGACGGCTCTGTTTACAAGAACCTCGTTTACGGTACAAGTTCAATAACACAGAAAGCAAAAAATGGATAAAGAAGTTGTGGTACTTACGTACAATGCAATATCACTCAGCAATGAAATCTATGTCATCAGGCCCGTAGCAGCATAATGAGTGGATTCAGGTACGATGATTCTAAGTGAAATAAGTCACATAGAAAAAGAAACATCATAAGATATCACTACTACACGGAATGTAAACTTGGCTACACAGGAACTGAATTACAAAACAGAACAGGGTGTCAAATGTAGAAAACCAACTAATGCTTGCTTAAGGGGAAAGGTGAGTTGGGGTGCTGCATGAAACCAGAGATTGAAATTAGCACAGATACCGATCCATAAGCCAAATATGCAATAGACAAGAGCTACTCCTTGCTGAACGAAGTGGACTCAACACCCCATATTAAACGCCTAAGAATATACCTGACTAGAAATAATCTTAAAACCTACGGATATATATATCTCCGAAAGAGAATCAAGCGTGTGTACAGCGGCATAAACACAGCTGTGATAGGATTGGTGAGGTTCGGTGAACAAATGCAGACCCTTTGAAGTCATATTGCATGGTACCCATTCCATGGGTCTCAACTCTCCAGGTTTAAGGGATTCTTCCTTCAGCTAAAACATCCATGTGGAACCCAAAGTATGATCCACCGTGTGATCGGGAAACGTGTTCAAATGTGTCTCGTTTTCGTCCCTGGTACTCGGGTGCAACATTCCAGATGCTTTACTAACACTCTCCCCACTTGGAGAGTCAGTGCCTTTAACCTCCTGTATGGCCCAGTTTGTAATTTCTGTGAAAAATGAACAGGAATAGGGAGAACGAAAGAGAGACTATCTGGAGGTGTCTGGACGGGCAAATTTAACTCTCATTTCCCACCAGGAAGAGGAATTAACCAAAGGCTCAGCGTGCCGTGCCGGAACTACACTAGGGCCTGAAGCAATCCTGCGGTGTTGCGGCCAGCTCACAAGAAAGCGAGTTGAAGAAACGAGCTCAGGGGCACTGTAATTCACAAACCTGCAGAGTTATAAATGACAGCTATCGTCCAAAAATATATTGAAGTAAGGCTGCCAAGAGGACTTGAAAGCGGGTCAGAATTGCAGGAAATCGATTTCAGGGGGTACACTGGAATTGCATGTAAAGCATAGGAAAAGAGGCAGAACGTCCACAATGATGCACTTGGCCAAAAAGGGCGTATGCGTTTTTTCCTGAATATATTCAGGAAAAAACGCATACGCCCTTTTTGGCCAACCAAGCAAGCTTGCAAAGGAAATCTGCACTACAATGAAGTCTCACTGCCCCCCGGTCAAAAGGGCCATCTGAAAAAAGTGTAAAATCCAGAAAGGTAGGACAGGCCATGGAGAAATGGGAGCCTTGTTATGCTGGTGGGCGGGATGTAAATTGCCAACAGCCACTCTGGAGAAGTGTACGGTGTTTCCTGAAACATCTAAAAAACAAAGCAATAGAGCCTAGGGCACTTCCACTTATGGTCCTATAGCTTAGGGAAATTAAAATAAAAAAGACACAGCCACCCCAAAGTTTGGGACGGCTCTGTTTACAAGAACCTCGTTTACGGTACAAGTTCAATATCACAGAAAGCGAAAAATGGATAAAGAAGTTGTGGTACTTACGTACAATGCAATATCACTCAGCAATGAAATCTATGTCATCAGGCCCGTAGCAGCATAATGAGTGGATTCAGGTATGATGATTCTAAGTGAAATAAGTCACACAGGAAAAGAAACACCATAAGATATCACTACTACATGGAAGGTAAACTTGGCTACACAAGAACTGAATTACAAAACAGAACAGGGTCTCAAATATAGAAAACCAACTTATGCTTGCTTAAGGGGAAAGGTGAGTTGGGGTGCTGCATGAAACCAGAGATTGAAATTAGCACAGATACCGTTCCATAAGCCAAATATGTAATAGACAAGAGCTACTCCTTGCTCAACGAAGTGGACTCAACACCCCATATTAAACGCTTAAGAATACACCTGACTAGAAATAATCTTAAAAACTACGGATTTATATGTCTCCGAAAGAGAATCAAGCGTGTGTACAGCGGCATAAACGCAGCAGTGATAGGATTGGTGAGGTTCGGTGAGCAAATGCAGACCCTTTGAAGTCATATTGCATGGTACCCATTCAATGGGTCTCAACTCTCCAAGTTTAAGGGATTCTTCCTTCAGCTGAAACATGCATGTGGAACACAGAGTATGATCCACCGTGTGATCAGGAAACGTGTTCACATGTGTCTCAGTTTTCGTCCCCTGGTACTCGGGTGCAACATTCAAGACGCTTTACTAACACTCTCCCCACTTGGAGAGTCAGTGCCTTTAAACTCCTATTTGGCCCAGTTTGCAATTTCTGCGGAAAATGTACAGGAATAGGGAGAACCAATGAGAGACTAGCTTGAGGTGTCTGGACGGGCAAATTTAACTCTCATTTCCCACCAGGAAGAGGAATTAACGAAAGGTTCAGCGTGCCGTGCCGGAACCACACTAGGGCCTGAAGCAATCCTGCGGTGTTGCGGCCAGCTCACAAGAAAGCGAGTTGAAGAAAGGAGCTCAGGGGCACTGTAATTCACAAACCTGCAGAGTTATAAAGGACAGCTATCGTCCAAAAATATATTGAAGTAAGGCTGCCAAGAGGACTTGAAAGCGGGGCAGAATTGCAGGAAACCGATTTCAGGAGGTAGACGGGAATTGCATGTACAGCATAGGAAAAGAGGCAGAACGTCCACAATGATGCACTTGGCCAAAAAGGGCGTATGCGTTTTTTCCTGAATATATTCAGGAAAAAACGCATACGCCCTTTTTGGCCAACCAAGCAAGCTTGCAAAGGAAATCTGCACTACAATGAAGTCTCACTGCCCCACGGTCAAATGGGCCATCTGAAAAAAGTGTAAAATCCAGAAAGGCAGGACAGGCCATGGAGAACTGGGAGCCTTGTTATGCCGGTGGGCGGGATGTAAATTGCCAACAGCCACTCTGGAGAAGTGTATGGTGTTTCCTGAAACATCTAAAAAACAAAGCAACAGAGCCTAGGGCACTTCCACTTATGGTCCTATAGCTTAGGGAAATTAAAATCAGAAAGACACAGCCACCCCAAAGTTTGGGCCGGCTCTGTTTACAAGAACCTCGTTTACGGTACAAGTTCAATATCACAGAAAGCGAAAAATGGATAAAGAAGTTGTGGTACTTACGTACAATGCAATATCACTCAGCAATGAAATCTATGTCATCAGGCCCGTCGCAGCATAATGAGTGGATTTAGGTACGATGATTCTAAGTGAAATAAGTCACACAGGAAAAGAAAGATCATAAGATATCACTACTACACGGAATGTAAACTTGGCTACACAGGAACTGAATTACAAAACAGAACAGGGTCTCAAATGTAGAAAACCAACTTATGCTTGCTTAAGGGGAAAGGTGAGTTGGGGTGCTGCATGAAACCAGAGATTGAAATTAGCACAGATACCGTGCCATAAGCCAAATATGTAATAGACAAGAGCTACTCCTTGCTAAACTAAGTGTACTCAACACCCCATATTAAACGCCTAAGAATACACCTGACTAGTAAGAATCTTAAAACCTGTGGATTTATATGTCTCCGAAAGAGAATCAAACGTGTGTACGGCGGCATAAACGCAGCAGTGATAGGATTGGTGAGGTTCGGTGAGCAAATGCAGACCCTTTGAAGTCATATTGCATGGTACCCATTCCATGGGTCTCAACTCTCCAGGTTTAAGGGATTCTTCCTTCAGCTAAAACATGCATGTGGAACCCAGAGTATGATCCACCGTGTGATCGGGAAATGTGTTCAAATGTGTCTCAGTTTTCGTCCCCTGGTACTCGGGTGCAACATTCAAGACGCTTTACTAACACTCTCCCCACTTGGAGAGTCAGTGCCTTTAAACTCCTGTTTGGCCCAGTTTGCAATTTCTGCGGAAAATGTACAGGAATAGGGAGAACCAATGAGAGACTAGCTGGAGGTGTCTGGACGGGCAAATTTAACTCTCATTTCCCACCAGGAAGAGGAATTAACCAAAGGTTCAGCGTGCCGTGCCGGAACCACACTAGGGCCTGAAGCAATCCTGCGGTGTTGCGGCCAGCTCACAAGAAAGCGAGTTGAAGAAAGGAGCTCAGGGGCACTGTAATTCACAAACCTGCAGAGTTATAAATGACAGCTAACGTCCAAAAATATATTGAAGTAAGGCTGCCAAGATAACTTGAAAGCGGGGCAGAATTGCAGGAAACCGATTTCAGGAGGTAGACGGGAATTGCATGTAAAGCATAGGAAAAGAGGCAGAACGTCCACAATGATGCACTTGGCCAAAAAGGGCGTATGCGTTTTTTCCTGAATATATTCAGGAAAAAACGCATACGCCCTTTTTGGCCAACCAAGAAAGCTTGCAAAGGAAATCTGCACTACAATGAAGTCTCACTGCCCCACGGTCAAAAGGGTCATCTGAAAAAAGTGTAAAATCCAGAAAGGCAGGACGGGCCATGGAGAACTGGGAGTCTTGTTATGCTGGTGGGCGGGATGTAAATTGCCAACAGCCACTCTGGAGAAGTGTATGGTGTTTCCTGAAACATCTAAAAAACTAAGCAACAGAGCCTAGGGCACTTCCACTTATGGTCCTATAGCTTACGGAAATTAAAATCAAAAAGACAAAGCCACCCCAAAGTTTGGGACGGCTCTGTTTACAAGAACCTCGTTTACGGTACAAGTTCAATATCACAGAAAGCAAAAAATGGATAAAAAAGTTGTGGTACTTACGTACAATGCAATATCACTCAGCAATGAAATCTATGTCATCAGGCCCGTTGCAGATAATGAGTGGATTCAGGTGTGATGATTCTAAGTGAAATAAGTCACACAGAAAAAGAAACACCAGAAGATATCACTACTACACGGAAGGTAAACTTGGCTACACAAGAACTGAATTACAAAACAGAACAGGGTCTCAAATGTAGAAAACCAACTTATGCTTGATTGAGGGCAAAGGTGAGTTGGGGTGCTGCATGAAACCAGAGATTGAAATTAGCACAGATACCGTTCCATAAGCCAAATATGTAATAGACAAGAGCTACTCCTTGCTCAACGCAGTGGACTCAACACCCCATATTAAACGCCTAAGAATATACCTGACTAGAAATAATCTTAAAACCTACGGATTTATGTCTCCGAAAGAGAATCAAGCCTGTGTACGGCTGCTTAAACGCAGCAGTGATAGGATTGTTGAGGTTCGGTGAGCAAATGCAGACCCTTTGAAGTCATACGGCATGGTACCCATTCCATGGGTCTCAACTCTCCAGGTTTAAGGGATTCTTCCTTCAGCTGAAACATGCATGTGGAACACAGAGTATGATCCACCGTGTGATCAGGAAACGTGTTCAAATGTGTCTCAGTTTTCGTCCCCTGGTACTCGGGTGCAACATTCAAGACGCTTTACTAACACTCTCCCCACTTGGAGAGTCAGTGCCTTTAAACTCCTGTTTGGCCCAGTTTGCAATTTCTGCGGAAAATGTACAGGAATAGGGAGAACCAATGAGAGACTAGCTGGAGGTGTGTGGACGGGCAAATTTAACTCTCATTTCCCACCAGGAAGAGGAATTAACCAAATGCTCAGCATGCCGTGCCAGAACCACACTAGGGCCTGAAGCAATCCTGCGGTGTTGCGGCCAGCTCACAAGAAAGCGAGTTGAAGAAAGGAGCTCAGGGGTACTGTAATTCACAAACCTGCAGAGTTATAAATGACAGCTATCGTCCAAAAATATATTGAAGTAAGGCTGCCAAGAGGACTTGAAAGCGGGGCAGAATTGCAGGAAACCGATTTCAGGAGGTAGACGGGAATTGCATGTAAAGCATAGGAAAAGAGGCAGAACGTCCACAATGATGCACTTGGCCAAAAAGGGCGTATGCGTTTTTTCCTGAATATATTCAGGAAAAAACGCATACGCCCTTTTTGGCCAACCAAGCAAGCTTGCAAAGGAAATCTGCACTACAATGAAGTCTCACTGCCCCCCGGTCAAAAGGGCCATCTGAAAAAAGTGTAAAATCCAGAAAGGCAGGACAGGCCATGGAGAACTGGGAGCCTTGTTATGCTGGTGGGCGGGATGTAAACTGCCAACAGCCACTCTGGAGAAGTGTATGGTGTTTCCTGAAACATCTAAAAAACAAAGCAACAGAGCCTAGGGCACTTCCACTTATGGTCCTATAGCTTAGGGAAATTAAAATCAAAAAGACACAGCCACCCCAAAGTTTGGGCTGGCTGTGTTTACAAGAACCTCGTTTACGGTACAAGTTCAATATCACAGAAAGCGAAAAATGGATAAAGAAGTTGTGGTACTTACGTACAATGCAATATCACTCAGCAATGAAATCTATGTCATCAGGCTCGTAGCAGCATAATGAGTGGATGCAGGTACGATGATTCTAAGTGAAATAAGTCACACAGAAAAAGAAACATCATAAGGTATCACTACTACACGGAATGTAAACTTGGCTACACAGGAACTGAATTACAAAACAGAACAGGGTGTCAAATGTAGAAAACCAACTTATACTTGCTTAAGGGGAAAGGTGAGTTGGGGTGCTGCATAAAACCAGAGATTGAAATTAGCACAGATACCGTTCCATAAGCCAAATATGTAATAGACAAGAGCTACTCCTTGCTCAACGCAGTGGACTCAACACCCCATATTAAACGCCTAAGAATATATCTGACTAGAAATAATCTTAAAACCTATGGATTTATATGTCTCCGAAAGAGAATCAAGCGTGTGTACGGCGGCATAAACGCAGCAGTGATAGGATTGGTGAGGTTCGGTGAGCAAATGCAGACCCTTTGAAGTCATTCTGCATGGTACCCATTCCATGGGTCTCAACTCTCCAGGTTTAAGGGATTCTTCCTTCAGCTGAAACATGCATGTGGAACACAGTGTATGATCCACCGTGTGATCAGGAAACGTGTTCAAATGTGTCTCAGTTTTCGTCCCCTGGTACTCGGGTGCAACATTCAAGACGCTTTACTAACACTCTCCCCACTTGGAGAGTCAGTGCCTTTAAACTCCTGTTTGGCCCAGTTTGCAATTTCTGCGGAAAATGTACAGGAATAGGGAGAATCAATGAGAGACTAGCTGGAGGTGTGTGGACGGGCAAATTTAACTCTCATTTCCCACCAGGAAGAGGAATTAACCAAAGGCTCAGCGTGCCGTGCCGGAACCACACTAGGGCCTGAAACAATCCTGCGGTGTTGCGGCCAGCTCACAAGAAAGCGAGTTGAAGAAAGGAGCTCAGGGGCACTGTAATTCACAAACCTGCAGAGTTATAAATGACAGCTATCGTCCAAAATTATATTGAAGTAAGGCTGCCAAGAGGACTTGAAAGCGGGGCAGAATTGCAGGAAACCGATTTCAGGAGGTAGACGGGAATTGCATGTAAAGCATAGGAAAAGAGGCAGAACGTCCACAATGATGCACTTGGCCAAAAAGGGCGTATGCGTTTTTTCCTGAATATATTCAGGAAAAAACGCATACGCCCTTTTTGGCCAAACAAGCAAGCTTGCAAAGGAAATCTGCACTACAATGAAGTCTCACTGCCCCCCCCGGTCAAAAGGGCCATCTGAAAAAAGTGTAAAATCCAGAAAGGCAGGACAGGCCATGGAGAACTGGGAGCCTTGTTATGCTGATGGGCGGGATGTAAATTGCCAACAGCCACTCTGGAGAAGTGTATGGTGTTTCCTGTAACATCTAAAAAACTAAGCAACAGAGCCTAGGGCACTTCCACTTATGGTCCTATAGCTTAGGGCAATTAAAATCAAAGAGACACAGCCACCCCAAAGTTTGGGACGGCTCTGTTTACAAGAATCTTCTTTACGGTACAAGTTCAATATCACAAAAGCGAAAAATGGATAAAGAAGTTGTGGTACTTACGTACAATGCAATATCACTCAGCAATGAAATCTATGTCATCAGGCCCGTAGCAGCATAATGAGTGGATTCAGGTACGATGATTCTAAGTGAAATAAGTCACACAGAAAAAGAAACATCATAAGATATCACTACTACACGGAATGTAAACTTGGCTACACAGGATCTGAATTACAAAACAGAACAGGGTCTCAAATGTAGAAAACCAACTTATGCTTGCTTAAGGGGAAAGGTGAGTTGGGGTCCTGCATGAAACCACAGATTGAAATTAGCACAGATACCGTTCCATAAGCCAAATATGTAATAGACAAGAGCTACTCCTTGCTCAACGAAGTGGACTCAACACCCCATATTAAACGCCTAACAATATACCTGACTAGAAATAATCTAAAAACCTACCGATTTATATGTCTCCGAAAGAGAATCAAGCGTGTGTACAGTGACATAAACGCAGCGGTGATAGGATTGGTGAGGTTCGGTGAGCAAATGCAGACCCTATGAAGTCATATTGCATGGTACCCATTCCATGGGTCTCAAATCTCCATGTTTAAGGGATTCTTCCTTCAGCTAAAACATGCATGTGGAACCCAGAGTATGATCCAGCGTGTGATCGGGAAACGTGTTCAAATGTGTCTCGTTTTCGTCCCCTGGTACTCGAGTGCAACATTCCAGATGCTTTACTAACACTCTCCCCACTTGGAGAGTCAGTGCCTTTAACCTCCTTTTTGGCCCAGTTTGCAGTTTCTGTGGAAAATGAACAGGAATAGGGAGAACGAAAGAGAGACTAGCTGGAGGTGTCTGGACGGGCAAATTTAACTCTCATTTCCCACCAGGAAGAGGAATTAACCAAAGGCTCAGCGTGCCGTTCCGGAACCACACTAGGGCCTGAAGCAATCCTGCGGTGTTGCGGCCAGCTCACAAGAAAGCGAGTTGAAGAAAGGAGCTCAGGGGCACTGTAATTCACAAACCTGCAGAGTTATAAATGACAGCTATCGTCCAAAAATATATTGAAGTAAGGCTGCCAAGAGGACTTGAAAGCGGGGCAGAATTGCAGGAAACCGATTTCAGGAGGTAGACAGGAATTGCATGTAAAGCATAGGAAAAGAGGCAGAACGTCCACAATGATGCACTTGGACAAAAAGGGCGTATGCGTTTTTTCCTGAATATATTCAGGAAAAAACGCATACGCCCTTTTTGGCCAACCAAGCAAGCTTGCAAAGGAAATCTGCACTACAATGAAGTCTCACTGCCCCCCGGTCAAAAGGGCCATCTGAAAAAAGTGTAAAATCCAGAAAGGCAGGACAGGCCATGGAGAACTGGGAGCCTTGTTATGCTGGTGGGCGGGATGTAAACTGCCAACAGCCACTCTGGAGAAGTGTATGGTGTTTCGTGAAACATCTAAAAAACAAAGCAACAGAGCCTAGGGAACTTCCACTTATGGTCCTATAGCTTAGGGAAATTAAAATCAAAAAGACACAGCCACCCCAAAGTTTGGGCTGGCTCTGTTTACAAGAACCTCGTTTACGGTACAAGTTCAATATCACAGAAAGCGAAAAATGGATAAAGAAGTTGTGGTACTTACGTACAATGCAATATCACTCAGCAATGAAATCTATGTCATCAGGCCCGTAGCAGCATAATGAGTGGATGCAGGTACGATGATTCTAAGTGAAATAAGTCACACAGAAAAAGAAACATCATAAGGTATCACTACTACACGGAATGTAAACTTGGCTACACAGGAACTGAATTACAAAACAGAACAGGGTCTCAAATGTAGAAAACCAACTTATGCTTGCTTAAGGGGAAAGGTGAGTTGGGGTGCTGCATAAAACCAGAGATTGAAATTAGCACAGATACCGTTCCATAAGCCAAATATGTAATAGACAAGAGCTACTCCTTGCTCAACGCAGTGGACTCAACACCCCATATTAAACGCCTAAGAATATACCTGACTAGAAATAATCTTAAAACCTATGGATTTATATGTCTCCGAAAGAGAATCAAGCGTGTGTACGGCGGCATAAACGCAGCAGTGATAGGATTGGTGAGGTTCAGTGAGCAAATGCAGACCCTTTGAAGTCATACTGCATGGTACCCATTCCATGGGTCTCAACTCTCCAGGTTTAAGGGATTCTTCCTTCAGCTGTAACATGCATGTGGAACACAGTGTATGATCCACCGTGTGATCAGGAAACGTGTTCAAATGTGTCTCAGTTTTCGTCCCCTGGTACTCGGGTGCAACATTCAAGACGCTTTACTAACACTCTCCCCACTTGGAGAGTCAGTGCCTTTAAACTCCTGTTTGGCCCAGTTTGCAATTTCTGCGGAAAATATACAGGAATAGGGTGAACCAATGAGAGACTAGCTGGAGGTGTGTGGACGGGCAAATTTAACTCTCATTTCCCACCAGGAAGAGGAATTAACCAAAGGCTCAGCGTGCCGTGCCAGAACCACACTAGGGCCTGAAGCAATCCTGCGGTGTTGCGGCCAGCTCACAAGAAAGCGAGTTGAAGAAAGGAGCTCAGGGGCACTGTAATTCACAAACCTGCAGAGTTATAAATGACAGCTATCGTCCAAAAATATATTGAAGTAAGGCTGCCAAGAGGACTTGAAAGCGGGGCAGAATTGCAGGAAACCGATTTCAGGAGGTAGACGGGAATTGCATGTAAAGCATAGGAAAAGAGGCAGAACGTCCACAATGATGCACTTGGCCAAAAAGGGCGTATGCGTTTTTTCCTGAATATATTCAGGAAAAAACGCATACGCCCTTTTTGGCCAACCAAGCAAGCTTGCAAAGGAAATCTGCACTACAATGAAGTCTCACTGCCCCCCGGTCAAAAGGGCCATCTGAAAAAAGTGTAAAATCCAGAAAGGCAGGACAGGCCATGGAGAACTGGGAGCCTTGTTATGCTGATGGGCGGGATGTAAATTGCCAACAGCCACTCTGGAGAAGTGTATGGTGTTTCCTGAAACATCTAAAAAACAAGCAACAGAGCCTAGGGCACATCCACTTATGGTCCTATAGCTTAGGGAAATTAAAATCAAAAAGACACAACCACCCCAAAGTTTGGGACGGCTCTGTTTACAAGAATCTTGTTTACGGTACAAGTTCAATATCACAAAACCGAAAAATGGATAAAGAAGTTGTGGTACTTACGTACAATGCAATATCACTCAGCAATGAAATCTTGTCATCAGGCCCGTCGCAGCATAATGAGTGAATTCAGGTACGATGATTCTAAGTGAAATAAGTCACACAGAAAAAGAAACATCATAAGATATCACTACTACACGGAATATAAACTTGGCTACACAGGAACTGAATTACAAAACAGAACAGGTTCTCAAATGTAGAACACCAACTTATGCTTGCTTAAGGGGAAAGGTGAGTTGGGGTGCTGCATGAAACCAGAGATTGAAAATAGCACAGATACCGTTCCATAAGCCAAATATGCAATAGACAAGAGCTACTCCTTGCTGAACGAAGTGGACTCAACACCCCATATTAAACGCCTAAGAATATACCTGACTAGAAATAATCTTAAAACCTATGGATTTATATGTCTCCGAAAGAGAATCAAGCGTGTGTACGGTGGCATAAACGCAGCAGTGATAGGATTGGTGAGGTTCGGTGAGCAAATGCAGACCCTTTGAAGTCATACTGCATGGTACCCATTCCATGGGTCTCAACTCTCCAGGTTTAAGGGATTCTTCCTTCAGCTGAAACATGCATGTGGAACACAGAGTATGATCCACCGTGTGATCAGGAAACGTGTTCAAATGTGTCTCAGTTTTCGTCCCCTGGTACTCGGGTGCAACATTCAAGACGCTTTACTAACACTCTCCCCACTTGGAGAGTCAGTGCCTTTAAACTCCTGTTTGGCCCAGTTTGCAATTTCTGCGGAAAATGTACAGGAATAGGGAGAACCAATGAGAGACTAGCTGGAGGTGTGTGGACGGGCAAATTTAACTCTCATTTCCCACCAGGAAGAGGAATTAACCAAAGGCTCAGCGTGCCGTGCCGGAACCACACTAGGACCTGAAGCAATCCTGCGGTGTTGCGGCCAGCTCACAAGAAATCGAGTTGAAGAAAGGAGCTCAGGGGCACTGTAATTCACAAATCTGCAGAGTTATAAATGACAGCTATCGTCCAAAAATATATTGAAGTAAGGCTGCCAAGAGGACTTGAAAGCGGGGCAGAATTGCAGGAAACCAATTTCAGGAGGTAGACGGGAATTGCATGTAAAGCATAGGAAAAGAGGCAGAACGTCCACAATGATGCACTTGGCCAAAAAGGGCGTATGCGTTTTTCCCTGAATATATTCAGGAAAAAACGCATACGCCCTTTTTGGCCAAGCAAGAAAGCTTGCAAAGGAAATCTACACTACAATGAAGTCTCACTGCCCCCGGTCAAAAGGGCCATCTGAAAAAAGTGTAAAATCCAGAAAGGCAGGACAGGCCATGGAGAACTGGGAGCTTTGTTATGCCGATGGGCGGGATGTAAATTGCCAACAGCCACTCTGGAGAAGTGTATGGTGTTTCCTGAAACATCTAAAAAACAAAGCAACAGAGCCTAGGGCACTTCCACTTATGGTCCTATAGCTTAGGGAAATTAAAATCAAAAAGACACAGCCACCCCAAAGTTTGGGACGGTTCTGTTTACAAGAACCTCGTTTACGGTACAAGTTCAATATCACAGAAAGCGAAAAATGGATAAAGAAGTTTTGGTACTTACGTACAATGCAATATCACTCAGCAATGAAATCTATGTCATCAGGCCCGTCGCAGCATAATGAGTGGATTTAGGTACGATGATTCTAAGTGAAATAAGTCACACAGAAAAAGAAAGATCATAAGATATCACTACTACACGGAATGTAAACTTGGCTACACAGGAACTGAATTACAAAACAGAACAGGGTCTCAAATGTAGAAAACCAACTTATGCTTGTTTAAGGGGAAAGGTGAGTTGGGGTGCTGCATGAAACCAGAGATTGAAATTAGCACAGATACCGTGCCATAAGCCAAATATGTAATAGACAAGAGCTACTCCTTGCTAAACGAAGTGTACTCAACACCCCATATTAAACGCCTAAGAATACACCTGACTAGTAAGAATCTTAAAACCTGTGGATTTATATGTCTCCGAAAGAGAATCAAGCGTGTGTACAGCGGCATAAACGCAGCAGTGATAGGATTTGTGAGGTTCGGTGAGCAAATGCAGACCCTTTGAAGTCATACTGCATGGTACCCATTCCATGGGTCTCAACTCTCCAGGTTTAAGGGATTCTTCCTTTAGCTGAAACATGCATGTGGAACACAGAGTATGATCCACCGTGTGATCAGGAAACGTGTTCAAATGTGTCTCAGTTTTCATCCCCTGGTACTCGGGTGCAACATTCAAGACGCTTTACTAACTCTCTCCCCACTTGGAGAGTCAGTGTCTTTAAACTCCTGTTTGGCCCAGTTTGCAATTTCTGCGGAAAATGTACAGGAATAGGGAGAACCAATGAGAAACTAGCTGGAGGTGTCTGGACGGGCAAATTTAACTCTCATTTCCCACCAGAAAGAGGAATTAACCAAAGGCTCAGCATGCCGTGCCGGAACCACACTAGGGCCTGAAGCAATCCTGCGGTGTTGCGGCCAGCTCACAAGAAAGCGAGTTGAAGAAAGGAGTTCAGGGGCACTGTAATTCACAAACCAGCAGAGTTATAAATGACAGCTATCGTCCAAAAATATATTGAAGTAAGGCTGCCAAGAGGACATGAAAGCGGGGCAGGATTGCAGGAAACCGATTTCAGGAGGTAGACAGGAATTGCATGTAAAGCATAGGAAAAGAGGCAGAACGTCCACAATGATGCACTTGGCCAAAAAGGGCGTATGCGTTTTTTCCTGAATATATTCAGGAAAAAACGCATACGCCCTTTTTGGCCAACCAAGCAAGCTTGCAAAGGAAATCTGCACTACAATGAAGTCTCACTGCCCCCCGGTCAAAAGGGCCATCTGAAAAAAGTGTAAAATCCAGAAAGGCAGGACAGGCCATGGAGAACTGGGAGCCTTGATATGCTGATGGGCGGGATGTAAATTGCCAACAGCCACTCTGGGGAAGTGTATGGTGTTTCCTGAAACATCTAAAAAACTAAGCAACAGAGCCTAGGGCACTTCCACTTATGGTCCTATAGCTTAGGGAAATTAAAATCAAAAAGACACAGCCACCCCAAAGTTTGGGACGGCTCTGTTTACAAGAACCTCGTTTACGGTACAAGTTCAATATCACAGAAAGCGAAAAATGGATAAAGAAGTTGTGGTACTTACGTACAATGCAATATCACTCAGCAATGAAATCTATGTCATCAGGCCCGTAGCAGCATAATGAGTGGATTCAGGTATGATGATTCTAAGTGAAATAAGTCACACAGAAAAAGAAACACCATAAGATATCACTACTACAAGGAAGGTAAACTTGGCTACACAAGAACTGAATTACAAAACAGAACAGGGTCTCAAATGTAGAAAACCAACGTATGCTTGCTTGAGGGGAAAGGTGAGTTGGGGTGCTGCATGAAACCAGAGATTGAAATTAGCACAGATACCGTTCCATAAGCCAAATATGTAATAGACAAGAGCTACTCCTTGCTCAACGAAGTGGACTCAACACCCCATATTAAATGCCTAAGAATATACCTGACTAGTAATAATATTAAAACCTACGGATTTATATGTCTCCGAAAGAGAATCAAGCGTGTGTACGGCGGCATAAATGCAGCAGTGATAGGATTGGTGAAGTTCGGTGAGCAAATGCAGACCCTTTGAAGTCATACTGCATGGTACCCATTCCATGGGTCTCAACTCTCCAGGTTTAAGGGATTCTTCCTTCAGCTAAAACATGCATGTGGAACCCAGAGTATGATCCACCGTGTGATCGGGAAACGTGTTCAAATGTGTCTCAGTTTTCGTCCCGTGGAACTCGGGTGCAACATTCCAGATGCTTTACTAACACTCTCCCCACTTGGAGAGTCAGTTCCTTTAACCTCCTGTTTGGCCCAGTTTGCAATTTCTGTGGAAAATGAACAGGAATAGGGAGAACCAAAGAGAGACTAGCTGGAGGTGTCTGGACGTGCAAATTTAACTCTCATTTCCCACCAGGAAGAGGAATTAACCAAAGGCTCAGCGTGCCGTGCCGGAACCACACTAGGGCCTGAAGCAATCCAGCGGTGTTGCGGCCAGCTCACAAGAAAGCGAGTTGAAGAAAGGAGCTCAGGGGCACTGTAATTCACAAACCTGCAGAGTTATAAATGACAGCTATCGTCCAAAAATATATTGAAGGAAGGCTGCCAAGAGGACTTGAAAGCGGGGCAGAATTGCAGGAAACCGATTTCAGGAGGTAGACGGGAATTGCATGTACAGCATAGGAAAAGAGGCAGAACGTCCACAATGATGCACTTGGCCAAAAAGGGCGTATGCGTTTTTTCCTGAATATATTCAGGAAAAAACGCATACGCCCTTTTTGGCCAACCAAGCAAGCTTGCAAAGGAAATCTGCACTACAATGAAGTCTCACTGCCCCACGGTCAAAAGGGCCATCTGAAAAAAGTGTAAAATCCAGAAAGGCAGGACAGGCCATGGAGAACTGGGAGCCTTGTTATGCTGTTGGGCGGGATGTAAATTGCCAACAGCCACTCTGGAAAAGTGTACGGTGTTTCCTGAAACATCTAAAAAACAAAGCAACAGAGCCTACGGCACTTCCACCTATGGTCCTATAGCTTAGGGAAATTAAAATCAAAAAGACACAGCCACCCCAAAGTTTGGGCCGGCTCTGTTTACAAGAACCTCGTTTACGGTACAAGTTCAATATCACAGAAAGCGAAAAATGGATAAGGAAGTTGTGGGAATTACGTACAATGCAATATCACTCAGCAATGAAATCTATGTCATCAGGCCCGTAGCAGCATAATGAGTGGATTCAGGTAGGATGATTCTAAGTGAAATCAGTCACACAGAAAAAGAAACATCATAAGGTATCACTACTACACGGAATGTAAACTTGGCTACACAGGAACTGAATTACAAAACAGAACAGGGTCTCAAATGTAGAAAACCAACTTATGCTTGCTTAAGGGGAAAGGTGAGTTGGGGTGCGGCATAAAACCAGAGATTGAAATTAGCACAGATACCGTTCCATAAGCCAAATATGTAATAGACAAGAGCTACTCCTTGCTCAACGAAGTGGACTCAACACCCCATATTAAACGCCTAACAATATACCTGACTAGTAAGAATCTTAAAACCTATGGATTTATATGTCTCCGAAAGAGAATCAAGCGTGTGTACAGCAGCATAAACGCAGCAGTGATAGGATTGGTGAGGTTCGGTGAGCAAATGCAGACTCTTTGAAGTCATATTGCATGGTACCCATTCCATTGGTCTCAACTCTCCAGGTTTAAGGGATTCTTCCTTCAGCTAAAACATGCATGTGGAACCCAGAGTATGATCCACCGTGTGATCGGGAAACGTTTTCAAATGTGTCTCAGTTTTCGTTCCCTGGTACTCGGGTGCAACATTCCAGACGCTTTACTAACACTCTCCCCACTTGGAGAGTCAGTGCCTTTAACCTCCTGTTTGGCCCAGTTTGCAATTTCTGCGTAAGATGAACAGGAATAGGGAGAACCAATGAGAGACTAGCTGGAGCTGTGAGGACGGGCAAATTTAACTCTCATTTCCCACCAGGAAGAGGAATTAACGAAAGGCTCAGCATGCGATGCCGGAACCAAACTAGGGCCTGAAGCAATCCTGCGGTGTTGCGGCCAGCTCACAAGAAAGCGAGTTGAAGAAAGGAGCTCAGGGGCACTGTAATTCACAATCCTGCAGAGTTATAAATGACAGCTATCGTCCAAAAATATATTGAAGGAAGGCTGCCAAGAGGAGTTGAAAGCGGGGCAGAATTGCAGAAAACCGATTTCAGGAGGTAGACTGGAATTGCATGTAAAGCATAGGAAAAGAGGCAGAACGTCCACAATGATGCACTTGGCCAAAAAGTGCGTATGCGTTTTTCCCTGAATATATTCAGGAAAAAACGCATACGCCCTTTTTGGCCAACCAAGCAAGCTTGCAAAGGAAATCTGCACTACAATGAAGTCTCACTGTCCCCCGGTCAAAAGGGCTATCTGAAAAAAGTGTAAAATCCAGAAAGGCAGGACAGACCATAGAGAACTGGAAGCCTTGTTAAGCTGATGGGCGGGATGTAAATTGCCAACAGCCACTCTGAAGAAGTGTATGGTGTTTCCTGAAACATCAAAAAAACAAAGCAACAGAGCCTAGGGCACTTCCACTTATGGTCCTATAGATTAGGGAAATTAAAATCAAAAAGACTCAGCCACCCCAAAGTTTCGGCCGGCTCTGTTTACAAGAACCTCGTTTACGGTACAAGTTCAATATCACAGAAAGCGAAAAATGGATAAAGAAATTGTGGTACTTACGTACAATGCAATATCACTCAGCAATGAAATCTATGTCATCAGGCCCGTAGCAGCATAATGAGTGGATTCAGGTACGATGATTCTAAGTGAAATAAGTCACACAGAAAAAGAAACATCATAAGATATCACTACTACACGGAATGTAAACTTGGCTACACAAGAACTGAATTACAAAACAGAACAGGGTGTCAAATGTAGAAAACCAACTTATGCTTGCTTAAGTGGAAAGGTTAGTTGGGGTGCTGCATAAAACCAGAGATTGAAATTAGCACAGATACCGTTCCATAAGCCAAATATGTATTAGACAAGAGCTACTCCTTGCTCAACGAAGTGGACTCAACACCCCACATTAAACGCCTAAGAATATACCTGACTAGTAATAATCTTAATACCTAAGGATTTATATGTCTCCCAAAGAGAATCAAGCGTGTGTACAGCGGCATAAACGCAGCAGTGATAGGATTGGTGAAGTTTGGTGAGCAAATGCAGACCCTTTGAAGTCATATTGCATGGTACCCATTCCATGGGTCTCAACTCTCCATGTTTAAGGGATTCTTCCTTCAGCTAAAACATGCATGTGGAACCCAGAGTATGATCCACCATGTGATCGGGAAACGTGTTCAAATGTGTCTCAGTTTTCGTCCCCTGGTACTCGGGTGCAACATTCCAGACGCTTTACTAACACTCTGCCCACTTGGAGAGTCAGTGCCTTTAACCTCCTGTTTGGCCCAGTTTGCAATCTCTGTGGAAAATGAACAGGAATAGGGAGAACCAATGAGAGACTAGGTGGAGGTGTCTGGACGGGCAAATTTAACTCTCATTTCCCACCAGGAAGAGGAATTAACCAAAGGATCAGCATGCCATGCCGGAACCAAACTAGGGCCCGAAGCAATCCTGCGGTGTTGCGGCCAGCTCACAAGAAAGCGAGTTGAAGAAAGGAGCTCAGGGGCACTGTAATTCACAAACCTGCAGAGTTATAAATGACAGCTATCGTCCAAAAATATATTGAAGGAAGGCTGACAAGAGGACTTGAAAGCGGGGCAGAATTGCAGGAAACCGATTTCAGGAGGTAGACTGGAATTGCATGTAAAGCATAGGAAAAGAGGCAGAACGTCCACAATGATGCACTTGGCCAAAAAGGGCGTATGCGTTTTTTCCTGAATATATTCAGGAAAAAACGCATACGCCCTTTTTGGCCAACCAAGCAAGTTTGCAAAGGAAATCTGCACTACAATGAAGTCTCACTGCCCCCGAGTCAAAAGGGCCATCTGAAAAAAGTGTAAAATCCAGAAAGGCAGGATAGGTCATGGAGAACTGGGACCCTTGTTATGCTGATGGGCGGGATGTAAATTGCCAGCAGCCACTCTGGAGAAGTGTATGGTGTTTCCTGAAACATCTAAAAAACAAAGCAACAGAGCCTAGGGCACTTCCACTTATGGTCCTATAGCTTAGGGAAATTAAAATCAGAAAGACACAGCCACCCCAAAGTTTGGGCCGGCTCTGTTTACAAGAACCTCGTTTACAGTACAAGTTCAATATCACAGAAAGCGAAAAATGGATAAAGAAGTTGTGGTACTTACGTACAATGCAATATCACTCAGCAATGAAATCTATGTCATCAGGCCCGTAGCAGCATAATGAGTGGATGCAGGTACGATGATTCTAAGTGAAATAAGTCACACAGAAAAAGAAACATCATAAGGTATCACTACTACACGGAATGTAAACTTGGCTACACAGGAACTGAATTACAAAACAGAACAGGGTCTCAAATGTAGAAAACCAACTTATGCTTGCTTAAGGGGAAAGGTGAGTTGGGGTGCTGCATAAAACCAGAGATTGAAATTAGCACAGATACCGTTCCATAAGCCAAATATGTAATAGACAAGAGCTACTCCTTGCTCAACGCTGTGGACTCAACACCCCATATTAAACGCCTAAGAATATACCTGACTAGAAATAATCTTAAAACCTACGGATTTATATGTCTCCGAAAGAGAATCAAGCGTGTGTACAGCGGCATAAACGCAGCAGTGATAGGATTGGTGAAGTTCGGTGAGCAAATGCAGACCCTTTGAAGTCATATTGCATGGTACCCATTCCATGGGTCTCAACTCTCCAGGTTTAAGGGATTCTTCCTTCAGCTAAAACATGCATGTGGAACCCAGAGTATGATCCACCATGTGATCAGGAAACGTGTTCAAATGTGTCTCAGTTTTCGTCCCGTGGAACTCGGGTGCAACATTCAAGACGCTTTACTAACTCTCTCCCCACTTGGAGAGTCAGTGTCTTTAAACTCCTGTTTGGCCCAGTTTGCAATTTCTGCGGAAAATGTACAGGAATAGGGAGAACCAATGAGAGACTAGCTGGAGGTGTCTGGACGGGCAAATTTAACTCTCATTTCCCACCAGGAAGAGGAATTAACCAAAGGTTCAGCGTGCCGTGCCGGAACCACACTAGGGCCTGAAGCAATCCTGCGGTGTTGCGGCCAGCTCACAAGAAAGCGAGTTGAAGAAAGGAGCTCAGGGGCACTGTAATTCACAAACCTGCAGAGTTATAAATGACAGCTATCGTCCAAAAATATATTGAAGTAAGGCTGCCAAGAGGACTTGAAAGCGGGGCAGAATTGCAGGAAACCGATTTCAGGAGGTAGACGGGAATTGCATGTAAAGCATAGGAAAAGAGGCAGAACGTCCACAATGATGCACTTGGCCTAAAAGGGCGTATGGGTTTTTTCCTGAATATATTCAGGAAAAAACGCATACGCCCTTTTTGGCCAACCAAGCAAGCTTGCAAAGGAAATGTGCACTACAATGAAGTCTCACTGCCCCCCGGTCAAAAGGGCCATCTGAAAAAAGTGTAAAATCCAGAAAGGCAGGACAGGCCATGGAGAACTGGGAGCCTTGTTATGCTGGTGGGCGGGATGTAAATTGCCAACAGCCACTCTGGAGAAGTGTATGGTGTTTCCTGAAACATCTAAAAAACAAAGCAACAGAGCCTAGGGCACTTCCACTTATGGTCCTATAGCTTAGGGAAATTAAAATCAAAAAGACACAGCCACCCCAAAATTTGGGACGGCTCTGTTTACAAGAACCTCGTTTACGGTACAAGTTCAATATCACAGAAAGCAAAAAATGGATAAAGAAGTTGTGGTACTTACGTACAATGCAATATCACTCAGCAATGAAATCTATGTCATCAGGCCCGTAGCAGCATAATGAGTGGATGCAGGTATGATGATTCTAAGTGAAATAAATCACACAGAAAAAGAAACATCATAAGATATCACTACTACACGTAATGTAAACTTGGCTACACAGGAACTGAATTACAAAACAGAACAGGGTCTCAAATGTAGAAAACCAACTTATGCTTGCTTGAGGGGAAAGGTGAGTTGGGGTTCTGCATGAAACCAGAGATTGAAATTAGCACAGATACCGTTCCATAAGCCAAATATGTAATAGACAAGAGCTACTCCTTCCTCAACGAAGTGGACTCAACACCCCATATTAAACGCCTAAGAATATACCTGACTAGTAAGAATATTAAAACCTACCGATTTATATGTCTCCAAAAGAGAATCAAGCGTGTGTACGGCGGCATAAACGCAGCAGTGATAGGATTGGTGAAGTTCGGTGAGCAAATGCAGACGTTTTGAAGTCATATTGCATGGTACCCATTCCATGGGTCTCAACTCTCCAGGTTTAAGGGATTCTTCCTTCAGCTAAAACATGCATGTGGAACCCAGAGTATGATCCACCGTGTTATCGGGAAACGTGTTCAAATGTATCTCAGTTTTTGTCCCGTGGAACTCGGGTGCAACATTCCAGATGCTTTACTAACACTCTCCCCACTTGGAGAGTCAGTGCCTTTAAACTCCTGTTTGGCCCAGTTTGCAATTTCTGTGGAAAATGAACAGGAATCGGGAGAACCAAAGAGAGAATAGCTGGAGGTGTCTGGACGGGCAAATTTAACTCTCATTTCCCACCAGGAAGAGGAATTAACCAAAGGCTCAGCGTGCCGTGCCGGAACCACACTAGGGCCTGAAGCAATCCTGCGGTGTTGCGGCCAGCTCACAAGAAAGCGAGTTGAAGAAAGGAGCTCAGGGGCACTGTAATTCACAAACCTGCAGAGTTATAAATGACAGCTATCGTCCAAAAATATATTGAAGTAAGGCTGCCAAGAGGACTTGAAAGCGGGGCAGAATTGCAGGAAACCGATTTCAGGAGGTAGACGGGAATTGCATGTAAAGCATAGGAAAAGAGGCAGAACGTCCACAATGATGCACTTGGCCAAAAAGGGCGTATGCGTTTTTTCCTGAATATATTCAGGAAAAAACGCATACGCCCTTTTTGGCCAACCAAGCAAGCTTTCAAAGGAAATCTGCACTACAATGAAGTCTCACTGCCCCCCGGTCAAAAGGGCCATCTGAAAAAAGTGTAAAATCCAGAAAGGCAGGACAGGCCATGGAGAACTGGGAGCCTTGTTATGCTGATGGGCGGGATGTAAATTGCCAACAGCCACTCTGGAGAAGTGTATGGTGTTTCCTGAAACATCTAAAAAACAAGCAACAGAGCCTAGGGCACTTCCACTTATGGTCCTATAGCTTAGGGAAATTAAAATCAAAAAGACACAGCCACCCCAAAGTTTGGGACGGCTCTGTTTACAAGAATCTTCTTTACGGTACAAGTTCAATATCACAAAAGCGAAAAATGGATAAAGAAGTTGTGGTACTTACGTACAATGCAATATCACTCAGCAATGAAATCTTGTCATCAGGCCCGTCGCAGCATAATGAGTGGATTCAGCTACGATGATTCTAAGTGAAATAAGTCACACAGAAAAAGAAACATCATAAGATATCACTACTACACGGAATATAAACTTGGCTACACAGGAACTGAATTACAAAACAGAACAGGGTCTCAAATGTAGAAAACCAACTTATGCTTGTTTCAGGGAAAAGGTGAGTTGGGGTGCTGCATGAAACCAGAGATTGAAATTAGCACAGATACCGTGCCATAAGCCAAATATGTAATAGACAAGAGCTACTCCTTGCTAAACGAAGTGTACTCAACACCCCATATTAAACACCTAAGAATACACCTGACTAGTAAGAATCTTAAAACCTGTGGATTTATATGTCTCCGAAAGAGAATCAAGCGTGTGTACAGCGGCATAAACGCAGCAGTGATAGGATTTGTGAGGTTCGGTGAGCAAATGCAGACCCTTTGAAGTCATACTGCATGGTACCCATTCCATGGGTCTCAACTCTCCAGGTTTAAGGGATAATTCCTTCAGCTGAAACATGCATGTGGAACACAGAGTATGATCCACCGTGTGATCAGGAAACGTGTTCAAATGTGTCTCAGTTTTCATCCCCTGGTACTCGGGTGCAACATTCAAGACGCTTTACTAACTCTCTCCCCACTTGGAGAGTCAGTGTCTTTAAACTCCTGTTTGGCCCAGTTTGCAATTTCTGCGGAAAATGTACAGGAATAGGGAGAACCAATGAGAAACTAGCTGGAGGTGTCTGGACGGGCAAATTTAACTCTCATTTCCCACCAGAAAGAGGAATTAACCAAAGGCACAGCGTGCCGTGCCGGAACCACACTAGGGCCTGAAGCAATCCTGCGGTGTTGCGGCCAGCTCACAAGAAAGCGAGTTGAAGAAAGGAGCTCAGGGGCACTGTAATTCACAAACCAGCAGAGTTATAAATGACAGCTATCGTCCAAAAATATATTGAAGTAAGGCTGCCAAGAGGACATGAAAGCGGGGCAGGATTGCAGGAAACCGATTTCAGGAGGTAGACAGGAATTGCATGTAAAGCATAGGAAAAGAGGCAGAACGTCCACAATGATGCACTTGGCCAAAAAGGGCGTATGCGTTTTTTCCTGAATATATTCAGGAAAAAACGCATACGCCCTTTTTGGCCAACCAAGCAAGCTTGCAAAGGAAATCTGCACTACAATGAAGTCTCACTGCCCCCCGGTCAAAAGGGCCATCTGAAAAAAGTGTAAAATCCAGAAAGGCAGGACAGGCCATGGAGAACTGGGAGCCTTGTTATGCTGGTGGGCGGGATGTAAATTGCCAACAGCCACTCTGGAGAAGTGTATGGTGTTTCCTGAAACATCTAAAAAACTAAGCAACAGAGCCTAGGGCACTTCCACTTATGGTCCTATAGCTTAGGGAAATTAAAATCAGAAAGACACAGCCACCCCAAAGTTTGGGCCGGCTCTGTTTACAAGAACCTCGTTTACGGTACAAGTTCAATATCACAGAAAGCGAAAAATGGATAAAGAAGTTGTGGTACTTACGTACAATGCAATATCACTCAGCAATGAAATCTATGTCATCAGGCCCGTAGCAGCATAATGAGTGGATGCAGGTACGATGATTCTAAGTGAAATAAGTCACACAGAAAAAGAAACATCATAAGGTATCACTACTACACGGAATGTAAACTTGGCTACACAGGAACTGAATTACAAAACAGAACAGGGTCTCAAATGTAGAAAACCAACTTATGCTTGCTTAAGGGGAAAGGTGAGTTGGGGTGCTGCATAAAACCAGAGATTGAAATTAGCACAGATACCGTTCCATAAGCCAAATATGTAATAGATAAGAGCTACTCCTTGCTGAACGAAGTGGACTCAACACCCCATATTAAACGCCTAAGAATATAAGTGACCAGAAATAATATTAAAACCTACGGATTTATATGTCTCCAAAAGAGAATCAAGCGTGTGTACGGCGGCATAAACGCAGCAGTGATAGGATTGGTGAGGTTCGGTGAGCAAATGCAGACCCTTTGAAGTCATATTGCATGGTACCCATTCCATGGGTCTCAACTCTCCAGGTTTAAGGGATTCTTCCTTCAGCTGAAACATGCATGTGGAACACAGAGTATGATCCACCGTGTGATCAGGAAACGTGTTCAAATGTGTCTCAGTTTTCGTCCCCTGGTACTTGGGTGCAACATTCAAGACGCTTTACTAACACTCTCCCCACTTGGAGAGTCAGTGCCTTTAAACTCCTGTGTGGCCCAGTTTGCAATTTCTGCGGAAAATGTACAGGAATAGGGAGAACCAATGAGAGACTAGCTGGGGGTGTCTGGACGGGCAAATTTAACTCTCATTTCCCACCAGGAAGAGGAATTAACCAAAGGCTCAGCGTGCCGTGCCGGAACCACACTAGGGCCTGAAGCAATCCTGCGGTGTTGCGGCCAGCTCACAAGAAAGCGAGTTGAAGAAAGGAGCTCAGGGGCACTGTAATTCACAAACCTGCAGAATTATAAATGACAGCTATCGTCCAAAAATATATTGAAGTAAGGCTGCCAAGAGGAGTTGAAAGCGGGGCAGAATTGCAGGAAACCGATTTCAGGAGGTAGACGGGAATTGCATGTAAAGCATAGGAAAAGAGGCAGAACGTCCAGAATGATGCACTTGGCCAAAAAGGGCGTATGCGTTTTTTCCTGAATATATTCAGGAAAAAACGCATACGCACTTTTTGGCCAACCAAGCAAGCTTGCAAAGGAAATCTGCACTACAATGAAGTCTCACTGCCCCCCGGTCAAAAGGGCCATCTGAAAAAAGTGTAAAATCCAGAAAGGCAGGACAGGCCATGGAGAACTGGGAGCCTTGTTATGCTGATGGGCGGGATGTAAATTGCCAACAGCCACTCTGGAGAAGTGTATGGTGTTTCCTGAAACATCTAAAAAACTAAGCAACAGAGCCTAGGGCACTTCCACTTATGGTCCTATAGCTTAGGGCAATTAAAATCAAAAAGACACAGCCACCCCAAAGTTTGGGCCGGCTCTGTTTACAAGAACCTCGTTTACGGTACAAGTTCAATATCACAGAAAGCGAAAAATGGATAAAGAAGTTGTGGTACTTACGTACAATGCAATATCACTCAGCAATGAAATCTATGTCATCAGGCCCGTAGCAGCATAATGAGTGGATGCAGGTACGATGATTCTAAGTGAAATAAGTCACACAGAAAAAGAAACATCATAAGGTATCACTACTACACGGAATGTAAACTTGGCTACACAGGAACTGAATTACAAAACAGAACAGGGTCTCAAATGTAGAAAACCAACTTATGCTTGCTTAAGGGGAAAGGTGAGTTGGGGTGCTGCATAAAACCAGAGATTGAAATTAGCACAGATACCGTTCCATAAGCCAAATATGTAATAAACAAGAGCTACTCCTTGCTCAACGAAGTGGACTCAACACCACATATTAAACGCTTAAGAATACACCTGACTAGAAATAATCTTAAAAACTACGGATTTATATGTCTCCGAAAGAGAATCAAGCGTGTGTACAGTGGCATAAACGCAGCAGTGATAGGATTGGTGAGGTTCAGTGAGCAAATGCAGACCCTTTGAAGTCATATTGCATGGTACCCATTCCATGGGTCTCAACTCTCCAAGTTTAAGGGATTCTTCCTTCAGCTAAAACATGCATGTGGAACACAGAGTATGATCCACCGTGTGATCAGGAAACGTGTTCAAATGTGTCTCAGTTTTCGTCCCCTGGTACTCGGGTGCAACACTCCAGACGCTTTACTAACACTCTCCCCACTTGGAGAGTCAGTGCCTTTAACCTCCTTTATGGCCCAGTTTGCAATTTCTGCGGAAAATGTACAGGAATAGGGAGAACCAATGAGAAACTAGCTGGAGGTGTCTGGACGGGCAAATTTAACTCTCATTTCCGACCAGAAAGAGGAATTAACCAAAGGTTCAGCATGCCGTGCCGGAACCACACTAGGGCCTGAAGCAATCCTGCGGTATTGCGGCCAGCTCACAAGAAAGTGAGTTGAAGAAAGGAGCTCAGGGGCACTGTAATTCACAAACCTGCAGAGTTATAAATGACAGCTATCGTCCAATAATATATTGAAGTAAGGCTGCCAAGAGGACTTGAAAGCGGGGCAGAATTGCAGGAAACCGATTTCAGGAGGTAGACGGGAATTGCATGTAAAGCATAGGAAAAGAGGCAGAACGTCCACAATGATGCACTTGGCCAAAAAGGGCGTATGTGTTCCTTCCTGAATATATTCAGGAAAAAACGCATACGCCCTTTTTGGGAAACCAAGCAGGCTTGCAAAGGAAATCTACACTACAATGAAGTCTCACTGCAGCCCAGTCAAAAGGGCCATCTAAAAAATGTGTAAAATCCAGAAAGGCAGGACAGGCCATGGAGAACTGGGAGCCTTGTTATGCTGATGGGCGGGATGTAAATTGCCAACAGCCACTCTGGAGAAGTGTATGGTGTTTCCTGAAACATCCAAAAAACAAAGCAACAGAGCCTAGGGCACTCCCACTTATGGTCCTATAGCTTAGGGAAATTAAAATCAAAAAGACACAGCCACCCCAAAGTTTCGGCCGGCTCTGTTTACAAGAACCTCGTTTACGGTACAAGTTCAATATCACAGAAAGCGAAAAATGGATAAAGAAGTTGTGGTACATACGTACAATGCAATATCACTCAGCAATGAAATCTATGTCATCAGGCCCGTAGCAGCATAATGAGTGGATTCAGGTACGATGATTCTAAGTGAAATAAATCACACAGAAAAAGAAACATCATAAGATATCACTACTACACCGAATGTAAACTTGGCTACACAGGAACTGAATTACAAAACAGAACAGGGTCTCAAATGTAGAAAACCAACATATGCTTGCTTAAGGGGAAAGGTGAGTTGGGGTGCTGCAAAAAACCAGAGATTGAAATTAGCACAGATACCGTTCCATAAGCCAAATATGTAATAGGCAAGAGCTACTCCTTGCTCAAAGAAGTGGACTCAACACCCCATAATAAACGCCTAAGAATATACCTGACTAGTAAGAATCTTAAAACCTTTGGATTTATATGTCTCCAAAAGAGAATCAAGCGTGTGTACAGCGGCATAAACGCAGCAGTGATAGGATTGGTGAGGTTCGGTGAGCAAATGCAGGCCCTTTGAAGTCATATTGCATGGTACCCATTCCATGGGTCTCAACTCTCCAGGTTTAAGGGATTCTTCCTTCAGCTAAAACATGCATGTGGAACCCAGAGTATGATCCACCATGTGATCGGGAAACGTGTTCAAATGTGTCTCAGTTTTCATCCCGTGGAACTCGGGTGCAACATTCCAGATGCTTTACTAACACTCTCCCCACTTGGAGAGTCAGTTCCTTTAACCTCCTGTTTGGCCCAGTTTGCAATTTCTGTGGAAAATGAACAGGAATAGGGAGAACCAAAGAGAGACTAGCTGGAGGTGTCTGGACGTGCAAATTTAACTCTCATTTCCCACCAGGAAGAGGAATTAACCAAAGGCTCAGCGTGCCGTGCCGGAACCACACTAGGGCCTGAAGCAATCCTGCGGTGTTGTGCCCAGCTCACAAGAAAGCGAGTTGATGAAAGGAGCTCAGGGGCACTGTAATTCACAAACCTGCAGAGTTATAAATGACAGCTATCCTCCAAAAATATATTGAAGTAAGGCTGCCAAGAGGAGTTGAAAGCGGAGCAGAATTGCAGGAAACCGATTTCAGGAGGTAGACTGGAATTGCATGTAAAGCATAGGAAAAGAGGCAGAACGTCCACAATGATGCACTTGGCCAAAAAGGGCGTATGCGTTTTTTCCTGAATATATTCAGGAAAAAACGCATACGCCCTTTTTGGCCAACCAAGCAAGCTTGCAAAGGAAATCTGCAATACAATGAAGTCTCACTGCCCCCCGGTCAAAAGGGCCATCTGAAAAAAGTGTAAAATCCAGAAAGGCAGGACAGGCCAAGGAGAACTAGGAGCCTTGTTATGATGATGGGCGGGATGTAAATTACCAGCAGCCACTCTGGAGAAGTGTATGGTGTTTCCTGAAACATTCAAAAAACAAAGCAACAGAGCCTAGGGCACTTCCACTTATGGTCCTATAGCTTAGGGAAATTAAAATCAAAAAGACACAGCCACCCCAAAGTTTGGGACGGCTCTGTTTACAAGAACCTCGTTTACGGTACAAGTTCAATATCACAGAAAGCAAAAAATGGATAAAGAAGTTGTGGTACTTACGTACAATGCAATATCACTCAGCAATGAAATCTATGTCATCAAGCCCATAGCAGAATAATGAGTGGATTCAGGTACGATGATTCTAAGTGAAATAAGTCACACAGAAAAAGAAACATCATAAGATATCACTACTACACGGAATGTAAACTTGGCTACACAGGAACAGAATTACTAAACAGAACAGGGTGTCAAATGTAGAAAACCAACTTATGCTTGCTTAAGGGGAAAGGTGAGTTGGGGTGTTGCATACAACAAGAGATTGAAATTAGCACAGATACCATTCCATGAGCCAAATATGTAATAGACAAGAGCTACTCCTTGCTCAACGAAGTGGACTCAACACCCCATATTAAACGCCTAAGAATATACCTGACTAGTAAGAATCTTAAAACCTATGGATTTATATGTCTCCGAAAGAGAATCAAGCGTGTGTACAGCGGCATAAACGCAGCAGTGATAGGATTGGTGAGGTTCGGTGAGCAAATGCAGACCCTTTGAAGTCATATTGCATGGTACCCATTCCATAGGTCTCAACTCTCCAGGTTTAAGGGATTCTTCCTTCAGCTAAAACATGCATGTGGAACCCAGAGTATGACCCACGATGTGATCGGGAAACGTGTTCAAATGTGTCTCAGTTTTTGTCCCCTGGTACTCGGGTGCAACATTCCAGATGCTTTACTAACACTCTCCCCACTTGGAGAGTGAGTGCCTTTAACCTCCTGTTTGGCCCAGTTTGCAATTTCTGTGGAAAATGAACAGGAATAGGGAGAACCAATGAGAGACTACGTGGAGGTGTCTGGACGGGCAAATTTAACTCTCATTTCCCACCAAGAAGAAGAATTAACCAAAGGTTCAGCATGTCATGCCGGAAACACACTAGGGCCTGAAGCAATCCTGCAGTGTTGCGGCCAGCTCAAAAGAAAGCGAGTTGAAGAAAGGAGCTCAGGGGCACTGTAATTCACAAACCTGCAGAGATAAATGACAGCTATCTTCCAAAAATATATTGAAGTAAGGCTGCCAAGAGGAGTTGAAAGCGGGGCAGAATTGCAGGAAACCGATTTCAGGAGGTAGACTGGAATTGCATGTAAAGCATAGGAAAAGAGGCAGAACGTCCACAATGATGCACTTGGCCAAAAAGGGCGTATGCGTTTTTTCCTGAATATATTCAGGAAAAAACGCATACGCCCTTTTTGGCCAACCAAGCAAGCTTGCAAAGGAAATCTGCACTACAATGAAGTCTCACTGCCCCCCGCTCAAAAGGGCCATCTGAAAAAAGTGTTAAATCCAGAAAGGCAGGACAGGCCATGGAGAACTGGGAGCCTTGTTATGCTGATGGGCGGGATGTAAATTGCCAGCAGCCACTCTGGAGAAGTGTATGGTGTTTCCTGAAACATCTAAAAAACAAAGCAACAGAGCCTAGGGCAATTCCACTTATGGTCCTATAGCTTAGGGAAATTAAAATCAAAAAGACACAGCCACCCCAAAGTTTGGGACGGCTCTGTTTACAAGAACCTCGTTTACAGTACAAGTTCAATATCACAGAAAGCGAAAAATGGATAAAGAAGTTGTGGTACTTACGTACAATGCAATATCACTCAGCAATGAAATCTATGTCATCAGGCCCATAGCAGCATAATGAGTGGATTCAGGTACGATGATTCTAAGTGAAATAAGTCACACAGAAAAAGAAACATCATAAGGTATCACTAATACACGCAATGTAAACTTGGCTACGCAGGAACTGAATTACAAAGCAAAACAGGGTCTCAAATGTAGAAAACCAACTTATGCTTGCTTAAGGGGAAAGGTGAGTTGGGGTACTGCATAAAACCAGAGATTGAAATTAGCACAGATACCGTTCCATAAGCCAAATATGTAATAGACAAGCGCTACTCCTTGCTCAACGAAGTGGACTCAACACCCCAAAATAAACGCCTAAAAATATACCTGACTATTAAGAATCTTAAAACCTTTGGATTTATATGTCTCTAAAAGAGAATCAAGCGTTTGTACAGCGGCATAAACGCAGCAGTGATAGGACTGGTGAGGTTCGGTGAGCAAATGCAGACCCTTTGAAGTCATATTGCATGGTACCCATTCCATGGGTCTCAACTCTCCAGGTTTAAGGGATTCTTCCTTCAGCTAAAACATGCATGTGGAACCCAGAGTATGATCCACCGTGTGATCGGGAAACGTGTTCAAATGTGTCTCAGTTTTCGTCCCCTGGTACTCGGATGCAACATTCCAGACGCTTTACTAACACTCTCCCCACTTGGAGAGTCAGTGCCTTTAACCTTCTGTTTGGCCCAGTTTGCAATTTCTTTGGAAAATGAACAGGAATAGGGAGAACCAATGAGAGACTAGGTGGAGGTGTCTGGACGGGCAAATTTAACTATCATTTCCCACCAAGAAGAAGAATTAACCAAAGGCTCAGCATGCCATGCCGGAAGCACACTAGGGCCTGAAGCAATCCTGCGGTGTTGCGGCCAGCTCAAAAGAAAGCGAGTTGAAGAAAGGAGCTCAGGGGCACTGTAATTCACAAACCTGCAGAGATAAATGACAGCTATCTTCCAAAAATATATTGAAGTAAGGCTGCCAAGAGGAGTTGAAAGCGGGGCAGAATTGCAGGAAACCGATTTCAGGAGGTAGACTGGAATTGCATGTAAAGCATAGGAAAAGAGGCAGAACGTCCACAATGATGCACTTGGCCAAAAAGGGCGTATGCGTTTTTTCCTGAATATATTCAGGAAAAAACGCATACGCCCTTTTTGGCCAACCAAGCAAGCTTGCAAAGGAAATCTGCACTACAATGAAGTCTCACTGCTCCCCGGTGAAAAGGCTATCTGAAAAAAGTGTAAAATCCAGAAAGGCAGTACAGGCCATGGAGAATTGGGAGCCTTGTTATGCTGATGGGCGGGATGTAAATTGCCAGCAGCCACTCTGGAGAAGTGTATGGTGTTTCCTGAAACATCTAAAAAACAAAGCAACAGAGCCTAGGGCAATTCCACTTATAGTCCTATAGCTTAGGGAAATTAAAATCAAAAAGACACAGCCACCCCAAAGTTTGGGACGGCTCTGTTTACAAGAACCTCGTTTACGGTACAAGTTCAATATCACAGAAAGCGAAAAATGGATAAAGAAGTTGTGGTACTTACGTACAATGCAATATCACTCAGCAATGAAATCTATGTCATCAGGCCCGTAGCAGCATAATGAGTGGATTCAGGTACGATGATTCTAAGTGAAATAAGTCACACAGAAAAAGAAACATCATAAGGTATCACTAATACACGGAATGTAAACTTGGCTACACAGGAACTGAATTACAAAACAGAACAGGGTCTCAAAGTAGAAAACCAGCTTATGCTTGCTTAAGTGGAAAGGTGAGTTGGGGTGCTGCATAAAACCAGAGATTGAAATTAGCACAGATACCGTTCCATAAGCCAAATATGTAATAGACAAGAGCTACTCATTGCTCAACGAAGTGGACTCAACACCCCATATTAAACGCCTAACAATATACCTGACTAGTAAGAATCTTAAAACCTATGGATTTATATGTCTCCAAAAGAGAATCAAGCGTGTGTACAGCGGCATAAACGCAGCAGTGATAGGAGTGGTGAGGTTCGGTGAGCAAATGCAGACCCTTTGAAGTCATATTGCATGGTACCCATTCCATGGGTCTCAACTCTCCAGGTTTAAGGGATTCTTGTTCAGCTAAAACATGCATGTGGAACCCAGAGTATGATCCACCGTGTGATTGGGAAACGTGTTCAAATGTGTCTCAGTTTTCGTCCCCTGGTACTCGGGTGCAACATTCCAGACGCTTTACTAACACTCTCCCCACTTGGAGAGTGAGTGCCTTTAACCTCCTGTTTGGCCCAGTTTGCAATTTCTGCGTAAGATGAACAGGAATAGGGATAACCAATGAGAGACTAGCTGGAGGTGTCTGGACGGGCAAATTTAACTCTCATTTCCCACCAGGAAGAGGAAATAACCAAAGGCTCAGCGTGCCATGCCAGAAGCACACTAAGGCCTAAAGCAATCCTGCGGTGTTGCGGCCAGCTCACAAGAAAGCGAGTTGAAGAAAGGAGCTCAGGGGCACTGTAATTCACAAACCTGCAGAGTTATAAATGACAGCTATCTTCCAAAAATATATTGAAGTAAGGCTGCCAAGAGGAGTTGAAAGCGGGGCAGAATTGCAGGAAACCGATTTCAGGAGGTAGACTGGAATTGCATGTAAAGCATAGGAAAAGAGGCAGAACGTCCACAATGATGCACTTGGCCAAAAAGGGCGTATGCGTTTTTTCCTGAATATATTCAGGAAAAAACGCATACGCCCTTTTTGGCCAACCAAGCAAGCTTGCAAAGGAAATCTGGACTACAATGAAGTCTCACTGCCCCCCAGTCAAAAGAGCCATGTGAAAAATGTGTAAAATCCAGAAAGGCAGGACAGGCTAAGGAGAACTGGGAGCCTTTTTATGCTGATGGGTGGGATGTAAATTGCCAACAGCCACTCTGGAGAAGTGTATGGTGTTTCCTGAAACATCCAAAAAACAAAGCAACAGAGCCTAGGGCACTCCCACTTATGGTCCTATAGCTTAGGGAAATTAAAATCAAAAAGACACAGCCACCCCAAAGTTTCGGCCGGCTCTGTTTACAAGAACCTCATTTACTGTACAAGTTCAATATCACAGAAAGCGAAAAATGGATAAAGAAGTTGTGGTACATACGTACAATGCAATATCACTCAGCAATGAAATCTATGTCATCAGGCCCGTAGCAGCATAATGAGTGGATTCAGGTACGATGATTCTAAGTGAAATAAATCACACAGAAAAAGAAACATCATAAGATATCACTACTACACGGAATGTAAACTTGGCTACACAGGAACTGAATTACAAAACAGAACAGGGTCTCAAATGTAGAAAACCAACTTATGCTTGCTTAAGGGGAAAGGTGAGTTGGGGTGCGGCAAAAAACCAGAGATTGAAATTAGCACAGATACCGTTCCATAAGCCAAATATGTAATAGGCAAGAGCTACTCCTTGCTCAAAGAAGTGGACTCAACACCCCATAATAAACGCCTAAGAATATACCTGACTAGTAAGAATCTTAAAACCTTTGGATTTATATGTCTCCAAAAGAGAATCAAGCGTGTGTACAGCGGCATAAACGCAGCAGTGATAGGATTGGTGAGGTTCGGTGAGCAAATGCAGGCCCTTTGAATTCATATTGCATGGTACCCATTCCATGGGTCTCAACTCTCCAGGTTTAAGGGATTCTTCCTTCAGCTAAAACATGCATGTGGAACCCAGAGTATGATCCACCATGTGATCGGGAAACGTGTTCAAATGTGTCTCAGTTTTCATCCCGTGGAACCCGGGTGCAACATTCCAGATGCTTTACTAACACTCTCCCCACTTGGAGAGTCAGTTCCTTTAACCTCCTGTTTGGCCCAGTTTGCAATTTCTGTGGAAAATGAACAGGAATAGGGAGAACCAAAGAGAGACTAGCTGGAGGTGTCTGGACGTGCAAATTTAACTCTCATTTCCCACCAGGAAGAGGAATTAACCAAAGGCTCAGCGTGCCGTGCCGGAACCACACTAGGGCCTGAAGCTATCCTGCGGTGTTGTGGCCAGCTCACAAGAAAGCGAGTTGAAGAAAGTAGCTCAGGGGCACTGTAATTCACAATCCTGCAGAGTTATAAATGACAGCTATCTTCCAAAAATATATTGAAGGAAGGCTGCCAAGAGGACTTGAAAGCGGGGCAGAATTGCAGGAAACCGATTTCAGGAGGTAGACGGGAATTGCATGTACAGCATAGGAAAAGAGGCAGAACGTCCACAATGATGCACTTGGCCAAAAAGGGCGTATGCGTTTTTTCCTGAATATATTCAGGAAAAAACGCATACGCCCTTTTTGGCCAACCAAGCAAGCTTGCAAAGGAAATCTGCACTACAATGAAGTCTCACTGCCCCACGGTCAAAAGGGCCATCTGAAAAAAGTGTAAAATCCAGAAAGGCAGGACAGGCTATGGAGAACTGGGAGCCTTGTTATGCTGGTGGGCGGGATGTAAATTGCCAACAGCCACTCTGGAGAAGTGTACGGTGTTTCCTGAAACATCTAAAAAACAAAGCAAAAGAGCCTAGGGCACTTCCACTTATGGTCCTATAGCTTAGGGAAATTAAAATCAGAAAGACACAGCCACCCCAAAGTTTGGGCCGGCTCTGTTGACAAGAACCTCGTTTACGGTACAAGTTCAATATCACAGAAAGCGAAAAATGGATAAAGAAGTTGTGGTACTTACGTACAATGCAATATCACTCAGCAATGAAATCTATGTCATCAGGCCCGTAGCAGCATAATGAGTGGATGCAGGTACGATGATTCTAAGTGAAATAAGTCACACAGAAAAAGAAACATCATAAGGTATCACTACTACACGGAATGTAAACTTGGCTACACAGGAACTGAATTACAAAACAGAACAGGGTCTCAAATGTAGAAAACCAACTTATGCTTGCTTAAGGGGAAAGGTGAGTTGGTGTGCTGCATGAAACCAGAGATTGAAATTAGCACAGATACCGTTCCATAAGCCAAATATGTAATAGACAAGAGCTACTCCTTGCTCAACGCAGTGGACTCAACACCCCATATTAAACGCCTAAGAATATACCTGACTAGAAATAATCTTAAAACCTATGGATTTATATGTCTCCGAAAGAGAATCAAGCGTGTGTACGGCGGCATAAACGCAGCAGTGATAGGATTGGTGAGGTTCGGTGAGCAAATGTAGACCCTTTGAAGTCATACTGCATGGTACCCATTCCATGGGTCTCAACTCTCCAGGTTTAAGGGATTCTTCCTTCAGCTGAAACATGCATGTGGAACACAGAGTATGATCCACCGTGTGATCAGGAAACGTGTTCAAATGTGTCTCAGTTTTCGTCCCCTGGTACTCGGGTGCAACATTCAAGACGCTTTACTAACACTCTCTCCACTTGGAGAGTCAGTGCCTTTAACCTCCTGTTTGGCCCAGTTTGCAATTTCTGCGTAGGATGAACAGGAATAGGGAGAACCAATGAGAGACTAGCTGGAGCTGTGAGGACGGGCAAATTTAACTCTCATTTCCAACCAGGAAGAGGAATTAACCAAAGGCTCAGCATGCAATGCCGGAACCAAACTAGGGCCTGAAGCAATCCTGCGGTGTTGCGGCCAGCTCACAAGAAAGCGAGTTGAAGAAAGTAGCTCAGGGGCACTGTAATTCACAATTCTGCAGAGTTATAAATGACAGCTATCTTCCAAAAATATATTGAAGGAAGGCTGCCAAGAGGACTTGAAAGCGGGGCAGAATTGCAGGAAACCGATTTCAGGAGGTAGACTGGAATTGCATGTAAAGCATAGAAAAAGAGGCAGAACGTCCACAATGATGCACTTGGCCAAAACGTGCATATGCGTTTTTTCCTGAATATATACAGGAAAAAACGCATACGCCCGTTTTGGCCAACCAAGCAAGTTAGCAAAGGAAATCTGCACTACAATGAAGTCTCACTGCCCCCCCGGTCAAAAGGGCTATCTGAAAAAAGTGTAAAATCCAGAAAGGCAGGACAGGCCATGGAGAACTGGGAACCTTGTTATGCTGATGGGCGGGATGTAAATTGTCAACAGCCACTCTGAAGAAGTGTATGGTGTTTCCTCAAACATCAAAAAAACAAAGCAACAGAGCCTAGGGCACTTCCACTTATGGTCCTATAGCTTAGGGAAATTAAAATCAAAAAGACTCAGCCACCCCAAAGTTTCGGCCGGCTCTGTTTACAAGAACCTCGTTTACGGTACAAGTTCAATATCACAGAAAGCGAAAAATGGATAAAGAAGTTGTGGTACTTACGTACAATGCAATATCACTCAGCAATGAAATCTATGTCATCAGGCCCGTAGCAGCATAATGAGTGGATTCAGGTACGATGATTCTAAGTGAAATAAGTCACACAGAAAAAGAAACATCATAAGATATCACTACTACACGGAATGTAAACTTGGCTACACAAGAACTGAATTACAAAACAGAACAGGGTGTCAAATGTAGAAAACCAACTTATGCTTGCTTAAGTGGAAAGGTTAGTTGGGGTGCTGCATAAAACCAGAGATTGAAATTAGCACAGATACCGTTCCATAAGCCAAATATGTAATAGACAAGAGCTACTCCTTGCTCAACGAAGTGGACTCAACACCCCACATTAAACGCCTAAGAATATACCTGACTAGTAATAATCTTAATACCTAAGGATTTATATGTCTCCGAAAGAGAATCAAGCGTGTGTACAGCGGCATAAACGCAGCAGTGATAGGATTGGTGAAGTTTGGTGAGCAAATGCAGACCCTTTGAAGTCATATTGCATGGTACCCATTCCATGGGTCTCAACTCTCCAGGTTTAAGGGATTCTTACTTCAGCTAAAACATGCATGTGGAACCCAGAGTATGATCCACCATGTGATCGGGAAACGTGTTCAAATGTGTCTCAGTTTTCGTCCCCTGGTACTCGGGTGCAACATTCCAGACGCTTTACTAACACTCTGCCCACTTGGAGAGTCAGTGCCTTTAACCTCCTGTTTGGCCCAGTTTGCAATCTCTGTGGAAAATGAACAGGAATAGGGAGAACCAATGAGAGACTAGGTGGAGGTGTCTGGACGGGCAAATTTAACTCTCTTTTCCCACCAGGAAGAGGAATTAACCAAAGGATCAGCATGCCATGCCGGAACCAAACTAGGGCCCGAAGCAATCCTGCGGTGTTGCGGCCAGCTCACAAGAAAGCGAGTTGAAGAAAGGAGCTCAGGGGCACTGTAATTCACAAACCTGCAGAGTTATAAATGACAGCTATCGTCCAAAAATATATTGAAGGAAGGCTGACAAGAGGACTTGAAAGCGGGGCAGAATTGCAGGAAACCGATTTCAGGAGGTAGACTGGAATTGCATGTAAAGCATAGGAAAAGAGGCAGAACGTCCACAATGATGCACTTGGCCAAAAAGGGCGTATGCGTTTTTTCCTGAATATATTCAGGAAAAAACGCATACGCACTTTTTGGCCAACCAAGCAAGTTTGCAAAGGAAATCTGCACTACAATGAAGTCTCACTGCCCCCCAGTCAAAAGGGCCATCTGAAAAAAGTGTAAAATCCAGAAAGGCAGGATAGGTCATGTCGAACTGGGAGCCTTGTTATGCTGATGGGCGGGATGTAAATTGCCAGCAGCCACTCTGGAGAAGTGTATGGTGTTTCCTGAAACATCTAAAAAACAAAGCAACAGAGCCTAGGGCACTTCCACTTATGGTCCTATAGCTTAGGGAAATTAAAATCAAAAAGACACAGCCACCCCAAAGTTTGGGCCGGCTCTGTTTACAAGAACCTCGTTTACGGTACAAGTTCAATATCACAGAAAGCGAAAAATGGATAAAGAAGTTGTGGTAATTACGTACAATGCAATATCACTCAGCAATGAAATCTATGTCATCAGGCCCGTAGCAGCATAATGAGTGGATTCAGGTACGATGATTCTAAGTGAAATAAGTCACACAGAAAAAGAAACATCATAATATCATTACTACACGGAATGTAAACTTGGCTACACAGGAACTGAATTACAAAACAGAACAGGGTGTCAAATGTAGAAAACCAACTTATACTTGCTTAAGGGGAAAGGTGAGTTGGGGTGCTGCATAAAACCAGAGATTGAAATTAGCACAGATACCGTTCCATAAGCCAAATATGTAATAGACAAGAGCTACTCCTTGCTCAACGAAGTGGACTCAACACCCCATATTAAACGCCTAACAATATACCTGACTAGAAAGAATCTTAAAACCTATGGATTTATATGTCTCCGGAAGAGAATGAAGCATGTGTACAGTGGCATAAACGCAGCAGTGATAGGATTGGTGAGGTTTGGTGAGCAAATGCAGACCCTTTGAAGTCATATTGCATGGTACCCATTCCATGGGTCTCAACTCTCCATGTTTAAGGGATTCTTCCTTCAGCTAAAACATGCATGTGGAACCAAGAGTATGATCCACCGTGTGATCGGGAAACGTGTTCAAATGTGTCTCAGTTTTCGTCCCCTGGTACTCGGGTGCAACATTCCAGACGCTTTACTAACACTCTCCCCACTTGGAGAGTCAGTGCCTTTAACCTCCTGTTTGGCCCAGTTTGCAATTTCTTCGGAAGATGAACAGGAATAGGGAGAACCAATGAGAGACTAGCTGGAGGTGTCTGGACGGGCAAATTTAACTCTCATTTCCCACCAGGAAGAGGAATTAACCAAAGGCTCAGCATGCCGTGCCGGAAACAAACTAGGGCCTGAAGCAATCCTGCGGTGTTGCGGCCAGCTCACAAGAAAGCGAGTTGAAGAAAGGAGCTCAGGGGCACTGTAATTCACAAACCTGCAGAGTTATAAATGACAGCTATCTTCCAAAAATATATTGAAGTAAGGCTGCCAAGAGGAGTTGAAAGCGGGGCAGAATTGCAGGAAACCGATTTCAGGAGGTAGACTGGAATTGCATTTAAAGCATAGGAAAAGAGGCAGAACGTCCACAATGATGCACTTGGCCAAAAAGGGCGTATGCGTTTTTTCCTGAATATATTCAGGAAAAAACGCATACGCCCTTTTTGGCCAACCAAGCACGCTTGCAAAGGAAATCTGCACTACAATGAAGTCTCACTGCCCCCCGGTCAAAAGGGCCATCTGAAAAAAGTGTAAAATCCAGAAAGGCAGGACAGGCCATGGAGAACTGGGAGCCTTGTTATGCTGATGGGCGGGATGTAAATTGCCAGCAGCCACTCTGGAGAAGTGTATGGTGTTTCCTGAAACATCCAAAAAACAAAGCAACAGAGCCTAGGGCACTTCCACTTATGGTCCTATAGCTTAGGGAAATTAAAATCAAAAAGACACAGCCACCCCAAGTTTGGGACGGCTCTGTTTACAAGAACCTTGTTCACCGTACAAGTTCAATATCACAGAAAGCGAAAAATGGATAAAGAAGTTGTGGTACTTACGTACAATGCAATATCACTCAGCAATGAAATCTATGTCATCAGGCCCGTCGCAGCATAATGAGTGGATTCAGGTACGATGATTCTAAGTGAAATAAGTCACACAGGGCTTACCTGGTGGCGCAGTGGTTGAGAGTCCGCCTGCCGATGCAGAGGACATGGGTTCGTGCCCCGCTCCGTGAAGATCCCACATGCCGCGGAGCGGCTGGGCCTGTGAGCCATGGCCGCTGAGCCTGCGCGTCCGCAGCCTGTGCTCCGCAATGGGAAAGACCACAACAGTGAGAGGCCCACGTACCGCAAAAAAAAAAAATAAAATATAAGTCACACAGAAAAAGAAACATCATAAGATATCACTACTACACGGAATGTAAACTTGGTTACACAAGAACTAAATTACTAAACAGAACAGAGTGTCAAATGTAGAAAACCAATTTATGCTTGCTTAAGGGGAAAGGTGAGTTGGGGTGCTGCATACAACAAGAGATTGAAATTAGCACAGATACCGTTCCATAAGCCAAATATATAATAGACCAGTGCTACTCCTTGCTCAACGAAGTGGACTCAACACCCCATATTAAACGCCTAACAATATACCTGACTAGTAAGAATCTTAAAAACTATGGATTTATATGTCTCCGAAAGAGAATCAAGCGTGTGTACAGCGGCATAAACGCAGCAGTGATAGGATTGGTGAGGTTCGGTGAGCAAATGCAGACCCTTTGAAGTCATATTGCATGGTACCCATTCCATGGGTCTCAACTCTCCATGTTTAAGGGATTCTTCCTTCAGCTAAAACATGCATGTGGAACCCAGAGTATGATCCACCGTGTGATCGGAAAACGTGTTCAAATGTGTCTCAGTTTACGTCCCCTGGTACTCGGGTGCAACATTCCAGACGCTTTACTAACACTCTCCCCACTTGGAGAGTCAGTGCCTTTAACCTCCTGTTTGGCCCAGTTTGCAATTTCTGTGGAAATTGAACAGGAATAGGTGAACAAATGAGAGACTAGCTGGAGCTGTCTGGACGGGCAAATTTAACTCTCATTTCCCACCAGGAAGAGGAATTAACCAAAGGCTCAGCATGCCGTGTCGGAACCACACTAGGGCCTGAAGCAATCCTGCGGTGTTGCGGCCAGCTCACAAGAAAGCGAGTTGAAGAAAGTAGCTCAGGGGCACTGTAATTCACAAACCTGCAGAGTTATAAATGACAGCTATCTTCCAAAAATATATTGAAGTAAGGCTGCCAAGAGGAGTTGAAAGTGGGGCAGAATTGCAGGAAACCGATTTCAGGAGGTAGACAGGAATTGCATGTAACGCATAGGAAAAGAGGCAGAAAGTCCACAATGATGCTCTTGGCCAAAAAGGGCGTATGCGTTTTTTCCTGAATATATTCAGGAAAAAACGCATACGCCCTTTTTGGCCAAACAAGCAAGCTTGCAAAGGAAATCTGCACTACAATGAAGTCTCACTGCCCCCCGGTCAAAAGGGCCATCTGAAAAAAATGTAAAATCCAGAAAGGCAGGACAGGCCATGGAGAACTGGGAGCCTTGTTATGCTGATGATCGGGATGTGAATTGCCAGCAGCCACTCTGGAGAAGTGTATGGTGTTTCCTGAAACATCCAAAAAACAAAGCAACAGAGCCTAGGGCACTTCCACTTATGGTCCTATAGCTTAGGGAAATTAAAATCAAAAGACACAGCCACCCCAAAGTTTGGGACGGCTCTGTTTACAAGAACCTCGTTTACGGTACAAGTTCAATATCACAGAAAGCGAAAAATGGATAAAGAAGTTGTGGTACTTACGTACAATGCAATATCACTCAGCAATGAAATCTATGTCATCAGGCCCGTAGCAGCATAATGAGTGGATTCAGGTACGATGATTCTAAGTGAAATAAGTCACACAGAAAAAGAAACATCATAAGATATCCCTAATACACGGAATGTAAACTTGGCTACACAGGAACTGAATTACAAAACAGAACAGGGTGTCAAATGTAGAAAACCAACGTATGCTTGCTTAAGGGGAAAGGTGAGTTGGGGTGCTGCATGAAACCAGAGATTGAAATTAGCAGAGATACCGTTCCATAAGCCAAATATGTAATAGACAAGAGCTACTCCTTGCTCAACGAAGTGGACTCAACACCCCATATTAAACGCCTAAGAATATACCTGACTAGTAAGAATCTTAAAACCTATGGATTTATATGTCTCCGAAAGAGAATCAAGCGTCTGTACAGCAGCATAAACGCAGCAGTGATAGGATTGGTGAGGTTTGGTGAGCAAATGCAGACCCTTTGAAGTCATATTGCATGGTACCCATTCCATGGGTCTCAACTCTCCAGGTTTAAGGGATTCTTCCTTCAGCTAAAACATGCATGTGGAACGGAGTGTATGATCCACCGTGTGATCGGGAAACGTGTTCAAATGTGTCTCAGTTTTCGTCCCCTGGTACTCGGGTGCAACATTCCAGACGCTTTACTAACACTCTCCCCACTTGGAGAGTCAGTGCCTTTAACCTCCTGTTTGGCCCAGTTTGCAATTTCTTCGGAAGATGAACAGCAATAAGGAGAAGCAATGGGAGACTATCTGTAGGTGTCTGGACGGGCAAATTTAACTCTCATTTCCCACCAGGAAGATAAATGAACCAAAGGCTCTGCGTGCCATGCTGGAACTAGATTAGGGCCTGAGGAGATCCTGCGGTGTTGCGGCCAGCTCACAAGAAAGCGAGTTGAAGAAAGGAGCTCAGGGGCACTGTAATTCAGAAACCTGCGGAGTTATAAATGACAGCTATCATCCAAAATTATACTGAAGTAAGGCTGCGAAGAGGACTTGAATGCGGGGCAGAATTGCTGGAAACTGATTTCAGAACGTACACGGGAGTAGCTCTTAAAGCATAGGAAAAGAGACAGAACTTGGAAAATAATGCACTTGGCAAAAAAGGGCATATGTGTTTTATACAGAGCTCTCATACCTGAGGGGAGGAGATTCCCAGCAGGCTCCAACTGCCACCTGAGGGCTCACATTGCCAAGGCAACGTGAGCATGCCAGGCAGGAGTTACCTCACAGCAGAGGTCCCACCTCACAGAAGGGTGAGAAACCCAGCCAACATCAGACTCTCACCAGAGGGCCCACATCACCAAGGGGATGGGAACCAGGCAGGAGTGTCTTCACATCAGTGGGGTCACATCATCAAAAGCTGAGGTACTCAGCACATGTGTCCTCAAACCAGAGGACCCACATCACCAAGGACCTCGGAGTGAGGCAGGCAGGAGTAGCCTCACAACACTGGGCACATAGAATAAAAAAGTGAGGAATCCAGCAGTTGGAACCTCCCAGCAGGCGGCCCAGAGCACCGAGGCCATGAGATCCAGGCCACAGTGAACTCACAGAAGAGGGCCCATGTCATGAAACTGAGCAACCCAGCCATTGGAACCTCAGAGCAGGAGGCCCACATCCCCATGGGGATGGAATTCTGGTAGGAGTGTCCTCGCACCACTGAGAACGTATCAGAAAATTTTGGGCGACCAGCAGTTAGGGCCTGACGCCAGAGGACCCTCATCACCAAGGGAAGGAGGCTCCCAGCAGGCTCCAACTGCCACCAGAGGGCTGACGTCGCCAAGGCGATGTGTGCCAACCAGGCACGAATGACCTCACAGCAGAGGGCCCACCTCAGAGAAGTGTGACGAACCCAGTCAGGATCAGACTCGCACCAGAGGGCCCACATCACCAAATGGATTGGAACCAGGCAGGAGTGTCCTCACATGAGTAGGGCCACATCATCTAAAGGTGAGGAACCCAGAACATGTGGCTTCAAACCATAGGACACCCATCACCAAGGGGCTGGGAGTGAGGCAGGCAGGAGGAGCCTCATAACAGAGGGCCCAAAAATAAGAAAGGTGAGGAATCCAGCAGTTGGAACCTCCCAGCAGGCGGCCCAGAGCACAGAGGCTAGAGGAACCAGGCCAGAGTGAACTAACACCAGACAGCCCACATCATGAAACTGTGAGCAACCCAGACATTGGGACCTCAGAGCAGAAGGCCCACATCCCCATGGTGATGGGAACATGACAGGAGTGTCCTGGCATCACTGGGCTCACATCAGAAAACGTGGGGTGCTCAGAAGTTAGGGCCTGACGCTAGAGGGCACTCATCACCGAGAGGAGGAGGCTCCCAGCAGGCTCCAGCTGCCACCAGAGGGCCAACGTCGCCAAGGTGATGTGTGCCAGCCTGGCAGGAGTGACCTCACAGCAGAGGGCCCACCTCACAGAAGGGTGAGGAACACAGCCAGGATCAGACTCTCACCAGAGGGCCCACATCACCAAGGGGATGGGAACCAGGCAGGAGTGTCCCCACACCAGTGGGACAACATCATCGAAAGGTGAGGATCCCAGCACATGTGTCCTCAAACCAGAGGAACCACATCACCAAGGGGTTCGGAATGAGGCTGGCAGGACTGGCCTCACAACACAGGGTCCATAGAATATAAAAGTTGAGGAATCCAGCAGTTGGAACCTCCCAGCAAGTGGCCCAGAGCACCGAGGCTATGGGATCCAGGCCGCAGTGAACTCACAGCAGAGGGCCCACATCATGAACCTGTGAGCAGCCCAGCTGTTGGGACCTCAGAACAGAAGGCCCACATCCCCATTGGGATGGGAACCTGGCAGGAGTGGCTTTGCACCACTTAGCACATATCAGAAAATGTTAGGAGCCCAGCAGTTAGGGCCTGATGCCAGGGGGCCCTCATAACTGAGGGGAGGAGACTCCCAGCAGGTTCCAACTGCCAACAGAGGGCCCACGTCTACAAGGTGGCATGCGCCAGCCAGGCAGTAGTGACCTCACAGCAGAGGGCCTATCTCACAGAAGGGTGAGGAACCGAGGCAGGATGAGACTCTCACCAGAGGGCCCACAACACCAAGGGGATGGGAACCAGTCAGGACTGTCCTCCCACCAGTGGGGCCACATCATCGAAAGGTGAGGAACCCAGCACATGTGGCCTCATATCAGAGGACATACATCACAAAGGGGATGGGAGTGAGGCAGGTAGGAGTAGCCTAAAAACAGAGGGCTCAAAGAATAAAAAAAGTGAGGAATCCAGCATTTGGAACCTCCCAGCAGGCGGCCGAGAGCACAGAAGCTATGGGATGCAGGCAGGAGTTAACTAACACCAGAGAGCCCACATCATGAAACTGTGAGCAACCCAGGCATTGGGACCTCAGAGCAGAAAGCCCACATCCCCATGGGGATGGGAACCTGACAGGAGTGTCCTGGCATCACTGGGCTCACATCAGAAAACGTGGGGAGCCCAGCAGTTAGAGCCTGATGCTAGAGGGCCGTCATCACCGAGGGCAGGAGGCTCCCAGCAGCTTCCATGTGCCAACAGAGGGCCCACGTCGCCAAGGTGATGTGTGCAAGTCAGGCAGGATTGACCTCACAGCAGAGGGCCTACCTCACAGAAGAGTGAGGAACCCAGCCAGGATAAGACTGTCACCAGAAGGCCCACATCACCAAGGGGATGGGAACCAGGCAGGAGTGTCCTCACACCAGTGGGGCCACATCATTGAAAGTTGCCTAACCCAGCACATGTGGCCTCAAACCAGAAGACCCACATCACGAAGGGGTTGCGAGTGAGGCAGGCAGGAGGAGCATCACAACACAGGACCCATAGAATACAAAAGTTGAGGAATCGAGCAGTTGGAACCTCCCAGCAGGCAGCCAAGACCACAGAGGCTATGGGATCCAGGCCACAGTGAACTAACACCAGAGAGCCCACATCATGAAATTGTGATCAACCCAGCCGTTGGAACCTCAGAGCAGAAGGCCCACATCCCCATGGGGATGGGAACCTAAGAGGAGTGCTTGAGCAACACTGGGCTCACTAAGAAAAGTTGGGGAGCCCAGCAGTTAGGGCCTGACGTCAGAGGGCCCTCATCACAGAGCTGAGGAGGCTCCCAGCAGGGTCCAATTGCCACCAGAGGGCTCATGTCAACAAGGCGAGGTGAGCAACCCAGGCAAGAGTTACCTGATAGTAGAGGGCCCACCTCACAGATGGGTGAGGAACCCAGCCAGGATCAGACTCTCACCAGAGGGCCCACATCACAAAGGGGATGGGACCCAGTCAGGATTATCCTCACACCAGTGGGGCCTCATCATCTTAAGGTGAGGAACCCAGCACATGTGTCCTCAAACCAGAGGACCCACATCACCAAGGGCCTTGGAGTGAGGCAGGCAGGAGTAGCCTCACAACACAGGGCACATAATATAAAAAACGTGAGGATTCCAGCATTTAGACCTTCCAGCAGGCAGCCCAGAACACCGAGGATATGGGATCCAGGCCACAGTGAACTCACAGCAGAGGGCCCACATCACAAAACTGTGAGCAACCCAGGAGTTGAGACCTCAGCGCAGAAGGACCACATCCCCATGGGAATGGGAACCTGGCTGGAGTGTCCTCGCACCACTGGGCGCACATCAGAAAATGTGGGGAGCCCACCATTTAGGGCCTGACGCCAGAGGGCCGTCATCACCGAGAGGAGGAGGCGCCCTGCACGCTCCAACTGCCACCAGAGGGCTCACGTCTCCAAGGTGACGTGTGCCAGCCAGGCAGGAGTGACCTCACAGCAGAGGGCCTACCTCACAGAACGTTGAGGAACCCAGCCAGGATTAGACTCTCGCCAGAGGGCCCACCTCACCAAGGGGATGGGAACCAGGCAGGAGTGTCCTCACACGAGTGGGGTCACATCATCGAAAGGTGAGGAACGCAGCACATGTGGCCTCAAGCCATAGGACAGTCATCACCAAGGGGCTGGCAGTGAGGCAGGCAGGAGGAGCCTCACAACAGAGGGCACATAGAATAAAAAAGTTGAGGAATCCAGCAGTTGGAACCTCCCAGCAGGCGGCTCAGAGCACCGATGATAAGGGATCCTTGCCGGAGTGAACTCACAGCAGAGGGCCCACATCATGGTACTGTGAGCAAGCCAGCCGTTTTGACCTCAGAGCAGAAGGCCCATATCGCCATGGGGATGGGAACCTGGCAAGAGTCTCCTCACTCACTTGGCGCACATCAGAAAATGTGGGGAGCCCAGCAGTTAGGGCCTGATGCCAGAGGGCCCTCATCACCGAGGAGAGGAGGCTCCCAGCACACTCCAACTGCCACCAGAGGGCCCACGTCGCCAAGGTGACGTGTGCCAGACAGGCATGATTGACCTCACAGCAGAGGGCCCACCTCACAGAAGGGTGAGGAACCCAGCCAGGATCAGACTCTCACCTGAGGGCCCACATCAGCAAGGGGATGGGAACCAGTCAGGACTGTCTTCCCTCCAGTGGGGTCACATCATCGAAAGGTGCGGAACCCAGCACATGTGGCCTCAAATCAGAGGACACATATCACAAAGGGAATGGGAGTGAGGCAGGCAGGAGTAGCCTAAAAACAGAGGGCCCAAAGAATAAGAAAGGTGAGGAATCCAGCAGTTGGAACTTCCCAGCAGGCGGTCCAGAGCACAGAAGCTATGGGATGCAGGCAGGAGTGAACTAACAGCAGAGAGCCCACATCATGAAACTGTGAGCAACCCAGGCTTTGGGACCTCAGAGCAGAAGGCCCACACCCCAATGGGGATGTGAACCTGGCTGGAGTGTCCTCGCACCACTGGGCACACATCACAAAATGTGGGGAGCCCAGCAGTTAGGGCCTGATGCCAGAGGGCCCTCATCACCGAGGAGAGGAGGCTCCCAGCAGACTCCAAGTGCCACCAGAGGGCTCATGTCCACAAGGCGAGGTGAGCAAGCCAGGCAAGAGTGACCTCACATCAGACGGCCCACCTCACAGATGGGTGAGGAACCCAGCCAGGATCAGACTCTCAACAGAGGGCCCACATCACCAAGGGGATGTGAACCAGGCAGGAGTCTCCTAAGACCATTGGTCCCACATCATCGAAAGGTGAGGAACCCAGCACATGTGGCCTCAAACCAGACGACACACATCACGAAGGGGCTGGGAGTGAGGCAGGCAGGAGGATCCTCACAACAGAGGGCCCAAAAATTTAAAAAAGTGAGGAATCCAGCAGTTGGAACCTCCCAGCAGGCGGCCAAGAGCACAGAGGCTATGGGATCCAGGCTTCTGTGAACTAACACCAGAGAGCCCACATCATGAAAATGTGAACAACCCAGCCGTTGGGACCTCAGAGCAGAAGGCCCACATCCCCATGGAGATGGGATCCTAAGAGGAGTGCCAAAGCATCACTGGGCTCACTAAGAAAAGTTGGTGAGCCCAGCAGTCAGGGCCTGATGCAAGAGGGCCCTCATCACCGTGGGGAAGAGATTCCCAGCACGCTCCAACTGCCACCACACGGCTGACTTCACCAAGGCAATGTGTGCCAGCCATGCAGGAGTGACCTATCAGCAGAGGGTCTCCCTCACAGGTGGGTGAGGAACAAAGCCAGGAACAGACTCTCACCAGGGGGTCCACATAACCACGTGGATGAGAACCAAGCAGGAGTGTCCTCACACTAGTGGGGCCACATCATCGAAAGGTGAGGAACCCAGCAAAAGTGGCCACAAACCAGAGGACCCACATCACCAAGGGGTTGAGAGTGAGGTAGGTGTCTGGACGGGCATATTTAACACTCATTTCCCACCAGGAAGAGGAATTAACCAAAGGCTCAGCGTGCCCTGCCAGAAGCAGATTAGGGCCTGAAGCAGTCTTGCGGGTTTGCGGCCAGCTCACAAGAAAGCGAGTTGAAGAAAGGAGCTCAGGGGCCCTGTAATTCACAAACCTGCAGAGTTATAAATGACAGATAACGTCCAAAAATATATTGAAGTAAGGCTGCGAAGAGGACTTGAAAGCGGGGCAGAATTGCAGGAAACCGATTTCAGGAGGTAGACTGGATTTGCATTTAAAGCATAGGAAAAGAGGCAGAACATCGACAATGATGCACTTGGCAACAAAGGGCGTATGAGTTTGTTCCTGAATATATTCAGGAAAAAACACATACGCCCTTTTTGGCAAACCAAGCAAGCTTGCAATGGAAATCCGAACTACTATGAAGTGTCACTTCCCCCCGGTCTAAAGGGCCATCTGAGAAAAGTGTAAAATCCAGAAAGGCAAGACAGGCCATGGGGAAAAAGGAGCCTTGTTATGCTGATGGGCGGGATGTACATTGCCAACAGCCACTCTGGAGAAGTGTATGGTGTTTCCTGATACATCTGAAAAACAAAGCAACAGAGTCTAGGGCATTTCCACTTATGGTCCTATAGCTTAGGGAAATTAAAATCAAAAAGACACAGCCACCCCAAAATTTACAACGGCTCTGTTTACAGGAGCCTCTTCTACAGTACAAGTTAAATATCCCAGAGAACAAATAATTGATAAAGAAGTTGCGGTACTTATGTACAACAGAATACCACTCAGCAATGAAATCTGTGTCACCAGGCCTGTACCAGCATAATGAGTGGATTGAGGCACGATGATTCTAAGTGAAATAAGTCACACAGAAAAAGAAACATCATAAGGTATCACTAATGCACGGAATGTAAACTTGGCTACACATGAACTGAATTACAAAACAGAACAGGGTCTCAAGTTTAGAAAACCAACTTATGCTTGCTTAAGGGGAAAGGTGAGTTGGGGTGCTGCATAAAACCAGAGTTTGAAATTAGCACAGATACCGTTCCATAAGCCAAATATGTAATAGACAAGACCTACCCCTTGCTCAACGAAATGGACTCAACAATGAGGTATCACCTCACACCTGTTAGAATGGGCATCATCTGAAAATCTACAAACAACAAATGCTGGAAAGGGTGTGGAGAAAAGGAAGCCTCTTCCACTATTGTTGGGAATATAAATTGATACAGTCACTATGGAGAACAATATGGAGTTTCTTAAGAAACTAATAATAGAATTACCATATGATACAGCGATCCCAGGACTGGACATATACCCAGACAAAACCATAAATCAAAAAGAGACATTCACCGCAATGTTCATTGCATCACTATTTACAATATCGAGGTAATGGAAGCAACCTAAATGCCCACAGACAGACGAATGCATAAAGATGTGGTACATATATAAAATGGAATATTACTAAGCCATGAAAGGAATGAAATTGGGTCATTTGTAGAGACGTCGATGGATCTAGAGACTGTCATACAGAGTGAAGTAAGTCAGAAAGAGAAAAACAAATCTTGTATATTCATGCATATATGTGGAACCTAGAAAAACTGTACAGATTAACCGTTTTGCAAGGCATAAATAGAGCAACAGATGTAGACAACAATCGTATGGACAACAAGGGGGGAAAGCTCTTGGAGGGGTGGTGGTGGGAGGAGTTGAGAGATTGGGATTGGCATGTAAACATTTATATGTATAAAATAGATAACCAATGAGAACCTGCTGTATAAAAATATAAAATAAAATTCAAAATTAAAAAGAAATAAAATTTAAAAAATAAAACAGAAAAAACAATTATTCCCTTCACATACATGTATTTATATGAATAAATTATTTCCATGCTTATATCTGTAAATACAAAAAAGAGGAATAAAATCTACCTTGAACCAAAAACGAAAAAGAGAAAAAAAAAACAGAACCCACCAGTTACTCAGAGGAAAACCGTATCAGGGCACTTGCTCCAGTTGTAAACAATTCTGAAGTTGGTCAGTGGTGGGGAATCGTCTCCCATTCAGCCAGCAGCCCCCACACAACAAGCGTCCTCATTGCAAAGCTGGGGCACCGTGCCGAGGCATCTGTGAGTAAACGTGAGCTGAACCCCAGGCCAGTTGCTGCTGAACTGTTCCCGCCCTTCCCAGGTAAAACACCTGAATATATACAAGGACTTGAAAGCCTAGAGGAAGGGCCATGGAGCCACACGAGTGACAGCATGCCAGCTGACTTGGTGCCTGCAGGCCAGCCAGGATGGTCCTGGCCCTGGGTGCTCTTCTGGAAGATTTCCATTTCCCTGCCTGAGATACCCGTCCTGTCCCTGCCCCCACTGCTTTTTTCCTTCCTCACCTCTGCCCAGGGAGAAATTCCAGCAGCAGGTATGGGTGACACATCCTCTTCTTTAGCAGGTGGCAGCCTGGCAACTGCTGCAGAAAGTCCAGCAGAGCCCCACTCACACTGGGCCACCCACAAAGCCGTGGCCTCTCACTCCCTCCCACCAGCCCAGCCCCGAGACTGCTGACAGGGCAGAGAAAATGGCGTCAGGCACAGCTGCAGGGGCTTTTGCTGCCTGGAGTGGTATTTATATTGATCTCAACCCAGGCACACCTGGGGAGGGCTGGCCGGCATGGTAAGGCTGCCCAGGTCAGCCAATCATCACCCCTCAGGGGCTCACAGTTGCAGACAATGGAACTTGCTGAACCGGCCAGGTCCAAGGAACAGGTGTGGGCTCCTGAGAGTCAGGATAGACAAGGGGCTGCAGCTTTGGCTTGTTTTCTAATCATTTTATCTGGCCCATGAGTGGGAGACAACTTCAAGAAAACCCTCTCCTAATGAGAGGAACCCAGGAGTCAGGGAGAGGAGGGGTGGGTGGTGGTTGGAGACAGAGGCCTGGTGCCCTGGGTGCAGTGGAAGTCTCTGGAAGACCAGGTGGAGGGAGGCCACACAGAGTGATGCCCAGGGTCACAGACCTGTCGGAGCTGCTGTTTGTTAGTTCAAGTCCTGCTCTGAGGTGCTCTGTGTCAGCTCTGAGCGACAGGTGAGCTGGGGGTGCTCTTCAATGAGGGCTATGTGCACGGTTCCTGTGTGCCCAGCCCTGCCACGGTACCTGCAAGGGTAGCTCTGTATCCTGGGAGGGGCCTGACCATGAGAGCCCCGTGGGCTGGGTTGGGGGTGGGGTACCTGCCCAGGAGAGCTCCATATCCTGGGATTGGCCTGACCACGAGAGCCCCATGGGCTGCTGGGGACCTGGTAAAGGATGTCAGGACAGTCAGTGAAGCCACCGAGGATATACCTCCAGTTGCTCCTGATCCCTACACCCTGCTGGTCATTCTACCAACCACCAGGACATGGTATTCTGTATTAGTCTTCAATGATGCCTTCTTTTGTATTCCATTAGTCCCAGAGTCACAAGAAATTTTGGCTTGTGAGTGGCAGGACTCAACATACAACTAAAACAATACTTCCGGGCCGTCTTGCCCCAAGGGTTCAAAAATTCCCACACCATCTTTGGGGAAAGCTTAGCTAACGACCGAAAAGTTCTACCTCTGGAAAAGGAAACCCTCCTTCAATATGCAGACGACATTCTGATCGCCAGCCCTACTAAGGAGGCCTCTGAACTACCAAGCCAATAAAGGATAGAAGTTGTCCAAGAAAAAGCTCAAATATCACAGACTGCAGTGACCTGCCTGGGCTTCATTCTCACACAAGGTCAGAGAAGCCCATCCCAGGAAAGGGAAGAAACCATTTGCAGCCTTACCCCTTTCTAAAACTAGAAGACAGCTTAGGGGTTCCTGGGGAGGCCAGGGTTTGCTGCTTCTGGATCCCTAACTACAGTCTACTAGCTGGGCCTCTATATGAAACACTGAAAGGAAAAGATGATGATCCTTTTGAACAGAATCCAGAAGTGGCCTTTCAAGAATGGAAAGAGCAGTCAATTCAGACCCTTGCCCTGGAACTCCCTAATTGAGCTAAACCCTTTGACCTTTCCATTCCCGGTGAAAGGTGAATCGCCATTGGAGAATTAGTGCAAAAACTGGGACCACTTGAAATGGAACAACGCAAGAATGCCATCCAGGTAGGATAAACTACAGTCACCAAGGGGCTTGGCCCACTGCCACATCTGGCCAAGATACTGGCGGTATCTAAAAACCTGGAAATCAGCAGCCCAAAAGGCCACCTCCCTCCTAAGGGAAAAGGACCCCACGTGGTGATCCTAATCACCAACCATGCCCTGAAGTTGCAGGGTTCGCTCCGTGGGCACACCGACCTCGAGTGAGGAGGCCCTCCAACTCCAACATCCAGAGAGATAACCGGGGGCAACAGGGCACCATGACGACTCGTGTGAACATCACTTGACCTGGAGTTTCTCTCATAAAACAACAATAGTGTGTCCCGAAGGAGTAGACTACTGCTTGCAGGACTTCCTGCACCCGGAGGGGAGCTAATAATCTTGGCGGGGGAACCGTATATCACACCGTCACCATAGAAAAGCCTACAGACACCGTGATGATGGTGGCCAATAAGACCGGCTGGACTCCTGTTTACTTCAAAAGGCTGTTGACTCAGTGGCCATCATGGTCCTTGATCACCACTGACCCTGGACTGTCTGGGAGTTGAGCGGGCAGGGCTCTGACACCTGGTGCTGTTTTTACGTTAATTCAGGGGCCTAATTGAAGAAAGAGCAGACTACTGGTCAGAACATCTAGGCTGGCAGAAACGGTCAGCCTAAGGTGGCCGAACAAATGTGGGACGGGGTGAAACCGGCCCCCACAGCGTCTCTGCACATCTCTTTCCTGGACCCTTAAAGGTCATTAGAATCTATAACACTTCCAATGCTGGTGCTCAGGCGGACGAGCAGGGAGGCAGGGGTCCTGGGGCCAATCAACGTCACCTGGAGGCTGCTGGGGAGAAGTTCTGACCCTCGTCCCCTGGTATGAGGGCTCCCAACTCAGCACTCAGCAGTTACAGAAGAAGGGTCTGCACCCTCAGCACTCCAAGAATGAGGAACGGGACAAAAGGCAGAGGAGGGGTTTGTCCCCAGCAAAGCCCATTAAAAATCCCTGGGAGATAAAAATAGAATGTGGGCAATAAAGTCAAGTCTGACCTTTTTTATCCTTTGTGCTTTGTCTAATTTCACGTGCTCCTAGGGTCCCGCATGCAGAGGTTCCACACCCGGCACTTCAGACCAGATTTCCTGGTGCAGAATGGCTGGGTCAACACCTCAGCTCCTGGGGCCCAGTGCAGACTCCGCGATATAGAGCCTGAGCTGCAGCCAACCCGGCCCTTGAGAGCTCCGCCCCCTCCCTCTCACTGACTCTGACAGGATCTCTACACAGCAGCCCAGCCCACAGCCCACGGGGTAGTGCATGCTCTCACCTCTCCATTCTCTGATGAAAATATAAAGTTTCCTTTGCTTGGGAACCAAACTCAGTCTCTATCTGTTGGCCCCAATGACACTGGGCAGGGGGACCCTTGTTGGGGTCCACTCTGGAGGATCAGTAACAGAAATTGAGACTATTGTAACTTCAATGAACAGATGTGTGAGCCAAACTGTAGTTAACATAGAACAGTTTATAAGGCTCGGGTAAAATAAGATGTTTCTAACACTTCCATTTGATATTTCCATCACTTTATTATAAGCAAGTTCAGTGAAAAGGTTTGTCTTATTTGTCAGGTCAATATTAGAGAAATGAAGTGATTTCTTTCCAAGGATGTACATCTAATAATCTTGGTTAAAGCTTCAATCTTGTTTTAAATGCTTTTCCATTGAAAATGATACCTCTCTTTCAGCTCCCCCATTTCTGAGAAGTATAAAATCTTATAATTTATTATTACCAAAGGGGAAAGGTGGGAGGAGGGATAAATTAACAGTTTGGAATTAACACATACACACTGCTATGTATAAAATAGATCATCAACAAGGAACTACTGTATAGCACAGGGAACTACACTCAATATTGTGCAATAACCTATAAGGGGAAATAATCGGAAAAAGAATAGATATTTTTATTGACATCATCTATCAATGACAGTTAAAGTGTAACCTAAGGGAAGCCGGTGGTGAGTGCTTCTGACCCTGAAGACTTCAGTCATCTAAAGTTTGGACTCTGCCTACTTCCCAAGGCCCTTAATGAACATATGTGTAGCCGTAGCTTAAAAAACTCCCCAGTTTGGGTTTCGGGGAGACACTGATTTTGAAAAAGCCCTGGTGTTCTCCTTACATGAATGGGACTCTTCCTACTGCTAAAACATGTCTGTCACACCCAGAGGATGGTATACCGTCTGATCGGGAAGAGTTTGGAAAAGGCATCTCATCTCCTCATCTCCTGGTGCTCGGGTTCACCCCTCCAGCGTCTTTACTAACAGTCTCCCCACTTGGAGATGTCAACACTGTCAACATCCTGTTGCGTACAGTTTGGAATTTGTCCAGAGGATGAAGCGGAAGGATGAGGAACAATGAGAGACAAGTCCTAGGTGTTCAGACAGGCACATGTCACTCTAATTTCCAATCAGGAAGATGAATTGACCAAAGGCTAGGGTTGCCCATGGAAACAGTATAGGGCTTGAGGAAATCCCACTGCTTTGTGGCCAGTTCCCATAAACACAAGTTGAACAATGGAACTCAGGGGCAGTAAAATTCACGAAACTGCAGAGTTGAAAATATCTATCACTGAAAAATGTCTTGAGGAAAGTCAGAGAAAAGGATTGGCAAGCAAGGGAGAATGGCAGGAAAGGGATTTGAGGAGGTAGAAAGGATTCGCCATTAAGCACAAGAAAAGGGGCTGAACATTTCCGACATTGCAGTTGGCCAAAAAGGCTGTATGCGTTTTTTTCTGTATATATTCAAGAAAAGGGCATACACTTTTTTAGCCAACCAAACAGGTGGGCACTGGAAATCAATACTACAAAAGATATCACTTCGCATCAGTCAGAAGAGCCATCCTCATAAAGTGTAAACGCCAGAAATGCAGGACAGGGCAAGGAGAAGAGGGAGCCCTGTGAGGCTTATAGTGGAAATGTATATTGCCAACGGCCATTCTGGAGAAGTGTATTGTGTTTACTAAAGCATCTAAAAAATGAGCTACAGAGCATAGGGCACTTGCACTCATGGGCGTATATCTTGGGAAAAACAAAAATCGAGAGGACACAGGCACCCCAATGTTTACTGCCTCTCTGTTTAAAAGATCCTCGACTAGGATATAACTTAAATGTCTCTGGAGGGAAAAAATGGATAGAGATGTGGTACTTATGTAGAGTGGAATATTACTCAGCCTGGAAATCAATGAAATATGGCCAGTTGTAACAACTCCGGAGGAGTTACGTATGATCATTCTAAGTGACATAATTCAAAAAGAAAAAGACACATATCATAAGATATCACTTAAAGGTGGAATCCAAAATGGCTACACATGAAATAAATTACAAAACAAAAACATAGTCAAATATGTAGAAAACACGCGTAAGGCTGCTAAACGGGAAAGGTGGGGAGGGGTGAGGCATCATCCAGGAGGTTGAAATTAGCAAAGATACCATTCCAAATACCAAACTGATAATCAACAAGGCCTACACGGTAGCTAAAAGAACTGCACTCAGCACACTCAAGTCACCGGAAAAGAATATCTATGACTGGTAAGAATCTGAAAAAGAATTTATTGATGTCTCTCTGTACGTGAATCAAGTGGATGTACAGCAGCAAGAAACAGAGCTTTGAAAATCAGCTGTAACCAATATAGTAATAAATTGAAAAAAATAAACGACAGAGAGACAGAGAAAACCTCTTACAACTTTTCCTCAGGGACGGTGATGCAACATGGATTGAACACATCTAGACCCACAGCAGGATGAGACATAAGGCTGGAAACTGTTCGCGCTAAGAGAAATGTGAGGTTGGGTGAGGAAATGCACACCCTTTAAAGTAATACTACCTGGTACCCATTCAATGGGTCCCAAATCTGCAGGTTCAAGGAATCTTCCTACAGCTAAAACATGCATGGAAAACCCAGAGGACTGTACACCATGTGATCGGGAGATGTGTCTAAAATGCACCTCATTTATCCTCTCCTGGTGCTCCTGTTCATCATTCCAGCCACGTTACTTAGAATCTCCCCACTTAGAGAATCAGCACATTTAAACTTCTGTTTCACACATTTTGCAAATTGTGAGGAGGATGAACGGGAAGAGGGGGAAACAATGAGAGAATAGTTGTAGGGGTTTGGACGGGCACATGTCACTCTAATTTCCCATTAAGAATAAGAATTAAAAAAAGGCTCAGCCCGCCTCGCCGGAGCCAAAATAGGGCCTGAAGCAATCCTGCAGTTTTGAGGCCAGCTCACAAAAGAGCAACTTAAAAAATGGAGCTCAGGGTCACTGCAATTCACAAACCTGCAGAGTTATAAATGAAAACTAACGTCCAAAAATATGTTGAGGTAAGGCAAAGAAGAGGATCTGAATGCAAGACAGAATTGCAAGAAACAGATTTCAAGAGATAGATTGGACTCACCTTTAAAGCACATGAAAAGCGGCAGAATTTCGACAATGATGCAGTTGGCCCAAAAGGGAGTATGCGTTATTTCCTGAATATATCCAGGAAAAAACGCATACGCACTTTATGGGCAACCAAGCAAGCAAGCAATGCAAATGTGCACAACAAAGAAGTCTCATTTCCCACCGGTCAAAAGGGCCATCCGAAAAAATTGTAAACACCAGAAATGCAGGACAGGCCATGGAGAACAGGGAGCCTTTATACGCTGATGGACAGTGTGTGAACTGCCGAGAGCCACTCTGGAGAAGTGTATGGTGGTTCCTAAATCATCTAAAAAAGAGAGCTACAATTTCTATGGAAGATGAAAAGGAATAGGGAGAACCAATGAGAGACTAGCTGGAGGTGTCTGGACGGGCAAATTTAACTCTCACTTCCCACGAGGAAGAGGAATTAACCAAAGGCTCAGCGTGCCATGCCGTAACCAGAAGAGGTCCTGAAGCAATCATGCAGTGTTGCGGCCAGCTCACAAGAAAGCGAGTTAAAGAAAGGAGCTCAGGGGCACTGTAATTCACAAACCTGCAGAGTTATAAATGACAGCTATCGTCCAAAAATATATTGAAGTGAGGCTGCCAAGAGGACTTGAAAGTGGGGCAGAATTGCAAAAAACGGATTTCAGGAGGTAGACTGGAATTGCATTTAAAGCATAAGAAAAGAGGCAGAACATCCACAATGATGCACTTGGCCAAAAAGGCCCTATACCTTTTTTCCTGAATATATTCAGGAAAAAACGCATATGCCCGTTTTCGCCAACAAAGCAAGCTTGCAAAGGACATCTGCACTAAAATGAAGTCTCACTTCCCCCCGGTCAAAAGGGCCATCTAAAAAAAAGTGTAAAATCCAGAAAGGCATGACAGGCCATGGAGAACTGGGAGACTTGTTATTCTGATGGGTGGAATGTAAATTGCCAACAGCCACTCTGGAGAAGTATATGGTATTTCCTGAAACATCTAAAAAACAAAGCAACAGAGCCTAGGGCACTTCCACTTATGGTCCTATAGCTTAGGGAAATTATAATCAAAAAGACACAGCCACCCCAAACTTTGGGACGGCTCTTTTTACAAGAACCTCGTTTACGGTACAAGTTCAATATCACAGAAAGCGAAAAATGGATAAAGAAGTTGTGGTACTTACGTACAGTGCAATATCATTCAGCAATGAAATCTATGTCATCAGGCCCGTAGCAGCATAATGAGTGGATGCAGGTACGATGATTCTAAGTGAAATAAGTCACACAGAAAAAGAAACATCATAAGATATCACTACTACACGGAATGTAAACTTGGCTACACAGGAACTGAATTACAAAACAGAACAGGGTCTCAAATTAGAAAACCAACTTATGCTTGCTTAAGGGGAAAGGTGAGTTGGGGTGCTGCATGAAACCAGAGATTGAAATTAGCACAGATACCGTTCCATAAGCCAAATATGTGATAGACAAGAGCTACTCCTTGCTCAACGAAGTGGACTCAACACCCCATATTAAACGCCTAAGAATATACCTGACTAGAAATAATCTAAAAACCTACCAATTTATATGTCTCCGAAAGAGAATCAAGCGTGTGTACAGTGACATAAACGCAGCAGTGATAGGATTGGTGAGGTTCGGTGAGCAAATGCAGAACCTATGAAGTCATATTGCATGGTACCCATTCCATGGGTCTCAACTCTCCAGGTTTAAGGGATTCTTCCTTCAGCTAAAACATGCATGTGGAACCCAGAGTATGATCCACCGTGTGATCGGGAAACGTGTTCAAATGTGTCTAGTTTTCGTCCCCTGGTACTCGGGTGCAACATTCCAGATGCTTTACTAACACTCTCCCCACTTGGAGAGTCAGTGCCTTTAACGTCCTGTTTGGCCCAGTTTGCAATTTCTGTGGAAAATGAACAGGAATAGGGAGAACGAAAGAGAGACTAGCTGGAGGTGTCTGGACGGGCAAATTTAACTCTCATTTCCCACCAGGAAGAGGAATTAACCAAAGGCTCAGCGTGCCGTGCCGGAACCACACTAGGGCCTGAAGCAATCCTGCGGTGTTGCGGCCAGCTCACAAAAAAGTGAGTTGAAGAAAGGAGCTCAGGGGCACTGTAATTCACAAACCTGCAGAGTTATAAATGACAGCTATCGTCCAAAAATATATTGAAGTAAGGCTGCCAAGAGGACTTGAAAGTGGGGCAGAATTGCAGGAAACCGATTTCAGGAGGTAGACGGGAATTGCATGTAAAGCATAAGAAAAGAGGCAGAACGTCCACAATGATGCACTTGGCCAAAAAGGGTGTATGCGTATTTTCCTGAATATATTCAGGAAAAAACGCATACGCCCTTTTTGGCCAACCAAGCAAGCTTGCAAACGAAATCTGCACTACAATGAAGTCTCACTGCCCTTCCGGTCAAAAGGGCCATCTTAAAAAAGTGTAAAATCCAGAAAGGCAGGACAGGCCATGGAGAACTGGGAGCCTTGTTATGCTGATGGGCGGGATGTAAATTGCCAACAGCCACTCTGGAGAAGTGTATGGTGTTTCCTGAAACATCTAAAAAACTAAGCAACAGAGCCTAGGGCACTTCCACTTATGGTCCTATAGCTTAGGGAAATTAAAATCAAAAAGACACAGCCACCGCAAAGTTTGGGCCGGCTCTGTTTACAAGAACCTCGTTTACGGTACAAGTTCAATATCACAGAAAGTGAAAAATGGATAAAGAAGTTGTGGTACTTACGTACAATGCAATATCATTCAGCAATGAAATCTATGTCATCAGGCCCGTAGCAGCATAATGAGTGGATGCAGGTATGATGAGTCTAAGTGAAATAAGTCACACAGAAAAAGAAACATCATAAAATATCACTACTACACGGAATGTAAACTTGGCTACACAGGAACTGAATTACAAAACAGAACAGGGTCTCAAATGTAGAAAACCAACTTATGCTTGCTTAAGGGGAAAGGTGAGTTGGGGTGCTGCATAAAACCAGAGATTGAAATTAGCACAGATACCGTTCCATAAGCCAAATATGTAATAGACAAGAGCTACTCCTTGCTCAACGAAGTGGACTCAACACCCCATATTAAACGCTTAAGAATACACCTGACTAGAAATAATCTTAAAAAGTACGAATTTATATGTCTCCGAAAGAGAATCAAGCGTGTGTACAACGGCATAAACGCAGCAGTGATAGGATTGGTGAGGTTCGGTGAGCAAATGCAGACCCTTTGAAGTCATATTGCATGGTACCCATACCATGGGTCTCAACTCTCCAGGTTTAAGGGATTCTTCCTTCAGCTAAAACATGCATGTGGAACCCAGAGTAGGATCCACCGTGTGATCGGGAAACGTGTTCAAATGTGTCTCAGTTTTCCTCCCCTGGTACTCGGGTGCAACACTCCAGACGCTTTACTAACACCCTCCCCACTTGGAGAGTCAGTGCCTTTAACCTCCTGTATGGCCCAGTTTGCAATTTCTGCGGAGAATGTACAGGAATAGGGAGAACCAATGATAAACTAGCTGGAGGTGTCTGGACGGGCAAATTTAACTCTCATTTCCCACCAGGAAGAGGAATTAACCAAAGGCTCAGCGTGCCGTGCCGGAACCACACTAGGGCCTGAAGCAATCCTGCGGTGTTGCGGCCAGCTCACAAGAAAGCGAGTTGAAGAAAGAAGCTCAGGGGCACTGTAATTCACAAACCTGCAGAGTTATAAATGACAGCTATCGTCCAAAAATATATTGAAGTAAGGCTGCCAAGAGGACTTGAAAGCGGGGCAGAATTGCAGGAAACCGATTTCAGGAGGTAGACGGGAATTGCATGTAAAGCATAGGAAAAGAGGCAGAACGTCCACAATGATGCACTTGGCCAAAAAGGGCGTATGCGTTTTTTCCTGAATATATTCAGGAAAAAACGCATACGCCCTTTTTGGCCAACCAAGCAAGCTTGCAAAGGAAATCTGCACTACAATGAAGTCTCGCTGCCCCCCGGTCAAAAGGGCCATATGAAAAAAGTGTAAAATCCAGAAAGGCAGAACAGGCCATGAAGAACTGGGAGCCTTGTTATGCTGATGGGCGGGATGTAAATTGCCAACAGCCACTCTGGAGAAGTGTATGGTGTTTCCTGTAACATCTAAAAAACTAAGCAACAGAGCCTAGGGCACTTCCACTTATGGTCCTATAGCTTAGGGCAATTAAAATCAAAGAGACACAGCCACCCCAAAGTTTGGGACGGCTCTGTTTACAAGAATCTTGTTTACGGTTAAAGTTCAATATCACAAAAGCGAAAAATGGATAAAGAAGTTGTGGTACTTACGTACAATGCAATATCACTCAGCAATGAAATCTATGTCATCAGGCCCGTAGCAGCATAATGAGTGGATGCAGGTATGATGAGTCTAAGTGAAATAAGTCACACAGAAAAAGAAACATCATAAGATATCACTACTACACGGAATGTAACCTTGGTTACACAGGAACTGAATTACAAAACAGAACAGGGTCCCAAATGTAGAAAACCATCTTATGCTTGCTTAAGGGGAAAGGTGAGTTGGGGTGCTGCATGAAACCAGAGATTGAAATTAGCACAGATACCGTTCCATAAGCCAAATATGTAATAGACAAGAGCTACTCCTTGCTCAACGAAGTGGACTCAACACCCCATATTAAACGCTTAAGAATATACCTGACTAGAAATAATCTTAAAACCTACGGATTTATATGTCTCCGAAAGAGAATCAAGCGTGTGTACAGCGGCATAAACGCAGCAGTGATAGGATTGGTGAGGTTCAGTGAGCAAATGCAGACCCTTTGAAGTCATATTGCATGGTACCCATTCCATGGGTCTCAACTCTCCAAGTTTAAGGGATTCTTCCTTCAGCTAAAACATGCATGTGGAACACAGAGTATGATCCACCGTGTGATCAGGAAACGTGTTCAAATGTGTCTCAGTTTTCGTCCCCTGGTACTCGGGTGCAACACTCCAGACGCTTTACTAACACTCTCCCCACTTGGAGAGTCAGTGCCTTTAACCTCCTGTATGGCCCAGTTTGCAATTTCTGCGGAAAATGTACAGGAATAGGGAGAACCAATGAGAAACTAGCTGGAGGTGTCTGGACGGGCAAATTTAACTCTCATTTCCGACCAGAAAGAGGAATTAACCAAAGGCTCAGCATGCCGTGCCGGAACCACACTAGGGCCTGAAGCAATCCTGCGGTGTTGCGGCCAGCTCACAAGAAAGCGAGTTGAAGAAAGGAGCTCAGGGGCCCTGTAATTCACAAACCTGCAGAGTTATAAATGACAGCTATCATCCAAAAATATATTGAACTAAGGCTGCCAAGAGGACTTGAAAGCGGGGCAGAATTGCAGGAAACCGATTTCAGGAGGTAGACGGGAATTGCATGTAAAGCATAGGAAAAGAGGCAGAACGTCCACAATGATGCACTTGGCCAAAAAGGGCGTATGTGTTCTTTCCTGAATATATTCAGGAAAAAACGCATACGCCCTTTTTCGCCAACCAAGCAGGCTTGCAAAGGAAATCTGCACTACAATGAAGTCTCACTGCCGCCCAATCAAAAGGGCCATCTGAAAAATGTGTAAAATCCAGAAAGGCAGGACAGGCCATGGAGAACTGGGAGCCTTGTTATGCTGATGGGCGGGATGTCAATTGCCAACAGCCACTCTGGAGAAGTGTATGGTGTTTCCTGAAACATCTAAAAAACAAAGCAACAGAGCCTAGGGCACTTCCACTTATGGTCCTATAGCTTAGGGAAATTAAAATCAAAAAGACACAGCCACCCAAAAGTTTGGGACGGCTCTGTTTACAAGAACCTCGTTTATGGTACAAGTTCAATATCACAGAAAGCGAAAAATGGATAAAGAAGTTGTGGTACTTACGTACAATGCAATATCACTCAGCAATGAAATCTATGTCATCAGGCCCGTAGCAGCATAATGAGTGGATTCAGGTACGATGATTCTAAGTGAAATAAGTCACACAGAAAAAGAAACATCATAAGATATCACCAATACACGGAATGTAAACTTGGCTACACAGGAACTGAATTACAAAACAGAACAGGGTCTCAAATGTAGAAAACCAACTTATGCTTGCTTAAGGGGAAAGGTGAGTTGGGGTGCTGCATGAAACCAGAGATTGAAATTAGCATAGATACCGTTCCATAAGCCAAATATGTAATAGACAAGAGCTACTCCTTGCTGAACGAAGTGGACTCAACACCCCATATTAAACGCCTAAGAATATACCTGACTAGAAATAATCTTAAAACCTACGGATTTATATGTCTCCGAAAGAGAATCAAGCGTGTGTACAGCGGCATAAACGCAGCAGTGATAGGATTGGTGAGGTTCGGTGAGCAAATGCAGACCCTTTGAAGTCATATTGCATGGTACCCATTCCATGGGTCTCAACTCTCCAGGTTTAAGGGATTCTTCCTTCTGCTAAAACATGCATGTGGAACCCAGAGTATGATCCACTGGGTGATCGGGAAACGTGTTCAAATGTGTCTCGTTTTCGTCCCCTGCTACTCGGGTGCAACATTCCAGATGCTTTACTGACACTCTCCCCACTTGGAGAGTCAGTGCCTTTAACCTCCTGTTTGGCCCAGTTTGTAATTTCTGTGGAAAATGAACAGGAAGAGGGAGAACGAAAGAGAGACTAGCTGGAGGTGTCTGGACGGGCAAATTTAACTCTCATTTCCCACCAGGAAGAGGAATTAACCAAAGGCTCAGCGCGCCGTGCCGGAACTACACTAGGGCCTGAAGCAATCCTGCGGTGTTGCGGCCAGCTCACAAGAAAGCGAGTTGAAGAAACGATCTCAGGGGCAGTGTAATTCACAAACCGGCAGAGTTATAAATGACAGCTATCGTCCAAAAATATATTGAAGTAAGGCTGCCAAGAGGACTTGAAAGCGGGGCAGAATTGCACGAAATCGATTTCAGGAGGTAGATTGGAATTGCATGTAAAGCATAGGAAAAGAGGCAGAACGTCCACAATGATGCACTTGGCCAAAAAGGGCGTATGCGTTTTTTCCAGAATATATTCAGGAAAAAACGCATACGCCCTTTTTGGCCAACCAAGCAAGCTTGCAAAGGATATCTGCACTACAATGAAGTCTCACTGCCGCCCGGTCAAAAGGGCCATCTGAAAAAAGTGTAAAATCCAGAAAGGCAGGACAGGCCATGGAGAACTGGGAGCCTTGTTATGCTGATGGGCGGGATGTAAATTGCCAACAGCCACTCTGGAGAAGTGTATGGTGTTTCCTGAAACATCTAAAAAACAAAGCAACAGAGCCTAGGGCACTTCCACTTATGGTCCTATAGCTTAGGGAAATTAAAATCAAAAAGACACAGTCACCCCAAAGTTTGGGACGGCTCTGTTTACAAGAACCTCGTTTACGGTACAAGTTCAATATCGCAAAAAGCGAGAAATGGATAAAGAAGTTGTGGTACTTACGTACAATGCAATATCACTCAGCAATGAAATCTATGTCATCAGGCCCGTAGCAGCATAATGAGTGAATTCAGGTATGATGATTCTAAGTGAAATAAGTCACACAGAAAAAGAAACATCATAAGATATCACTACTACACGGAATGTAAACTTGGCTACACAGGAACTGAATTACAAAACAGAACAGGGTCTCAAATGTAGAAAACCAACTTATGCTTGCTTGAGGGGAAAGGTGAGTTGGGGTGCTGCATGAAACCAGAGATTGAAATTAGTACAGATACCGCTCCATAAGCCAAATATGTAATAGACAAGAGCTACTCCTTGCTCAACGAAGTGGACTCAACACCCCATATTAAACGCTTAAAAATACACCTGACTAGAAATAATCTTATAAACTACGGATTTATATGTCTCCGAAAGAGAATCAAGCGTGTGTACAGCGGCATAAACGCAGCAGTGATAGGATTGGTGAGGTTCAGTGAGTAAATGCAGACCCTTTGAAGTCATATTGCATGGTACCCATTCCATGGGTCTCAACTCTCCAAGTTTAAGGGATTCTTCTTCAGCTAAAACATGCATGTGGAACACAGAGTATGATTCACCGTGTGATCAGGAAACATGTTCAAATGTGTCTCAGTTTTCATACCCTGGTACTCGGGTGCAACACTCCAGACGCTTTACTAACACTCTCCCCACTTGGAGAGTCAGTGCCTTTAACCTCCTGTATGGCCCAGTTTGCAATTTCTGCGGAAAATGTACAGGAATAGGGAGAACCAATGAGAAACTAGCTGGAGGTGTCTGGACGGGCAAATTTAACTCTCATTTCCGACCAGAAAGAGGAATTAACCAAAGGCTCAGCATGCCGTGCCGGAACCACACTAGGGCCTGAAGCAATCCTGCGGTGTTGCGGCCAGCTCACAAGAAAGCGAGTTGAAGAAAGGAGCTCAGGGGCACTGTAATTCACAAACCTGCAGAGTTATAAATGACAGCTATCGTCCAAAAATATATTGAAGTAAGGCTGCCAAGAGGACTTGAAAGCGGGGCAGAATTGCAGGAAACCGATTTCAGGAGGTAGACGGGAATTGCATGTAAAGCATAGGAAAAGAGGCAGAACGTCCACAATGATGCACTTGGCCAAAAAGGGCGTATGTGTTCTTTCCTGAATATATTCAGGAAAAAACGCATACGCCCTTTTTGGCCAACCAAACAGGCTTGCAAAGGAAATCTACACTACAATGAAGTCTCACTGCCCCCCGGTCAAAAGGGCCATCTGAAAAAAGTGTAATATCCAGAAAGGCAGGACAGGCCATGGAGAACTGGGAGCCTTGTTATGCTGATGGGCGGGATGTAAATTGCCAACAGCCACTCTGGAGAAGTGTATGGTGTTTCCTGAAACATCTAAAAAACAAAGCAACAGAGCCTAGGGCACTTCCACTTATGGTCCTATAGCTTAGGGAAATTAAAATCAAAAAGACACAGCCACCCCAAAGTTTGGGACGGCTCTGTTTACAAGAACCTCGTTTACTGTACAAGTTCAATATCACAGAAAGCGAAAAATGGATACAGAAGTTGTGGTACTTACGTACAATGCAATATCACTCAGCAATGAAATCTATGTCATCAGGCCCGTAGCAGCATAATGAGTGGATTCAGGTATGATGATTCTAAGTGAAATAAGTCACACAGAAAAAGAAACATCATAAGATATCACTACTACACGGAATGTAAACTTGGCTACACAGGAACTGAATTACAAAACAGAACAGGGTCTCAAATGTAGAAAACCAACTTATGCTTGCTTAAGGGGAAAGGTGAGTTGGGGTGCTGCATGAAACCAGAGATTGAAATTAGCACAGATACCGCTCCATAAGCCAAATATGTAATAGACAACAGCTACACCTTGCTCAACGAAGTGGACTCAACACCCCATATGAAACGCCTAAGAATATACCTGACTAGAAATAATCTTAAAACCTACGGATTTATATGTCTCCGAAAGAGAATCAAGCGTGTGTACAGCGGCATAAACGCAGCAGTGATAGGATTGGTGAGGTTCGGTGAGCAAATGCAGACCCTTTGAAGTCATATTGCATGGTACCCATTCCATGGGTCTCAACTCTCCAAGTTTAAGGGATTCTTCCTTCAGCTAAAACATGCATGTGGAACACAGAGTATGATCCACCGTGTGATCAGGAAACGTGTTCAAATGTGTCTCAGTTTTCGTCCCCTGGTACTCGGGTGCAACACTCCAGACGCTTTACTAACACTCTCTCCACTTGGAGAGTCAGTGCCTTTAACCTCCTGTATGGTGCAGTTTGCAATTTCTGTGGAAAATGTACAGCAATAGGGAGAACCAATGAGAAACTAGCTGGAGGTTTCTGGACGGGCAAATTTAACTCTCATTTCCCACCAGGAAGAGGAATTAACCAAAGGCTCAGCGTGCCGTGCCGGATCCACACTAGGGCCTGAAGCAATCCTGCGGTGTTGCGGCCAGCTCACAAAAAAGCAAGTTGAAGAAAGGAGCTCAGGGGCACTGTAATTCACAAACCTGCAGAGTTATAAATGACAGCTATCGTCCAAAAATATATTGAAGTAAGGCTGCCAAGAGGACTTGAAAGTGGTGCAGAATTGCAGGAAACCGATTTCAGGAGGTAGACTGGAATTGCATGTAAAGCATAGGAAAAGAGGCAGAACGTCCACAACGATGCACTTGGCCAAAATGGGCGTATGCGTTTTTTCCTGAATATATTCAGGAAAAAACGTATACGCCCTTTTTGGCCAACCAAGAAAGCTTGCAAAGGAAATCTGCACTACAATGAAGTCTCACTGCCGCCCAGTCAAAGGGGCCATCTGAAAAATGTGTAAAATCCAGAAAGGCAGGACAGGCCATGGACAACTGGGAGCCTTGTTATGCTGATGGGCGGGATGTAAATTGCCAACAGCCACTCTGGAGAAGTGTATGGTGTTTCCTGAAACATCTAAAAAACAAAGCAACAGAGCCTAGGGCACTTCCACTTATGGTCCTATAGCTTAGGGAAATTAAAATAAAAAAGACACAGCCACCCAAAAGTTTGGGACGGCTCTGTTTACAAGAACCTCGTTTATGGTACAAGTTCAATATCACAGAAAGCGAAAAATGGATAAAGAAGTTGTGGTACTTACGTACAATGCAATATCACTCAGCAATGAAATCTATGTCATCAGGCCCGTAGCAGCATAATGAGTGGATTCAGGTACGATGATTCTAAGTGAAATAAGTCACACAGAAAAAGAAACATCATAAGATATCACCAATACACGGAATGTAAACTTGGCCACACAGGAACTGAATTACAAAACAGAACAGGGTCTCAAATGTAGAAAACCAACTTATGCTTGCTTAAGGGGAAAGGTGAGTTGGGGTGCTGCATGAAACCAGAGATTGAAATTAGCACAGATACCGTTCCATAAGCCAAATATGCAATAGACAAGAGCTACTCCTTGCTGAACGAAGTGGACTCAACACCCCATATTAAACGCCTAAGAATATACCTGACTAGAAATAATCTTAAAACCTACGGATTTATATGTCTCCGAAAGAGAATCAAGCGTGTGTACAGCGGCATAAACGCAGCAGTGATAGGATTGGTGAGGTTCGGTGAGCAAATGCAGACCCTTTGAAATCATATTGCATGGTACCCATTCCATGGGTCTCAACTCTCCAGGTTTAAGGGATTCTTCCTTCAGCTAAAACATGCATGTGGAACCCAGAGTATGATCCACCGTGTGATCGGGAAACGTGTTCAAATGTGTCTCGTTTTCGTCCCCTGGTACTCGGGTGCAACATTCCAGATGCTTTACTAACACTCTCCCCACTTGGAGAGTCAGTGCCTTTAACCTCCTGTTTGGCCCAGTTTGTAATTTCTGTGGAAAATGAACAGGAATAGGGAGAACGAAAGAGAGACTAGCTGGAGGTGTCTGGACGGGCAAATTTAACTCTCATTTCCCACCAGGAAGAGGAATTAACCAAAGGCTCAGCGTGCCGTGCCGGAACTACACTAGGGCCTGAAGCAATCCTGCGGTGTTGCGGCCAGCTCACAAGAAAGCGAGTTGAAGAAACGAGCTCAGGGGCACTGTAATTCACAAACCTGCAGAGTTATAAATGACAGCTATCGTCCAAAAATATATTGAAGTAAGGCTGCCAAGAGGACTTGAAAGCGGGGCAGAATTGCAGGAAATCGATTTCAGGAGGTACACTGGAATTGCATGTAAAGCATAGGAAAAGAGGCAGAACGTCCACAATGATGCACTTGGCCAAAAAGGGCGTATGCGTTTTTTCCTGAATATATTCAGGAAAAAACGCATACGCCCTTTTTGGCCAACCAAGCAAGCTTTCAAAGGAAATCTGCACTACAATGAAGTCTCACTGCCCCCCGGTCAAAAGGGCCATCTGAAAAAAGTGTAAAATCCAGAAAGGCAGGACAGGCCATGGAGAACTGGGAGCCTTGTTATGCTGATGGGCGGGATGTAAATTGCCAACAGCCACTCTGGAGAAGTGTATGGTGTTTCCTGAAACATCTAAAAAACAAGCAACAGAGCCTAGGGCACTTCCACTTATGGTCCTATAGCTTAGGGAAATTAAAATAAAAAAGACACAGCCACCCCAAAGTTTGGGACGGCTCTGTTTACAAGAACCTCGTTTATGGTACAAGTTCAATATCACAGAAAGCGAAAAATGGATAAAGAAGTTGTGGTACTTACGTACAATGCAATATCACTCAGCAATGAAATCTATGTCATCAGGCCCGTAGCAGCATAATGAGTGGATTCAGGTACGATGATTCTAAGTGAAATAAGTCACACAGAAAAAGAAACATCATAAGATATCACCAATACACGGAATGTAAACTTGGCTACACAGGAACTGAAATACAAAACAGAACAGGGTCTCAAATGTAGAAAACCAACTTATGCTTGCTTAAGGGGAAAGGTGAGTTGGGGTGCTGCATGAAACCAGAGATTGAAATTAGCACAGATACCGTTCCATAAGCCAAATATGCAATAGACAAGAGCTACTCCTTGCTGAACGAAGTGGACTCAACACCCCATATTAAACGCCTAAGAATATACCTGACTAGAAATAATCTTAAAACCTACGGATTTATATGTCTCCGAAAGAGAATCAAGCGTGTGTACAGTGGCATAAACGCAGCAGTGATAGGATTGGTGAGGTTCAGTGAGCAAATGCAGACCCTTTGAAGTCATATTGCATGGTACCCATTCCATGGGTCTCAACTCTCCAGGTTTAAGGGATTCTTCCTTCAGCTAAAACATGCATGTGGAACCCAGAGTATGATCCACCGTGTGATCGGGAAACGTGTTCAAATGTGTCTCGTTTTCGTCCCCTGGTACTCGGGTGCAACATTCCAGATGCTTTACTAACACTCTCCCCACTTGGAGAGTCAGTGCCTTTAACCTCCTGTTTGGCCCAGTTTGTAATTTCTGTGGAAAATGAACAGGAATAGGGAGAACGAAAGAGAGACTAGCTGGAGGTGTCTGGACGGGCAAATTTAACTCTCATTTCCCACCAGGAAGAGGAATTAACCAAAGGCTCAGCGTGCCGTGCCGGAACTACACTAGGGCCTGAAGCAATCCTGCGGTATTGCGGCCAGCTCACAAGAAAGCGAGTTGAAGAAACGAGCTCAGGGGCACTGTAATGCACAAACCTGCAGAGTTATAAATGACAGCTATCGTCCAAAAATATATTGAAGTAAGGCTGCCAAGAGGACTTGAAAGCGGGGCAGAATTGCAGGAAATCGATTTCAGGAGGTACACTGGAATTGCATGTAAAGCATAGGAAAAGAGGCAGAACGTCCACAATGATGCACTTGGCCAAAAAGGGCGTATGCGTTTTTTCCTGAATATATTCAGGAAAAAACGCATACGCCCTTTTTGGCCAACCAAGCAAGCTTTCAAAGGAAATCTGCACTACAATGAGGTCTCACTGCTGCCCAGTCAAAAGGGCCATCTGAAAAATGTGTAAAATCCAGAAAGGCAGGACAGGCCATGGAGAACTGGGAGCCTTGTTATGCTGATGGGCGGGATGTAAATTGCCAACAGCCACTCTGGAGAAGTGTATGGTGTTTCCTGAAACATCTAAAAAACAAAGCAACAGAGCCTAGGGCACTTACACTTATGGTCCTATAGCTTAGGGAAATTAAAATCAAAAAGACAGAGCCACCCAAAACTTTGGGACGGCTCTGTTTACAAGAACCTCGTTTATGGTACAAGTTCAATATCACAGAAAGCGAAAAATGGATAAAGAAGTTGTGGTACTTACGTACAATGCAATATCACTCAGCAATGAAATCTATGTCATCAGGCCCTTAGCAACATAATGAGTGGATTCAGGTACGATGATTCTAAGTGAAATAAGTCACACAGAAAAAGAAACATCATAAGATATCACCAATACACGGAAGGTAAACTTGGCTACACAGGAACTGAATTACAAAACAGAACAGGGTCTCAAATGTAGAAAACCAACTTATGCTTGCTTGAGGGGAAAGGTGAGTTGGGGTGCTGCATGAAACCAGAGGTTGAAATTAGCACAGATACCGTTCCATAAGCCAAATATGCAATAGACAAGAGCTACTCCTTGCTGAACGAAGTGGACTCAACACCCCATATTAAACGCCTAAGAATATACCTGACTAGAAATAATCTTAAAACCTACGGATTTATATGTCTCCGAAAGAGAATCAAGCGTGTGTACAGCGGCATAAACGCAGCAGTGATAGGATTGGTGAGGTTCAGTGAGCAAATGCAGACCCTTTGAAGTCATATTGCATGGTACCCATTCCATGGGTCTCAACTCTCCAAGTTTAAGGGATTCTTCCTTCAGCTAAAACATGCATGTGGAACACAGAGTATGATCCACCGTGTGATCAGGAAACGTGTTCAAATGTGTCTCAGTTTTCGTCCCCTGGTACTCGGGTGCAACAATCCAGACGCTTTACTAACACTCTCCCCACTTGGAGAGTCAGTGCCTTTAACCTCCTGTATGGCCCAGTTTGCAATTTCTGCGGAAAATGTACAGGAATAGGGAGAACCAATGAGAAACTAGCTGGAGGTGTCTGGACGGGCAAATTTAACTCTCATTTCCCACCAGAAAGTGGAATTAACCAAAGGCTCAGCATGCCGTGCCGGAACCACACTAGGGCCTGAAGCAATCCTGCGGTGTTGCGGCCAGCTCACAAGAAAGCAAGTTGAAGAAAGGAGCTCAGGGGCACTGTAATTCACAAACCTGCAGAGTTATAAATGACAGCTATCGTCCAAAAATATATTGAAGTAAGGCTGCCAAGAGGACTTGAAAGCGGGGCAGAATTGCAGGAAACCGATTTCAGGAGGTAGACGGGAATTGCATGTAAAGCATAGGAAAAGAGGCAGAACGTCCACAATGATGCACTTGGCCAAAAAGGGTGTATGTGTTCTTTCCTGAATATATTCAGGAAAAAACGCATACGCCCTTTTTGGCCAACCAAGCAGGCTTGCAAAGGAAATCTACACTACAATGAAGTCTCACTGCCCCCCAGTCAAAAGGGCCATCTGAAAAAAGTGTAATATCCAGAAAGGCAGGACAGGGCATGGAGAACTGGGAGCCTTGTTATCCTGATGGTCGGGATGTAAATTGCCAACAGCCACTCTGGAGAAGTGTATGGTGTTTCCTGAAACATCTAAAAAACAAAGCAACAGAACCTAGGGCACTTCCACTTATGGTCCTATAGCTTAGGGAAATTAAACTCAAAAAGACACAGCCTCCCCAAACTTTGGGACGGCTCTGTTTACAAGAACCTCGTTTACGGTACAAGTTCAATATCACAGAAAGCGAAAAATGGATACAGGAGTTGTGGTACTTACGTACAATGCAATATCACTCAGCAATGAAATCTATGTCATCAGGCCCGTAGCAGCATAATGAGTGGATTCAGGTATGATGATTCTAAGTGAAATAAGTCACACAGAAAAAGAAACATCATAAGATATCACTACTACACGGAATGTAAACTTGGCTACACAGGAACTGAATTACAAAACAGAACAGGGTGTCAAATGTAGAAAACCAACTTATGCTTGCTTAAGGGGAAAGGTGAGTTGGGGTGCTGCATGAAACCAGAGATTGAAATTAGCACAGATACCGCTCCATAAGCCAAATATGTAATAGACAACAGCTACACCTTGCTCAACGAAGTGGACTCAACACCCCATATTAAACACCTAAGAATATACCTGACTAGAAATAATCTTAAAACCTACGGATTTATATGTCTCCGAAAGAGAATCAAGCGTGTGTACAGCGGCATAAACGCAGCAGTGATAGGATTGGTGAGGTTCGGTGAGCAAATGCAGACCCTTTGAAGTCATATTGCATGGTACCCATTCCATGGGTCTCAACTCTCCAAGTTTAAGGGATTCTTCCTTCAGCTAAAACATGCCTGTGGAACACAGAGTATGATCCACCATGTGATCAGGAAACGTGTTCAAATGTGTCTCAGTTTTCGTCCCATGGTACTCGGGTGCAACACTCCAGACGCTTTACTAACACTCTCTCCACTTGGAGAGTCCGTGCCTTTAACCTCCTGTATGGCCCAGTTTGCAATTTCTGCGGAAAATGTACAGGAATAGGGAGAACCAATGATAAACTAGCTGGAGGTGTCTGGACGGGCAAATTTAACTCTCATTTCCCACCAGGAAGAGGAATTAACCAAAGGCTCAGCGTGCCGTGCCGGATCCACACTAGGGCCTGAAGCAATCCTGCGGTGTTGCGGCCAGCTCACAAAAAAGCGAGTTGAAGAAAGGAGCTCAGGGGCACTGTAATTCACAAACCTGCAGAGTTATAAATGACAGCTATCGTCCAAAAATATATTGAAGTAAGGCTGCCAAGAGGACTTGAAAGTGGTGCAGAATTGCATGAAACCGATTTCAGGAGGTAGACTGGAATTGCATGTAAAGCATAGGAAAAGAGGCAGAACGTCCACAACGATGCACTTGGCCAAAAAGGGCGTATGCGTTTTTTCCATTCAGGAAAAAACGCATACGCACTTTTTGGCCAACCAAGAAAGCTTGCAAAGGAAATCGGCACTACAATGAAGTCTCACTGCCGCCCAGTCAAAAGGGCCATCTGAAAAATGTGTAAAATCCAGAAAGGCAGGACAGGCCATGGAGAACTGGGAGCCTTGTTATGCTGATGGGCGGGATGTAAATTGCCAACAGACACTCTGGAGAAGTGTATGGTGTTTCCTGAAACATCTAAAAAACAAAGCAACAGAGCCTAGGGCACTTCCACTTATGGTCCTATAGCTTAGGGAAATTAAAATCAAAAAGACACAGCCACCCCAAAGTTTGGGACGCCTCTGTTTACAAGAACCTCGTTTATGGTACAAGTTCAATATCACAGAAAGCGAAAAATGGATAAAGAAGTTGTGGTACTTACGTACAATGCAATATCACTCAGCAATGAAATCTATGTCATCAGGCCCATAGCAGCATAATGAGTGGATTCAGGTACGATGATTCTAAGTGAAATAAGTCACACAGAAAAAGAAACATCATAAGATATCACCAATACACGGAATGTAAACTTGGCTACACAGGAACTGAATTACAAAACAGAACAGGGTCCCAAATGTAGAAAACCAACTTATGCTTGCTTAAGGGGAAAGGTGAGTTGGGGTGCTGCATGAAACCAGAGATTGAAATTAGCACAGATACCGTTCCATAAGCCAAATATGCAATAGACAAGAGCTACTCCTTGCTGAACGAAGTGGACTCAACACCCCATATTAAACGCCTAAGAATATACCTGACTAGAAATAATCTTAAAACCTACGGATTTATATGTCTCCGAAAGAGAATCAAGCGTGTGTACAGCGGCATAAACGCAGCAGTGATAGGATTGGTGAGGTTCGGTGAGCAAATGCAGACCCTTTGAAGTCATATTGCATGGTACCCATTCCATGGGTCTCAACTCTCCAGGTTTAAGGGATTCTTCCTTCAGCTAAAACATGCATGTGGAACCCAGAGTATGATCCACCGTGTGATCGGGAAACGTGTTCAAATGTGTCTCGTTTTCGTCCCCTGTTACTCGGGTGCAACATTCCAGATGCTTTACTAACACTCTCCCCACTTGGAGAGTCAGTGCCTTTAACCTCCTGTTTGACCCAGTTTGTAATTTCTGTGGAAAATGAACAGGAATAGGGAGAACGAAAGAGAGACTAGCTGGAGGTGTCTGGACGGGCAAATTTAACTCTCATTTCCCACCAGGAAGAGGAATTAACCAAAGGCTCAGCGTGCCGTGCCGGAACTACACTAGGGCCTGAAGCAATCCTGCGGTGTTGCGGCCAGCTCACAAGAAAGCGAGTTGAAGAAAGGAGCTCAGGGGCACTGTAATTCACAAACCTGCAGAGTTATAAATGACAGCGATCGTCCAAAAATATATTGAAGTAAGGCTGCCAAGACGACTTGAAAGTGGGGCAGAATTGCAGGAAATCGATTTCAGGAGGTACACTGGAATTGCATGTAAAGCATAGGAAAAGAGGCAGAACGTCCACAATGATGCACTTGGCCAAAAAGGGCGTATGTGTTTTTTCCTGAATATATTCAGGAAAAAACGCATACGCCCTTTTTGGCCAACCAAGCAAGCATGCAAAGGATATCTGCACTACAATGAAGTCTCACTGCTCCCCAGTCAAAAGGGCTATCTGAAAAAAGTGTAAAATCCAGAAAGGCAGGACAGGCCATGGAGAACTGGGAGCCTTGTTATGCTGATGGGCGGGATGTAAATTGCCAACAGCCACTCTGGAGAAGTGTATGGTGTTTCCTGAAACATCTAAAAAACAAAGCAACAGAGCCTAGGGCACTTCCACTTATGGTCCTATAGCTTAGGGAAATTAAAATCAAAAAGACACAGTCACCCCAAAGTTTGGGATGGCTCTGTTTACAAGAATCTCGTTTACGGTACAAGTTCAATATCACAGAAAGCGAAAAATGGATAAAGAAGTTGTGGTACTTACGTACAATGCAATATCACTCAGCAATGAAATCTATGTCATCAGGCCCGTAGCAGCATAATGAGTGGATTCAGGTATGATGATTCTAAGTGAAATAAGTCACACAGAAAAAGAAACACCATAAGATATCACTACTACACGGAAGGTAAACTTGGCTACACAAGAACTGAATTACAAAACAGAACAGGGTCTCAAATGTAGAAAACCAACTTATGCTTGCTTGAGGGGAAAGGTGAGTTGGGGTGCTGCATGAAACCAGAGATTGAAATTAGCACAGATACCGTTCCATAAGCCAAATATGTAATAGACAAGAGCTACTCCTTGCTCAACGAAGTGGACTCAACACCCCATATTAAACGCCTAAGAATATACCTGACTAGTAAGAATATTAAAACCTACCGATTTATATGTCTCCAAAAAAGAATCAAGCGTGTGTACGGCGGCATAAACGCAGCAGTGATAGGATTGGTGAAGTTCGGTGAGCAAATGCAGACCCTTTGAAGTCATATTGCATGGTACCCATTCCATGGGTCTCAACTTTCCAGGTTTAAGGGATTCTTCCTTTGGCTGAAACATGCATGTGGAACACAGAGTATGATCCACCGTGTGATCAGGAAACGTGTTCAAATGTGTCTCAGTTTTCGTCCCCTGGTACTCGGGTGCAACATTCAAGACGCTTTACTAACACTCTCCCCACTTGGAGAGTCAGTGTCTTTAAACTCCTGTTTGGCCCAGTTTGCGATTTCTGCGGAAAATGTACAGGAATAGGGAGAACCAATGAGACACTAGCTGGAGGTGTCTGGACGGGCAAATTTAACTCTCATTTCCCACCAGGAAGAGGAATTAACCAAAGGCTCAGCGTGCCGTGCCGGAACTACACTAGGGACTGAAGCAATCCTGCGGTGTTGCGGCCAGCTTACAAAAAAGCGAGTTGAAGAAACGAGCTCAGGGACACTGTAATTCACAAACGTGCAGAGTTATAAATGACAGCTATCGTCCAAAAATATATTGAAGTAAGGCTGCCAAGAGGACTTGAAAGCGGGGCAGAATTGCAGGAAACCGATTTCAGGAGGTAGACGGGAATTGCATGTAAAGCATAGGAAAAGAGGCAGAACGTCCACAATGATGCACTTGGCCAAAAAGGGCGTATGCGTTTTTTCCTGAATATATTCAGGAAAAAACGCATACGCCCTCTTTGGCCAACCAAGCAAGCTTGCAAAGGATATCTGCACTACAATGAAGTCTCACTGCCCCCCGGTCAAAAGGGCCATCTGAAGAAAGTGTAATATCCAGAAAGGCAGGACTTGGCATGGAGAACTGGGAGCCTTGTTATGCTGATGGGCGGGATGTAAATTGCCAACAGCCACTCTGGAGAAGTGTATGGTGTTTCCTGAAACATCTAAAAAACAAAGCAACAGAGCCTAGGGCACTTCCACTTATGGTCCTATAGCTTAGGGAAATTAAAATCAAAAAGACAAAGCCTCCCCAAACTTTGGGACGGCTCTGTTTACAAGAACCTCGTTTACTGTACAAGTTCAATATCACAGAAAGCGAAAAATGGATACAGAAGTTGTGGTACTTACGTACAATGCAATATCACTCAGCAATGAAATCTATGTCATCAGGCCCGTAGCAGCATAATGAGTGGATTCAGGTACGATGATTCTAAGTGAAATAAGTCACACAGAAAAAGAAACATCATAAGGTATCACTAATACACGCAATGTAAACTTGGCTACAAAGGAACTGAATTACAAAACAGAACAGGGTCTCAAATGTAGAACACCAACTTATGCTTGCTTAAGGGGAAAGGTGAGTTGGGTACTGCATGAAACCAGAGATTGAAATTAGCACAGATACCGTTCCATAAGCCAAATATGTAATAGACAAGAGCTACTCCTTGCTCAACGAAGTGGACTCAACACCGCATATTAAACGCCTAAGAATATACCTGACTAGAAATAATCTTAAAACCTACGGATTTATATGTCTCCGAAAGAGAATCAAGCGTGTGTACAGTGGCATAAACGCAGCAGTGATAGGATTGGTGAGGTTCAGTGAGCAAATGCAGACCCTTTGAAGTCATATTGCATGGTACCCATTCCATGGGTCTCAACTCTCCAAGTTTAAGGGATTCTTCCTTCAGCTAAAACATGCATGTGGAACACAGAGTATGATCCACCGTGTGATCAGGAAACGTGTTCAAATGTGTCTCAGTTTTCATCCCCTGGTAATCGGGTGCAACAATCCAGACGCTTTACTAACACTCTCCCCACTTGGAGAGTCAGTGCCTTTAAACTCCTGTATGGCCCAGTTTGCGATTTCTGCGGAAAATGTACAGGAATAGGGAGAACCAATGAGAAACTAGCTGGAGGTGTCTGGACGGGCAAATTTAACTCTCATTTCCGACCAGAAAGAGGAATTAACCAAAGGCTCAGCATGCCGTGCCGGAACCACTCTAGGGCCTGAAGCAATCCTGCGGTGTTGCGGCCAGCTCACAAGAAAGCGAGTTGAAGAAAGGAGCTCAGGGGCACTGTAATTCACAAACCTGCAGAGTTATAAATGACAGCTATAGTCCAAAAATATATTGAAGTAAGGCTGCCAAGAGGACTTGAAAGCGGGGCAGAATTGCAGGAAACCGATTTCAGGAGGTAGACGGGAATTGCATGTAAAGCATAGGAAAAGAGGCAGAACGTCCACAATGATGCACTTGGCCAAAAAGGGTGTATGTGTTCTTTCCTGAATATATTCAGGAAAAAACGCATACGCCCTTTTTGGCCAACCAAACAGGCTTGCAAAGGAAATCTACACTACAAAGAAGTCTCACTGCCCCCCGGTCAAAAGGGCCATCTGAAAAAAGTGTAATATCCAGAAAGGCAGGACAGGGCATGGAGAACTGGGAGCCTTGTTATCCTGATGGGTGGGATGTAAATTGCCAACAGCCACTCTGGAGAAGTGTATGGTGTTTCCTGAAACATCTAAAAAACAAAGCAACAGAGCCTAGGGCACTTCCACTTATGGTCTTATAGCTTAGGGAAATTAAAATCAAAAAGACACAGCCTCCCCAAACTTTGGGACGGCTCTGTTTGCAAGAACCTCGTTTACGGTACAAGTTCAATATCACAGAAAGCGAAAAATGGATAAAGAAGTTGTGGTACTTACGTACAATGCAATATCACTCAGCAATGAAATCTATGTCATCAGGCCCATAGCAGCATAATGAGTGGATTCAGGTATGATGATTCTAAGTGAAATAAGTCACACAGAAAAAGAAACATCATAAGATATCACTACTACACGGAATGTAAACTTGGCTACACAGGAACTGAATTACAAAACAGAACATGGTGTCAAATGTAGAAAACCAACTTATGCTTGCTTAAGGGGAAAGGTGAGTTGGGGTGCTGCATGAAACCAGAGATTGAAATTAGCACAGATACCGTTCCATAAGCCAAATATGCAATAGACAAGAGCTACTCCTTGCTGAACGAAGTGGACTCAACACCCCATATTAAACGCCTAAGAATATACCTGACTAGAAATAATCTTAAAACCTACGGATTTATATGTCTCCGAAAGAGAATCAAGCGTGTGTACAGCGGCATAAACGCAGCAGTGATAGGATTGGTGAGGTTCGGTGAGCAAATGCAGACCCTTTGAAGTCATATTGCATGGTACGCATTCCATGGGTCTCAACTCTCCAAGTTTAAGGGATTCTTCCTTCAGCTAAAACATGCATGTGGAACACAGAGTATGATCCACCGTGTGATCAGGAAACGTGTTCAAATGTGTCTCAGTTTTCGTCCCCTGGTACTCGGGTGCAACACTCCAGACGCTTTACTAACACTCTCTCCACTTGGAGAGTCAGTGCCTTTAACCTCCTGTATGGCCCAGTTTGCAATTTCTGCGGAAAATGTACAGGAATAGGGAGAACCAATGATAAACTAGCTGGAGGTGTCTGGACGGGCAAATTTAACTCTCATTTCCCACCAGGAAGGGGAATTAACCAAAGGCTCAGCGTGCCGTGCGGGATCCACACTAGGGCCTGAAGCAATCCTGCGGTGTTGCGGCCAGCTCACAAAAAAGCGAGTTGAAGAAAGGAGCTCAGGGGCACTGTAATTCACAAACCTGCAGAGTTATAAATGACAGCTATCGTCCAAAAATATATTGAAGTAAGGCTGCCAAGAGGACTTGAAAGTGGTGCAGAATTGCACGAAACCGATTTCAGGAGGTAGACTGGAATTGCATGTAAAGCATAGGAATAGAGGCACAACGTCCACAAGGATGCACTTGGCCAAAAAGGGCGTATGCGTTTTTTCCTGAATATATTCAGGAAAAAACGCATACGCCCTTTTTGGCCAACCAAGAAAGCTTGCAAAGGAAATCTGCACTACAATGAAGTCTCACTGCCGCCCAGTCAAAAGGGCCATCTGAAAAATGTGTAAAATCCAGAAAGGCAGGACAGGCCATGGACAACTGGGAGCCTTGTTATGCTGATGGGCGGGATGTAAATTGCCAACAGCCAATCTGGAGAAGTGTATGGTGTTTCCTGAAACATCTAAAAAACAAAGCAACAGAGCCTAGGGCACTTCCACTTATGGTCCTATAGCTTAGGGAAATTAAAATCAAAAAGACACAGCCACCCCAAAGTTTGGGATGGCTCTGTTTACAAGAACCTCGTTTATGGTACAAGTTCAATATCACAGAAAGCGAAAAATGGATAAAGAAGTTGTGGTACTTACGTACAATGCAATATCACTCAGCAATGAAATCTATGTCATCAGGCCCGTAGCAGCATAATGAGTGGATTCAGGTACGATGATTCTAAGTGAAATAAGTCACACAGAAAAAGAAACATCATAAGATATCACTACTACACGGAATGTAAACTTGGCTACACAGGAACTGAATTACAAAACAGAACAGGGTCTCAAATGTAGAAAACCAACTTATGCTTGCTTAAGGGGAAAGGTGAGTTGGGGTGCTGCATGAAACTAGAGATTGAAATTAGCACAGATACCGTTCCATAAGCCAAATATGTAATAGACAAGAGCTACTCCTTGCTGAACGAAGTGGACTCAACACCCCATATTAAACGCCTAAGAATATACCTGACTAGAAATAATCTTAAAACCTACGGATTTATATGTCTCCGAAAGAGAATCAAGCGTGTGTACAGCGGCATAAACGCAGCAGTGATAGGATTGGTGAGGTTCGGTGAGCAAATGCAGACCCTTTGAAGTCATATTGCATGGTACCCATTCCATGGGTCTCAACTCTCCAGGTTTAAGGGATTCTTCCTTCAGCTAAAACATGCATGTGGAACCCAGAGTATGATCCACCGTGTGATCGGGAAACGTGTTCAAATGTGTCTCGTTTTCATCCCCTGGTACTCGGGTGCAACATTCCACATGCTTTACTAACACTCTCCCCACTTGGAGAGTCAGTGCCTTTAACCTCCTGTTTGGCCCAGTTTGTAATTTCTGTGGAAAATGAACAGGAATAGGGAGAACGAAAGAGAGACTAGCTGGAGGTGTCTGGACGGGCAAATTTAACTCTCATTTCCCACCAGGAAGAGGAATTAACCAAAGGCTCAGCGTGCCGTGCCGGAACTACACTAGGGACTGAAGCAATCCTGCGGTGTTGCGGCTAGCTTACAAAAAAGCGAGTTGAAGAAACGAGCTCAGGGGCACTGTAATTCACAAACCTGCAGAGTTATAAATGACAGCGATCATCCAAAAATATATTGAAGTAAGGCTGCCAAGAGGACTTGAAAGCGGGGCAGAATTGCAGGAAATCGATTTCAGGAGGTACACTGGAATTGCATGTAAAGCATAGGAAAAGAGGCAGAACGTCCACAATGATGCACTTGGCCAAAAAGGGCGTATGCGTTTCTTCCTGAATATATTCAGGAAAAAATGCATACGCCCTTTTTGGCCAACCAAGCAAGCTTGCAAAGGATATCTGCACTACAATGAAGTCTCACTGCCCCCCGGTCAAAAGGGCCATCTGAAAAAAGTGTAAAATCCAGAAAGGCAGGACAGGCCATGGAGAACTGGGAGCCTTGTTATGCTGATGGGCGGGATGTAAATTGCCAACAGCCACTCTGGAGAAGTGTATGGTGTTTCCTGAAACATCTAAAAAACAAAGCAACAGAGCCTAGGGCACTTCCACTTATTTTCCTATAGCTTAGGGAAATTAAAATCAAAAAGACACAGTCACCCCAAAGATTGGGACGGCTCTGTTTACAAGAACCTCGTTTACGGTACAAGTTCAATATCGCAAAAAGCGAGAAATGGATAAAGAAGTTGTGGTACTTACGTACAATGTAATATCACTCAGCAATGAAATCTATGTCATCAGGCTCGTAGCAGCATAATGAGTGGATTCAGGTATGATGATTCTAAGTGAAATAAGTCACACAGAAAAAGCAACACCATAAGATATCACTACTAACCGGAAGGTAAACTTGGCTACACAAGAACTGAATTACAAAACAGAACAGGGTCTCAAATGTAGAAAACCAACTTATGCTTGCTTAAGGGGAAAGGTGAGTTGGGGTGCTGCATGAAACCAGAGATTGAAATTAGCACAGATACCGTTCCATAAGCCAAATATGTAATAGACAAGAGCTACTCCTTGCTGAACGAAGTGGACTCAACACCCCATATTAAACGCCTAAGAATATACCTGACTAGTAAGAATATTAAAACCTACCGATTTATATGTCTCTGAAAAAGAATCAAGCGTGTGTACGGCGGCATAAACGCAGCAGTGATAGGATTGGTGAAGTTCGGTGAGCAAATGCAGACCCTTTGAAGTCATATTGCATTGTACCCATTCCATGGGTCTCAACTCTCCAGGTTTAAGGGATTCTTCCTTCAGCTGAAACATGCATGTGGAACACAGAGTATGATCCACCGTGTGATCAGGAAACGTGTTCAAATGTGTCTCAGTTTTCGTCCCCTGGTACTCGGGTGCAACATTCAAGACGCTTTACTAACACTCTCCCCACTTGGAGAGTCAGTGTCTTTAAACTCCTGTTTGGCCCAGTTTGCAATTTCTGCGGAAAATGTACAGGAATAGGGAGAACCAATGAGACACTAGCTGGAGGTGTGTGGACGGGCAAATTTAACTCTCATTTCCCACCAGGAAGAGGAATTAACCAAAGGCTCAGCGTGCCGTGCCAGAACCACACTAGGGCCTGAAGCAATCCTGCGGTGTTGCGGCCAGCTCACAAGAAAGCGAGTTGAAGAAAGGAGCTCAGGGGCACTGTAATTCACAAACCTGCAGAGTTATAAATGACAGCTATTGTCCAAAAATATATTGAAGTAAGGCTGCCAAGAGGACTTGAAAGCGGGGCAGAATTGCAGGAAACCGATTTCAGGAGGTAGACGGGAATTGCATGTAAAGCATAGGAAAAGAGGCAGAACGTCCACAATGATGCACTTGGCCAAAAAGGGCGTATGCGTTTTTTCCTGAATATATTCAGGAAAAAACGCATACGCCCTTTTTGGCCAACCAAGCAAGCTTTCAAAGGAAATCTGCACTACAATGAAGTCTCACTGCCCCCTGGTCAAAAGGGCCATCTGAAAAAAGTGTAAAATCCAGAAAGGCAGAACAGGCCATGGAGAACTGGGAGCCTTGTTATGCTGATGGTCAGGATGTAAATTGCCAACAGCCACTCTGGAGAAGTGTATGGTGTTTCCTGAAACATCTAAAAAACAAGCAACGGAGCCTAGGGCACTTCCACTTATGGTCCTATAGCTTAGGGAAATTAAAATCAAAAAGACACAGCCACCCCAAAGTTTGGGACGGCTCTGTTTACAAAAATCTTGTTTACGGTACAAGTTCAATACCACAAAAGCGAAAAATGGATAAAGAAGTTGTGGTACTTAAGTACAATGCAATATCACTCAGCAATGAAATCTTGTCATCAGGCCCGTCGCAGCATAATGAGTGGATTCAGGTACGATGATTCTAAGTGAAATAAGTCACACAGAAAAAGAAACATCATAAGATATCACTACTACACGGAATATAAACTTGGCTACACAGGAACTGAATTACAAAACAGAACAGTGTCTCAAATGTAGAACACCAACTTATGCTTGCTTAAGGGGAAAGGTGAGTTGGGGTGCTGCATGAAACCAGAGATTGAAATTAGCACAGACACCATTCTATAAGCCAAATATGCAATAGACAAGAGCTACTCCTTGCTGAACGAAGTGGACTCAACACCCCATATTAAACGCCTAAGAATATACCTGACTAGAAATAATCTTAAAACCTACGGATTTATATGTCTCCGAAAGAGAATCAAGTGTGTGTACGGCGGCATAAACGCAGCAGTGATAGGATTGGGGAGGTTCGGTGAGCAAATGCAGACCCTTTGAAGTCATATTGCATGGTACCCATTCCATGGGTCTCAACTCTCCAGGTTTAAGGGATTCTTCCTTCAGCTAAAACATGCATGTGGAACCCAGAGTATAATCCACCGTGTGATCGGGAAACGTGTTAAAATGTGTCTCGTTTTCGTCCCCTGGTACTCGGGTGCAACATTCAAGACGCTTTACTAACACTCTCCCCACTTGGAGAGTCATTGCCTTTAAACTCCTGTTTGGCCCAGTTTGCAATTTCTGCGGAAAATGTACAGGAATAGGGAGAACCAATGAGAGACTAGCTGGAGGTGTGTGGACGGGCAAATTTAACTCTCATTTCCCACCAGGAAGAGGAATTAACCAAAGGCTCTGCGTGCCGTGCCGGAATGACACTAGGGCCTGAAGCAATCCTGCGGTGTTGCGGCCAGCTCACAAGAAAGCGAGTTGAAGAAAGGAGCTCAGGGGCACTGTAATTCACAAACCTGCAGAGTTATAAATGACAGCTATCGTCCAAAAATATATTGAAGTAAGGTTGCCAAGAGGACTTGAAAGTGGTGCAGAATTGCACGAAACCGATTTCAGGAGGTAGACTGGAATTGCATGTAAAGCATAGGAAAAGAGGCAGAACGTCCACAACGATGCACTTGGCCAAAAAGGGCGTATGCGTTTTTTCCTGAATATATTCAGGAAAAAAAGCATACGCCCTTTTTGGCCAACCAAGAAAGCTTGCAAAGGAAATCTGCACTACAATGAAGTCTCACTGCCCCCCGGTCAAAAGGGCCATCTTAAAAATGTGTAAAATCCAGAAAGGCAGGACAGGCCATGGAGAACTGGGAGCCTTGTTATGCTGATGGGCGGGATGTAAATTGCCAACAGCCACTCTGGAGAAGTGTATGGTGTTTCCTGAAACATCTAAAAAACAAAGCAACAGAGCCTAGGGCACTTCCACTTATGGTCCTATAGCTTAGGGAAATTAAAATCAAAAAGACACAGCCACCCCAAAGTTTGGGACGGCTCTGTTTACAAGAACCTCGTTTACGGTACAAGTTCAATATCACAGAAAGCGAAAAATGGATAAAGAAGTTGTGGTACTTACGTACAATGCAATATCACTCAGCAATGAAATCTATGTTATCAGGCCCGTCGCAGCATAATGAGTGGATTCAGGTACGATGATTCTAAGTGAAATAAGTCACACAGAAAAAGAAACATCATAAGATATCACTACTACACGGAATGTAAACTTGGCTACACAGGAACTGAATTACAAAACAGAACAGGGTCTCAAATGTAGAAAACCAACTTATGCTTGCTTAAGGGGAAAGGTGAGTTGGGGTGCTGCATAAAACCAGAGATTGAAATTAGCACAGATACCGTTCCATAAGCCAAATATGTAATAGACAAGAGCTACTCCTTGCTCAACGCAGTGGACTCAACACCCCATATTAAACGCCTAAGAATATACCTGACTAGAAATAATCTTAAAACCTACGGATTTATATGTCTCCGAAAGAGAATCAAGCGTGTGTACAGCGCCATAAACGCAGCAGTGATAGGATTGGTGAGGTTCGGTGAGCAAATGCAGACCCTTTGAAGTCATATTGCATGGTACCCATTCCATGGGTCTCAACTCTCCAGGTTTAAGGGATTCTTCATTCAGCTAAAACATGCATGTGGAACCCAGAATATGATCCACCGTGTGATCGGGAAACGTGTTCAAATGTGTCTCGTTTTCGTCCCCTGGTACTCGGGTGCAACATTCCAGATGCTTTACTAACACTCTCCCCACTTGGAGAGTCAGTGCCTTTAACCTCCTGTTTGGCCCAGGTTGTAATTTCTGTGGAAAATGAACAGGAATAGGGAGAACCAAAGACAGAATAGCTGGAGGTGTCTGGACGGGCAAATTTAACTCTCATTTCCCACCAGGAAGAGGAATTAACCAAACACTCAGCATGCCGTGCCGGAACCACACTAGGGCCTGAAGCAATCCTGCGGTGTTGCGGCCAGCTCACAAGAAAACGAGTTGAAGAAACGAGCTCAGGGGCACTGTAATTCACAAACCTGTAGAGTTATAAATGATAGCTATCGTCCAAAAATATATTGAAGTAAGGCTGCCAAGAGGACTTGAAAGCGGGGCAGAATTGCAGGAAACCGATTTCAGGAGGTAGACGGGAATTGCATGTAAAGCATAGGAAAAGAGGCAGAACGTCCACAATGATGCACTTGGCCAAAAAGGGCGTATGCGTTTCTTCCTGAATATATTCAGGAAAAAACGCATACGCCCTTTTTGGCCAACCAAGCAAGTTACAAAGGAAATCTGCACTACAATGAAGTCTCACTGCCCCCCGGTCAAAAGGGCCATCTTAAAAAAGTGTAAAATCCAGAAAGGCAGGACAGGCCATGGAGAACTGGGAGCCTTGTTATGCTGGTGGGCGGGATGTTAACAGCCAACAGCCACTCTGGAGAAGTGTATGGTGTTTCCTGAAACATCTAAAAAACAAAGCAACAGAGCCTAGGGCACTTCCACTTATGGTCCTATAGGTTAGGGAAATTAAAATCAAAAAGACACAGCCACCCCAAAGTTTGGGCCAGCTCTGTTTACAAAACCTCGTTTACTGTACAAGTTCATATCGCAGAAAGCGAAAAATGGATAAGGAAGTTGTGGTACTTACATAGAATGCAATATCACTCAGCAATGAAATCTATGTCATCAGGCCCGTAGCAGCATAATGAGTGGATTCAGGTACGATGATTCTAAGTGAAATAAATCACACAGAAAAAGAAACATCATAAGATATCACTACTACCCGTAATGTAAACTTGGCTACACAGGAACTGAATTACAAAACAGAACAGGGTCTCAAATGTAGAAAACCAACTTATGCTTGCTTAAGGGGAAACGTGAGTTGCGGTGCGGCATAAAACCAGAGATTGAAATTAGCACAGATACCATTCCATAAGCCAAATATGTAATAGGCAAGAGCTACTCCTTGCTCAACGAAGTGGACTCAACACCCCATAATAAACGCCTAAGAATATACCTGACTAGTAAGAATCTTAAAACCTTTGGATTTATATGTCTCCAAAAGAGAATCAAGCGTGTGTACAGTGGCATAAACGCAGCAGTGATAGGATTGGTGAGGTTCAGTGAGCAAATGCAGGCCCTTTGAAGTCATATTGCATGGTACCCATTCCATGGGTCTCAACTCTCCAGGTTTAAGGGATTCTTCCTTCAGCTAAAACATGCATGTGGAACCCAGAGTATGATCCATCGTGTGATCGGGAAACGTGTTCAAATGTGTCTCAGTTTTCGTCCCCTGGTACTCGGGTGCAACATTCCAGACGCTTTACTAACACTCTCCACACTTGGAGAGTCAGTGCCTTTAACCTCCTGGTTGGCCCAGTTTGCAATTTCTGCGTAAGATGAACAGGAATAGGGAGAACCAATGAGAGACTAGGTGGAGGTGTCTGGACGGGCAAATTTAACTCTCATTTCCCACCAGGAAGAGGAATTAACCAAAGGCTCAGCGTGCCATACCAGAAGCACACTAGGGCCTGAAGCAATCCTGCGGTGTTGCAGCGAGCTCACAAGAAAGCAAGTTGAAGAAAGGAACTCAGGGGTACTGTAATTCACAAACCTACAGAGTTATAAATGACAGCTATCGTCCAAAAATATATTGAAGTAAGGCTGCCAAGAGGACTTGAAAGTGGGGCAGAATTGCAGGAAACCGATTTCAGGAGGTAGACTGGAATTGCATGTAAAGCATAGGAAAAGAGGCAGAACGTGCACAATGATGCACTTGGCCAAAAAGGGCGTATGCGTTTTTTCCTGAATATATTCAGGAAAAAACGCATACGCCCTTTTTGGCCAACCAAGCAAGCTTGCAAAGGAAATCTGCACTACAATGAAGTCTTACTGCTCCCCAGTCAAAAGGCTATCTGAAAAAAGTGTAAAATCCAGAAAGGCAGGACAGGCCATGGAGAACTGGGAGCCTTGTTCTTCTCATGGGCGGGATGTAAATTGCCAACAGCCACTCTGGAGAAGTGTATGGTGTTTCCTGAAACATCCAAAAAACAAATCAACAGAGCCTAGGGCATTTCCACTTATGGTCCTATAGCTTAGGGAATTAAAATCAAAAAGACACAGCCACCCCAAATCTTGGGACGGCTCTGTTTACAAGAACCTCGTTTACGGTACAAGTTCAATATCACAGAAAGAGAAAAATGGATAAAGAAGTTGTGGTACTTACGTACAATGCAATATCACTCAGCAATGAAATCTATGTCATCAGGCCCGTAGCAGAATAATGAGTGGATTCAGGTACGATGATTGTAAGTGAAATAAGTCACACAGAAAAAGAAACATCATAAGATATCACTAATACACGGATTGTAAACTTGGCTACACAAGAACTGAATTACAAAACAGAACAGGGTGTCAAATGTAGAAAACCAACTTATGCTTGCTTAAGGGGAAAGGTGAGTTGGGGTGCTGCATAAAACCAGAGATTGAAATTAGCACAGATACCGTTCCATAAGCCAAATATGTAATAGAAAAGAGCTACTCCTTGCTCAACGAAGTGGACTCAAAACCCCATATTAAACGCCTAAGAATATACCTGACTAGAAATAATCTTAAAACCTACGGAATTATATGTCTCCGAAAGAGAATCAAGCGTGTGTACAGCGGCATAAACGCAGCAGTGATAGGATTGGTGAGGTTCAGTGAGCAAATGCAGACCCTTTGAAGTCATATTGCATGGTACCCATTCCATGGGTCTCAACTCTCCAGGTTTAAGGGATTCTTCCTTCAGCTAAAACATGCATGTGGAACCCAGAGTATGATCCACCGTGTGATCGGGAAACGTGTTCAAATGTGTCTCAGTTTTCGTCCCCTGGTACTCGGGTGCAACATTCCAGACGCTTTACTAACACTCTCCACACTTGGAGAGTCAGTGCCTTTAACCTCCTGGTTGGCCCAGTTTGCAATTTCTGCGTAAGATGAACAGAAATAGGGAGAACCAATGAGAGACTAGGTGGAGGTGTCTGGACGGGCAAGTTTAACTCTCATTTCCCACCAGGAAGAGGAATTAACCAAAGGCTCAGCATGCCATACCAGAAGCACACCAAGGCCTGAAGCAATCCTGCGGTGTTGCAGCGAGCTCACAAGAAAGCAAGTTGAAGAAAGGAACTCAGGGGTACTCTAATTCACAAACCTACAGAGTTATAAATGACAGCTGTCGTCCAAAAATATATTGAAGTAAGGCTGCCAAGAGGACTTGAAAGTGGGGCAGAATTGCAGGAAACCGATTTCAGGAGGTAGACTGGAATTGCATGTAAAGCATAGGAAAAGAGGCAGAACGTGCACAATGATGCACTTGGCCAAAAAGGGCGTATGCGTTTTTTCCTGAATATATTCAGGAAAAAACGCATACGCCCTTTTTGGCCAACCAAGCAAGCTTGCAAAGGAAATCTGCACTACAATGAAGTCTCACTGCTCCCCGGTCAAAAGGCTATCTGAAAAAAGTGTAAAATCCAGAAAGGCAGGGCAGGCCATGGAGAACTTGGAGCCTTGTTCTTCTGATGGGCGGGATGTAAATTGCCAACAGCCACTCTGGAGAAGTGTATGGTGTTTCCTGAAACATCCAAAAAACAAAGCAACAGAGCCTAGGGCACTTCCACTTATGGTCCTATAGCTTAGGGAATTAAAATCAAAAAGACACAGCCACCCCAAAGCTTGGGACGGCTCTGTTTACAAGAACCTCGTTTACGGTACAAGTTCAATATCACAGAAAGAGAAAAATGGATAAAGAAGTTGTGGTACTTACGTACAATGCAATATCACTCAGCAATGAAATCTATGTCATCAGGCCCGTAGCCTCATAATGAGTGGATTCAGTTACGATGATTCTAAGTGAAATAAATCACACAGAAAAAGAAACATCATAAGATATCACTACTACACGTAATGTAAACTTGGCTACACAGGAACTGAATTACAAAACAGAACAGGGTCTCAAATGTAGAAAACCAACTTATGCTTGCTTAAGGGGAAAGGTGAGTTGCGGTGCGGCATAAAACCACAGATTGAAATTAGCACAGATACCGTTCCATAAGCCAAATATGTAATAGACAAGAGCTACTCCTTGCTCAACGAAGTGGACTCAACACCCCATAATAAACGCCTAAGAATATACCTTACTAGTAAGAATCTTAAAACCTTTGGATTTATATGTCTCCAAAAGAGAATCAAGCGTGTGTACAGCGGAATAAACGCAGCAGTGATAGGATTGGTGAGGTTCAGTGAGCAAATGCAGGCCCTTTGAAGTCATATTGCATGGTACCCATTCCATGGGTCTCAACTCTCCAGGTTTAAGGGATTCTTCCTTCAGCTAAAACATGCATGTGGAACCCAGAGTATGATCCACCGTGTGATCGGGAAACGTGTTCAAATGTGTCTCAGTTTTCGTCCCCTGGTACTCGGGTGCAACATTCCAGACGCTTTACTAACACTCTCCACACTTGGAGAGTCAGTGCCTTTAACCTCCTGGTTGGCCCAGTTTGCAATTTCTGCGTAAGATGAACAGGAATAGGGAGAACCAATGAGAGACTAGGTGGAGGTGTGTGGACGGGCAAATTTAACTCTCATTTCCAACCAGGAAGAGGAATTAACCAAAGGCTTGGCGTGCCATACCAGAAGCACACTAGGGCCTGAAGCAATCCTGCGGTGTTGCAGCGAGCTCACAAGAAAGCAAGTTGAAGAAAGGAACTCAGGGGTACTGTAATTCACAAACCTACAGAGTTATAAATGACATCTATCGTCCAAAAATATATTGAAGTAAGGCTGCCAAGAGGACTTGAAAGTGGGGCAGAATTGCAGGAAACCGATTTCAGGAGGTAGACTGGAATTGCATGTAAAGCATAGGAAAAGAGGCAGAACGTGCACAATGATGCACTTGGCCAAAAAGGGCGTATGCGTTTTTTCCTGAATATATTCAGGAAAAAACGCATACGCCCTTTTTGGCCAACCAAGCAAGCTTGCAAAGGAAATCTGCACTACAATGAAGTCTCACTGCTCCCCGGTCAAAAGGCTATCTGAAAAAAGTGTAAAATCCAGAAAGGCAGGGCAGGCCATGGAGAACTTGGAGCCTTGTTCTTCTCATGGGCGGGATGTAAATTGCCAACAGCCACTCTGGAGAAGTGTATGGTGTTTCCTGAAACATCCAAAAAACAAAGCAACAGAGCCTAGGGCACTTCCACTTATGGTCCTATAGCTTAGGGAATTAAAATCAAAAAGACACAGCCACCCCAAAGCTTGGGACGGCTCTGTTTACAAGAACCTCGTTTACGGTACAAGTTCAATATCACAGAAAGAGAAAAATGGATAAAGAAGTTGTGGTACTTACGTACAATGCAATATCACTCAGCAATGAAATCTATGTCATCAGGCCCGTAGCCTCATAATGAGTGGATTCAGGTATGATGATTCTAAGTGAAATAAATCACACAGAAAAAGAAACATCATAAGATATCACTACTACACGTAATGTAAACTTGGCTACACAGGAACTGAATTACAAAACAGAACAGGGTCTCAAATGTAGAAAACCAACTTATGCTTGCTTAAGGGGAAATGTGAGTTGCGGTGCGGCATAAAACCACAGATTGAAATTAGCACAGATACCGTTCCATAAGCCAAATATGTAATAGACAAGAGCTACTCCTTGCTCAACGAAGTGGACTCAACACCCCATAATAAACGCCTAAGAATATACCTTACTAGTAAGAATCTTAAAACCTTTGGATTTATATGTCTCCAAAAGAGAATCAAGCGTGTGTACAGCGGCATAAACGCAGCAGTGATAGGATTGGTGAGGTTCAGTGAGCAAATGCAGGCCCTTTGAAGTCATATTGCATGGTACCCATTCCATGGGTCTCAACTCTCCAGGTTTAAGGGATTCTTCCTTCAGCTAAAACATGCATGTGGAACCCAGAGTATGATCCACCGTGTGATCGGGAAACGTGTTCAAATGTGTCTCAGTTTTCGTCCCCTGGTACTCGGGTGCAACATTCCAGACGCTTTACTAACACTCTCCACACTTGGAGAGTCAGTGCCTTTAACCTCCTGGTTGGCCCAGTTTGCAATTTCTGCGTAAGATGAACAGGAATAGGGAGAACCAATGAGAGACTAGGTGGAGGTGTGTGGACGGGCAAATTTAACTCTCATTTCCAACCAGGAAGAGGAATTAACCAAAGGCTTGGCGTGCCATACCAGAAGCACACTAGGGCCTGAAGCAATCCTGCGGTGTTGCAGCGAGCTCACAAGAAAGCAAGTTGAAGAAAGGAACTCAGGGGTACTGTAATTCACAAACCTACAGAGTTATAAATGACAGCTATCGTCCAAAAATATATTGAAGTAAGGCTGCCAAGAGGACTTGAAAGTGGGGCAGAATTGCAGGAAACCGATTTCAGGAGGTAGACTGGAATTGCATGTAAAGCATAGGAAAAGAGGCAGAACGTGCACAATGATGCACTTGGCCAAAAAGGGCGTATGCGTTTTTTCCTGAATATATTCAGGAAAAAACGCATACGCCCTTTTTGGCCAACCAAGCAAGCTTGCAAAGGAAATCTGCACTACAATGAAGTCTTACTGCTCCCCAGTCAAAAGGCTATCTGAAAAAAGTGTAAAATCCAGAAAGGCAGGACAGGCCATGGAGAACTGGGAGCCTTGTTCTTCTGATGGGCGGGATGTAAATTGCCAACAGCCACTCTGGAGAAGTGTATGGTGTTTCCTGAAACATCCAAAAAACAAATCAACAGAGCCTAGGGCATTTCCACTTATGGTCCTATAGCTTAGGGAATTAAAATCAAAAAGACACAGCCACCCCAAAGCTTGGGACGGCTCTGTTTACAAGAACCTCGTTTACGGTACAAGTTCAATATCACAGAAAGAGAAAAATGGATAAAGAAGTTGTGGTACTTACGTACAATGCAATATCACTCAGCAATGAAATCTATGTCATCAGGCCCGTAGCAGAATAATGAGTGGATTCAGGTACGATGATTGTAAGTGAAATAAGTCACACAGAAAAAGAAACATCATAAGATATCACTAATACACGGATTGTAAACTTGGCTACACAAGAACTGAATTACAAAACAGAACAGGGTGTCAAATGTAGAAAACCAACTTATGCTTGCTTAAGGGGAAAGGTGAGTTGGGGTGCTGCATAAAACCAGAGATTGAAATTAGCACAGATACCGTTCCATAAGCCAAATATGTAATAGAAAAGAGCTACTCCTTGCTCAACGAAGTGGACTCAAAACCCCATATTAAACGCCTAAGAATATACCTGACTAGAAATAATCTTAAAACCTACGGATTTATATGTCTCCGAAAGAGAATCAAGCGTGTGTACAGCGGCATAAACGCAGCAGTGATAGGATTGGTGAGGTTCGGTGAGCAAATGCAGACCCTTTGAAGTCATATTGCATGGTACCCATTCCATGGGTCTCAACTCTCCAGGTTTAAGGGATTCTTCCTTCAGCTAAAACATGCATGTGGAACCCAGAGTATGATCCACCGTGTGATCGGGAAACGTGTTCAAATGTGTCTCAGTTTTCGTCCCCTGGTACTCGGGTGCAACATTCCAGACGCTTTACTAACACTCTCCACACTTGGAGAGTCAGTGCCTTTAACCTCCTGGTTGGCCCAGTTTGCAATTTCTGCGTAAGATGAACAGGAATAGGGAGAACCAATGAGAGACTAGGTGGAGGTGTGTGGACGGGCAAATTTAACTCTCATTTCCAACCAGGAAGAGGAATTAACCAAAGGCTTGGCGTGCCATACCAGAAGCACACTAGGGCCTGAAGCAATCCTGCCGTGTTGCAGCGAGCTCACAAGAAAGCAAGTTGAAGAAAGGAACTCAGGGGTACTGTAATTCACAAACCTACAGAGTTATAAATGACATCTATCGTCCAAAAATATATTGAAGTAAGGCTGCCAAGAGGACTTGAAAGTGGGGCAGAATTGCAGGAAACCGATTTCAGGAGGTAGACTGGAATTGCATGTAAAGCATAGGAAAAGAGGCAGAACGTGCACAATGATGCACTTGGCCAAAAAGGGCGTATGCGTTTTTTCCTGAATATATTCAGGAAAAAACGCATACGCCCTTTTTGGCCAACCAAGCAAGCTTGCAAAGGAAATCTGCACTACAATGAAGTCTCACTGCTCCCCGGTCAAAAGGCTATCTGAAAAAAGTGTAAAATCCAGAAAGGCAGGGCAGGCCATGGAGAACTTGGAGCCTTGTTCTTCTGATGGGCGGGATGTAAATTGCCAACAGCCACTCTGGAGAAGTGTATGGTGTTTCCTGAAACATCCAAAAAACAAAGCAACAGAGCCTAGGGCACTTCCACTTATGGTCCTATAGCTTAGGGAATTAAAATCAAAAAGACACAGCCACCCCAAAGCTTGGGACGGCTCTGTTTACAAGAACCTCGTTTACGGTACAAGTTCAATATCACAGAAAGAGAAAAATGGATAAAGAAGTTGTGGTACTTACGTACAATGCAATATCACTCAGCAATGAAATCTATGTCATCAGGCCCGTAGCCTCATAATGAGTGGATTCAGGTACGATGATTCTAAGTGAAATAAATCACACAGAAAAAGAAACATCATAAGATATCACTACTACACGTAATGTAAACTTGGCTACACAGGAACTGAATTACAAAACAGAACAGGGTCTCAAATGTAGAAAACCAACTTATGCTTGCTTAAGGGGAAATGTGAGTTGCGGTGCGGCATAAAACCACAGATTGAAATTAGCACAGATACCGTTCCATAAGCCAAATATGTAATAGACAAGAGCTACTCCTTGCTCAACGAAGTGGACTCAACACCCCATATTAAACGCCTAAGAATATACCTTACTAGTAAGAATCTTAAAACCTTTGGATTTATATGTCTCCAAAAGAGAATCAAGCGTGTGTACAGCGGCATAAACGCAGCAGTGATAGGATTGGTGAGGTTCAGTGAGCAAATGCAGGCCCTTTGAAGTCATATTGCATGGTACCCATTCCATGGGTCTCAACTCTCCAGGTTTAAGGGATTCTTCCTTCAGCTAAAACATGCATGTGTAACCCAGAGTATGATCCACCGTGTGATCGGGAAACGTGTTCAAATGTGTCTCAGTTTTCGTCCCCTGGTACTCGGGTGCAACATTCCAGACGCTTTACTAACACTCTCCACACTTGGAGAGTCAGTGCCTTTAACCTCCTGGTTGGCCCAGTTTGCAATTTCTGCGTAAGATGAACAGGAATAGGGAGAACCAATGAGAGACTAGGTGGAGGTGTGTGGACGGGCAAATTTAACTCTCATTTCCAACCAGGAAGAGGAATTAACCAAAGGCTTGGCGTGCCATACCAGAAGCACACTAGGGCCTGAAGCAATCCTGCCGTGTTGCAGCGAGCTCACAAGAAAGCAAGTTGAAGAAAGGAACTCAGGGGTACTGTAATTCACAAACCTACAGAGTTATAAATGACAGCTATCGTCCAAAAATATATTGAAGTAAGGCTGCCAAGAGGACTTGAAAGTGGGGCAGAATTGCAGGAAACCGATTTCAGGAGGTAGACTGGAATTGCATGTAAAGCATAGGAAAAGAGGCAGAACGTGCACAATGATGCACTTGGCCAAAAAGGGCGTATGCGTTTTTTCCTGAATATTCAGGAAAAAACGCATACGCCCTTTTTGGCCAACCAAGCAAGCTTGCAAAGGAAATCTGCACTACAATGAAGTCTCACTGTTCCCCAGTCAAAAGGCTATCTGAAAAAAGTGTAAAATCCAGAAAGGCAGGACAGGCCATGGAGAACTGGGAGCCTTGTTCTTCTGATGGGCGGGATGTAAATTGCCAACAGCCACTCTGGAGAAGTGTATGGTGTTTCCTGAAACATCCAAAAAACAAAGCAACACAGCCTAGGGCACTTCCACTTATGGTCCTATAGCTTAGGGAATTAAAATCAAAAAGACACAGCCACCCCAAAGCTTGGGACGGCTCTGTTTACAAGAACCTCGTTTACGGTACAAGTTCAATATCACAGAAAGAGAAAAATGGATAAAGAAGTTGTGGTACTTACGTACAATGCAATATCACTCAGCAATGAAATCTATGTCATCAGGCCCGTAGCAGAATAATGAGTGGATTCAGGTACGATGATTCTAAGTGAAATAAGTCACACAGAAAAAGAAACATCATAAGATATCACTACTACACGGAATGTAAACTTGGCTACACAGGAACTGAATTACAAAACAGAACAGGGTCTCAAATGTAGAAAACCAACTTATGCTTGCTTAAGGGGAAAGGTGAGTTGGGGTGCCGCATAAAACCAGAGATTGAAATTAGCACAGATACCGTTCCATAAGCCAAATATGTAATAGACAAGAGCTACTCCTTGCTCAAAGAAGTGGACTCAACACCCCATAATAAACGCCTAAGAATATACCTGACTAGTAAGAATCTTAAAACCTTTGGATTTATATGTCTCCAAAAGAGAATCAAGCGTGTGTACAGCGGCATAAACGCAGCAGTGATAGGATTGGTGAGGTTCCGTGAGCAAATGCAGGCCCTTTGAAGTCATATTGCATGGTACCCATTCCACGGGTCTCAACTCTCCAGGTTTAAGGGATTCTTCCTTCAGCTAAAACATGCATGTGGAACCCAGAGTATGATCCACCGTGTGATCGGGAAACGTGTTCAAATGTGTCTCAGTTTTCGTCCCCTGGTACTCGGGTGCAACATTCCATACGTTTTACTAACACTCTCCCCACTTGGAGAGTCAGTGCCTTTAACCTCCTGTTTTGCCCAGTTTGCAATTTCTGTGGAAAATGAACAGGAATAGGGAGAACCAATGAGAGACTAGGTGGAGGTGTCTGGACGGGCAAATTTAACTCTCATTTCCCACCAGGAAGAGGAATTAACCAAAGGCTCAGCATGCCATGCCAGAACCAAACTAGGGCCTGAAGCAATCCTGCGGTGTTGCGGCCAGCTCACAAGAAAACGAGTTGATGAAAGGAGCTCAGGGGCACTGTAATTCACAAACCTAAAGAGTTATAAATGACAGCTATCTTCCAAAAATAAATTGAAGTAAGGCTGCCAAGAGGCGTTGAAAGCGGGGCAGAATTGCACGAAACCGATTTCAGGAGGTAGACTGGAATTGCATGTAAAGCATAGGAAAAGAGGCAGAACGTCCACAATGATGCACTTGGCCAAAAAGGGCGTATGCGTTTTTTCCTGAATATATTCAGGAAAAAACGCATACGCACTTTTTGGCCAACCAAGCAAGCTTGCAAAGGAAATCTGCACTACAATGAAGTCTGACTGCCCCCCGGTCAAAAGGGCCATCTGAAAAAAGTGTAAAATCCAGAAAGGCAGGACAGGCCATGGAAAACTGGGAGCCTTGTTATGCTGATGGTCGGGATGTAAATTGCCAACAGCCACTCTGGAGAAGTGTATGGTGTTTCCTGAAACATCTAAAAAACAAAGCAACAGAGCCTAGGGCACTTCCACTTATGGTCCTATAGCTTAGGGAAATTAAAGTCAAAGAGACACAGCCACCCCAAAGTTTGGGACGGCTCTGTTTACAAGAACCTCGTTTACGGTACAAGTTCAATATCACAGAAAGCGAAAAATGGATAAAGAAGTTGTGGTACTTACGTACAATGCAATATCACTCAGCAATGAAATCTATGTCATCAGGCCCGTCGCAGCATAATGAGTGGATTCAGGTACGATGATTCTAAGTGAAATAAGTCACACAGAAAAAGAAACATCATAAGATATCACTACTACACGGAATGTAAACTTGGCTACACAGGAACTGAATTACAAAACAGAACAGGGTCTCAAATGTAGAAAACCAACTTATGCTTGCTTAAGGGTAAAGGTGAGTTGGGGTGCTGCATAAAACCAGAGATTGAAATTAGCACAGATACCGTTCCATAAGCAAATATGTAATAGACAAGAGCTACTCCTTGCTCAACGCAGTGGACTCAACACCCCATATTAAAAGCCTAAGAATATACCTGACTAGAAATAAACTTAAAACCTACGGATTTATATGTCTCCGAAATAGAATCAAGCGTGTGTACAGCGGCATAAACGCAGCAGTGATAGGATTGTTGAGGTTCGGTGAGCAAATGCAGACCCTTTGAAGTCATATTGCATGGTACCCATTCCATGGGTCTCAACTCTCCAGGTTTAAGGGATTCTTCCTTCAGCTGAAACATGCATGTGGAACACAGAGTATGATCCACTCTGTGATCAGGAAACGTGTTCAAATGTGTCTAAGTTTTCGTCCCCTGGTAATCGGGTGCAACATTCAAGACCCTTTACTAACACTCTCCCCACTTGGAGAGTGAGTGCCTTTAAACTCCTGTTTGGCCCAGTTTGCAATTTCTGCGGAAAATGTACAGGAATAGGGAGAACCAATGAGAGACTAGCTGGAGGTGTGTGGACGGGCAAATTTAACTCTCATTTCCCACCAGGAAGAGGAATTAACCAAAGGCTCAGCGTGCCGTGCCGGAACCACACTAGGGCCTGAAGCAATCCTGCGGTGTTGCGGCCAGCTCACAAGAAAGCGAGTTGAAGAAAGGAGCTCAGGGGTACTGTAATTCACAAACCTACAGAGTTATAAATGACAGCTATCGTCCAAAAATACATTGAAGTAAGGCTGCCAAGAGGACTTGAAAGTGGGGCAGAATTGCAGGAAACCGATTTCAGGAGGTAGACTGGAATTGCATGTAAAGCATAGGAAAAGAGGCAGAACGTGCACAATGATGCACTTGGCCAAAAAGGGCGTATGCGTTTTTTCCTGAATATATTCAGGAAAAAACGCATACGCCCTTTTTGGCCAACCAAGCAAGCTTGCAAAGGAAATCTGCACTACAATGAAGTCTCACTGCTCCCCGGTCAAAAGGCTATCTGAAAAAAGTATAAAATCCAAAAGGCAGGGCAGGCCATGGAGAACTTGGAGCCTTGTTCTTCTGATGGGCGGGATGTAAATTGCCAACAGCCACTCTGGAGAAGTGTATGGTGTTTCCTGAAACATCCAAAAAACAAAGCAACAGAGCCTAGGGCACTTCCACTTATGGTCCTATAGCTTAGGGAATTAAAATCAAAAAGACACAGCCACCCCAAAGCTTGGGACGGCTCTGTTTACAAGAACCTCGTTTACGGTACAAGTTCAATATCACAGAAAGAGAAAAATGGATAAAGAAGGTGTGGTACTTACGTACAATGCAATATCACTCAGCAATGAAATCTATGTCATCAGGCCCGTAGCCTCATAATGAGTGGATTCAGGTACGATGATTCTAAGTGAAATAAATCACACAGAAAAAGAAACATCATAAGATATCACTACTACACGTAATGTAAACTTGGCTACACAGGAACTGAATTACAAAACAGAACATGGTCTCAAATGTAGAAAACCAACTTATGCTTGCTTAAGGGGAAAGGTGAGTTGCGGTGCGGCATAAAACCAGAGATTGAAATTAGCACAGATACCGTTCCATAAGCCAAATATGTAATAGACAAGAGCTACTCCTTGCTCAACGAAGTGGACTCAACACCCCATATTAAACGCCTAAGAATATACCTTACTAGTAAGAATCTTAAAACCTTTGGATTTATATGTCTCCAAAAGAGAATCAAGCGTGTGTACAGCGGCATAAACGCAGCAGTGATAGGATTGGTGAGGTTCGGTGAGCAAATGCAGACCCTTTGAAGTCATATTGCATGGTACCCATTCCATGGGTCTCAACTCTCCAGGTTTAAGGGATTCTTCCTTCAGCTGAAACATGCATGTGGAACACAGAGTATGATCCACCCTGTGATCAGGAAACGTGTTCAAATGTGTCTCAGTTTTCGTCCCCTGGTAATCAGGTGCAACATTCAAGACGCTTTACTAACACTCTCCCCACTTGGAGAGTCAGTGCCTTTAAACTCCTGTTTGGCCCAGTTTGCAATTTCTGCGGAAAATGTACAGGAATAGGGAGAACCAATGAGAGACTAGCTGGAGGTGTGTGGACGGGCAAATTTAACTCTCATTTCCCACCAGAAAGAGGAATTAACCAAAGGCTCAGCGTGCCGTGCCGGAACCACACTAGGGCCTGAAGCAATCCTGCGGTGTTGCGGCCAGCTCACAAGAAAGCGAGTTGAAGAAAGGAGCTCAGGGGCACTGTAATTCACAAACCTGCAGAGTTATAAATGACAGCTATCGTCCAAAAATATATTGAAGTAAGGCTGCCAAGAGGACTTGAAAGCGGGGCAGAATTGCAGGAAACCGATTTCAGGAGGTAGACGGGAATTGCATGTAAAGCATAGGAAAAGAGGCAGAACGTCCACAATGATGCACTTGGCCAAAAAGGGCGTATGCGTTTCTTCCTGAATATATTCAGGAAAAAACGCATACGCCCTTTTTGGCCAACCAAGCAAGTTGCAAAGGAAATCTGCACTACAATGAAGTCTCACTGCCCCCCGGTCAAAAGGGCCATCTGAAAAAAGTGTAAAATCCAGAAAGGCAGGACAGGCCATGGAGAAATGGGAGCCTTGTTATGCTGGTGGGCGGGATGTAAACTGCCAACAGCCACTCTGGAGAAGTGTATGGTGTTTCCTGAAACATCTAAAAAACAAAGCAACAGAGCCTAGGGCACTTCCACTTATGGTCCTATAGCTTAGGGAAATTAAAATCAAAAAGACACAGCCACCCCAAAGTTTGGGCCAGCTCTGTTTACAAGAACCTCGTTTACTGTACAAGTTTATATCACAGAAAGCGAAAAATGGATAAGGAAGTTGTGGTACTTACATACAATGCAATATCACTCAGCAATGAAATCTATGTCATCAGGCCCGTAGCAGCATAATGAGTGGATTCAGGTACGATGATTCTAAGTGAAATAAATCACACAGAAAAAGAAACATCATAAGATATCACTACTACACGGAATGTAAACTTGGCTACACAGGAACTGAATTACAAAACAGAACAGGGTCTCAAATGTAGAAAACCAACTTATGCTTGCTTAAGGGGAAACGTGAGTTGCGGTGCGGCATAAAACCAGAGATTGAAATTAGCACAGATACCGTTCCATAAGCCAAATATGTAATAGACAAGAGCTACTCCTTGCTCAACGAAGTGGACTCAACACCCCATAATAAACGCCTAAGAATATACCTGACTAGTAAGAATCTTAAAACCTTTGGATTTATATGTCTCCAAAAGAGAATCAAGCGTGTGTACAGCGGCATAAACGCAGCAGTGATAGGATTGGTGAGATTCAGTGAGCAAATGCAGGCCCTTTGAAGTCATATAGCATGGTACCCATTCCATGGGTCTCAACTCTCCAGGTTTAAGGGATTCTTCCTTCCGCTAAAACATGCATGTGGAACCCAGAGTATGATCCATCGTGTGATCGGGAAACGTGTTCAAATGTGTCTCAGTTTTCGTCCCCTGGTACTCGGGTGCAACATTCCAGACGCTTTACTAACACTCTCCACACTTGGAGAGTCAGTGCCTTTAACCTCCTGGTTGGCCCAGTTTGCAATTTCTGCGTAAGATGAACAGGAATAGGGAGAACCATTGAGAGACTAGGCGGAGGTGTCTGGACGGGCAAATTTAACTCTCATTTCCCACCAGGAAGAGGAATTAACCAAAGGCTCAGCGTGCCATACCAGAAGCACACTAGGGCCTGAAGCAATCCTGCGGTGTTGCAGCGAGCTCACAAGAAAGCAAGTTGAAGAAAGGAACTCAGGGGTACTGTAATTCACAAACCTACAGAGTTATAAATGACAGCTATCGTCCAAAAATATATTGAAGTAAGGCTGCCAAGAGGACTTGAAAGTGGGGCAGAATTGCAGGAAACCGATTTCAGGAGGTAGACTGGAATTGCATGTAAAGCATAGGAAAAGAGGCAGAACGTGCACAATGATGCACTTGGCCAAAAAGGGCGTATGCGTTTTTTCCTGAATATATTCAGGAAAAAACGCATACGCCCTTTTTGGCCAACCAAGCAAGCTTGCAAAGGAAATCTGCACTACAATGAAGTCTTACTGCTCCCCAGTCAAAAGGCTATCTGAAAAAAGTGTAAAATCCAGAAAGGCAGGACAGGCCATGGAGAACTGGGAGCCTTGTTCTTCTGATGGGCGGGATGTAAATTGCCAACAGCCACTCTGGAGAAGTGTATGGTGTTTCCTGAAACATCCAAAAAACAAATCAACAGAGCCTAGGGCATTTCCACTTATGGTCCTATAGCTTAGGGAATTAAAATCAAAAAGACACAGCCACCCCAAAGCTTGGGACGGCTCTGTTTACAAGAACCTCGTTTATGGTACAAGTTCAATATCACAAAAAGCGAAAAATGGATAAAGAAGTTGTGGTACTTACGTACAATGCAATATCACTCAGCAATGAAATCTATGTCATCAGGCCCGTAGCAGCATAATGAGTGGATTCAGGTACGATGATTCTAAGTGAAATAAGTCACACAGAAAAAGAAACATCATAAGATATCACTACAACATGGAATGTAAAGTTGGCTACACAGGAACTGAATTACAAAACAGAACAGGGTCTCAAATGTAGAAAACCAACTTATGCTTGCTTAAGGGGAAAGGTGAGTTGGGGTGCCGCATAAAACCAGAGATTGAAATTAGCACAGATACCGTTCCATAAGCCAAATATGTAATAGACAAGAGCTACTCCTTGCTCAAAGAAGTGGACTCAACACACCATATTAAACGCCTAAGAATATACCTGACTAGTAAGAATATTAAAACCTACCGATTTATATGTCTCCCAAAGAGAATCAAGCGTGTGTACGGCGGCATAAACGCAGCAGTGATAGGATTGGTGAGGTTCGGTGAGCAAATGCAGACCCTTTGAAGTCATATTGCATGGTACCCATTCCATGGGTCTCAACTCTCCAGGTTTAAGGGATTCTTCCTTCAGCTAAAACATGCATGTGGAACACAGAGTATGACCCACCGTGTGATCGGGAAACGTGTTCAAATGTGTCTCAGTTTTCGTCCCCTGGTACTCGGGTGCAACATTCCAGATACTTTACTAACACTCTCCCCACTTGGAGAGTCAGTGCCTTTAACCTCCTCTTTGGCCCAGTTTGCAATTTCTGTGGAAAATGAACAGGAATAGGGAGAACCAATGAGAGACTAGGTGGAGGTGTCTGGACGGGCAAATTTAACTCTCATTTCCCACCAGGAAGAGGAATTAACCAAAGGCTCAGCATGCCGTGCCGTAACCAAACTAGGGCCTGAAGCAATCCTGCGGTGTTGCGGCCAGCTCACAAGAAAGCGAGTTGAAGAAAGGAGCTCAGGAGCACTGTAATTCACAAACCTGCAGAGTTATAAATGACAGCTATCCTCCAAAAATATATTGAAGTAAGGCTGCCAAGAGGAGTTGAAAGCGGGGCAGAATTGCAGGAAACCGATTTCAGGAGGTAGACTGGAATTGCATGTAAAGCATAGGAAAAGAGGCAGAACGTCCACAATGATGCACTGGGCCAAAAAGGGCGTATGCGTTTTTTCCTGAATATATTCAGGAAAAAACGCATACGCCCTTTTTGGCCAACCAAGCAAGCTTGCAAAGGAAATCTGCACTACAATGAAGTCTCACTGCCTCCCGGTCAAAAGGGCCATCTGAAAAAAGTGTAAAATCCAGAAAGGCAGGACAGGCCAAGGAGAACTGGGAGCCTTGTTATGCTGATGGGCGGGATGTAAATTGCCAGCAGCCACTCTGGAGAAGTGTATGGTGTTTCCTGAAACATCCAAAAAACAAAGCAACAGAGCCTAGGGCACTTCCACTTATGGTCCTATAGCTTAGGGAAATTAAAATCAAAAAGACACAGCCACCCCAAAGTTTGGGACGGCTCTGTTTACAAGAACCTCGTTTACGGTACAAGTTCAATATCACAGAAAGCAAAAAATGGATAAAGAAGTTGTGGTACTTACGTACAATGCAATATCACTCAGCAATGAAATCTATGTCATCAGGCCCATAGCAGCATAATGAGTGGATTCAGGTACGATGATTCTAAGTGAAATAAGTCACACAGAAAAAGAAACATCATAAGATATCACTACTACACGGAATGTAAACTTGGCTACACAGGAACTGAATTACAAAACAGAACATGGTGTCAAATGTAGAAAACCAACTTATGCTTGCTTAAGGGGAAAGGTGAGTTGGGGTGCTGCATAAAACCAGAGATTGAAATTAGCACAGATACCGTTCCATAAGCCAAATATGTAATAGACAAGAGCTACTCCTTGCTCAACGAAGTGGACTCAACACCCCATATTAAACGCCTAACAATATACCTGACTAGTAAGAATCTTAAAACCTATGGATTTATATGTCTCCGAAAGAGAATCAAGCGTGTGTACAGTGGCATAAACGCAGCAGTGATAGGAGTGGTGAGGTTCGGTGAGCAAATGCAGACCCTTTGAAGTCATATTGCATGGTACCCATTCCATGGGTCTCAACTCTCCAGGTTTAAGGGATTCTTCCTTCAGCTAAAACATGCATGTGGAACCCAGAGTATGATCCACCGTGTGATCGGGAAACGTGTTAAAATGTGTCTCAGTTTTCCTCCCCTGGTACTCGGGTGCAACATTCCAGACGCTTTACTAACCCTCCCCCACTTGGAGAGTGAGTGCCTTTAACCTCCTGTTTGGCCCAGTTTGCAATTTCTGCGTAAGATGAACAGGAATAGGGATAACCAATGAGAGACTAGCTGGAGGTGTCTGGACGGGCAAATTTAACTCTCATTTCCCACCAGGAAGAGGAAATAACCAAAGGCTCAGCGTGCCATGCCAGAAGCACACTAAGGCCTAAAGCAATCCTGTGGTGTTGCGGCCAGCTTACAAGAAAGCGAGTTGAAGAAAGGAGCTCAGGGGCACTGTAATTCACCAACCTGCAGAGTTATAAATGACAGCTATCTTCCAAAAATATATTGAAGTAAGGCTGCCAAGAGGAGTTGAAAGCGGGGCAGAATTGCAGGAAACCGATTTCAGGAGGTAGACTGGAATTGCATGTAAAGCATAGGAAAAGAGGCAGAACGTCCACAATGATGCACTTGGCCAAAAAGGGCGTATGCGTTTTTTCCTGAATATATTCAGGAAAAAACGCATACGCCCTTTTTGGCCAACCAAGCAAGCTTGCAAAGGAAATCTGCACTACAATGAAGTCTCACTGCCTCCTGGTCAAAAGGGCCATCTGAAAAAAGTGTAAAATCCAGAAAGGCAGGACAGGCCAAGGAGAACTGAGAGCCTTGTTATGCTGATGGGCGGGATGTAAATTGCCAGCAGCCACTCTGGAGAAGTGTATGGTGTTTCCTGAAACATTCAAAAAACAAAGCAACAGAGCCTAGGGCACTTCCACTTATGGTCCTATAGCTTACGGAAATTAAAATCAAAATGACACAGCCACCCCAAAGTTTGGGACGGCTCTGTTTACAAGAACCTCGTTTACGGTACAAGTTCAATATCACAGAAAGCGAAAAATGGATAAAGAAGTTGTGGTACTTACGTACAATGCAATATCACTCAGCAATGAAATCTATGTCATCAGGCCCATAGCAGCATAATGAGTGGATTCAGGTACGATGATTCTAAGTGAAATAAGTCACACAGAAAAAGAAACATCATAAGATATCACTACTACACGGAATGTAAACTTGGCTACACAGGAACTGAATTACAAAACAGAACAGGGTGTCAAATGTAGAAAACCAACTTATGCTTGCTTAAGGGGAAAGGTGAGTTTGGGTGCTGCATAAAACCAGAGATTGAAATTAGCACAGATACCGTTCCATAAGCCAAATATGTAATAGACAAGAGCTACTCCTTGCTCAACGAAGTGGACTCAACACCCCATATTAAACGCCTAACAATATACCTGACTAGTAAGAATCTTAGAACCTATGGATTTATATGTCTACGAAAGAGAATCAAGCGTGTGTACAGCGGTATAAACGCAGCAGTGATAGGATTGGTGAGGTTCGGTGAGCAAATGCAGACCCTTTGAAGTCATATTGCATGGTACCCATTCCATGGGTCTCAACTCTCCATGTTTAAGGGATTCTTCCTTCAGCTAAAACATGCATGTGGAACCCAGAGTATGATCCACCGTGTGATCGGAAAACGTGTTCAAATGTGTCTCAGTTTTCGTCCCCTGGTACTCGGGTGCAACATTCCAGACGCTTTACTAACACTCTCCCCACTTGGAGAGTCAGTGCCTTTAACCTCCTGTTTGGCCCAGTTTGCAATTTCTGTGGAAAATGAACAGGAATAGGGAGAACCAATGAGAGACTAGGTGGAGGTGTCTGGAAGGGCAAATTTAACTCTCATTTCCCACCAGGAAGAGGAATTATCCAAAGGCTCAGCATGCCATGCCAGAACCAAACTAGGGCCTGAAGCAATCCTGCGGTGTTGCGGCCAGCTCACAAGAAAGCGAGTTGAAGAAAGGAGCTCAGGGGCACTGTAATTCACAAACCTGCAGAGTTATAAATGACAGCTATCTTCCAAAAAAAAATGAAGTAAGGCTGCCAAGAGGCGTTGAAAGCGGGGCAGAATTGCACGAAACCGATTTCAGGAGGTAGACTGGAATTGCATGTAAAGCATAGGAAAAGAGGCAGAACGTCCACAATGATGCACTTGGTCAAAAAGGGCGTATGCGTTTTTTCCTGAATATATTCAGGAAAAAACGCATACGCCCCTTTTGGCCAACCAAGCAAGCTTGCAAAGGAAATCTGCACTACAATGAAGTCTCACTGCCCCCCCAGGTCAAAAGGGCCATCTGAAAAAAGTGTAAAATCCAGAAAGGCAGGACAGGCCATGGAGAACTGGGAGCCTTGTTATGCTGATTGTTGGGATGAAAATTACCAGCAGCCACTCTGGAGAAGTGTATGGTGTTTCCTGAAACATCCAAAAAACAAAGCAACAGAGCCTAGGGCACTTCCACTTATGGTCCTATAGCTTAGGGAAATTAAAATCAAAAAGACACAGTCACCACAAAGTTTGGGACGGCTCTGTTTACAAGAACCTCGTTTACGGTACAAGTTCAATATCACAGAAAGCGAAAAATGGATAAAGAAGTTTTGGTACTTACGTACAATGCAATATCACTCAGCAATGAAATCTATGTCATCAGGCCCGTAGCAGAATAATGAGTGGATTCAGGTATGATGATTCTAAGTGAAATAAGTCACACAGAAAAAGAAACACCATAAGATATCACTACTACACGGAAGGAAAACTTGGCTACACAAGAACTGAATTACAAAACAGAACAGGGTCTCAAATGTAGAAAACCAACTTATGCTTGCTTGAGGGGAAAGGTGAGTTGGGGTGCTGCATGAAACCAGAGATTGAAATTAGCACAGATACCGTTCCATAAGCCAAATATGTAATAGACAAGAGCTACTCCTTGCTCAACGCAGTGGACTCAACACCCCATATTAAACGCCTAAGAATATACCTGACTAGAAATAATCTTAAAACCTACGGATTTATATGTCTCCGAAAGAGAATCAAGCCTGTGTACAGCGGCATAAACGCAGCAGTGATAGGATTGGTGAGGTTCGGTGAGCAAATGCAGACCCTTTGAAGTCATACTGCATGGTACCCATTCCATGGGTCTCAACTCTCCAGGTTTAAGGGATTCTTCCTTCAGCTGAAACATGCATGTGGAACACAGAGTATGATCCACCGTGTGATCAGGAAACGTGTTCAAATGTGTCTCAGTTTTCGTCCCCTGGTACTCGGGTGCAACATTCAAGATGCTTTACTAACACTCTCCCCACTTGGAGAGTCAGTGTCTTTAACCTCCTGTTTGGCCCAGTTTGCAAATTCTGCGGAAAATGTACAGGAATAGGGAGAACCAATGAGAGACTAGCTGGAGGTGTGTGGACGGGCAAATTTAACTCTCATTTCCCACCAGGAAGAGGAATTAACCAAAGGCTCAGCGTGCCGTGCCGGAACCACACTAGGGCCTGAAGCAATCCTGCGGTGTTGCGGCCAGCTCACAAGAAAGCGAGTTGAAGAAAGGAGCTCAGGGGCACTGTAATTCACAAACCTGCAGAGTTATAAATGACAGCTATCGTCCAAAAATATATTGAAATAAGGCTGCCAAGAGGACTTGAAAGCGGGGCAGAATTGCAGGAAACCGATTTCAGGAGGTAGACGGGAATTGCATGTAAAGCATAGGAAAAGAGGCAGAACGTCCACAATGATGCACTTGGCCAAAAAGGGCGTATGCGTTTTTTCCTGAATATATTCAGGAAAAAACGCATACGCCCTTTTTGGCCAACCAAGCAAGCTTTCAAAGGATATCTGCACTACAATGAAGTCTCACTGCCCCCCGGTCAAAAGGGCCAACTGAAAAAAGTGTAAAATCCAGAAAGGCAGGACAGGCCATGGAGAACTGGGAGCCTTGTTATGCTGATGGTCGGGATGTAAATTGCCAACAGCCACTCTGGAGAAGTGTATGGTGTTTCCTGAAACATCTAAAAAACAAAGCAACAGAGCCTAGGGCACTTCCACTTATGGTCCTATAGTTTAGGGAAATTAAAATCAAAAACACACAGCCAACCCAAAGTTTGGGACGGCTCTGTTTACAAGAACCTCGTTTACGGTACAAGTTCAATATCACAGAAAGCGAAAAATGGATAAAGAAGTTGTGGTACTTACGTACAATGCAATATCACTCAGCAATGAAATCTATGTCATCAGGCCCGTCGCAGCATAATGAGTGGATTCAGGTACGATGATTCTAAGTGAAATAAGTCACACAGAAAAAGAAACATCATAAGATATCACTACTACACGGAATGTAAACTTGGCTACACAGGAACTGAATTACAAAACAGAACAGGGTCTCAAATGTAGAAAACCAACTTATGCTTGCTTAAGGGGAAAGGTGAGTTGGGGTGCTGCATAAAACCAGAGATTGAAATTAGCACAGATACCGTTCCATAAGCAAATATGTAATAGACAAGAGCTACTCCTTGCTCAACGCAGTGGACTCAACACCCCATATTAAAAGCCTAAGAATATACCTGACTAGAAATAATCTTAAAACCTACGGATTTATATGTCTCCGAAAGAGAATCAAGCGTGTGTACAGCGGCATAAACGCAGCAGTGATAGGATTGCTGAGGTTCGGTGAGCAAATGCAGACCCTTTGAAGTCATATTGCATGGTACCCATTCCATGGGTCTCAACTCTCCAGGTTTAAGGGATTCTTCCTTCAGCTGAAACATGCATGTGGAACACAGAGTATGATCCACCGTGTGATCAGGAAACGTGTTCAAATGTGTCTCAGTTTTCGTCCCCTGGTAGTCGGGTGCAACATTCAAGACGCTTTACTAACACTCTCCCCACTTGGAGAGTCAGTGCCTTTAAACTCCTGTTTGGCCCAGTTTGCAATTTCTGCGGAAAATGTACAGGAATAGGGAGAACCAATGAGAGACTAGCTGGAGGTGTCTGGACGGGAAAATTTAACTCTCATTTCCCACCAGGAAGAGGAATTAACCAAAGGCTCAGCGTGCCGTGCCGGAACCACACTAGGGCCTGAAGCAATCCTGCGGTGTTGCGGCCAGCTCACAAGAAAGCGAGTTGAAGAAAGGAGCTCAGGGGCACTGTAATTCACAAAACTGCAGAGTTATAAATGACAGCTATCGTCCAAAAATATATTGAAGTAAGGCTGCCAAGAGGACTTGAAAGCGGGACAGAATTGCAGGAAACCGATTTCAGGAGGTAGACGGGAATTGCATGTAAAGCATAGGAAAAGAGGCAGAACGTCCACAATGATGCACTTGGCCAAAAAGGGCGTATGCGTTTTTTCCTGAATATATTCAGGAAAAAACGCATACGCCCTTTTTGGCCAACCAAGCAAGCTTGCAAAGGAAATCTGCACTACAATGAAGTCTCGCTGCCCCCCGGTCAAAAGGGCCATCTGAAAAAAGTGTAAAATCCAGAAAGGCAGGACAGGCCATGGAGAACTGGGAGCCTTGTTATGCTGATGGGCGGGATGTAAATTGCCAACAGCTACTCTGGAGAAGTGTATGGTGTTTCCTGAAACATCTAAAAAACTAAGCAACAGAGCCTAGGGCACTTCCACTTATGGTCCTATAGCTTTGGGAAATTAAAATCAAAAAGACAGAGCCACCCCAAAGTTTGGGACGGCTCTGCTTACAAGAACCTCGTTTACGGTACAAGTTCAATATCACAGAAAGCGAAAAATGGATAAAGAAGATGTGGTGCTTACGTACAATGCAATATCACTCAGCAATGAAATCTATGTCATCAGGCCCGTCGCAGCATAATGAGTGGATTCAGGTACGATGATTGTAAGTGAAATAAGTCACACAGAAAAAGAAACATCATAAGATATCACTACTACACGGAATGTAAACTTGGCTACACAGGAACTGAATTACAAAACAGAACAGGGTCTCAAATGTAGAAAACCTACTTATGCTTGCTTAAGGGGAAAGGTGAGTTGGGGTGCTGCATGAAACCAGAGATTGAAATTAGCACAGATACCGTGCCATAAGCCAAATATGTGATAGACAAGAGCTACTCCTTGCTAAACGAAGTGTACTCAACACCCCATATTAAACGCCTAAGAATACACCTGAGTAGTAAGAATCTTAAAACCTATGGATTTATATGTCTCCGAAAGAGAATCAAGCGTGTGTACGGCGGCATAAACGCAGCAGTGATAGGATTGGTGAGGTTCGGTGAGCAAATGCAGACCCTTTGAAGGCATATTGCATGGTACCCATTCCATGGGTCTCAACTCTCCAGGTTTAAGGGATTCTTCCTTCAGCTAAAACATGCATGTGGAACCCAGAGTATGATCCACCGTGTGATCGGGAAACGTGTTCAAATGTGTCTCAGTTTTCGTCCCCTGGTACTCGGGTGCAACATTCAAGACGCTTTATTAACACTCTCCCCACTTGGAGAGTCAGTGCCTTTAAACTCCTGTTTGGCCCAGTTTGCAATTTCTGCGGAAAATGTACAGGAATAGGGAGAACCAATGAGAGACTAGCTGGAGGTGTCTGGACGGGAAAATTTAACTCTCATTTCCCACCAGGAAGAGGAATTAACCAAAGGCTCAGTGTGCCGTTCCGGAACCACACTAGGGCCTGAAGCAATCCTGTGGTGTTGCGGCCAGCTCACAAGAAAGCGAGTTGAAGAAAGGAGCTCAGGGGCACTGTAATTCACAAACCTGCAGAGTTATAAATGACAGCTATCGTCCAAAAATATATTGAAGTAAGGCTGCCAAGAGGACTTGAAAGCGGGGCAGAATTGCAGGAAACCGATTTCAGGAGGTAGACGGGAATTGCATGTAAAGCATAGGAAAAGAGGCAGAACGTCCACAATGATGCACTTGGCCAAAAAGGGCGTATGCGTTTTTTCCTGAATATATTCAGGAAAAAACGCATACGCCCTTTTTGGCCAACCAAGCAAGCTTGCAAATGAAATCTACACTACAATGAAGTCTCACTGCCCCCCGGTCAAAAGGGCTTTCTGAAAAAAGTGTAAAATCCAGAAAGGCAGGACAGGCCATGGAGAACTGGGAGCCTTGTTCTTCTGATGGGCGGGATGTAAATTGCCAACAGCCACTCTGGAGAAGTGTATGGTGTTTCCTGAAACATCTAAAAAACAAAGCAACAGAGCCTAGGGCACTTCCACTTATGGTCCTATAGCTTAGGGAAATTAAAATCAAAAAGACACGGTCACCCCAAAGTTTGGGACGGCTCTGTTTACAAGAACCTCGTTTACGGTACAAGTTCAATATCACAGAAAGCGAAAAACGGATAAAGAAGTTGTGGTACTTACGTACAATGCAATATCACTCAGCAATGAAATCTATGTCATCAGGCCCGTAGCAGCATAATGAGTGGATTCAGGTATGATGATTCTAAGTGAAATAAGTCACACAGAAAAAGAAACACCATAAGATATCACTACTACACGGAAGGTAAACTTGGCTACACAAGAACTGAATTACAAAACAGAACAGGGTCTCAAATGTAGAAAACCAACTTATGCTTGCATAAGGGGAAAGGTGAGTTGGGGTGCTGCATGAAACCAGAGATTGAAATTAGCACAGATACCATTCCATAAGCCAAATATGTAATAGACAAGAGCTACTCCTTGCTCAACGAAGTGGACTCAACACCCCATATTAAACGCTTAAGAATACACCTGACTAGTAAGAATCTTAAAACCTATGGATTTATATGTCTCCGAAAGAGAATCAAGCGTGTGTACGGCGGCATAAACGCAGCAGTGATAGGATTGGTGAGGTTCGGTGAGCAAATGCAGACCCTTTGAAGTCATATTGCATGGTACCCATTCCATGGGTCTCAACTCTCCAGGTTTAAGGGATTCTTCCTTCAGCTAAAACATGCATGTGGAACCCAGAGTATGATCCACCGTGTGATCGGGAAACGTGTTCAAATGTGTCTCAGTTTTCGTCCCCTGGTACTCGGGTGCAACATTCAAGACGCTTTACTAACACTCTCCCCACTTGGAGAGTCAGTGCCTTTAAACTCCTGTTTGGCCCAGTTTGCAATTTCTGCGGAAAATGTACAGGAATAGGGAGAACCAATGAGAGACTAGCTGGAGGTGTCTGGACGGGAAAATTTAACTCTCATTTCCCACCAGGAAGAGGAATTAACCAAAGGCTCAGCGTGCCGTTCCGGAACCACACTAGGGCCTGAAGCAATCCTGTGGTGTTGCGGCCAGCTCACAAGAAAGCGAGTTGAAGAAAGGAGCTCAGGGGCACTGTAATTCACAAACCTGCAGAGTTATAAATGACAGCTATCGTCCAAAAATATATTGAAGTAAGGCTGCCAAGAGGACTTGAAAGCGGGGCAGAATTGCAGGAAACCGATTTCAGGAGGTAGACGGGAATTGCATGTAAAGCATAGGAAAAGAGGCAGAACGTCCACAATGATGCACTTGGCCAAAAAGGGCGTATGCGTTTTTTCCTGAATATATTCAGGAAAAACGCATATGCCCTTTTTGGCCAACCAAGCAAGCTTGCAAAGGAAATCTACACTACAATGAAGTCTCACTGCCCCCCGGTCAAAAGGGCCATCTGAAAAAAGTGTAAAATCCAGAAAGGCAGGACAGGCCATGGAGAACTGGGAGCCTTGTTATGCTGATGGGCGGCATGTAAATTGCCAACAGCCACTCTGGAGAAGTGTATGGTGTTTCCTGAAACATCTAAAAAACAAAGCAACAGAGCCTAGGGCACTTCCACTTATGGTCCTATAGCTTAGGGAAATTAAAATCAAAAAGACACGGTCACCCCAAAGTTTGGGACGGCTCTGTTTACAAGAACCTCGTTTACGGTACAAGTTCAATATCACAGAAAGCGAAAAACGGATAAAGAAGTTGTGGTACTTACGTACAATGCAATATCACTCAGCAATGAAATCTATGTCATCAGGCCCGTAGCAGCATAATGAGTGGATTCAGGTATGATGATTCTAAGTGAAATAAGTCACACAGAAAAAGAAACACCATAAGATATCACTACTACACGGAAGGTAAACTTGGCTACACAAGAACTGAATTAGAAAACAGAACAGGGTCTCAAATGTAGAAAACCAACTTATGCTTGCATAAGGGGAAAGGTGAGTTGGGGTGCTGCATGAAACCAGAGATTGAAATTAGCACAGATACCGTTCCATAAGCCAAATATGTAATAGACAAGAGCTACTCCTTGCTCAACGTAGTGGACTCAACACCCCATATTAAACGCTTAAGAATACACCTGACTAGAAATAATCTTAAAAACTACGGATTTATATGTCTCCGAAAGAGAATCAAGCGTGTGTACAGCAGCATAAACGCAGCAGTGATAGGATTGGTGAGGTTCGGTGAGCAAATGCAGACCCTTTGAAGTCATATTGCATGGTACCCATTCCATGGGTCTCAACTCTCCAAGTTTATGGGATTCTTCCTTCAGCTAAAACATGCATGTGGAACCCAGAGTATGATCCACCGTGTGATCGGGAAACGTGTTCAAATGTGTCTCAGTTTTCGTCCCCTGGTACTCGGGTGCAACATTCCAGACGCTTTACTGACACTCTCCCCACTTGGAGAGTCAGTGCCTTTAACCTCCTGTATGGCCCAGTTTGCAATTTCTGCGGAAAATGTACAGGAATAGGGAGAACCAATGAGAGACTAGCTGGAGGTGTCTGGACGGGCAAATTTAACTCTCATTTCCCACCAGGAAGAGGAATTAACCAAAGGCTCAGCGTGCCGTGCCGGAACCACACTAGGGCCTGAAGCAATCCTGCGGTGTTGCGGCCAGCTCACAAGAAAGCGAGTTGAAGAAAGGAGCTCAGGGGCACTGTAATTCACAAACCTGCAGAGTTATAAATGACAGCTATCGTCCACAAATATATTGAAGTAAGCCTGCCAAGAGGACTTGAAAGCGGGGCAGAATTGCAGGAAACCGATTTCAGGAGGTAGACGGGAATTGCATGTAAAGAATAGGAAAAGAGGCAGAACGTCCACAATGATGCACTTGGCCGAAAAGGGCGTATGCGTTTTTTCCTGAATATATTCAGGAAAAAACGCATACGCCCTTTTTGGCCAACCAAGCAAGCTTGCAAAGGAAATCTGCACTACAATGAAGTCTCACTGCCCCCGGTCAAAAGGGCCATCTGAAAAAAGTGTAAAATCCAGAAAGGCAGGACAGGCCATGGAGAACTGGGAGCCTTGTTATGCTGATGGGCGGGATGTAAATTGCCAACAGCCACTCTGGAGAAGTGTATGGTGTTTCCTGAAACATCTAAAAAACAAAGCAACAGAGCCTAGGGCACTTCCACTTATGGTCCTATAGCTTAGGGAAATTAAAATCAAAAAGACACAGCCACCCCAAAGTTTCGGCCGGCTCTGTTTACAAGAACCTCGTTTACTGTACAAGTTCATATCACAGAAAGCGAAAAATGGATAAAGAAGTTGTGGTACTTACGTACAATGCAATATCACTCAGCAATGAAATCTATGTCATCAGGCCCATAGAAGCATAATGAGTGGATTCAGGTACGATGATTCTAAGTGAAATAAATCACACAGAAAAAGAAACATCATAAGATATCACTACTACACGTAATGTATACTTGGCTACACAGGAACTGAATTACAAAACAGAACAGGGTCTCAAATGTAGAAAACCAACTTATGCTTGCTTAAGGGGAAAGGTGAGTTGCAGTGCGGCATAAAACCAGAGATTGAAATTAGCACAGATACCGTTCCATAAGCCAAATATGTAATAGACAAGAGCTACTCCTTGCTCAACGAAGTGGACTCAACACCCCATAATAAACGCCTAAGAATATACCTGACTAGTAAGAATCTTAAAACCTTTGGATTTATATGTCTCCAAAAGAGAATCAAGCGTGTGTACAGCGGCATAAATGCAGCAGTGATAGGATTGGTGAGGTTCAGTGAGCAAATGCAGGCCCTTTGAAGTCATATTGCATGGTACCCGTTCCATGGGTCTCAACTCTCCAGGTTTAAGGGATTCTTCCTTCAGCTAAAACATGCATGTGGAACCCAGAGTATGATCCACCGTGTGATCGGGAAACGTGTTTAAATGTGTCTCAGGTTTTGTCCCCTGGTACTCGGGTGCAACATTCCAGACGCTTTATTAACACTATCCACACTTGGAGAGTCAGTGCCTTTAACCTCCTGGTTGGCCCAGTTTGCAATTTCTGCGTAAGATGAACAGGAATAGGGAGAACCAATGAGAGACTAGGTGGAGGTGTCTGGACGGGCAAATTTAACTCTCATTTCCCACCAGGAAGAGGAATTAACCAAAGGCTCATAGTGCCATACCAGAAGCACCCTAGAGCCTGAAGCAATCCTGCGGTGTTGCAGCGAGCTCACAAGAAAGCAAGTTGAAGAAAGGAACTCAGGGGTACTGTAATTCAGAAACCTACAGAGTTATAAATGACAGCTATCATCCAAAAATATATTGAAGTAAGGCTGCCAAGAGGACTTGAAAGTGGGGCAGAATTGCAGGAAACCGATTTCAGGAGGTAGACTGGAATTGCATGTAAAGCATAGGAAAAGAGGCAGAACGTGCACAATGATGCACTTGGCCAAAAAGGACGTATGCGTTTTTTCCTGAATATATTCAGGAAAAAACGCATACGCCCTTTTTGGCCAACCAAGCAAGCTTGCAAAGGAAATCTGCACTACAATGAAGTCTCACTGCTCCCCGGTCAAAAGGTTATCTGAAAAAAGTGTAAAATCCAGAAAGGCAGGACAGGCCATGGAGAACTGGGAGCCTTGTTATGCTGATGGGCGGGATGTAAATTGCCAACAGCCACTCTGGAGAAGTGTATGGTTTTCCTGAAACATCCAAAAAACAAAGCAACAGGGCCTAGGACACTTCCACTTATGGTCATATAGCTTAGGGAATTAAAATCAAAAAGACACAGCCACCCCAAAGCTTGGGACGGCTCTGTTTACAAGAACCTCGTTTACGGTACAAGTTCAATATAACAGAAAGCAAAAAATGGATAAAGAAGTTGTGGTACTTACGTACAATGCAATATCACTCAGCAATGAAATCTATGTCATCAGGCCCGTAGCAGCATAATGAGTGGATGCAGGTATGATGAGTCTAAGTGAAATAAGTCACACAGAAAAAGAAACATCATAAGATATCACTACTACACGGAATGTAAACTTGGCTACACAGGAACTGAATTACAAAACAGAACAGGGTCTCAAATGTAGAAAACCAACTTATGCTTGCTTAAGGGGAAAGGTGAGTTGGGGTGCTGCATGAAACCAGAGATTGAAATTAGCACAGATACCGTTCCATAAGCCAAATATGTAATAGACAAGAGCTACTCCTTGCTGAACGAAGTGGACTCAACACCCCATATTAAACGCCTAAGAATATACCTGACTAGAAATAATCTTAAAACCTACGGATTTATATGTCTCCGAAAGAGAATCAAGCGTGTGTACAGCGGCATAAACGCAGCAGTGATAGGATTGGTGAGGTTCGGTGAGCAAATGCAGACCCTTTAAAGTCATATTGCATGGTACCCATTCCATGGGTCTCAACTCTCCAGGTTTAAGGGATTCTTCCTTCAGCTAAAACATGCATGTGGAACCCAGAGTATGATCCACCATGTGATCGGGAAACGTGTTCAAATGTGTCTCGTTTTCGTCCCCTGGTACTCGGGTGCAACATTCCAGATGCTTTACTAACACTCTCCCCACTTGGAGAGTCAGTGCCTTTAACCTCCTGTTTGGCCCAGTTTGCAATTTCTGTGGAAAATGAACAGGAATAGGGAGAACCAATGAGAGACTAGCTGGAGGCGTCTGGACGGGCAAATTTAACTCTCATTTCCCACCAGGAAGAGGAATTAACCAAAGGCTCAGCGTGCCATGCCGGAAACACACTAGGGCCAGAAGCAATCCTGCGGTGTTGCGGCCAGCTCACAAGAAAGCGAGTTGAAGAAAGGAGCTCAGGGGCACTGTAATTCACAAACCTGCAGTTATAAATGACAGCTATCGTCCAAAAATATATTGAAGGAAGGCTGCCAAGAGGACTTGAAATCGGGGCACAATTGCAGGAAACCGATTTCAGGAGGTAGACTGGAATTGCATGTAAAGCATAGGAAAAGAGGCAGAACGTCCACAATGATGCACTTGGCCAAAAAGGGCGTATGCGTTTTTTCCTGAATATATTCAGGAAAAAACGCATACGCCCTTTTTGGCCAACCAAGCAAGCTTGCAAAGGAAATCTGCACTACAATGAAGTCTCACTGCCCCCCGGTCAAGAGGGCCATCTGAAAAAAGTGTAAAATCCAGAAAGGCAGGACAGGCCATGGAGAACTGGGAGCCTTGTTATGCTGGTGGGCGGGATGTAAATTGCCAACAGCCACTCTGGAGAAGTGTATGGTGTTTCCTGAAACATCTAAAAAACAAAGCAACAGAGCCTAGGGCACTTCCACTTATGGTCCTATAGCTTAGGGAAATTAAAATCAAAAAGACACAGCCACCCCAAAGTTTGGGACGGCTCTGTTTACAAGAACCTCGTTTACGGTACAAGTTCAATATCACAGAAAGCAAAAAATGGATAAAGAAGTTGTGGTACTTACGTACAATGCAATATCACTCAGCAATGAAATCTATGTCATCAGGCCCGTAGCAGCATAATGAGTGGATGCAGGTATGATGAGTCTAAGTGAAATAAGTCACACAGAAAAAGAAACATCATAAGATATCACTACTACACGGAATGTAAACTTGGCTACTCAGGAACTGAATTACAAAACAGAACAGGGTCTCAAATGTAGAAAACCAACTTATGCTTGCTTAAGGGAAAGGTGAGTTGGGGTGCTGCATGAAACCAGAGATTGAAATTAGCACAGATACCGTTCCATAAGCCAAATATGCAATAGACAAGAGCTACTCCTTGCTGAACGAAGTGGACTCAACACCCCATATTAAACGCCTAAGAATATACCTGACTAGAAATAATCTTAAAACCTACGGATTTATATGTCTCCGAAAGAGAATCAAGCGTGTGTACAGCGGCATAAACGCAGCAGTGATAGGATTGGTGAGGTTCGGTGAGCAAATGCAGACCCTTTGAAGTCATATTGCATGGTACCCATTCCATGGGTCTCAACTCTCCAGGTTTAAGGGATTCTTCCTTCAGCTAAAACATGCATGTGGAACCCAGAGTATGATCCACCGTGTGATCGGGAAACGTGTTCAAATGTGTCTCGTTTTCGTCCCCTGGTACTCGGGTGCAACACTCCAGATGCTTTACTAACACTCTCCCCACTTGGAGAGTCAGTGCCTTTAACCTCCTGTATGGCCCAGTTTGCAATTTCTGCGGAAAATGTACAGGAATAGGGAGAACCAATGATAAACTAGCTGGAGGTGTCTGGACGGGCAAATTTAACTCTCATTTCCCACCAGGAAGAGGAATTAACCAAAGGCTCAGCGTGCCGTGCCGGATCCAAAATAGGGCCTGAAGCAATCCTGTGGTGTTGCGGCCAGCTCACAAAAAAGCGAGTTGAAGAAAGGAGCTCAGGGGCACTGTAATTCACAAACCTGCAGAGTTATAAATGACAGCTATCGTCCAAAAATATATTGAAGTAAGGCTGCCAAGAGGACTTGAAAGTGGTGCAGAATTGCACGAAACCGATTTCAGGAGGTAGACTGGAATTGCATGTAAAGCATAGGAAAAGAGGCAGAACATCCACAAAGATGCACTTGGCCAAAAAGGGCGTATGCGTTTTTTCCTGATTCAGGAAAAAACGCATACGCCCTTTTTGGCCAACCAAGCAAGCTTGCAAAGGAAATCTGCACTACAATGAAGTCTCACTGCAGCCCAGTCAAAAGGGCCATCTGAAAAATGTGTAAAATCCAGAAAGGCAGGACAGGCCATGGAGAACTGGGAGCCTTGTTATGCTGATGGGCGGGATGTAAATTGCCAACAGCCACTCTGGAGAAATGTATGGTGTTTCCTGAAACATCTAAAAAACAAAGCAACAGAGCCTAGGGCACTTCCACTTATGGTCCTATAGCTTAGGGAAATTAAAATCAAAAAGACACAGCCACCCCAAAGTTTGGGAAGGCTCTGTTTACAAGAACCTCGTTTATGGTACAAGTTCAATATCACAGAAAGCGAAAAATGGATAAAGAAGTTGTGGTACTTACGTACAATGCAATATCACTCAGCAATGAAATCTATGTCATCAGGCCCGTACCAGCATAATGAGTGGATTCAGGTACGATGATTCTAAGTGAAATAAGTCACACAGAAAAAGAAACACCATAAGATATCACTACTACACGGAAGGTAAACTTGGCTACACAAGAACTGAATTACAAAACAGAACAGGGTCTCAAATGTAGAAAACCAACTTATGCTTGCTTGAGGGGAAAGGTGAGTTGGGGTGCTGCATGAAACCAGAGATTGAAATTAGCACAGATACCGTTCCATAAGCCAAATATGTAATAGACAAGAGCTACCCCTTGCTCAACGAAGTGGACTCAACACCCCATATTAAACGCCTAAGAATATACCTGACTAGTAAGAATATTAAAACCTACCGATTTATATGTCTCCCAAAGAGAATCAAGCGTGTGTACGGCGGCATAAACGCAGCAGTGATAGGATTGGTGAGGTTCGGTGAGCAAATGCAGACCCTTTGAAGTCATACTGCATGGTACCCATTCCATGGGTCTCAACTCTCCAGGTTTAAGGGATTCTTCCTTCAGCTGAAACATGCATGTGGAACACAGAGTATGATCCACCATGTGATCGGGAAACGTGTTCAAATGTGTCTCAGTTTTCGTCCCCTGGTACTCGGGTGCAACATTCAAGACGCTTTACTAACACTCTCCCCACTTGGAGAGTCAGTGTCTTTAAACTCCTGTTTGGCCCAGTTTGCAATTTCTGCGGAAACTGTACAGGAATAGGGAGAACCAATGAGAGACTAGCTGGAGGTGTGTGGACGGGCAAATTTAACTCTCATTTCCCACCAGGAAGAGGAATTAACCAAAGGCTCAGCGTGCCGTGCCGGAACTACACTAGGGCCTGGAGCAATCCTGCGGTGTTGCGGCCAGCTCACAAGAAAGCGAGTTGAAGAAAGGAGCTCAGGGGCACTGTAATTCACAAACCTGCAGAGTTATAAATGACAGCTATCGTCCAAAAATATATTGAAGTAAGGCTGCCAAGAGGACTTGAAAGCGGGGCAGAATTGCAGGAAACCGATTTCAGGAGGTAGACGGGAATTGCATGTAAAGCATAGGAAAAGAGGCAGAACGTCCACAATGATGCACTTGGCCAAAAAGGGCGTATGCGTTTTTTCCTGAATATATTCAGGAAAAAACGCATACGCCCTTTTTGGCCAACCAAGCAAGCTTGCAAAGGAAATCTGCACTACAATGAAGTCTCACTGCAGCCCAGTCAAAAGGGCCATCTGAAAAAAGTGTAAAAATCCAGAAAGGCAGGACAGGCCATGGAGAACTGGGAGCCTTGTTATGCTGGTGGGCGGGATGTAAATTGCCAACAGCCACTCTGGAGAAGTGTATGGTGTTTCCTGAAACATCTAAAAAACAAAGCAACAGAGCCTAGGGCACTTCCACTTATGGTCCTATAGCTTAGGGAAATTAAAATCAAAAAGACACAGCCACCCCAAAGTTTGGGAAGGCTCTGTTTACAAGAACCTCGTTTATGGTACAAGTTCAATATCACAGAAAGCGAAAAATGGATAAAGAAGTTGTGGTACTTACGTACAATGCAATATCACTCAGCAATGAAATCTATGTCATCAGGCCCGTAGCAGCATAATGAGTGGATTCAGGTACGATAATTCTAAGTGAAATAAGTCACACAGAAAAAGAAACATCATAAGATATCACCAATACACGGAATGTAAACTTGGCTACACAGGAACTGAATTACAAAACAGAACAGGGTCTCAAATGTAGAAAACCAACTTATGCTTGCTTAAGGGGAAAGGTGAGTTGGGGTGCTGCATGAAACCAGAGATTGAAATTAGCACAGATACCGTTCCATAAGCCAAATATGTAATAGACAAGAGCTACTCCTTGCTGAACGAAGTGGACTCAACACCCCATATTAAACGCCTAAGAATATACCTGACTAGAAATAATCTTAAAACCTACGGATTTATATGTCTCCGAAAGAGAATCAAGCGTGTGTACAGCGGCATAAACGCAGCAGTGATAGGATTGGTGAGGTTCGGTGAGCAAATGCAGACCCTTTAAAGTCATATTGCATGGTACCCATTCCATGGGTCTCAACTCTCCAGGTTTAAGGGATTCTTCCTTCAGCTAAAACATGCATGTGGAACCCAGAGTATGATCCACCGTGTGATCGGGAAACGTGTTCAAATGTGTCTCGTTTTCGTCCCCTGGTACTCGGGTGCAACATTCCAGATGCTTTACTAACACTCTCCCCACTTGGAGAGTCAGTGCCTTTAACCTCCTGTTTGGCCCAGTTTGCAATTTCTGTGGAAAATGAACAGGAATAGGGAGAACCAATGAGAGACTAGCTGGAGGCGTCTGGACGGGCAAATTTAACTCTCATTTCCCACCAGGAAGAGGAATTAACCAAAGGCTCACCGTGCCATGCCGGAAACACACTAGGGCCAGAAGCAATCCTGCGGTGTTGCGGCCAGCTCACAAGAAAGCGAGTTGAAGAAAGGAGCTCAGGGGCACTGTAATTCACAAACCTGCAGTTATAAATGACAGCTATCGTCCAAAAATATATTGAAGGAAGGCTGCCAAGAGGACTTGAAATCGGGGCAGAATTGCAGGAAACCGATTTCAGGAGGTAGACTGGAATTGCATGTAAAGCATAGGAAAAGAGGCAGAACGTCCACAACGATGCACTTGGCCAAAAAGGGCGTATGCGTTTTTTCCTGAATATATTCAGGAAAAAACGCATACGCCCTTTTTGGCCAACCAAGCAAGCTTGCAAAGGAAATCTGCACTACAATGAAGTCTCACTGCCCCCCGGTCAAGAGGGCCATCTGAAAAAAGTGTAAAATCCAGAAAGGCAGGACAGGCCATGGAGAACTGGGAGCCTTGTTATGCTGGTGGGCGGGATGTAAATTGCCAACAGCCACTCTGGAGAAGTGTATGGTGTTTCCTGAAACATCTAAAAAACAAAGCAACAGAGCCTAGGGCACTTCCACTTATGGTCCTATAGCTTAGGGAAATTAAAATCAAAAAGACACAGCCACCCCAAAGTTTGGGACGGCTCTGTTTACAAGAACCTCGTTTACGGTACAAGTTCAATATCACAGAAAGCAAAAAATGGATAAAGAAGTTGTGGTACTTACGTACAATGCAATATCACTCAGCAATGAAATCTATGTCATCAGGCCCGTAGCAGCATAATGAGTGGATTCAGGTATGATGAGTCTAAGTGAAATAAGTCACACAGAAAAAGAAACATCATAAGATATCACTACTACACGGAATGTAAACTTGGCTACACAGGAACTGAATTACAAAACAGAACAGGGTCTCAAATGTAGAAAACCAACTTATGCTTGCTTAAGGGAAAGGTGAGTTGGGGTGCTGCATGAAACCAGAGATTGAAATTAGCACAGATACCGTTCCATAAGCCAAATATGCAATAGACAAGAGCTACTCCTTGCTGAACGAAGTGGACTCAACACCCCATATTAAACGCCTAAGAATATACCTGACTAGAAATAATCTTAAAACCTACGGATTTATATGTCTCCGAAAGAGAATCAAGCGTGTGTACAGCGGCATAAACGCAGCAGTGATAGGATTGGTGAGGTTCGGTGAGCAAATGCAGACCCTTTGAAGTCATATTGCATGGTACCCATTCCATGGGTCTCAACTCTCCAGGTTTAAGGGATTCTTCCTTCAGCTAAAACATGCATGTGGAACCCAGAGTATGATCCACCGTGTGATCGGGAAACGTGTTCAAATGTGTCTCGTTTTCGTCCCCTGGTACTCGGGTGCAACATTCCAGATGCTTTACTAACACTCTCCCCACTTGGAGAGTCAGTGCCTTTAACCTCCTGTATGGCCCAGTTTGCAATTTCTGCGGAAAATGTACAGGAATAGGGAGAACCAATGATAAACTAGCTGGAGGTGTCTGGACGGGCAAATTTAACTCTCATTTCCCACCAGGAAGAGGAATTAACCAAAGGCTCAGCGTGCCGTGCCGGATCCAAAATAGGGCCTGAAGCAATCCTGTGGTGTTGCGGCCAGCTCACAAAAAAGCGAGTTGAAGAAAGGAGCTCAGGGGCACTGTAATTCACAAACCTGCAGAGTTATAAATGACAGCTATCGTCCAAAAATATATTGAAGTAAGGCTGCCAAGAGGACTTGAAAGTGGTGCAGAATTGCACGAAACCGATTTCAGGAGGTAGACTGGAATTGCATGTAAAGCATAGGAAAAGAGGCAGAACATCCACAACGATGCACTTGGCCAAAAAGAGCGTATGCGTTTTTTCCTGATTCAGGAAAAAACGCATACGCCCTTTTTGGCCAACCAAGAAAGCTTGCAAAGGAAATCTGCACTACAATGAAGTCTCACTGCAGCACAGTCAAAAGGACCATCTGAAAAATGTGTAAAATCCAGAAAGGCAGGACAGGCCATGGAGAACTGGGAGCCTTGTTATGCTGATGGGCGGGATGTAAATTGCCAACAGCCACTCTGGAGAAATGTATGGTGTTTCCTGAAACATCTAAAAAACAAAGCAACAGAGCCTAGGGCACTTCCACTTATGGTCCTATAGCTTAGGGAAATTAAAATCAAAAAGACACAGCCACCCCAAAGTTTGGGAAGGCTCTGTTTACAAGAACCTCGTTTATGATACAAGTTCAATATCACAGAAAGCGAAAAATGGATAAAGAAGTTGTGGTACTTACGTACAATGCAATATCACTCAGCAATGAAATCTATGTCATCAGGCCCGTACCAGCATAATGAGTGGATTCAGGTACGATGATTCTAAGTGAAATAAGTCACACAGAAAAAGAAACACCATAAGATATCACTACTACACGGAAGGTAAACTTGGCTACACAAGAACTGAATTACAAAACAGAACAGGGTCTCAAATGTAGAAAACCAACTTATGCTTGCTTGAGGGGAAAGGTGAGTTGGGGTGCTGCATGAAACCAGAGATTGAAATTAGCACAGATACCGTTCCATAAGCCAAATATGTAATAGACAAGAGCTACTCCTTGCTCAACGAAGTGGACTCAACACCCCATATTAAACGCCTAAGAATATACCTGACTAGTAAGAATATTAAAACCTACCGATTTATATGTCTCCCAAAGAGAATCAAGCGTGTGTACGGCGGCATAAACGCAGCAGTGATAGGATTGGTGAGGTTCGGTGAGCAAATGCAGACCCTTTGAAGTCATACTGCATGGTACCCATTCCATGGGTCTCAACTCTCCAGGTTTAAGGGATTCTTCCTTCAGCTGAAACATGCATGTGGAACACAGAGTATGATCCACCGTGTGATCGGGAAACATGTTCAAATGTGTCTCAGTTTTCGTCCCCTGGTACTCGGGTGCAACATTCAAGACGCTTTACTAACACTCTCCCCACTTGGAGAGTCAGTGTCTTTAAACTCCTGTTTGGCCCAGTTTGCAATTTCTGCGGAAACTGTACAGGAATAGGGAGAACCAATGAGAGACTAGCTGGAGGTGTGTGGACGGGCAAATTTAACTCTCATTTCCCACCAGGAAGAGGAATTAACCAAAGGCTCAGCGTGCCGTGCCGGAACTACACTAGGGCCTGAAGCAATCCTGCGGTGTTGCGGCCAGCTCACAAGAAAGCGAGTTGAAGAAAGGAGCTCAGGGGCACTGTAATTCACAAACCTGCAGAGTTATAAATGACAGCTATCGTCCAAAAATATATTGAAGTAAGGCTGCCAAGAGGACTTGAAAGCGGGGCAGAATTGCAGGAAACCGATTTCAGGAGGTAGACGGGAATTGCATGTAAAGCATAGGAAAAGAGGCAGAACGTCCACAATGATGCACTTGGCCAAAAAGGGCGTATGCGTTTTTTCCTGAATATATTCAGGAAAAAACGCATACGCCCTTTTTGGCCAACCAAGCAAGCTTGCAAAGGAAATCTGCACTACAATGAAGTCTCACTGCCCCCCGGTCAAGAGGGCCATCTGAAAAAAGTGTAAAATCCAGAAAGGCAGGACAGGCCATGGAGAACTGGGAGCCTTGTTATGCTGGTGGGCGGGATGTAAATTGCCAACAGCCACTCTGGAGAAGTGTATGGTGTTTCCTGAAACATCTAAAAAACAAAGCAACAGAGCCTAGGGCACTTCCACTTATGGTCCTATAGCTTAGGGAAATTAAAATCAAAAAGACACAGCCACCCCAAAGTTTGGGATGGCTCTGTTTACAAGAACCTCGTTTACGGTACAAGTTCAATATCACAGAAAGCAAAAAATGGATAAAGAAGTTGTGGTACTTACGTACAATGCAATATCACTCAGCAATGAAATCTATGTCATCAGGCCCGTAGCAGCATAATGAGTGGATGCAGGTATGATGAGTCTAAGTGAAATAACTCACACAGAAAAAGAAACATCATAAGATATCACTACTACACGGAATGTAAACTTGGCTACACAGGAACTGAATTACAAAACAGAACAGGGTCTCAAATGTAGAAAACCAACTTATGCTTGCTTAAGGGAAAGGTGAGTTGGGGTGCTGCATGAAACCAGAGATTGAAATTAGCACAGATACCGTTCCATAAGCCAAATATGCAATAGACAAGAGCTACTCCTTGCTGAACGAAGTGGACTCAACACCCCATATTAAACGCCTAAGAATATACCTGACTAGTAAGAATATTAAAACCTACCGATTTATATGTCTCCCAAAGAGAATCAAGCGTGTGTACGGCGGCATAAACGCAGCAGTGATAGGATTGGTGAGGTTCGGTGAGCAAATGCAGACCCTTTGAAGTCATACTGCATGGTACCCATTCCATGGGTCTCAACTCTCCAGGTTTAAGGGATTCTTCCTTCAGCTGAAACATGCATGTGGAACACAGAGTATGATCCACCGTGTGATCGGGAAACGTGTTCAAATGTGTCTCGTTTTCGTCCCCTGGTACTCGGGTGCAACATTCCAGATGCTTTACTAACACTCTCCCCACTTGGAGAGTCAGTGCCTTTAACCTCCTGTATGGCCCAGTTTGCAATTTCTGCGGAAAATGTACAGGAATAGGGAGAACCAATGAGAGACTAGCTGGAGGTGTCTGGACGGGCAAATTTAACTCTCATTTCCCACCAGGAAGAGGAATTAACCAAAGGCTCAGCGTGCCGTGCCGGAACCACACTAGGGCCTGAAGCACTCCTGCGGTGTTGCGGCCAGCTCACAAGAAAGCGAGTTGAAGAAAGGAGCTCAGGGGCACTGTAATTCACAAACTTGCAGAGTTATAAATGACAGCTATCGTCCACAAATATATTGAAGTAAGGCTGCCAAGAGGACTTGAAAGCGGGGCAGAATTGCAGGAAACCGATTTCAGGAGGTAGACGGGAATTGCATGTAAAGCATAGGAAAAGAGGCAGAACGTCCACAATGATGCACTTGGCCGAAAAGGGCGTATGCGTTTTTTCCTGAATATATTCAGGAAAAAACGCATACGCCCTTTTTGGCCAACCAAGCAAGCTTGCAAAGGAAATCTGCACTACAATGAAGTCTCACTGCCCCCCGGTCAAAAGGGTCATCTGAAAAAAGTGTAAAATCCAGAAAGGCAAGACAGGCCATGGAGAACTGGGAGCCTTGTTATGCTGATGGGCGGGATGTAAATTGCCAACAGCCACTCTGGAGAAGTGTATGGTGTTTCCTGAAACATCTAAAAAACAAAGCAACAGAGCCTAGGGCACTTCCACTTATGGTCCTATAGCTCAGGGAAATTAAAATCAAAAAGACACAGCCACCCCAAAGTTTGGGAAGGCTCTGTTTACAAGAACCTCGTTTATGGTACAAGTTCAATATCACAGAAAGCGAAAAATGGATAAAGAAGTTGTGGTACTTACGTACAATGCAATATCACTCAGCAATGAAATCTATGTCATCAGGCCCGTACCAGCATAATGAGTGGATTCAGGTACGACGATTCTAAGTGAAATAAGTCACACAGAAAAAGAAACACCATAAGATATCACTACTACACGGAAGGTAAACTTGGCTACACAAGAACTGAATTACAAAACAGAACAGGGTCTCAAATGTAGAAAACCAACTTATGCTTGCTTGAGGGGAAAGGTGAGTTGGGGTGCTGCATGAAACCAGAGACTGAAATTAGCACAGATACCGTTCCATAAGCCAAATATGTAATAGACAAGAGCTACTCCTTGCTCAACGAAGTGGACTCAACACCCCATATTAAACGCCTAAGAATATACCTGACTAGTAAGAATATTAAAACCTACCGATTTATATGTCTCCGAAAGAGAATCAAGCGTGTGTACAGCAGCATAAACGCAGCAGTGATAGGATTGGTGAGGTTCGGTGAGCAAATGCAGACCCTTTGAAGTCATATTGCATGGTACCCATTCCATGGGTCTCAACTCTCCAGGTTTAAGGGATTCTTCCTTCAGCTAAAACATGCATGTGGAACCCAGATTATGATCCACCGTGTGATCGGGAAACGTGTTCAAATGTGTCTCGTTTTCGTCCCTGGTACTCGGGTGCAACATTCCAGATGCTTTACTAACATTCTCCCCACTTGGAGAGTCAGTGCCTTAACGTCCTGTTTGGCCCAGTTTGCAATTTCTGTGGAAAATGAACAGGAATAGGGAGAACGAAAGAGAGACTAGCTGGAGGTGTCTGGACGGGCAAATTTAACTCTCATTTCCCACCAGGAAGAGGAATTAACCAAAGGCTCAGCGTGCCGTGCCGGAACTACACTAGGGCCTGAAGCAATCCTGTGGTGTTGCGGCCAGCTCACAAGAAAGCGAGTTGAAGAAAGGAGCTCAGGGGCACTGTAATTCACAAACCTGCAGAGTTATAAATGACAGCTATCGTCCAAAAATATATTGAAGTAAGGCTGCCAAGAGGACTTGAAAGCGGGGCAGAATTGCAGGAAATCGATTTCAGGAGGTACACTGGAATTGCATGTAAAGCATAGGAAAAGAGGCAGAACGTCCACAATGATGCACTTGGGCAAAAACGGCGTATGCGTTTTTTCCTAAATATATTCAGGAAAAAACGCATACGCCCTTTTTGGCCAACCAAGAAAGCTTGTAAAGGAAATCTGCACTACAATGAAGTCTCACTGCCCCCCGGTCAAAAGGGCCATCTGAAAAAAGTGTAAAATCCAGAAAGGCAGGACAGGCCATGGAGAACTGGGAGCCTTGTTATGCTGGTGGGCGGGATGTAAATTGCCAACAGCCACTCTGGAGAAGTGTATGGTGTTTCCTGAAACATCTAAAAAACAAAGCAACAGAGCCTAGGGCACTTCCACTTATGGTCCTATAGCTTAGGGAAATTAAAATCAAAAAGACACAGCCACCCCAAAGTTTGGGACGGCTCTGTTTACAAGAACCTCGTTTATGGTACAAGTTCAATATCACAGAAAGCAAAAAATGGATAAAGAAGTTGTGGTACTTACGTACAATGCAATATCACTCAGCAATGAAATCTATGTCATCAGGCACATAGCAGCATAATGAGTGGATGCAGGTATGATGAGTCTAAGTGAAATAAGTCACACAGAAAAAGAAACATCATAAGATATCACTACTACACGGAATGTAAACTTGGCTACACAGGAACTGAATTACAAAACAGAACAGGGTGTCAAATGTAGAAAACCAACTTATGCTTGCTTAAGGGGAAAGGTGAGTTGGGGTGCTGCATGAAACCAGAGATTGAAATTAACACTGATACCGTTCCATAAGCCAAATATGTAATAGACAAGAGCTACTCCTTGCTCAACGAAGTGGACTCAACACCCCATATTAAACGCTTAAGAATACACCTGACTAGAAATAATCTTAAAAACTACGGATTTATATGTCTCCGAAAGAGAATCAAGCGTGTGTACAGCGGCATAAACGCAGCAGTGATAGGATTGGTGAGGTTCGGTGAGCAAATGCAGACCCTTTGAAGTCATATTGCATGGTACCCATTCCATGGGTCTCAACTCTCCAAGTTTAAGGGATTCTTCCTTCAGCTAAAACATGCATGTGGAACACAGAGTATGATCCACCGTGTGATCAGGAAACGTGTTCAAATGTGTCTCAGTTTTCGTCCCCTGGTACTCGGGTGCAACACTCCAGACGCTTTACTAACACTCTCCCCACTTGGATAGTCAGTGCCTTTAACCTCCTGTATGGCCCAGTTTGCAATTTCTGCGGAAAATGTACAGGAATAGGGAGAACCAATGAGAAACTAGCTGGAGGTGTCTGGACGGGCAAATTTAACTCTCATTTCCCACCAGGAAGAGGAATTAACCAAAGGCTCAGCATGCCGTGCCGGAACTACACTAGGGCCTTAAGCAATCCTGCGGTTTTGCGGCCAGCTCACAAGAAAACGAGTTGAAGAAACGAGCTCAGGGGCACTGTAATTCACAAACCTGCAGAGTTATAAATGACAGCTATCGTCCAAAAATATATTGAAGTAAGGCTGCCAAGAGGACTTGAAAGCGGGGCAGAATTGCAGAAAACCGATTTCAGGAGGTAGACGGGAATTGCATGTAAAGCATAGGAAAAGAGGCAGAACGTGCACAATGATGCACTTGGCCAAAAAGGGCGTATGCGTTCTTTCCTGAATATATTCAGGAAAAAACGCATACGCCCTTTTTGGCCAAACAAGCAAGCTTGCAAAGGAAATCTGCACTACAATGAAGTCTCACTGCCCCCCGGTCAAGAGGGCCATCTGAAAAAAGTGTAAAATCCAGAAAGGCAGGACAGGCCATGGAGAACTGGGAGCCTTGTTATGCTGGTGGACGGGATGTAAATTGCCAACAGCCACTCTGGAGAAGTGTATGGTGTTTCCTGAAACATCTAAAAAACAAAGCAACAGAGCCTAGGGCACTTCCACTTATGGTCCTATAGCTTAGGGAAATTAAAATCAAAAAGACACAGCCACCCCAAAGTTTGGGACGGCTCTGTTTACAAGAACCTCGTTTACGGTACAAGTTCAATATCACAAAAAGCAAAAAATGGATAAAGAAGTTGTGGTACTTACGTACAATGCAATATCACTCAGCAATGAAATCTATGTCATCAGGCCCGTAGCAGCATAATGAGTGGATGCAGGTATGATGAGTCTAAGTGAAATAAGTCACACAGAAAAAGAAACATCATAAGATATCACTACTACACGGAATGTAAACTTGGCTACACAGGAACTGAATTACAAAACAGAACAGGGTCTCAAATGTAGAATACCAACTTATGCTTGCTTAAGGGAAAGGTGAGTTAGGGTGCTGCATGAAACAAGAGATTGAAATTAGCACAGATACCGTTCCATAAGCCAAATATGCAATAGACAAGAGCTACTCCTTGCTGAACGAAGTGGACTCAACACCCCATATTAAACGCCTAAGAATATACCTGACTAGAAATAATCTTAAAACCTACGGATTTATATGTCTCCGAAAGAGAATCAAGCGTGTGTACAGCGGCATAAACGCAGCAGTGATAGGATTGGTGAGGTTCGGTGAGCAAATGCAGACCCTTTGAAGTCATATTGCATGGTACCCATTCCATGGGTCTCAACTCTCCAGGTTTAAGGGATTCTTCCTTCAGCTAAAACATGCATGTGGAACCCAGAGTATGATCCACCGTGTGATCGGGAAACGTGTTCAAATGTGTCTCGTTTTCGTCCCCTGGTACTCGGGTGCAACATTCCAGATGCTTTACTAACACTCTCCCCACTTGGAGAGTCAGTGCCTTTAACCTCCTGTTTGGCCCAGTTTGTAATTTCTGTGGAAAATGAACAGGAATAGGGAGAACGAAAGAGAGACTAGCTGGAGGTGTCTGGACGGGCAAATTTAACTCTCATTTCCCACCAGGAAGAGGAATTAACCAAAGGCTCAGCATGCCGTGCCGGAACTACACTAGGGCCTGAAGCAATCCTGCGGTGTTGCGGCCAGCTCACAAGAAAGCGAGTTGAAGAAAGGAGCTCAGGGGCACTGTAATTCACAAACCTGCAGAGTTATAAATGACAGCTATCGTCCAAAAATATATTGAAGTAAGGCTGCCAAGAGGACTTGAAAGCGGGGCAGAATTGCAGGAAATCGATTTCAGGAGGTACACTGGAATTGCATGTAAAGCATAGGAAAAGAGGCAGAACGTCCACAATGATGCACTTGGCCAAAAAGGGCGTATGCGTTTTTTCCTGAATATATTCAGGAAAAAACGCATACGCCCTTTTTGGCCAACCAAGCAAGCTTGCAAAGGATATCTGCACTACAATGAAGTCTCACTGCCCCCCGGTCAAAAGGGCCATCTGAAAAAAGTATAAAATCCAGAAAGGCAGGACAGGCCATGGAGAACTGGGAGCCTTGTTATGCTGATGGGCGTGATGTAAATTGCCAACAGCCACTCTGGAGAAGTGTATGGTGTTTCCTGAAACATCTAAAAAACAAAGCAACAGAGCCTAGGGCACTTCCACTTATGGTCCTATAGCTTAGGGAAATTAAAATCAAAAAGACACAGCCACCCCAAAGTTTGGGACGGCTCTGTTTACAAGAACCTCGTTTATGGTACAAGTTCAATATCACAGAAAGCGAAAAATGGATAAAGAAGTTGTGGTACTTACGTACAATGCAATATCACTCAGCAATGAAATCTATGTCATCAGGCCCGTAGCAGCATAATGAGTGGATTCAGGTACGATGATTCTAAGTGAAATAAGTCACACAGAAAAAGAAACATCATAAGATATCACCAATACACGGAATGTAAACTTGGCTACACAGGAACTGAATTACAAAACAGAACAGGGTCTCAAATGTAGAAAACCAACTTATGCTTGCTTAAGGGGAAAGGTGAGTTGGGGTGCTGCATGAAACCAGAGATTGAAATTAGCACAGATACCGTTCCATAAGCCAAATATGCAATAGACAAGAGCTACTCCTTGCTGAACGAAGTGGACTCAACACCCCATATTAAACGCCTAAGAATATACCTGACTAGAAATAATCTTAAAACCTACGGATTTATATGTCTACGAAAGAGAATCAAGCGTGTGTACAGCGGCATAAACGCAGCAGTGATAGGATTGGTGAGGTTCGGTGAGCAAATGCAGACCCTTTGAAGTCATATTGCATGGTACCCATTCCATGGGTCTCAACTCTCCAGGTTTAAGGGATTCTTCCTTCAGCTAAAACATGCATGTGGAACCCAGAGTATGATCCACCGTGTGATCGGGAAACGTGTTCAAATGGGTCTCGTTTTCGTCCTCTGGTACTCCGGTGCAACATTCCAGATGCTTTACTAACACTCTCCCCACTTGGAGAGTCAGTGCCTTTAACCTCCTGTTTGGCCCAGTTTGTAATTTCTGTGGAAAATGAACAGGAATAGGGAGAACGAAAGAGAGACTAGCTGGAGGTGTCTGGACGGGCAAATTTAACTCTCATTTCCCACCAGGAAGAGGAATTAACCAAAGGCTCAGCATGCCGTGCCGGAACTACACTAGGGCCTGAAGCAATCCTGCGGTGTTGCGGCCAGCTCACAAGAAAGCGAGTTGAAGAAAGGAGCTCAGGGGCACTGTAATTCACAAACCTGCAGAGTTATAAATGACAGCTATCGTCCAAAAATATATTGAAGTAAGGCTGCCAAGAGGACTTGAAAGCGGGGCAGAATTGCAGGAAATCGATTTCAGGAGGTACACTGGAATTGCATGTAAAGCATAGGAAAAGAGGCAGAACGTCCACAATGATGCACTTGGCCAAAAAGGGCGTATGCGTTTTTTCCTGAATATATTCAGGAAAAAACGCATACGCCCTTTTTGGCCAACCAAGCAAGCTTGCAAAGGATATCTGCACTACAATGAAGTATCACTGCCCCCCGGTCAAAAGGGCCATCTGAAAAAAGTATAAAATCCAGAAAGGCAGGACAGGCCATGGAGAACTGGGAGCCTTGTTATGCTGATGGGCGGGATGTAAATTGCCAACAGCCACTCTGGAGAAGTGTATGGTGTTTCCTAAAACATCTAAAAAACAAAGCAACAGAGCCTAGGGCACTTCCACTTATGGTCCTATAGCTTAGGGAAATTAAAATCAAAAAGACACAGTCACCCCAAAGTTTGGGACGGCTCTGTTTACAAGAACCTAGTTTACGGTACAAGTTCAATATCACAGAAAGCGAAAAATGGATAAAGAAGTTGTGGTACTTACGTACAATGCAATATCACTCAGCAATGAAATCTATGTCATCAGGCCCATAGCAGCATAATGAGTGGATTTATGTATGATGATTCTAAGTGAAATAAGTCACACAGAAAAAGAAACACCATAAGATATCACTGCTACATGGAATGTAAACTTGGCTACACAGGAACTGAATTACAAAACAGAACAGGGTCTCAAATGTAGAAAACCAACTTATGCTTGCTTGAGGGGAAAGGTGAGTTGGGATGCTGCATGAAACCAGAGATTGAAATTAGCACAGATACCGTTCCATAAGCCAAATATGTAATAGACAAGAGCTACTCCTTGCTCAACGAAGTGGACTCAACACCCCATATTAAACGCCTAAGAATATACCTGACTAGTAAGAATATTAAAACCTACGGATTTATATGTCTCCGAAAGAGAATCAAGCATGTGTACAGCAGCATAAACGCAGCAGTGATAGGATTGGTGAGGTTCGGTGAGCAAATGCAGACCCTTTGAAGTCATATTGCATGGTACCCATTGCATGGGTCTCAACTCTCCAAGTTTAAGGGATTCTTCCTTCAGCTAAAACATGCATGTGGAACACAGAGTATGATCCACCATGTGATCAGGAAACGTGTTCAAATGTGTCTCAGTTTTCGTCCCCTGGTACTCGGGTGCAACACTCCAGACGCTTTACTAACACTCTCTCCACTTGGAGAGTCAGTGCCTTTAACCTCCTGTATGGCCCAGTTTGCAATTTCTGCGGAAAATGTACAGGAATAGGGAGAACGAAAGAGAGACTAGCTGGAGGTGTCTGGACGGGCAAATTTAACTCTCATTTCCCACCAGGAAGAGGAATTAAAAAAAGGTTCAGCGTGCCGTGCCGTATCCACACTAGGGCCTGAAGCAATCCTGCGGTGTTGCGGCCAGCTCACAAAAAAGCGAGTTGAAGAAAGGAGCTCAGGGGCACTGTAATTCACAAACCTGCAGAGTTATAAATGACAGCTATCGTCCAAAAATATATTGAAGTAAGGCTGCCAAGAGGACTTGAAAGTGGTGCAGAATTGCAGGAAACCGATTTCAGGAGGTAGACTGGAATTGCATGTAAAGCATAGGAAAAGAGGCAGAACGTCCACAACGATGCACTTGGCCAAAAAGGGCGTATTCGTTTTTTCCTGAATATATTCAGGAAAAAACGCATACGCCCTTTTTGGCCAACCAAGCAAGCTTGCAAAGGAAATCGGCACTACAATGAAGTCTCACTGCCGCACAGTCAAAAGGGCCATCTGAAAAATGTGTAAAATCCAGAAAGGCAGGACAGGCCATGGAGAACTGGGAGCCTTGTTATGCTGATGGGCGGGATGTAAATTGCCAACAGCCACTCTGGAGAAGTGTATGGTGTTTCCTGAAACATCTAAAAAACAAAGCAACAGAGCCTAGGGCACTTCCACTTATGGTCCTATAGCTTAGGGAAATTAAAATCAAAAAGACACAGCCACCCCAAAGTTTGGGACGGCTCTGTTTACAAGAACCTCGTTTATGGTACAAGTTCAATATCACAGAAAGCGAAAAATGGATAAAGAAGTTGTGGTACTTACGTACAATGCAATATCACTCAGCAATGAAATCTATGTCATCAGGCCCGTACCAGCATAATGAGTGGATTCAGGTACGATGATTCTAAGTGAAATAAGTCACACAGAAAAAGAAACACCATAAGATATCACTACTACACGGAAGGTAAACTTGGCTACACAGGAACTGAATTACAAAACAGAACAGGGTCTCAAATGTAGAAAACCAACTTATGCTTGCTTAAGGGGAAAGGTGAGTTGGGGTGCTGCATGAAACCAGAGATTGAAATTAGCACAGATACCGTTCCATAAGCCAAATATGCAATAGACAAGAGCTACTCCTTGCTGAACGAAGTGGACTCAACACCCCATATTAAACGCCTAAGAATATACCTGACTAGAAATAATCTTAAAACCTACGGATTTATATGTCTCCGAAAGAGAATCAAGCATGTGTACAGCGGCATAAACGCAGCAGTGATAGGATTGGTGAGGTTCGGTGAGCAAATGCAGACCCTTTGAAGTCATATTGCATGGTACCCATTCCATGGGTCTCAACTCTCCAGGTTTAAGGGATTCTTCCTTCAGCTAAAACATGCATGTGGAACCCAGAGTATGATCCACCGTGTGATCGGGAAACGTGTTCAAATGTGTCTCGTTTTCGTCCCCTGGTACTCGGGTGCAACATTCCAGATGCTTTACTAACACTCTCCCCACTTGGAGAGTCAGTGCCTTTAACCTCCTGTGTGGCCCAGTTTGTAATTTCTGTGGAAAATGAACAGGAATAGGGAGAACCAATGAGAAACTAGCTGGAGGTGTCTGGACGGGCAAATTTAACTCTCATTTCCCACCAGAAAGAGGAATTAACCAAAGGCTCAGCATGCCGTGCCGGAACCACACTAGGGCCTGAAGCAATCCTGCGGTGTTGCGGCCAGCTCACAAGAAAGCGAGTTGAAGAAAGGAGCTCAGGGGCACTGTAATTCACAAACCTGCAGAGTTATAAATGACAGCTATCGTCCAAAAATATATTGAAGTAAGGCTGCCAAGAGGACTTGAAAGCGGGGCAGAATTGCAGGAAACCGATTTCAGGAGGTAGACGGGAATTGCATGTAAAGCATAGGAAAAGAGGCAGAACGTCCACAATGATGCACTTGGCCAAAAAGGGCGTATGCGTTTTTTCCTGAATATATTTCCTGAATATATTTCCTGAATATATTCAGGAAAAAACGCATACGCCCTTTTTGGCCAACCAAGCAAGCTTGCAAAGGAAATCTGCACTACAATGAAGTCTCGCTGCCCCCCGGTCAAAAGGGCCATATGAAAAAAGTGTAAAATCCAGAAAGGCAGGACAGGCCATGAAGAACTGGGAGCCTTGTTATGCTGATGGGCGGGATGTAAATTGCCAACAGCCACTCTGGAGAAGTGTATGGTGTTTCCTGTAACATCTAAAAAACTAAGCAACAGAGCCTAGGGCACTTCCACTTATGGTCCTATAGCTTAGGGCAATTAAAATCAAAGAGACACAGCCACCCCAATGTTTGGGACGGCTCTGTTTACAAGAATCTTGTTTACTGTACAAGTTCAATATCACAAAAGCGAAAAATGGATAAAGAAGTTGTGGTACTTACGTACAATGCAATATCACTCAGCAATGAAATCTATGTCATCAGGCCTGTAGCAGCATAATGAGTGGATTCAGGTACGATGATTCTAAGTGAAATAAGTCACACAGAAAAAGAAACATCATAAGATATCACTACTACACGGAATGTAAACTTGGCTACACAGGATCTGAATTACAAAACAGAACAGGGTCTCAAATGTAGAAAACCAACTTATGCTTGCTTAAGGGGAAAGGTGAGTTGGGGTGCTGCATGAAACCAGAGATTAAAATTAGCACAGATACCGTTCCATAAGCCAAATATGTAATAGACAAGAGCTACTCCTTGCTCAACGAAGTGTACTCAACACCCCATATTAAACGCCTAACAATATACCTGACTAGAAATAATCTAAAAACCTACCGATTTATATGTCTCCGAAAGAGAATCAAGCGTGTGTACAGCGACATAAACGCAGCAGTGATAGGATTGGTGAGGTTCGGTGAGCAAATGCAGACCCTCTGAAGTCATATTGCATGGTACCCATTCCATGGGTCTCAACTCTCCAGGTTTAAGGGATTCTTCCTTCAGCTAAAACATGCATGTGGAACACAGAGTATGATCCACCGTGTGATCAGGAAACGTGTTCAAATGTGTCTCAGTTTTCGTCCCCTGGTACTCGGGTGCAACACTCCAGACGCTTTACTAACACTCTCCCCACTTGGAGAGTCAGTGCCTTTAACCTCCTGTATGGCCCAGTTTGCAATTTCTGCAGAAAATGTACAGGAATAGGGAGAACCAATGAGAAACTAGCTGGAGGTGTCTGGACGGGCAAATATAACTCTCATTTCCCACCAGAAAGAGGAATTAACCAAAGGCTCAGCATGCCGTGCCAGAACCACACTAGGGCCTGAAGCAATCCTGCGGTGTTGCGGCCAGCTCACAAGAAAGCGAGTTGAAGAAAGGAGCTCAGGGGCACTGTAATTCACAAACCTGCAGAGTTATAAATGACAGCTATCGTCCAAAAATATATTGAAGTAAGGCTGCCAAGAGGACTTGAAAGCGGGGCAGAATTGCAGGAAACCGATTTCAGGAGGTAGACGGGAATTGCATGTAAAGCATAGGAAAAGAGGCAGAACGTCCACAATGATGCACTTGGCCAAAAAGGGCGTATGCGTTCTTTCCTGAATATATTCAGGAAAAAACGCATACGCCCTTTTTGGCCAACCAAGCAGGCTTGCAAAGGAAATCTACACTACAATGAAGTCTCACTGCCCCCCGGTCAAAAGGGCCATCTGAAAAAAGTGTAAAATCCAGAAAGGCAGGACAGGCCATGGAGAACTGGGAGCCTTGTTATGCTGATGGGCGGGATGTAAATTGCCAACAGCCACTCTGGAGAAGTGTATGGTGTTTCCTAAAACATCTAAAAAACAAAGCAACAGAGCCTAGGGCACTTCCACTTATGGTCCTATAGCTTAGGGAAATTAAAATCAAAAAGACACAGTCACCCCAAAGTTTGGGACGGCTCTGTTTACAAGAACCTAGTTTACGGTACAAGTTCAATATCACAGAAAGCGAAAAATGGATAAAGAAGTTGTGGTACTTACGTACAATGCAATATCACTCAGCAATGAAATCTATGTCATCAGGCCCGTAGCAGCATAATGAGTGGATTCAGGTATGATGATTCTAAGTGAAATAAGTCACACAGAAAAAGAAACACCATAAGATATCACTACTACACGGAATGTAAACTTGGCTACACAGGAACTGAATTACAAAACAGAACAGGGTCTCAAATGTAGAAAACCAACTTATGCTTGCTTGAGGGGAAAGGTGAGTTGGGATGCTGCATGAAACCAGAGATTGAAATTAGCACAGATACCGTTCCATAAGCCAAATATGTAATAGACAAGAGCTACTCCTTGCTCAACGAAGTGGACTCAACACCCCATATTAAACGCCTAAGAATATACCTGACTAGTAAGAATATTAAAACCTACGGATTTATATGTCTCCGAAAGAGAATCAAGCATGTGTACAGCAGCATAAACGCAGCAGTGATAGGATTGGTGAGGTTCGGTGAGCAAATGCAGACCCTTTGAAGTCATATTGCATGGTACCCATTCCATGGGTCTCAACTCTCCAAGTTTAAGGGATTCTTCCTTCAGCTAAAACATGCATGTGGAACACAGAGTATGATCCACCATGTGATCAGGAAACGTGTTCAAATGTGTCTCAGTTTTCGTCCCCTGGTACTCGGGTGCAACACTCCAGACGCTTTACTAACACTCTCTCCACTTGGAGAGTCAGTGCCTTTAACCTCCTGTATGGCCCAGTTTGCAATTTCTGCGGAAAATGTACAGGAATAGGGAGAACCAATGATAAACTAGCTGGAGGTGTCTGGACGGGCAAATTTAACTCTCATTTCCCACCAGGAAGAGGAATTAACCAAAGGTTCAGCGTGCCGTGCCGGATCCACACTAGGGCCTGAAGCAATCCTGCGGTGTTGCGGCCAGCTCACAAAAAAGCGAGTTGAAGAAAGGAGCTCAGGGGCACTGTAATTCACAAACCTGCAGAGTTATAAATGACAGCTATCGTCCAAAAATATATTGAAGTAAGGCTGCCAAGAGGACTTGAAAGTGGTGCAGAATTGCAGGAAACCGATTTCAGGAGGTAGACTGGAATTGCATGTAAAGCATAGGAAAAGAGGCAGAATGTCCACAACGATGCACTTGGCCAAAAAGGGCGTATGCGTTTTTTCCTGAATATATTCAGGAAAAAACGCATACGCCCTTTTTGGCCAACCAAGCAAGCTTGCAAAGGAAATCGGCACTACAATGAAGTCTCACTGCCGCCCAGTCAAAAGGGCCATCTGAAAAATGTGTAAAATCCAGAAAGGCAGGACAGGCCATGGAGAACTGGGAGCCTTGTTATGCTGATGGGCGGGATGTAAATTACAAACAGCCACTCTGGAGAAGTGTATGGTTTTTCCTGAAACATCTAAAAAACAAAGCAACAGAGCCTAGGGCACTTCCACTTATGGTCCTATAGCTTAGGGAAATTAAAATCAAAAAGACACAGCCACCCCAAAGTTTGGGACGGCTCTGTTTACAAGAACCTCGTTTATGGTACAAGTTCAATATCACAGAAAGCGAAAAATGGATAAAGAAGTTGTGGTACTTACGTACAATGCAATATCACTCAGCAATGAAATCTATGTCATCAGGCCCGTAGCAGCATAATGAGTGGATTCAGGTACGATGATTCTAAGTGAAATAAGTCACACAGAAAAAGAAACATCATAAGATATCACCAATACACGGAATGTAAACTTGGCTACACAGGAACTGAATTACAAAACAGAACAGGGTCTCAAATGTAGAAAACCAACTTATGCTTGCTTAAGGGGAAAGGTGAGTTGGGGTGCTGCATGAAACCAGAGATTGAAATTAGCACAGATACCGTTCCATAAGCCAAATATGCAATAGACAAGAGCTACTCCTTGCTGAACGAAGTGGACTCAACACCCCATATTAAACGCCTAAGAATATACCTGACTAGAAATAATCTTAAAACCTACGGATTTATATGTCTACGAAAGAGAATCAAGCGTGTGTACAGCGGCATAAACACAGCAGTGATAGGATTGGTGAGGTTCGGTGAGCAAATGCAGACCCTTTGAAGTCATATTGCATGGTACCCATTCCATGGGTCTCAACTCTCCAGGTTTAAGGGATTCTTCCTTCAGCTAAAACATGCATGTGGAACCCAGAGTATGATCCACCGTGTGATCGGGAAACGTGTTCAAATGGGTCTCGTTTTCGTCCTCTGGTACTCGGGTGCAACATTCCAGATGCTTTACTAACACTCTCCCCACTTGGAGAGTCAGTGCCTTTAACCTCCTGTTTGGCCCAGTTTGTAATTTCTGTGGAAAATGAACAGGAATAGGGAGAACGAAAGAGAGACTAGCTGGAGGTGTCTGGACGGGCAAATTTAACTCTCATTTCCCACCAGGAAGAGGAATTAACCAAAGGCTCAGCATGCCGTGCCGGAACTACACTAGGGCCTGAAGCAATCCTGCGGTGTTGCGGCCAGCTCACAAGAAAGCGAGTTGAAGAAAGGAGCTCAGGGGCACTGTAATTCACAAACCTGCAGAGTTATAAATGACAGCTATCGTCCAAAAATATATTGAAGTAAGGCTGCCAAGAGGACTTGAAAGCGGGGCAGAATTGCAGGAAATCGATTTCAGGAGGTACACTGGAATTGCATGTAAAGCATAGGAAAAGAGGCAGAACGTCCACAATGATGCACTTGGCCAAAAAGGGCGTATGCGTTTTTTCCTGAATATATTCAGGAAAAAACGCATACGCCCTTTTTGGCCAACCAAGCAAGCTTGCAAAGGATATCTGCACTACAATGAAGTATCACTGCCCCCCGGTCAAAAGGGCCATCTGAAAAAAGTATAAAATCCAGAAAGGCAGGACAGGCCATGGAGAACTGGGAGCCTTGTTATGCTGATGGGCGGGATGTAAATTGCCAACAGCCACTCTGGAGAAGTGTATGGTGTTTCCTGAAACATCTAAAAAACAAAGCAACAGAGCCTAGGGCACTTCCACTTATGGTCCTATAGCTTAGGGAAATTAAAATCAAAAAGACACAGCCACCCCAAAGTTTGGGACGGCTCTGTTTACAAGAACCTCGTTTATGGTACAAGTTCAATATCACAGAAAGCGAAAAATGGATAAAGAAGTTGTGGTACTTACGTACAATGCAATATCACTCAGCAATGAAATCTATGTCATCAGGCCCGTAGCAGCATAATGAGTGGATTCAGGTACGATGATTCTAAGTGAAATAAGTCACACAGAAAAAGAAACATCATAAGATATCACCAATACACGGAATGTAAACTTGGCTACACAGGAACTGAATTACAAAACAGAACAGGGTCTCAAATGTAGAAAACCAACTTATGCTTGCTTAAGGGGAAAGGTGAGTTGGGGTGCTGCATGAAACCAGAGATTGAAATTAGCACAGATACCGTTCCATAAGCCAAATATGCAATAGACAAGAGCTACTCCTTGCTGAACGAAGTGGACTCAACACCCCATATTAAACGCCTAAGAATATACCTGACTAGAAATAATCTTAAAACCTACGGATTTATATGTCTACGAAAGAGAATCAAGCGTGTGTACAGCGGCATAAACGCAGCAGTGATAGGATTGGTGAGGTTCGGTGAGCAAATGCAGACCCTTTGAAGTCATATTGCATGGTACCCATTCCATGGGTCTCAACTCTCCAGGTTTAAGGGATTCTTCCTTCAGCTAAAACATGCATGTGGAACCCAGAGTATGATCCACCGTGTGATCGGGAAACGTGTTCAAATGGGTCTCGTTTTCGTCCTCTGGTACTCCGGTGCAACATTCCAGATGCTTTACTAACACTCTCCCCACTTGGAGAGTCAGTGCCTTTAACCTCCTGTTTGGCCCAGTTTGTAATTTCTGTGGAAAATGAACAGGAATAGGGAGAACGAAAGAGAGACTAGCTGGAGGTGTCTGGACGGGCAAATTTAACTCTCATTTCCCACCAGGAAGAGGAATTAACCAAAGGCTCAGCATGCCGTGCCGGAACTACACTAGGGCCTGAAGCAATCCTGCGGTGTTGCGGCCAGCTCACAAGAAAGCGAGTTGAAGAAAGGAGCTCAGGGGCACTGTAATTCACAAACCTGCAGAGTTATAAATGACAGCTATCGTCCAAAAATATATTGAAGTAAGGCTGCCAAGAGGACTTGAAAGCGGGGCAGAATTGCAGGAAATCGATTTCAGGAGGTACACTGGAATTGCATGTAAAGCATAGGAAAAGAGGCAGAACGTCCACAATGATGCACTTGGCCAAAAAGGGCGTATGCGTTTTTTCCTGAATATATTCAGGAAAAAACGCATACGCCCTTTTTGGCCAACCAAGCAAGCTTGCAAAGGATATCTGCACTACAATGAAGTATCACTGCCCCCCGGTCAAAAGGGCCATCTGAAAAAAGTATAAAATCCAGAAAGGCAGGACAGGCCATGGAGAACTGGGAGCCTTGTTATGCTGATGGGCGGGATGTAAATTGCCAACAGCCACTCTGGAGAAGTGTATGGTGTTTCCTGAAACATCTAAAAAACAAAGCAACAGAGCCTAGGGCACTTCCACTTATGGTCCTATAGCTTAGGGAAATTAAAATCAAAAAGACACAGCCACCCCAAAGTTTGGGACGGCTCTGTTTACAAGAACCTCGTTTATGGTACAAGTTCAATATCACAGAAAGCGAAAAATGGATAAAGAAGTTGTGGTACTTACGTACAATGCAATATCACTCAGCAATGAAATCTATGTCATCAGGCCCGTAGCAGCATAATGAGTGGATTCAGGTACGATGATTCTAAGTGAAATAAGTCACACAGAAAAAGAAACATCATAAGATATCACCAATACACGGAATGTAAACTTGGCTACACAGGAACTGAATTACAAAACAGAACAGGGTCTCAAATGTAGAAAACCAACTTATGCTTGCTTAAGGGGAAAGGTGAGTTGGGGTGCTGCATGAAACCAGAGATTGAAATTAGCACAGATACCGTTCCATAAGCCAAATATGCAATAGACAAGAGCTACTCCTTGCTGAACGAAGTGGACTCAACACCCCATATTAAACGCCTAAGAATATACCTGACTAGAAATAATCTTAAAACCTACGGATTTATATGTCTACGAAAGAGAATCAAGCGTGTGTACAGCGGCATAAACGCAGCAGTGATAGGATTGGTGAGGTTCGGTGAGCAAATGCAGACCCTTTGAAGTCATATTGCATGGTACCCATTCCATGGGTCTCAACTCTCCAGGTTTAAGGGATTCTTCCTTCAGCTAAAACATGCATGTGGAACCCAGAGTATGATCCACCGTGTGATCGGGAAACGTGTTCAAATGGGTCTCGTTTTCGTCCTCTGGTACTCCGGTGCAACATTCCAGATGCTTTACTAACACTCTCCCCACTTGGAGAGTCAGTGCCTTTAACCTCCTGTTTGGCCCAGTTTGTAATTTCTGTGGAAAATGAACAGGAATAGGGAGAACGAAAGAGAGACTAGCTGGAGGTGTCTGGACGGGCAAATTTAACTCTCATTTCCCACCAGGAAGAGGAATTAACCAAAGGCTCAGCATGCCGTGCCGGAACTACACTAGGGCCTGAAGCAATCCTGCGGTGTTGCGGCCAGCTCACAAGAAAGCGAGTTGAAGAAAGGAGCTCAGGGGCACTGTAATTCACAAACCTGCAGAGTTATAAATGACAGCTATCGTCCAAAAATATATTGAAGTAAGGCTGCCAAGAGGACTTGAAAGCGGGGCAGAATTGCAGGAAATCGATTTCAGGAGGTACACTGGAATTGCATGTAAAGCATAGGAAAAGAGGCAGAACGTCCACAATGATGCACTTGGCCAAAAAGGGCGTATGCGTTTTTTCCTGAATATATTCAGGAAAAAACGCATACGCCCTTTTTGGCCAACCAAGCAAGCTTGCAAAGGATATCTGCACTACAATGAAGTATCACTGCCCCCCGGTCAAAAGGGCCATCTGAAAAAAGTATAAAATCCAGAAAGGCAGGACAGGCCATGGAGAACTGGGAGCCTTGTTATGCTGATGGGCGGGATGTAAATTGCCAACAGCCACTCTGGAGAAGTGTATGGTGTTTCCTAAAACATCTAAAAAACAAAGCAACAGAGCCTAGGGCACTTCCACTTATGGTCCTATAGCTTAGGGAAATTAAAATCAAAAAGACACAGTCACCCCAAAGTTTGGGACGGCTCTGTTTACAAGAACCTAGTTTACGGTACAAGTTCAATATCACAGAAAGCGAAAAATGGATAAAGAAGTTGTGGTACTTACGTACAATGCAATATCACTCAGCAATGAAATCTATGTCATCAGGCCCGTAGCAGCATAATGAGTGGATTCAGGTATGATGATTCTAAGTGAAATAAGTCACACAGAAAAAGAAACACCATAAGATATCACTACTACACGGAATGTAAACTTGGCTACACAGGAACTGAATTACAAAACAGAACAGGGTCTCAAATGTAGAAAACCAACTTATGCTTGCTTGAGGGGAAAGGTGAGTTGGGATGCTGCATGAAACCAGAGATTGAAATTAGCACAGATACCGTTCCATAAGCCAAATATGTAATAGACAAGAGCTACTCCTTGCTCAACGAAGTGGACTCAACACCCCATATTAAAAGCCTAAGAATATACCTGACTAGTAAGAATATTAAAACCTACGGATTTATATGTCTCCGAAAGAGAATCAAGCGTGTGTACAGCAGCATAAACGCAGCAGTGATAGGATTGGTGAGGTTCGGTGAGCAAATGCAGACCCTTTGAAGTCATATTGCATGGTACCCATTCCATGGGTCTCAACTCTCCAAGTTTAAGGGATTCTTCCTTCAGCTAAAACATGCATGTGGAACACAGAGTATGATCCACCATGTGATCAGGAAACGTGTTCAAATGTGTCTCAGTTTTCGTCCCCTGGTACTCGGGTGCAACACTCCAGACGCTTTACTAACACTCTCTCCACTTGGAGAGTCAGTGCCTTTAACCTCCTGTATGGCCCAGTTTGCAATTTCTGCGGAAACTGTACAGGAATAGGGAGAACCAATGATAAACTAGCTGGAGGTGTCTGGACGGGCAAATTTAACTCTCATTTCCCACCAGGAAGAGGAATTAACCAAAGGTTCAGCGTGCCGTGCCGGATCCACACTAGGGCCTGAAGCAATCCTGCGGTGTTGCGGCCAGCTCACAAAAAAGCGAGTTGAAGAAAGGAGCTCAGGGGCACTGTAATTCACAAACCTGCAGAGTTATAAATGACAGCTATCGTCCAAAAATATATTGAAGTAAGGCTGCCAAGAGGACTTGAAAGTGGTGCAGAATTGCAGGAAACCGATTTCAGGAGGTAGACGGGAATTGCATGTAAAGCATAGGAAAAGAGGCAGAACGTCCACAACGATGAACTTGGCCAAAAAGGGCGTATGCGTTTTTTCCTGAATATATTCAGGAAAAAACGCATACGCCCTTTTTGGCCAACCAAGCAAGCTTGCAAAGGAAATCGGCACTACAATGAAGTCTCACTGCCGCCCAGTCAAAAGGGCCATCTGAAAAATGTGTAAAATCCAGAAAGGCAGGACAGGCCATGGAGAACTGGGAGCCTTGTTATGCTGATGGGCGGGATGTAAATTGCCAACAGCCACTCTGGAAAAGTGTATGGTGTTTCCTGAAACATCTAAAAAACAAAGCAACAGAGCCTAGGGCACTTCCACTTATGGTCCTATAGCTTAGGGAAATTAAAATCAAAAAGACACAGCCACCCCAAAGTTTGGGACGGCTCTGTTTACAAGAACCTCGTTTATGGTACAAGTTCAATATCACAGAAAGCGAAAAATGGATAAAGAAGTTGTGGTACTTACGTACAATGCAATATCACTCAGCAATGAAATCTATGTCATCAGGCCCGTAGCAGCATAATGAGTGGATTCAGGTACGATGATTCTAAGTGAAATAAGTCACACAGAAAAAGAAACATCATAAGATATCACCAATACACGGAATGTAAACTTGGCTACACAGGAACTGAATTACAAAACAGAACAGGGTCTCAAATGTAGAAAACCAACTTATGCTTGCTTAAGGGGAAAGGTGAGTTGGGGTGCTGCATGAAACCAGAGATTGAAATTAGCACAGATACCGTTCCATAAGCCAAATATGCAATAGACAAGAGCTACTCCTTGCTGAACGAAGTGGACTCAACACCCCATATTAAACGCCTAAGAATATACCTGACTAGAAATAATCTTAAAACCTACGGATTTATATGTCTACGAAAGAGAATCAAGCGTGTGTACAGTGGCATAAACGCAGCAGTGATAGGATTGGTGAGGTTCGGTGAGCAAATGCAGACCCTTTGAAGTCATATTGCATGGTACCCATTCCATGGGTCTCAACTCTCCAGGTTTAAGGGATTCTTCCTTCAGCTAAAACATGCATGTGGAACCCAGAGTATGATCCACCGTGTGATCGGGAAACGTGTTCAAATGTGTCTCGTTTTCGTCCTCTGGTACTCGGGTGCAACATTCCAGATGCTTTACTAACACTCTCCCCACTTGGAGAGTCAGTGCCTTTAACCTCCTGTTTGGCCCAGTTTGTAATTTCTGTGGAAAATGAACAGGAATAGGGAGAACGAAAGAGAGACTAGCTGGAGGTGTCTGGACGGGCAAATTTAACTCTCATTTCCCACCAGGAAGAGGAATTAACCAAAGGATCAGCATGCCGTGCCGGAACTACACTAGGGCCTGAAGCAATCCTGCGGTGTTGCGGCCAGCTCACAAGAAAGCGAGTTGAAGAAAGGAGCTCAGGGGCACTGTAATTCACAAACCTGCAGAGTTATAAATGACAGCTATCGTCCAAAAATATATTGAAGTAAGGCTGCCAAGAGGACTTGAAAGCGGGGCAGAATTGCAGGAAATCGATTTCAGGAGGTACACTGGAATTGCATGTAAAGCATAGGAAAAGAGGCAGAACGTCCACAATGATGCACTTGGCCAAAAAGGGCGTATGCGTTTTTTCCTGAATATATTCAGGAAAAAACGCATACGCCCTTTTTGGCCAACCAAGCAAGCTTGCAAAGGATATCTGCACTACAATGAAGTCTCACTGCCCCCCGGTCAAAAGGGCCATCTGAAAAAAGTATAAAATCCAGAAAGGCAGGACAGGCCATGGAGAACTGGGAGCCTTGTTATGCTGATGGGCGGGATGTAAATTGCCAACAGCCACTCTGGAGAAGTGTATGGTGTTTCCTGAAACATCTAAAAAACTAAGCAACAGAGCCTAGGGCACTTCCACTTATGGTCCTATAGCTTAGGGCAATTAAAATCAAAGAGACACAGCCACCCCAAAGTTTGGGACGGCTCTGTTTACAAGAATCTTGTTTACGGTACAAGTTCAATATCACAAAAGCGAAAAATGGATAAAGAAGTTGTGGTACTTACGTACAATGCAATATCACTCAGCAATGAAATCTATGTCATCAGGCCCGTAGTAGCATAATGAGTGGATTCAGGTACGATGATTCTAAGTGAAATAAGTCACACAGAAAAAGAAACATCATAAGATATCACTACTACACGGAATGTAAACTTGGCTACACAGGATCTGAATTACAAAACAGAACAGGGTCTCAAATGTAGAAAACCAACTTATGCTTGCTTAAGGGGAAAGGTGAGTTGGGGTGCTGCATGAAACCAGAGATTAAAATTAGCACAGATACCGTTCCATAAGCCAAATATGTAATAGACAAGAGCTACTCCTTGCTCAACGAAGTGTACTCAACACCCCATATTAAACGCCTAACAATATACCTGACTAGAAATAATCTAAAAACCTACCGATTTATATGTCTCCGAAAGAGAATCAAGCGTGTGTACAGCGACATAAACGCAGCAGTGATAGGATTGGTGAGGTTCGGTGAGCAAATGCAGACCCTATGAAGTCATATTGCATGGTACCCATTCCATGGGTCTCAACTCTCCAGGTTTAAGGGATTCTTCCTTCAGCTAAAACATGCATGTGGAACACAGAGTATGATCCACCGTGTGATCAGGAAACGTGTTCAAATGTGTCTCAGGTTTCGTCCCCTGGTACTCGGGTGCAACACTCCAGACGCTTTACTAACACTCTCCCCACTTGGAGAGTCAGTGCCTTTAACCTCCTGTATGGCCCAGTTTGCAATTTCTGCAGAAAATGTACAGGAATAGGGAGAACCAATGAGAAACTAGCTGGAGGTGTCTGGACGGGCAAATTTAACTCTCATTTCCCACCAGAAAGAGGAATTAACCAAAGGCTCAGCATGCCGTGCCAGAACCACACTAGGGCCTGAAGCAATCCTGCGGTGTTGCGGCCAGCTTACAAGAAAGCGAGTTGAAGAAAGGAGCTCAGGGGCACTGTAATTCACAAACCTGCAGAGTTATAAATGACAGCTATCGTCCAAAAATATATTGAAGTAAGGCTGCCAAGAGGACTTGAAAGCGGGGCAGAATTGCAGGAAACCGATTTCAGGAGGTAGACGGGAATTGCATGTAAAGCATAGGAAAAGAGGCAGAACGTCCACAATGATGCACTTGGCCAAAAAGGGCGTATGTGTTCTTTCCTGAATATATTCAGGAAAAAACGCATACGCCCTTTTTGGCCAACCAAGCAGGCTTGCAAAGGAAATCTGCACTACAATGAAGTCTCACTGCCCCCCGGTCAAAAGGGCCATCTGAAAAAAGTGTAATATCCAGAAAGGCAGGACAGGCCATGGAGAACTGGGAGCCTTGTTATGCTGATGGGCGGGATGTAAATTGCCAACAGCCACTCTGGAGAAGTGTATGGTGTTTCCTGAAACATCTAAAAAACAAAGCAACAGAGCCTAGGGCACTTCCACTTATGGTCCTATAGCTTAGGGAAATTAAAATCAAAAACACACAGCCTCCCCAAACTTTGGGACGGCTCTGTTTACAAGAACCTCGTTTACGGTACAAGTTCAATATCACAGAAAGCGAAAAATGGATATAGAAGTTGTGGTACTTACGTACAATGCAATATCACTCAGCAATGAAATCTATGTCATCAGGCCCGAAGTAGCATAATGAGTGGATTCAGGTATGATGATTCTAAGTGAAATAAGTCACACAGAAAAAGAAACACCATAAGATATCACTACTACACGGAAGGTAAACTTAGCTACACAAGAACTGAATTACAAAACAGAACAGGGTCTCAAATGTAGAAAACCAACTTATGCTTGCTTGAGGGGAAAGGTGAGTTGGGGTGCTGCATGAAACCAGAGATTGAAATTAGCACAGATACCGTTCCATAAGCCAAATATGTAATAGACAAGAGCTACTCCTTGCTCAACGAAGTGGACTCAACACCCCATATTAAACGCCTAAGAATATACCTGACTAGTAAGAATATTAAAACCTACCGATTTATATGTCTCCCAAAGAGAATCAAGCGTGTGTACGGCGGCATAAACGCAGCAGTGATAGGATTGGTGAGGTTCGGTGAGCAAATGCAGACCCTTTGAAGTCATACTGCATGGTACCGATTCCATGGGTCTCAACTCTCCAGTTTTAAGGGATTCTTCCTTCAGCTGAAACATGCATGTGGAACACAGAGTATGATCCACCGTGTGATCAGGAAACGTGTTCAAATGTGTCTCAGTTTTCGTCCCCTGGTACTCGGGTGCAACATTCAAGATGCTTTACTAACACTCTCCCCACTTGGAGAGTCAGTGTCTTTAAACTCCTGTTTGGCCCAGTTTGCAATTTCTGCGGAAACTGTACAGGAATAGGGAGAACCAATGAGAGACTAGCTGGAGGTGTGTGGACGGGCAAATTTAACTCTCATTTCCCACCAGGAAGAGGAATTAACCAAAGGCTCAGCGTGCCGTGCCGGAACTACACTAGGGCCTGAAGCAATCCTGCGGTGTTGCGGCCAGCTCACAAGAAAGCGAGTTGAAGAAAGGAGCTCAGGGGCACTGTAATTCACAAACCTGCAGAGTTATAAATGACAGCTATCGTCCAAAAATATGTTGAAGTAAGGCTGCCAAGAGGACTTGAAAGCGGGGCAGAATTGCAGGAAACCGATTTCAGGAGGTAGACGGGAATTGCATGTAAAGCATAGGAAAAGAGGCAGAACGTCCACAATGATGCACTTGGCCAAAAAGGGCGTATGCGTTTTTTCCTGAATATATTCAGGAAAAACGCATACGGCCTTTTTGGCCAACCAAGCAAGCTTGCAAAGGAAATCTGCACTACAATGAAGTCTCACTGCCCCCCGGTCAAGAGGGCCATCTGAAAAAAGTGTAAAATCCAGAAAGGCAGGACAGGCCATGGAGAACTGGGAGCCTTGTTATGCTGGTGGGCGGGATGTAAATTGCCAACAGCCACTCTGGAGAAGTGTATGGTGTTTCCTGAAACATCTAAAAAACAAAGCAACAGAGCCTAGGGCACTTCCACTTATGGTCCTATAGCTTAGGGAAATTAAAATCAAAAAGACACAGCCACCCCAAAGTTTGGGACGGCTCTGTTTACAAGAACCTCGTTTACGGTACAAGTTCAATATCACAGAAAGCAAAAAATGGATAAAGAAGTTGTGGTACTTACGTACAATGCAATATCACTCAGCAATGAAATCTATGTCATCAGGCCCGTAGCAGCATAATGAGTGGATGCAGGTATGATGAGTCTAAGTGAAATAAGTCACACAGAAAAAGAAACATCATAAGATATCACTACTACACGGAATGTAAACTTGGCTACACAGGAACTGAATTACAAAACAGAACAGGGTCTCAAATGTAGAAAACCAACTTATGCTTGCTTAAGGGAAAGGTGAGTTGGGGTGCTGCATGAAACCAGAGATTGAAATTAGCACAGATACCGTTCCATAAGCCAAATATGCAATAGACAAGAGCTACTCCTTGCTGAACGAAGTGGACTCAACACCCCATATTAAACGCCTAAGAATATACCTGACTAGAAATAATCTTAAAACCTACGGATTTATATGTCTCCGAAAGAGAATCAAGCGTGTGTACAGCGGCATAAACGCAGCAGTGATAGGATTGGTGAGGTTCGGTGAGCAAATGCAGACCCTTTGAAGTCATATTGCATGGTACCCATTCCATGGGTCTCAACTCTCCAGGTTTAAGGGATTCTTCCTTCAGCTAAAACATGCATGTGGAACCCAGAGTATGATCCACCGTGTGATCGGGAAACGTGTTCAAATGTGTCTCGTTTTCGTCCCCTGGTACTCGGGTGCAACATTCCAGATGCTTTACTAACACTCTCCCCACTTGGAGAGTCAGTGCCTTTAACCTCCTGTTTGGCCCAGTTTGTAATTTCTGTGGAAAATGAACAGGAATAGGGAGAAAGAAAGAGAAACTAGCTGGAGGTGTCTGGACGGGCAAATTTAACTCTCATTTCCCACCAGGAAGAGGAATTAACCAAAGGCTCAGCATGCCATGCCGGAACTACACTAGGGCCTGAAGCAATCCTGCGTTGTTGCGGCCAGCTCACAAGAAAGCGAGTTGAAGAAAGGAGCTCAGGGGCACTGTAATTCACAAACCTGCAGAGTTATAAATGACAGCTATCGTCCAAAAATATATTGAAGTAAGGCTGCCAAGAGGACTTGAAAGCGGGGCAGAATTGCAGGAAATCGATTTCAGGAGGTAGACGGGAATTGCATGTAAAGCATAGGAAAAGAGGCAGAACGTCCACAATGATGCACTTGGCCAAAAAGGGTGTATGTGTTCTTTCCTGAATATATTCAGGAAAAAACGCATACGCCCTTTTTGGCCAACCAAGCAGGCTTGCAAAGGAAATCTACACTACAATGAAGTCTCACTGCCCCCCGGTCAAAAGGGCCATCTGAAAAAAGTGTAATATCCAGAAAGGCAGGACAGGCCATGGAGAACTGGGAGCCTTGTTATGCTGATGGGCGGGATGTAAATTGCCAACAGCCACTCTGGAGAAGTGTATGGTGTTTCCTGAAACATCTAAAAAACAAAGCAACAGAGCCTAGGGCACTTCCACTTATGGTCCTATAGCTTAGGGAAATTAAAATCAAAAAGACACAGCCTCCCCAAACTTTGGGACGGCTCTGTTTACAAGAACCTCGTTTACGGTACAAGTTCAATATCACAGAAAGCGAAAAATGGATATAGAAGTTGTGGTACTTACGTACAATGCAATATCACTCAGCAATGAAATCTATGTCATCAGGCCCGTAGCAGAATAATGAGTGGATTCAGGTACGATGATTCTAAGTGAAATAAGTCACACAGAAAAAGAAACATCATAAGATATCACTACTACACGGAATGTAAACTTGGCTACACAGGAACTGAATTACAAAACAGAACAGGGTCTCAAATGTAGAAAACCAACTTATGCTTGCTTAAGGGGAAAGGTGAGTTGGGGTGCCGCATAAAACCAGAGATTGAAATTAGCACAGATACCGTTCCATAAGCCAAATATGTAATAGACAAGAGCTACTCCTTGCTCAAAGAAGTGTACTCAACACCCCATAATAAACGCCTAAGAATATACCTGACTAGTAAGAATCTTAAAACCTTTGGATTTATATGTCTCCAAAAGAGAATCAAGCGTGTGTACAGCGGCATAAACGCAGCAGTGATAGGATTGGTGAGGTTCCGTGAGCAAATGCAGGCCCTTTGAAGTCATATTGCATGGTACCCATTCCACGGGTCTCAACTCTCCAGGTTTAAGGGATTCTTCCTTCAGCTGAAACATGCATGTGGAACACAGAGTATGATCCACCGTGTGATCAGGAAACGTGTTCAAATGTGTCTCAGTTTTCGTCCCCTGGTACTCGGGTGCAACATTCAAGATGCTTTACTAACACTCTCCCCACTTGGAGAGTCAGTGTCTTTAAACTCCTGTTTGGCCCAGTTTGCAATTTCTGCGGAAACTGTACAGGAATAGGGAGAACCAATGAGAGACTAGCTGGAGGTGTGTGGACGGGCAAATTTAACTCTCATTTCCCACCAGGAAGAGGAATTAACCAAAGGCTCAGCGTGCCGTGCCGGAACTACACTAGGGCCTGAAGCAATCCTGCGGTGTTGCGGCCAGCTCACAAGAAAGCGAGTTGAAGAAAGGAGCTCAGGGGCACTGTAATTCACAAACCTGCAGAGTTATAAATGACAGCTATCGTCCAAAAATATATTGAAGTAAGTCTGCCAAGAGGACTTGAAAGCGGGGCAGAATTGCAGGAAACCGATTTCAGGAGGTAGACGGGAATTGCATGTAAAGCATAGGAAAAGAGGCAGAACGTCCACAATGATGCACTTGGCCAAAAAGGGCGTATGCGTTTTTTCCTGAATATATTCAGGAAAAAACGCATACGCCCTTTTTGGCCAACCAAGCAAGCTTGCAAAGGAAATCTGCACTACAATGAAGTCTCACTGCCCCCCGGTCAAGAGGGCCATCTGAAAAAAGTGTAAAATCCAGAAAGGCAGGACAGGCCATGGAGAACTGGGAGCCTTGTTATGCTGGTGGGCGGGATGTAAATTGCCAACAGCCACTCTGGAGAAGTGTATGGTGTTTCCTGAAACATCTAAAAAACAAAGCAACAGAGCCTAGGGCACTTCCACTTATGGTCCTATAGCTTAGGGAAATTAAAATCAAAAAGACACAGCCACCCCAAAGTTTGGGACGGCTCTGTTTACAAGAACCTCGTTTACGGTACAAGTTCAATATCACAGAAAGCAAAAAATGGATAAAGAAGTTGTGGTACTTACGTACAATGCAATATCACTCAGCAATGAAATCTATGTCATCAGGCCCGTAGCAGCATAATGAGTGGATGCAGGTATGATGAGTCTAAGTGAAATAAGTCACACAGAAAAAGAAACATCATAAGATATCACTACTACACGGAATGTAAACTTGGCTACACAGGAACTGAATTACAAAACAGAACAGGGTCTCAAATGTAGAAAACCAACTTATGCTTGCTTAAGGGAAAGGTGAGTTGGGGTGCTGCATGAAACCAGAGATTGAAATTAGCACAGATACCGTTCCATAAGCCAAATATGCAATAGACAAGAGCTACTCCTTGCTGAACGAAGTGGACTCAACACCCCATATTAAACGCCTAAGAATATACCTGACTAGAAATAATCTTAAAACCTACGGATGTATATGTCTCCGAAAGAGAATCAAGCGTGTGTACAGCGGCATAAACGCAGCAGTGATAGGATTGGTGAGGTTCGGTGAGCAAATGCAGACCCTTTGAAGTCATATTGCATGGTACCCATTCCATGGGTCTCAACTCTCCAAGTTTAAGGGATTCTTCCTTCAGCTAAAACATGCATGTGGAACACAGAGTATGATCCACCGTGTGATCAGGAAACGTGTTCAAATGTGTCTCAGTTTTCGTCCCCTGGTACTCGGGTGCAACACTCCAGACGCTTTACTAACACTCTCCCCACTTGGAGAGTCAGTGCCTTTAACCTCCTGTATGGCCCAGTTTGCAATTTCTGCGGAAAATGTACAGGAATAGGGAGAACCAATGAGAAACTAGCTGGAGGTGTCTGGACGGGCAAATTTAACTCTCATTTCCCACCAGGAAGAGGAATTAACCAAAGGCTCAGCGTGCCGTGCCGGAACTACACTAGGGCCTGAAGCAATCCTGCGGTGTTGCGGCCAGCTCACAAGAAAACGACTTGAAGAAACGAGCTCAGGGGCACTGTAATTCACAAACCTGCAGAGTTATAAATGACAGCTATCGTCCAAAAATATATTGAAGTAAGGCTGCCAAGAGGACTTGAAAGCGGGGCAGAATTGCAGGAAACCGATTTCAGGAGGTAGACGGGAATTGCATGTAAAGCATAGGAAAAGAGGCAGAACGTCCACAATGATGCACTTGGCCAAAAAGGGCGTATGCGTTCTTTCCTGAATATATTCAGGAAAAAACGCATACGCCCTTTTTGGCCAACCAAGCAAGCTTGCAAAGGAAATCTGCACTACAATGAAGTCTCACTGCCCCCCGGTCAAAAGGGCCATCTGAAAAAAGTGTAAAATCCAGAAAGGCAGGACAGGCCATGGAGAACTGGGAGCCTTGTTATGCTGATGGGCGGGATGTAAATTGCCAACAGCCATTCTGGAGAAGTGTATGGTGTTTCCTGAAACATCTAAAAAACTAAGCAACAGAGCCTAGGGCACTTCCACTTATGGTCCTATAGCTTAGGGAAATTAAAATCAAAAAGACACAGCCACCCCAAAGTTTGGGACGGCTCTGTTTACAAGAACCTCGTTTACGGTACAAGTTCAATATCACAGAAAGCGAAAAATGGATAAAGAAGTTGTGGTACTTACGTTCAATGCAATATCACTCAGCAATGAAATCTATGTCATCAGGCCCGAAGTAGCATAATGAGTGGATTCAGGTATGATGATTCTAAGTGAAATAAGTCACACAGAAAAAGAAACACCATAAGATATCACTACTACACGGAAGGTAAACTTAGCTACACAAGAACTGAATTACAAAACAGAACAGGGTCTCAAATGTAGAAAACCAACTTATGCTTGCTTGAGGGGAAAGGTGAGTTGGGGTGCTGCATGAAACCAGAGATTGAAATTAGCACAGATACCGTTCCATAAGCCAAATATGTAATAGACAAGAGCTACTCCTTGCTCAACGAAGTGGACTCAACACCCCATATTAAACGCCTAAGAATATACCTGACTAGTAAGAATATTAAAACCTACCGATTTATATGTCTCCCAAAGAGAATCAAGCGTGTGTACGGCGGCATAAACGCAGCAGTGATAGGATTGGTGAGGTTCGGTGAGCAAATGCAGACCCTTTGAAGTCATACTGCATGGTACCCATTCCATGGGTCTAAACTCTCCAGGTTTAAGGGATTCTTCCTTCAGCTGAAACATGCATGTGGAACACAGAGTATGATCCACCGTGTGATCAGGAAACGTGTTCAAATGTGTTTCAGTTTTCGTCCCCTGGTACTCGGGTGCAACATTCAAGACGCTTTACTAACACTCTCCCCACTTGGAGAGTCAGTGTCTTTAAACTCCTGTTTGGCCCAGTTTGCAATTTCTGCGGAAACTGTACAGGAATAGGGAGAACCAATGAGAGACTAGCTGGAGGTGTGTGGACGGGCAAATTTAACTCTCATTTCCCACCAGGAAGAGGAATTAACCAAAGGCTCAGCGTGCCGTGCCGGAACTACACTAGGGCCTGAAGCAATCCTGCGGTGTTGCGGCCAGCTCACAAGAAAGCGAGTTGAAGAAAGGAGCTCAGGGGCACTGTAATTCACAAACCTGCAGAGTTATAAATGACAGCTATCGTCCAAAAATATATTGAAGTAAGGCTGCCAAGAGGACTTGAAAGCGGGGCAGAATTGCAGGAAACCGATTTCAGGAGGTAGACGGGAATTGCATGTAAAGCATAGGAAAAGAGGCAGAACGTCCACAATGATGCACTTGGCCAAAAAGGGCGTATGCGTTTTTTCCTGAATATATTCAGGAAAAAACGCATACGCCCTTTTTGGCCAACCAAGCAAGCTTGCAAAGGAAATCTGCACTACAATGAAGTCTCACTGCCCCCCGGTCAAGAGGGCCATCTGAAAAAAGTGTAAAATCCAGAAAGGCAGGACAGGCCATGGAGAACTGGGAGCCTTGTTATGCTGGTGGGCGGGATGTAAATTGCCAACAGCCACTCTGGAGAAGTGTATGGTGTTTCCTGAAACATCTAAAAAACAAAGCAACAGAGCCTAGGGCACTTCCACTTATGGTCCTATAGCTTAGGGAAATTAAAATCAAAAAGACACAGCCACCCCAAAGTTTGGGACGGCTCTGTTTACAAGAACCTCGTTTACGGTACAAGTTCAATATCACAGAAAGCAAAAAATGGATAAAGAAGTTGTGGTACTTACGTACAATGCAATATCACTCAGCAATGAAATCTATGTCATCAGGCCCGTAGCAGCATAATGAGTGGATGCAGGTATGATGAGTCTAAGTGAAATAAGTCACACAGAAAAAGAAACATCATAAGATATCACTACTACACGGAATGTAAACTTGGCTACACAGGAACTGAATTACAAAACAGAACAGGGTCTCAAATGTAGAAAACCAACTTATGCTTGCTTAAGGGAAAGGTGAGTTGGGGTGCTGCATGAAACCAGAGATTGAAATTAGCACAGATACCGTTCCATAAGCCAAATATGCAATAGACAAGAGCTACTCCTTGCTGAACGAAGTGGACTCAACACCCCATATTAAACGCCTAAGAATATACCTGACTAGAAATAATCTTAAAACCTACGGATGTATATGTCTCCGAAAGAGAATCAAGCGTGTGTACAGCGGCATAAACACAGCAGTGATAGGATTGGTGAGGTTCGGTGAGCAAATGCAGACCCTTTGAAGTCATATTGCATGGTACCCATTCCATGGGTCTCAACTCTCCAAGTTTAAGGGATTCTTCCTTCAGCTAAAACATGCATGTGGAACACAGAGTATGATCCACCGTGTGATCAGGAAACGTGTTCAAATGTGTCTCAGTTTTCGTCCCCTGGTACTCGGGTGCAACACTCCAGACGCTTTACTAACACTCTCCCCACTTGGAGAGTCAGTGCCTTTAACCTCCTGTATGGCCCAGTTTGCAATTTCTGCGGAAAATGTACAGGAATAGGGAGAACCAATGAGAAACTAGCTGGAGGTGTCTGGATGGGCAAATTTAACTCTCATTTCCCACCAGGAAGAGGAATTAACCAAAGGCTCAGCGTGCCGTGCCGGAACTACACTAGGGCCTGAAGCAATCCTGCGGTGTTGCGGCCAGCTCACAAGAAAAGGAGTTGAAGAAACGAGCTCAGGGGCACTGTAATTCACAAACCTGCAGAGTTATAAATGACAGCTATCGTCCAAAAATATATTGAAGTAAGGCTGCCAAGAGGACTTGAAAGCGGGGCAGAATTGCAGGAAACCGATTTCAGGAGGTAGACGGGAATTGCATGTAAAGCATAGGAAAAGAGGCAGAACGTGCACAATGATGCACTTGGCCAAAAAGGGCGTATGCGTTCTTTCCTGAATATATTCAGGAAAAAACGCATACGCCCTTTTTGGCCAACCAAGCAAGCTTGCAAAGGAAATCTGCACTACAATGAAGTCTCACTGCCCCCCGGTCAAAAGGGCCATCTGAAAAAAGTGTAAAATCCAGAAAGGCAGGACAGGCCATGGAGAACTGGGAGCCTTGTTATGCTGATGGGCGGGATGTAAATTGCCAACAGCCATTCTGGAGAAGTGTATGGTGTTTCCTGAAACATCTAAAAAACTAAGCAACAGAGCCTAGGGCACTTCCACTTATGGTCCTATAGCTTAGGGAAATTAAAATCAAAAAGACACAGCCACCCCAAAGTTTGGGACGGCTCTGTTTACAAGAACCTCGTTTACGGTACAAGTTCAATATCACAGAAAGCGAAAAATGGATAAAGAAGTTGTGGTACTTACGTTCAATGCAATATCACTCAGCAATGAAATCTATGTCATCAGGCCCGAAGTAGCATAATGAGTGGATTCAGGTATGATGATTCTAAGTGAAATAAGTCACACAGAAAAAGAAACACCATAAGATATCACTACTACACGGAAGGTAAACTTAGCTACACAAGAACTGAATTACAAAACAGAACAGGGTCTCAAATGTAGAAAACCAACTTATGCTTGCTTGAGGGGAAAGGTGAGTTGGGGTGCTGCATGAAACCAGAGATTGAAATTAGCACAGATACCGTTCCATAAGCCAAATATGTAATAGACAAGAGCTACTCCTTGCTCAACGAAGTGGACTCAACACCCCATATTAAACGCCTAAGAATATACCTGACTAGTAAGAATATTAAAACCTACCGATTTATATGTCTCCCAAAGAGAATCAAGCGTGTGTACGGCGGCATAAACGCAGCAGTGATAGGATTGGTGAGGTTCGGTGAGCAAATGCAGACCCTTTGAAGTCATACTACATGGTACCCATTCCATGGGTCTAAACTCTCCAGGTTTAAGGGATTCTTCCTTCAGCTGAAACATGCATGTGGAACCCAGAGTATGATCCACCGTGTGATCAGGAAACGTGTTCAAATGTGTCTCAGTTTTCGTCCCCTGGTACTCGGGTGCAACATTCAAGACGCTTTACTAACACTCTCCCCACTTGGAGAGTCAGTGTCTTTAAACTCCTGTTTGGCCCAGTTTGCAATTTCTGCGGAAACTGTACAGGAATAGGGAGAACCAATGAGAGACTAGCTGGAGGTGTGTGGACGGGCAAATTTAACTCTCATTTCCCACCAGGAAGAGGAATTAACCAAAGGCTCAGCGTGCCGTGCCGGAACTACACTAGGGCCTGAAGCAATCCTGCGGTGTTGCGGCCAGCTCACAAGAAAGCGAGTTGAAGAAAGGAGCTCAGGGGCACTGTAATTCACAAACCTGCAGAGTTATAAATGACAGCTATCGTCCAAAAATATATTGAAGTAAGGCTGCCAAGAGGACTTGAAAGAGGCGCAGAATTGCAGGAAACCGATTTCAGGAGGTAGACGGGAATTGCATGTAAAGCATAGGAAAAGAGGCAGAACGTCCACAATGATGCACTTGGCCAAAAAGGGCGTATGCGTTTTTTCCTGAATATATTCAGGAAAAAACGCATACGCCCTTTTTGGCCAACCAAGCAAGCTTGCAAAGGAAATCTGCACTACAATGAAGTCTCACTGCCCCCCGGTCAAGAGGGCCATCTGAAAAAAGTGTAAAATCCAGAAAGGCAGGACAGGCCATGGAGAACTGGGAGCCTTGTTATGCTGGTGGGCGGGATGTAAATTGCCAACAGCCACTCTGGAGAAGTGTATGGTGTTTCCTGAAACATCTAAAAAACAAAGCAACAGAGCCTAGGGCACTTCCACTTATGGTCCTATAGCTTAGGGAAATTAAAATCAAAAAGACACAGCCACCCCAAAGTTTGGGACGGCTCTGTTTACAAGAACCTCGTTTACGGTACAAGTTCAATATCACAGAAAGCAAAAAATGGATAAAGAAGTTGTGGTACTTACGTACAATGCAATATCACTCAGCAATGAAATCTATGTCATCAGGCCCGTAGCAGCATAATGAGTGGATGCAGGTATGATGAGTCTAAGTGAAATAAGTCACACAGAAAAAGAAACATCATAAGATATCACTACTACACGGAATGTAAACTTGGCTACACAGGAACTGAATTACAAAACAGAACAGGGTCTCAAATGTAGAAAACCAACTTATGCTTGCTTAAGGGAAAGGTGAGTTGGGGTGCTGCATGAAACCAGAGATTGAAATTAGCACAGATACCGTTCCATAAGCCAAATATGCAATAGACAAGAGCTACTCCTTGCTGAACGAAGTGGACTCAACACCCCATATTAAACGCCTAAGAATATACCTGACTAGAAATAATCTTAAAACCTACGGATGTATATGTCTCCGAAAGAGAATCAAGCGTGTGTACAGCGGCATAAACACAGCAGTGATAGGATTGGTGAGGTTCGGTGAGCAAATGCAGACCCTTTGAAGTCATATTGCATGGTACCCATTCCATGGGTCTCAACTCTCCAAGTTTAAGGGATTCTTCCTTCAGCTAAAACATGCATGTGGAACACAGAGTATGATCCACCGTGTGATCAGGAAACGTGTTCAAATGTGTCTCAGTTTTCGTCCCCTGGTACTCGGGTGCAACACTCCAGACGCTTTACTAACACTCTCCCCACTTGGAGAGTCAGTGCCTTTAACCTCCTGTATGGCCCAGTTTGCAATTTCTGCGGAAAATGTACAGGAATAGGGAGAACCAATGAGAAACTAGCTGGAGGTGTCTGGATGGGCAAATTTAACTCTCATTTCCCACCAGGAAGAGGAATTAACCAAAGGCTCAGCGTGCCGTGCCGGAACTACACTAGGGCCTGAAGCAATCCTGCGGTGTTGCGGCCAGCTCACAAGAAAAGGAGTTGAAGAAACGAGCTCAGGGGCACTGTAATTCACAAACCTGCAGAGTTATAAATGACAGCTATCGTCCAAAAATATATTGAAGTAAGGCTGCCAAGAGGACTTGAAAGCGGGGCAGAATTGCAGGAAACCGATTTCAGGAGGTAGACGGGAATTGCATGTAAAGCATAGGAAAAGAGGCAGAACGTGCACAATGATGCACTTGGCCAAAAAGGGCGTATGCGTTTTTTCCTGAATATATTCAGGAAAAAACGCATACGCCCTTTTTGGCCAACCAAGCAAGCTTGCAAAGGAAATCTGCACTACAATGAAGTCTCACTGCCCCCCGGTCAAAAGGGCCATCTGAAAAAAGTGTAAAATCCAGAAAGGCAGGACAGGCCATGGAGAACTGGGAGCCTTGTTATGCTGATGGGCGGGATGTAAATTGCCAACAGCCACTCTGGAGAAGTGTATGGTGTTTCCTGAAACATCTAAAAAACAAGCAACAGAGCCTAGGGCACTTCCACTTATGGTCCTATAGCTTAGGGAAATTAAAATCAAAAAGACACAGCCACCCCAAAGTTTGGGACGGCTCTGTTTACAAGAACCTCGTTTACGGTACAAGTTCAATATCACAGAAAGCGAAAAATGGATAAAGAAGTTGTGGTACTTACGTTCAATGCAATATCACTCAGCAATGAAATCTATGTCATCAGGCCCGAAGTAGCATAATGAGTGGATTCAGGTATGATGATTCTAAGTGAAATAAGTCACACAGAAAAAGAAACACCATAAGATATCACTACTACACGGAAGGTAAACTTGGCTACACAAGAACTGAATTATAAAACAGAACAGGGTCTCAAATGTAGTAAACCAACTTATGCTTGCTTGAGGGGAAAGGTGAGTTGGGGTGCTGCATGAAACCAGAGATTGAAATTAGCACAGATACCGTTCCATAAGCCAAATATGTAATAGACAAGAGCTACTCCTTGCTCAACGAAGTGGACTCAACACCCCATATTAAACGCCTAAGAATATACCTGACTAGTAAGAATATTAAAACCTACCGATTTATATGTCTCCCAAAGAGAATCAAGCGTGTGTACGGCGGCATAAACGCAGCAGTGATAGGATTGGTGAGGTTCGGTGAGCAAATGCAGACCCTTTGAAGTCATACTGCATGGTACCCATTCCATGGGTCTCAACTCTCCAGTTTTAAGGGATTCTTCCTTCAGCTGAAACATGCATGTGGAACACAGAGTATGATCCACCGTGTGATCAGGAAACGTGTTCAAATGTGTCTCAGTTTTCGTCCCCTGGTACTCGGGTGCAACATTCAAGACGCTTTACTAACACTCTCCCCACTTGGAGAGTCAGTGTCTTTAAACTCCTGTTTGGCCCAGTTTGCAATTTCTGCGGAAACTGTACAGGAATAGGGAGAACCAATGAGAGACTAGCTGGAGGTGTGTGGACGGGCAAATTTAACTCCCATTTCCCACCAGGAAGAGGAATTAACCAAAGGCTCAGCGTGCCGTGCCGGAACTACACTAGGGCCTGAAGCAATCCTGCGGTGTTGCGGCCAGCTCACAAGAAAGCGAGTTGAAGAAAGGAGCTCAGGGGCACTGTAATTCACAAACCTGCAGAGTTATAAATGACAGCTATCGTCCAAAAATATATTGAAGTAAGTCTGCCAAGAGGACTTGAAAGTGGGGCAGAATTGCAGGAAACCGATTTCAGGAGGTAGACGGGAATTGCATGTAAAGCATAGGAAAAGAGGCAGAACGTCCACAATGATGCACTTGGCCAAAAAGGGCGTATGCGTTTTTTCCTGAATATATTCAGGAAAAAACGCATACGCACTTTTTGGCCAACCAAGCAAGCTTGCAAAGGAAATCTGCACTACAATGAAGTCTCACTGCCCCCCGGTCAAGAGGGCCATCTGAAAAAAGTGTAAAATCCAGAAAGGCAGGACAGGCCATGGAGAACTGGGAGCCTTGTTATGCTGGTGGGCGGGATGTAAATTGCCAACAGCCACTCTGGAGAAGTGTATGGTGTTTCCTGAAACATCTAAAAAACTAAGCAACAGAGCCTAGGGCACTTCCACTTATGGTCCTATAGCTTAGGGAAATTAAAATCAAAAAGACACAGTCACCCCAAAGTTTGGGACGGCTCTGTTTACAAGAACCTCGTTTACGGTACAAGTTCAATATCACAGAAAGCAAAAAATGGATAAAGAAGTTGTGGTACTTACGTACAATGCAATATCACTCAGCAATGAAATCTATGTCATCAGGCCCGTAGCAGCATAATGAGTGGATGCAGGTATGATGAGTCTAAGTGAAATAAGTCACACAGAAAAAGAAACATCATAAGATATCACTACTACACGGAATGTAAACTTGGCTACACAGGAACTGAATTACAAAACAGAACAGGGTCTCAAATGTAGAAAACCAACTTATGCTTGCTTAAGGGAAAGGTGAGTTGGGGTGCTGCATGAAACCAGAGATTGAAATTAGCACAGATACCGTTCCATAAGCCAAATATGCAATAGACAAGAGCTACTCCTTGCTGAACGAAGTGGACTCAACACCCCATATTAAACGCCTAAGAATATACCTGACTAGAAATAATCTTAAAACCTACGGATTTATATGTCTCCGAAAGAGAATCAAGCGTGTGTACAGCGGCATAAACGCAGCAGTGATAGGATTGGTGAGGTTCGGTGAGCAAATGCAGACCCTTTGAAGTCATATTGCATGGTACCCATTCCATGGGTCTCAACTCTCCAGGTTTAAGGGATTCTTCCTTCAGCTAAAACATGCATGTGGAACCCAGAGTATGATCCACCGTGTGATCGGGAAACGTGTTCAAATGTGTCTCGTTTTCGTCCCCTGGTACTCGGGTGCAACATTCCAGATGCTTTACTAACACTCTCCCCACTTGGAGAGTCAGTGCCTTTAACCTCCTGTTTGGCCCAGTTTGTAATTTCTGTGGAAAATGAACAGGAATAGGGAGAACGAAAGAGAGACTATCTGGAGGTGTCTGGACGGGCAAATTTAACTCTCATTTCCCACCAGGAAGAGGAATTAACCAAAGGCTCAGCATGCCGTGCCGGAACCACACTAGGGCCTGAAGCAATCCTGCGGTGTTGCGGCCAGCTCACAAGAAAGCGAGTTGAAGAAAGGAGCTCAGGGGCACTGTAATTCACAAACCTGCAGAGTTATAAATGACAGCTATCGTCCAAAAATATATTGAAGTAAGGCTGCCAAGAGGACTTGAAAGCGGGGCAGAATTGCAGGAAACCGATTTCAGGAAGTAGACGGGAATTGCATGTAAAGCATAGGAAAAGAGGCAGAACGTCCACAATGATGCACTTGGCCAAAAAGGGCGTATGCGTTTTTTCCTGAATATATTCAGGAAAAAACGCATACGCCCTTTTTGGCCAACCAAGCAAGCTTGCAAAGGAAATCTGCACTACAATGAAGTCTCGCTGCCCCCCGGTCAAAAGGGCCATATGAAAAAAGTGTAAAATCCAGAAAGGCAGGACAGGCCATGAAGAACTGGGAGCCTTGGTATGCTGATGGGCTGGATGTAAATTACCAACAGCCACTCTGGAGAAGTGTATGGTGTTTCCTGTAACATCTAAAAAACTAAGCAACAGAGCCTAGGGCACTTCCACTTATGGTCCTATAGCTTAGGGAAATTAAAATCAAAGAGACACAGCCACCCCAATGTTTGGGACGGCTCTGTTTACAAGAATCTTGTTTACGGTACAAGTTCAATATTACAAAAGCGAAAAATGGATAAAGAAGTTGTGGTACTTACGTACAATGCAATATCACTCAGCAATGAAATCTATGTCATCAGGCCCGTAGCAGCATAATGAGTGGATTCAGGTACGATGATTCTAAGTGAAATAAGTCACACAGAAAAAGAAACATCATAAGATATCACTACTACACGGAATGTAAACTTGGCTACACAGGATCTGAATTACAAAACAGAACAGGGTCTCAAATGTAGAAAACCAACTTATGCTTGCTTAAGGGGAAAGGTGAGTTGGGTACTGCATGAAACCAGAGATTGAAATTAGCACAGATACCGTTCCATAAGCCAAATATGTAATAGACAAGAGCTACTCCTTGCTCAACGAAGTGGACTCAACACCCCATATTAAACGCCTAAGAATATACCTGACTAGAAATAATCTAAAAACCTACCGATTTATATGTCTCCGAAAGAGAATCAAGCGTGTGTACAGCGACATAAACGCAGCAGTGATAGGATTGGTGAGGTTCGGTGAGCAAATGCAGACCCTATGAAGTCATATTGCATGGTACCCATTCCATGGGTCTCAACTCTCCAGGTTTAAGGGATTCTTCCTTCAGCTAAAACATGCATGTGGAACCCAGAGTATGATCCACCGTGTGATCGGGAAACGTGTTCAAATGTGTCTCGTTTTCGTCCCCTGGTACTCGAGTGCAACATTCCAGATGCTTTACTAACACTCTCTCCACTTGGAGAGTCAGTGCCTTTAACCTCCTGTTTGGCCCAGTTTGCAATTTCTGTGGAAAATGAACAGGAATAGGGAGAACGAAAGAGAGACTAGCTGGAGGTGTCTGGACGGGCAAATTTAACTCTCATTTCCCACCAGGAAGAGGAATTAACCAAAGGCTCAGCGTGCCGTGCCTGAACTAAACTAGGGCCTGAAGCAATCCTGCGGTGTTGCAGCCAGCTCACAAGAAAGTAAGTTGAAGAAAGGAGCTCAGGGGCACTGTAATTCACAAACCTGCACAGTTATAAATGACAGCTATCGTCCAAAAATATATTGAAGTAAGGCTGCCAAGAGGACTTGAAAGTGGGGCAGAATTGCAGGAAACCGATTTCAGGAGGTAGACGGGAATTACATGTAAAGCATAGGAAAAGAGGCAGAACGTCCTCAATGATGCACTTGGCCAAAAAGGGCGTATGCGTTTTTTCCTGAATATATTCAGGAAAAAACGCATACGCACTTTTTGGCCAACCAAGCAAGCTTGCAAAGGATATCTGCACTACAATGAAGTCTCACTGCCCCCGGGTCAAAAGGGCCATCTGAAAAAAGTGTAAAATCCAGAAAGGCAGGACAGGCCATGGAGAACTGGGAGCCTTGTTATGCTGATGCGCGGGATGTAAATTGCCAACAGCCACTCTGGAGAAGTGTATGGTGTTTCCTGAAACATCTAAAAAACAAAGCAACAGAGCCTAGGGCACTTCCACTTATGGTCCTATAGCTTAGGGAAATTAAAATCAAAAAGACATGGTCACCCCAAAGTTTGGGACGGCTCTGTTTACAGAACCTCGTTTACAGTACAAGTTCAATATCACAGAAAGCAAAAAATGGATAAAGAAGTTGTGGTACTTACGTACAATGCAATATCACTCAGCAATGAAATCTATGTCATCAGGCCCGTAGCAGCATAATGAGTGGATGCAGGTATGATGAGTCTAAGTGAAATAAGTCACACAGAAAAAGAAACATCATAAGATATCACTACTACACGGAATGTAAACTTGGCTACACAGGAACTGAATTACAAAACAGAACAGGGTCTCAAATGTAGAAAACCAACTTATGCTTGCTTAAGGGGAAAGGTGAGTTGGGGTGCTGCATAAAACCAGAGATTGAAATTAGCACAGATACCGTTCCATAAGCCAAATATGTAATAGACAAGAGCTACTCCTTGCTCAACGAAGTGGACTCAACACCCCATATTAAACGCTTAAAAATACACCTGACTAGAAATAATCTTAAAAACTACGGATTTATATGTCTCCGAAAGAGAATCAAGCGTGTGTACAGCGGCATAAACGCAGCAGTGATAGGATTGGTGAGGTTCAGTGAGCAAATGCAGACCCTTTGAAGTCATATTGCATGGTACCCATTCCATGGGTCTCAACTCTCCAAGTTTAAGGGATTCTTCCTTCAGCTAAAACATGCATGTGGAACCCAGAGTATGATCCACCATGTGATCGGGAAACGTGTTCAAATGTGTCTCAGTTTTCGTCCCCTGGTACTCGGGTGCAACACTCCAGACGCTTTACTAACACTCTCCCCACTTGGAGAGTCAGTGCCTTTAACATCCTGTATGGCCCAGTTTACAATTTCTGCGGAAAATGTACAGGAATAGGGAGAACCAATGAGAAACTAGCTGGAGGTGTCTGGACGGGCAAATTTAACTCTCATTTCCCACCAGAAAGAGGAATTAACCAAAGGCTCAGCATGCCGTGCCGGAACCACACTAGGGCCTGAAGCAATCCTGCGGTGTTGCGGCCAGCTCACAAGAAAGCGAGTTGAAGAAAGGAGCTCAGGGGCACTGTAATTCACAAACCTGCAGAGTTATAAATGACAGCTATCGTCCAAAAATATATTGAAGTAAGGTTGCCAAGAGGACTTGAAAGCGGGGCAGAATTGCAGGAAACCGATTTCAGGAGGTAGACGGGAATTGCATGTAAAGCATAGGAAAAGAGGCAGAACGTCCACAATGATGCACTTGGCCAAAAAGGGCGTATGTGTTCTTTCCTGAATATATTCAGGAAAAAACGCATACGCCCTTTTTGGCCAACCAAGCAGGCTTGCAAAGGAAATCTACACTACAATGAAGTCTCACTGCCCCCCGGTCAAAAGAGCCATATGAAAAAAGTGTAATATCCAGAAAGGCAGGACAGGCAATGGAGAACTGGGAGCCTTGTTATGCTGATGGGCGGGATGTAAATTGCCAACAGCCACTCTGGAGAAGTGTATGGTGTTTCCTGAAACATCTAAAAAACAAAGCAACAGAGCCTAGGGCACTTCCACTTATGGTCCTATAGCTTAGGGAAATTAAAATAAAAAAGACACAGCCACCCCAAAGTTTGGGACGGCTCTGTTTACAAGAACCTCGTTTATGGTACAAGTTCAATATCACAGAAAGCGAAAAATGGATACAGAAGTTGTGGTACTTACGTACAATGCAATATCACTCAGCAATGAAATCTATGTCATCAGGCCCGTAGCAGCATAATGAGTGGATTCAGGTACGATGATTCTAAGTGAAATAAGTCACACAGAAAAAGAAACATCATAAGATATCACCAATACACGGGATGTAAACTTGGCTATAAAGGAACTGAATTACAAAACAGAACAGGGTCTCAAATGTAGAAAACCAACTTATGCTTGCTTAAGGGGAAAGGTGAGTTGGGGTGCTGCATGAAACCAGAGATTGAAATTAGCACAGATACCGTTCCATAAGCCAAATATGTAATAGACAAGAGCTACTCCTTGCTCAACGAAGTGGACTCAACACCCCATATTAAACGCTTAAGAATACACCTGACTAGAAATAATCTTAAAAACTACGGATTTATATGTCTCCGAAAGAGAATCAAGCGTGTGTACAGCGGCATAAACGCAACAGTGATAGGATTGGTGAGGTTCGGTGAGCAAATGCAGACCCTTTGAAGTCATATTGCATGGTACCCATTCCATGGGTCTCAACTCTCCAGGTTTAAGGGATTCTTCCTTCAGCTAAAACATGCATGTGGAACACAGATTATGATCCACCGTGTGATCAGGAAACGTGTTCAAATGTGTCTCAGTTTTCGTCCCCTGGTACTCGGGTGCAACACTCCAGACGCTTTACTAACACTCTCCCCACTTGGAGAGTCAGTGCCTTTAACCTCCTGTTTGGCCCAGTTTGTAATTTCTGTGGAAAATGAACAGGAATAGGGAGAAAGAAAGAGAAACTAGCTGGAGGTGTCTGGACGGGCAAATTTAACTCTCATTTCCCACCAGGAAGAGGAATTAACCAAAGGCTCAGCATGCCATGCCGGAACTACACTAGGGCCTGAAGCAATCCTGCGTTGTTGCGGCCAGCTCACAAGAAAGCGAGTTGAAGAAAGGAGCTCAGGGGCACTGTAATTCACAAACCTGCAGAGTTATAAATGACAGCTATCGTCCAAAAATATATTGAAGTAAGGCTGCCAAGAGGACTTGAAAGCGGGGCAGAATTGCAGGAAATCGATTTCAGGAGGTAGACGGGAATTGCATGTAAAGCATAGGAAAAGAGGCAGAACGTCCACAATGATGCACTTGGCCAAAAAGGGCGTATGTGTTCTTTCCTGAATATATTCAGGAAAAAACGCATACGCCCTTTTTGGCCAACCAAGCAGGCTTGCAAAGGAAATCTACACTACAATGAAGTCTCACTGCCCCCCGGTCAAAAGGGCCATCTGAAAAAAGTGTAATATCCAGAAAGGCAGGACAGGCCATGGAGAACTGGGAGCCTTGTTATGCTGATGGGCGGGATGTAAATTGCCAACAGCCACTCTGGAGAAGTGTATGGTGTTTCCTGAAACATCTAAAAAACAAAGCAACAGAGCCTAGGGCACTTCCACTTATGGTCCTATAGCTTAGGGAAATTAAAATCAAAAAGACACAGCCTCCCCAAACTTTGGGACGGCTCTGTTTACAAGAACCTCGTTTACGGTACAAGTTCAATATCACAGAAAGCGAAAAATGGATATAGAAGTTGTGGTACTTACGTACAATGCAATATCACTCAGCAATGAAATCTATGTCATCAGGCCCGTAGCAGAATAATGAGTGGATTCAGGTACGATGATTCTAAGTGAAATAAGTCACACAGAAAAAGAAACATCATAAGATATCACTACTACACGGAATGTAAACGTGGCTACACAGGAACTGAATTACAAAACAGAACAGGGTCTCAAATGTAGAAAACCAACTTATGCTTGCTTAAGGGGAAAGGTGAGTTGGGGTGCCGCATAAAACCAGAGATTGAAATTAGCACAGATACCGTTCCATAAGCCAAATATGTAATAGACAAGAGCTACTCCTTGCTCAAAGAAGTGTACTCAACACCCCATAATAAACGCCTAAGAATATACCTGACTAGTAAGAATCTTAAAACCTTTGGATTTATATGTCTCCAAAAGAGAATCAAGCGTGTGTACAGCGGCATAAACGCAGCAGTGATAGGATTGGTGAGGTTCCGTGAGCAAATGCAGGCCCTTTGAAGTCATATTGCATGGTACCCATTCCACGGGTCTCAACTCTCCAGGTTTAAGGGATTCTTCCTTCAGCTGAAACATGCATGTGGAACACAGAGTATGATCCACCGTGTGATCAGGAAACGTGTTCAAATGTGTCTCAGTTTTCGTCCCCTGGTACTCGGGTGCAACATTCAAGATGCTTTACTAACACTCTCCCCACTTGGAGAGTCAGTGTCTTTAAACTCCTGTTTGGCCCAGTTTGCAATTTCTGCGGAAACTGTACAGGAATAGGGAGAACCAATGAGAGACTAGCTGGAGGTGTGTGGACGGGCAAATTTAACTTTCATTTCCCACCAGGAAGAGGAATTAACCAAAGGCTCAGCGTGCCGTGCCGGAACTACACTAGGGCCTGAAGCAATCCTGCGGTGTTGCGGCCAGCTCACAAGAAAGCGAGTTGAAGAAAGGAGCTCAGGGGCACTGTAATTCACAAACCTGCAGAGTTATAAATGACAGCTATCGTCCAAAAATATATTGAAGTAAGTCTGCCAAGAGGACTTGAAAGCGGGGCAGAATTGCAGGAAACCGATTTCAGGAGGTAGACGGGAATTGCATGTAAAGCATAGGAAAAGAGGCAGAACGTCCACAATGATGCACTTGGCCAAAAAGGGCGTATGCGTTTTTTCCTGAATATATTCAGGAAAAAACGCATACGCCCTTTTTGGCCAACCAAGCAAGCTTGCAAAGGAAATCTGCACTACAATGAAGTCTCACTGCCCCCCGGTCAAGAGGGCCATCTGAAAAAAGTGTAAAATCCAGAAAGGCAGGACAGGCCATGGAGAACTGGGAGCCTTGTTATGCTGGTGGGCGGGATGTAAATTGCCAACAGCCACTCTGGAGAAGTGTATGGTGTTTCCTGAAACATCTAAAAAACAAAGCAACAGAGCCTAGGGCACTTCCACTTATGGTCCTATAGCTTAGGGAAATTAAAATCAAAAAGACACAGCCACCCCAAAGTTTGGGACGGCTCTGTTTACAAGAACCTCGTTTACGGTACAAGTTCAATATCACAGAAAGCAAAAAATGGATAAAGAAGTTGTGGTACTTACGTACAATGCAATATCACTCAGCAATGAAATCTATGTCATCAGGCCCGTAGCAGCATAATGAGTGGATGCAGGTATGATGAGTCTAAGTGAAATAAGTCACACAGAAAAAGAAACATCATAAGATATCACTACTACACGGAATGTAAACTTGGCTACACAGGAACTGAATTACAAAACAGAACAGGGTCTCAAATGTAGAAAACCAACTTATGCTTGCTTAAGGGAAAGGTGAGTTGGGGTGCTGCATGAAACCAGAGATTGAAATTAGCACAGATACCGTTCCATAAGCCAAATATGCAATAGACAAGAGCTACTCCTTGCTGAACGAAGTGGACTCAACACCCCATATTAAACGCCTAAGAATATACCTGACTAGAAATAATCTTAAAACCTACGGATGTATATGTCTCCGAAAGAGAATCAAGCGTGTGTACAGCGGCATAAACGCAGCAGTGATAGGATTGGTGAGGTTCGGTGAGCAAATGCAGACCCTTTGAAGTCATATTGCATGGTACCCATTCCATGGGTCTCAACTCTCCAAGTTTAAGGGATTCTTCCTTCAGCTAAAACATGCATGTGGAACACAGAGTATGATCCACCGTGTGATCAGGAAACGTGTTCAAATGTGTCTCAGTTTTCGTCCCCTGGTACTCGGGTGCAACACTCCAGACGCTTTACTAACACTCTCCCCACTTGGAGAGTCAGTGCCTTTAACCTCCTGTATGGCCCAGTTTGCAATTTCTGCGGAAAATGTACAGGAATAGGGAGAACCAATGAGAAACTAGCTGGAGGTGTCTGGACGGGCAAATTTAACTCTCATTTCCCACCAGGAAGAGGAATTAACCAAAGGCTCAGCGTGCCGTGCCGGAACTACACTAGGGCCTGAAGCAATCCTGCGGTGTTGCGGCCAGCTCACAAGAAAACGACTTGAAGAAACGAGCTCAGGGGCACTGTAATTCACAAACCTGCAGAGTTATAAATGACAGCTATCGTCCAAAAATATATTGAAGTAAGGCTGCCAAGAGGACTTGAAAGCGGGGCAGAATTGCAGGAAACCGATTTCAGGAGGTAGACGGGAATTGCATGTAAAGCATAGGAAAAGAGGCAGAACGTCCACAATGATGCACTTGGCCAAAAAGGGCGTATGCGTTCTTTCCTGAATATATTCAGGAAAAAACGCATACGCCCTTTTTGGCCAACCAAGCAAGCTTGCAAAGGAAATCTGCACTACAATGAAGTCTCACTGCCCCCCGGTCAAAAGGGCCATCTGAAAAAAGTGTAAAATCCAGAAAGGCAGGACAGGCCATGGAGAACTGGGAGCCTTGTTATGCTGATGGGCGGGATGTAAATTGCCAACAGCCATTCTGGAGAAGTGTATGGTGTTTCCTGAAACATCTAAAAAACTAAGCAACAGAGCCTAGGGCACTTCCACTTATGGTCCTATAGCTTAGGGAAATTAAAATCAAAAAGACACAGCCACCCCAAAGTTTGGGACGGCTCTGTTTACAAGAACCTCGTTTACGGTACAAGTTCAATATCACAGAAAGCGAAAAATGGATAAAGAAGTTGTGGTACTTACGTTCAATGCAATATCACTCAGCAATGAAATCTATGTCATCAGGCCCGAAGTAGCATAATGAGTGGATTCAGGTATGATGATTCTAAGTGAAATAAGTCACACAGAAAAAGAAACACCATAAGATATCACTACTACACGGAAGGTAAACTTAGCTACACAAGAACTGAATTACAAAACAGAACAGGGTCTCAAATGTAGAAAACCAACTTATGCTTGCTTGAGGGGAAAGGTGAGTTGGGGTGCTGCATGAAACCAGAGATTGAAATTAGCACAGATACCGTTCCATAAGCCAAATATGTAATAGACAAGAGCTACTCCTTGCTCAACGAAGTGGACTCAACACCCCATATTAAACGCCTAAGAATATACCTGACTAGTAAGAATATTAAAACCTACCGATTTATATGTCTCCCAAAGAGAATCAAGCGTGTGTACGGCGGCATAAACGCAGCAGTGATAGGATTGGTGAGGTTCGGTGAGCAAATGCAGACCCTTTGAAGTCATACTGCATGGTACCCATTCCATGGGTCTAAACTCTCCAGGTTTAAGGGATTCTTCCTTCAGCTGAAACATGCATGTGGAACACAGAGTATGATCCACCGTGTGATCAGGAAACGTGTTCAAATGTGTCTCAGTTTTCGTCCCCTGGTACTCGGGTGCAACATTCAAGACGCTTTACTAACACTCTCCCCACTTGGAGAGTCAGTGTCTTTAAACTCCTGTTTGGCCCAGTTTGCAATTTCTGCGGAAACTGTACAGGAATAGGGAGAACCAATGAGAGACTAGCTGGAGGTGTGTGGACGGGCAAATTTAACTCTCATTTCCCACCAGGAAGAGGAATTAACCAAAGGCTCAGCGTGCCGTGCCGGAACTACACTAGGGCCTGAAGCAATCCTGCGGTGTTGCGGCCAGCTCACAAGAAAGCGAGTTGAAGAAAGGAGCTCAGGGGCACTGTAATTCACAAACCTGCAGAGTTATAAATGACAGCTATCGTCCAAAAATATATTGAAGTAAGGCTGCCAAGAGGACTTGAAAGCGGGGCAGAATTGCAGGAAACCGATTTCAGGAGGTAGACGGGAATTGCATGTAAAGCATAGGAAAAGAGGCAGAACGTCCACAATGATGCACTTGGCCAAAAAGGGCGTATGCGTTTTTTCCTGAATATATTCAGGAAAAAACGCATACGCCCTTTTTGGCCAACCAAGCAAGCTTGCAAAGGAAATCTGCACTACAATGAAGTCTCACTGCCCCCCGGTCAAGAGGGCCATCTGAAAAAAGTGTAAAATCCAGAAAGGCAGGACAGGCCATGGAGAACTGGGAGCCTTGTTATGCTGGTGGGCGGGATGTAAATTGCCAACAGCCACTCTGGAGAAGTGTATGGTGTTTCCTGAAACATCTAAAAAACAAAGCAACAGAGCCTAGGGCACTTCCACTTATGGTCCTATAGCTTAGGGAAATTAAAATCAAAAAGACACAGCCACCCCAAAGTTTGGGACGGCTCTGTTTACAAGAACCTCGTTTACGGTACAAGTTCAATATCACAGAAAGCAAAAAATGGATAAAGAAGTTGTCGTACTTACGTACAATGCAATATCACTCAGCAATGAAATCTATGTCATCAGGCCCGTAGCAGCATAATGAGTGGATGCAGGTATGATGAGTCTAAGTGAAATAAGTCACACAGAAAAAGAAACATCATAAGATATCACTACTACACGGAATGTAAACTTGGCTACACAGGAACTGAATTACAAAACAGAACAGGGTCTCAAATGTAGAAAACCAACTTATGCTTGCTTAAGGGAAAGGTGAGTTGGGGTGCTGCATGAAACCAGAGATTGAAATTAGCACAGATACCGTTCCATAAGCCAAATATGCAATAGACAAGAGCTACTCCTTGCTGAACGAAGTGGACTCAACACCCCATATTAAACGCCTAAGAATATACCTGACTAGAAATAATCTTAAAACCTACGGATGTATATGTCTCCGAAAGAGAATCAAGCGTGTGTACAGCGGCATAAACACAGCAGTGATAGGATTGGTGAGGTTCGGTGAGCAAATGCAGACCCTTTGAAGTCATATTGCATGGTACCCATTCCATGGGTCTCAACTCTCCAAGTTTAAGGGATTCTTCCTTCAGCTAAAACATGCATGTGGAACACAGAGTATGATCCACCGTGTGATCAGGAAACGTGTTCAAATGTGTCTCAGTTTTCGTCCCCTGGTACTCGGGTGCAACACTCCAGACGCTTTACTAACACTCTCCCCACTTGGAGAGTCAGTGCCTTTAACCTCCTGTATGGCCCAGTTTGCAATTTCTGCGGAAAATGTACAGGAATAGGGAGAACCAATGAGAAACTAGCTGGAGGTGTCTGGATGGGCAAATTTAACTCTCATTTCCCACCAGGAAGAGGAATTAACCAAAGGCTCAGCGTGCCGTGCCGGAACTACACTAGGGCCTGAAGCAATCCTGCGGTGTTGCGGCCAGCTCACAAGAAAAGGAGTTGAAGAAACGAGCTCAGGGGCACTGTAATTCACAAACCTGCAGAGTTATAAATGACAGCTATCGTCCAAAAATATATTGAAGTAAGGCTGCCAAGAGGACTTGAAAGCGGGGCAGAATTGCAGGAAACCGATTTCAGGAGGTAGACGGGAATTGCATGTAAAGCATAGGAAAAGAGGCAGAACGTGCACAATGATGCACTTGGCCAAAAAGGGCGTATGCGTTCTTTCCTGAATATATTCAGGAAAAAACGCATACGCCCTTTTTGGCCAACCAAGCAAGCTTGCAAAGGAAATCTGCACTACAATGAAGTCTCACTGCCCCCCGGTCAAAAGGGCCATCTGAAAAAAGTGTAAAATCCAGAAAGGCAGGACAGGCCATGGAGAACTGGGAGCCTTGTTATGCTGATGGGCGGGATGTAAATTGCCAACAGCCATTCTGGAGAAGTGTATGGTGTTTCCTGAAACATCTAAAAAACTAAGCAACAGAGCCTAGGGCACTTCCACTTATGGTCCTATAGCTTAGGGAAATTAAAATCAAAAAGACACAGCCACCCCAAAGTTTGGGACGGCTCTGTTTACAAGAACCTCGTTTACGGTACAAGTTCAATATCACAGAAAGCGAAAAATGGATAAAGAAGTTGTGGTACTTACGTTCAATGCAATATCACTCAGCAATGAAATCTATGTCATCAGGCCCGAAGTAGCATAATGAGTGGATTCAGGTATGATGATTCTAAGTGAAATAAGTCACACAGAAAAAGAAACACCATAAGATATCACTACTACACGGAAGGTAAACTTAGCTACACAAGAACTGAATTACAAAACAGAACAGGGTCTCAAATGTAGAAAACCAACTTATGCTTGCTTGAGGGGAAAGGTGAGTTGGGGTGCTGCATGAAACCAGAGATTGAAATTAGCACAGATACCGTTCCATAAGCCAAATATGTAATAGACAAGAGCTACTCCTTGCTCAACGAAGTGGACTCAACACCCCATATTAAACGCCTAAGAATATACCTGACTAGTAAGAATATTAAAACCTACCGATTTATATGTCTCCCAAAGAGAATCAAGCGTGTGTACGGCGGCATAAACGCAGCAGTGATAGGATTGGTGAGGTTCGGTGAGCAAATGCAGACCCTTTGAAGTCATACTACATGGTACCCATTCCATGGGTCTCAACTCTCCAGTTTTAAGGGATTCTTCCTTCAGCTGAAACATGCATGTGGAACACAGAGTATGATCCACCGTGTGATCAGGAAACGTGTTCAAATGTGTCTCAGTTTTCGTCCCCTGGTACTCGGGTGCAACATTCAAGACGCTTTACTAACACTCTCCCCACTTGGAGAGTCAGTGTCTTTAAACTCCTGTTTGGCCCAGTTTGCAATTTCTGCGGAAACTGTACAGGAATAGGGAGAACCAATGAGAGACTAGCTGGAGGTGTGTGGACGGGCAAATTTAACTCTCATTTCCCACCAGGAAGAGGAATTAACCAAAGGCTCAGCGTGCCGTGCCGGAACTACACTAGGGCCTGAAGCAATCCTGCGGTGTTGCGGCCAGCTCACAAGAAAGCGAGTTGAAGAAAGGAGCTCAGGGGCACTGTAATTCACAAACCTGCAGAGTTATAAATGACAGCTATCGTCCAAAAATATATTGAAGTAAGGCTGCCAAGAGGACTTGAAAGAGGCGCAGAATTGCAGGAAACCGATTTCAGGAGGTAGACGGGAATTGCATGTAAAGCATAGGAAAAGAGGCAGAACGTCCACAATGATGCACTTGGCCAAAAAGGGCGTATGCGTTTTTTCCTGAATATATTCAGGAAAAAACGCATACGCCCTTTTTGGCCAACCAAGCAAGCTTGCAAAGGAAATCTGCACTACAATGAAGTCTCACTGCCCCCCGGTCAAGAGGGCCATCTGAAAAAAGTGTAAAATCCAGAAAGGCAGGACAGGCCATGGAGAACTGGGAGCCTTGTTATGCTGGTGGGCGGGATGTAAATTGCCAACAGCCACTCTGGAGAAGTGTATGGTGTTTCCTGAAACATCTAAAAAACAAAGCAACAGAGCCTAGGGCACTTCCACTTATGGTCCTATAGCTTAGGGAAATTAAAATCAAAAAGACACAGCCACCCCAAAGTTTGGGACGGCTCTGTTTACAAGAACCTCGTTTACGGTACAAGTTCAATATCACAGAAAGCAAAAAATGGATAAAGAAGTTGTGGTACTTACGTACAATGCAATATCACTCAGCAATGAAATCTATGTCATCAGGCCCGTAGCAGCATAATGAGTGGATGCAGGTATGATGAGTCTAAGTGAAATAAGTCACACAGAAAAAGAAACATCATAAGATATCACTACTACACGGAATGTAAACTTGGCTACACAGGAACTGAATTACAAAACAGAACAGGGTCTCAAATGTAGAAAACCAACTTATGCTTGCTTAAGGGAAAGGTGAGTTGGGGTGCTGCATGAAACCAGAGATTGAAATTAGCACAGATACCGTTCCATAAGCCAAATATGCAATAGACAAGAGCTACTCCTTGCTGAACGAAGTGGACTCAACACCCCATATTAAACGCCTAAGAATATACCTGACTAGAAATAATCTTAAAACCTACGGATGTATATGTCTCCGAAAGAGAATCAAGCGTGTGTACAGCGGCATAAACACAGCAGTGATAGGATTGGTGAGGTTCGGTGAGCAAATGCAGACCCTTTGAAGTCATATTGCATGGTACCCATTCCATGGGTCTCAACTCTCCAAGTTTAAGGGATTCTTCCTTCAGCTAAAACATGCATGTGGAACACAGAGTATGATCCACCGTGTGATCAGGAAACGTGTTCAAATGTGTCTCAGTTTTCGTCCCCTGGTACTCGGGTGCAACACTCCAGACGCTTTACTAACACTCTCCCCACTTGGAGAGTCAGTGCCTTTAACCTCCTGTATGGCCCAGTTTGCAATTTCTGCGGAAAATGTACAGGAATAGGGAGAACCAATGAGAAACTAGCTGGAGGTGTCTGGATGGGCAAATTTAACTCTCATTTCCCACCAGGAAGAGGAATTAACCAAAGGCTCAGCGTGCCGTGCCGGAACTACACTAGGGCCTGAAGCAATCCTGCGGTGTTGCGGCCAGCTCACAAGAAAAGGAGTTGAAGAAACGAGCTCAGGGGCACTGTAATTCACAAACCTGCAGAGTTATAAATGACAGCTATCGTCCAAAAATATATTGAAGTAAGGCTGCCAAGAGGACTTGAAAGCGGGGCAGAATTGCAGGAAACCGATTTCAGGAGGTAGACGGGAATTGCATGTAAAGCATAGGAAAAGAGGCAGAACGTGCACAATGATGCACTTGGCCAAAAAGGGCGTATGCGTTTTTTCCTGAATATATTCAGGAAAAAACGCATACGCCCTTTTTGGCCAACCAAGCAAGCTTGCAAAGGAAATCTGCACTACAATGAAGTCTCACTGCCCCCCGGTCAAAAGGGCCATCTGAAAAAAGTGTAAAATCCAGAAAGGCAGGACAGGCCATGGAGAACTGGGAGCCTTGTTATGCTGATGGGCGGGATGTAAATTGCCAACAGCCACTCTGGAGAAGTGTATGGTGTTTCCTGAAACATCTAAAAAACAAGCAACAGAGCCTAGGGCACTTCCACTTATGGTCCTATAGCTTAGGGAAATTAAAATCAAAAAGACACAGCCACCCCAAAGTTTGGGACGGCTCTGTTTACAAGAACCTCGTTTACGGTACAAGTTCAATATCACAGAAAGCGAAAAATGGATAAAGAAGTTGTGGTACTTACGTTCAATGCAATATCACTCAGCAATGAAATCTATGTCATCAGGCCCGAAGTAGCATAATGAGTGGATTCAGGTATGATGATTCTAAGTGAAATAAGTCACACAGAAAAAGAAACACCATAAGATATCACTACTACACGGAAGGTAAACTTGGCTACACAAGAACTGAATTATAAAACAGAACAGGGTCTCAAATGTAGTAAACCAACTTATGCTTGCTTGAGGGGAAAGGTGAGTTGGGGTGCTGCATGAAACCAGAGATTGAAATTAGCACAGATACCGTTCCATAAGCCAAATATGTAATAGACAAGAGCTACTCCTTGCTCAACGAAGTGGACTCAACACCCCATATTAAACGCCTAAGAATATACCTGACTAGTAAGAATATTAAAACCTACCGATTTATATGTCTCCCAAAGAGAATCAAGCGTGTGTACGGCGGCATAAACGCAGCAGTGATAGGATTGGTGAGGTTCGGTGAGCAAATGCAGACCCTTTGAAGTCATACTGCATGGTACCCATTCCATGGGTCTCAACTCTCCAGTTTTAAGGGATTCTTCCTTCAGCTGAAACATGCATGTGGAACACAGAGTATGATCCACCGTGTGATCAGGAAACGTGTTCAAATGTGTCTCAGTTTTCGTCCCCTGGTACTCGGGTGCAACATTCAAGACGCTTTACTAACACTCTCCCCACTTGGAGAGTCAGTGTCTTTAAACTCCTGTTTGGCCCAGTTTGCAATTTCTGCGGAAACTGTACAGGAATAGGGAGAACCAATGAGAGACTAGCTGGAGGTGTGTGGACGGGCAAATTTAACTCCCATTTCCCACCAGGAAGAGGAATTAACCAAAGGCTCAGCGTGCCGTGCCGGAACTACACTAGGGCCTGAAGCAATCCTGCGGTGTTGCGGCCAGCTCACAAGAAAGCGAGTTGAAGAAAGGAGCTCAGGGGCACTGTAATTCACAAACCTGCAGAGTTATAAATGACAGCTATCGTCCAAAAATATATTGAAGTAAGGCTGCCAAGAGGACTTGAAAGAGGCGCAGAATTGCAGGAAACCGATTTCAGGAGGTAGACGGGAATTGCATGTAAAGCATAGGAAAAGAGGCAGAACGTCCACAATGATGCACTTGGCCAAAAAGGGCGTATGCGTTTTTTCCTGAATATATTCAGGAAAAAACGCATACGCCCTTTTTGGCCAACCAAGCAAGCTTGCAAAGGAAATCTGCACTACAATGAAGTCTCACTGCCCCCCGGTCAAGAGGGCCATCTGAAAAAAGTGTAAAATCCAGAAAGGCAGGACAGGCCATGGAGAACTGGGAGCCTTGTTATGCTGGTGGGCGGGATGTAAATTGCCAACAGCCACTCTGGAGAAGTGTATGGTGTTTCCTGAAACATCTAAAAAACAAAGCAACAGAGCCTAGGGCACTTCCACTTATGGTCCTATAGCTTAGGGAAATTAAAATCAAAAAGACACAGCCACCCCAAAGTTTGGGACGGCTCTGTTTACAAGAACCTCGTTTACGGTACAAGTTCAATATCACAGAAAGCAAAAAATGGATAAAGAAGTTGTGGTACTTACGTACAATGCAATATCACTCAGCAATGAAATCTATGTCATCAGGCCCGTAGCAGCATAATGAGTGGATGCAGGTATGATGAGTCTAAGTGAAATAAGTCACACAGAAAAAGAAACATCATAAGATATCACTACTACACGGAATGTAAACTTGGCTACACAGGAACTGAATTACAAAACAGAACAGGGTCTCAAATGTAGAAAACCAACTTATGCTTGCTTAAGGGAAAGGTGAGTTGGGGTGCTGCATGAAACCAGAGATTGAAATTAGCACAGATACCGTTCCATAAGCCAAATATGCAATAGACAAGAGCTACTCCTTGCTGAACGAAGTGGACTCAACACCCCATATTAAACGCCTAAGAATATACCTGACTAGAAATAATCTTAAAACCTACGGATGTATATGTCTCCGAAAGAGAATCAAGCGTGTGTACAGCGGCATAAACACAGCAGTGATAGGATTGGTGAGGTTCGGTGAGCAAATGCAGACCCTTTGAAGTCATATTGCATGGTACCCATTCCATGGGTCTCAACTCTCCAAGTTTAAGGGATTCTTCCTTCAGCTAAAACATGCATGTGGAACACAGAGTATGATCCACCGTGTGATCAGGAAACGTGTTCAAATGTGTCTCAGTTTTCGTCCCCTGGTACTCGGGTGCAACACTCCAGACGCTTTACTAACACTCTCCCCACTTGGAGAGTCAGTGCCTTTAACCTCCTGTATGGCCCAGTTTGCAATTTCTGCGGAAAATGTACAGGAATAGGGAGAACCAATGAGAAACTAGCTGGAGGTGTCTGGATGGGCAAATTTAACTCTCATTTCCCACCAGGAAGAGGAATTAACCAAAGGCTCAGCGTGCCGTGCCGGAACTACACTAGGGCCTGAAGCAATCCTGCGGTGTTGCGGCCAGCTCACAAGAAAAGGAGTTGAAGAAACGAGCTCAGGGGCACTGTAATTCACAAACCTGCAGAGTTATAAATGACAGCTATCGTCCAAAAATATATTGAAGTAAGGCTGCCAAGAGGACTTGAAAGCGGGGCAGAATTGCAGGAAACCGATTTCAGGAGGTAGACGGGAATTGCATGTAAAGCATAGGAAAAGAGGCAGAACGTGCACAATGATGCACTTGGCCAAAAAGGGCGTATGCGTTTTTTCCTGAATATATTCAGGAAAAAACGCATACGCCCTTTTTGGCCAACCAAGCAAGCTTGCAAAGGAAATCTGCACTACAATGAAGTCTCACTGCCCCCCGGTCAAAAGGGCCATCTGAAAAAAGTGTAAAATCCAGAAAGGCAGGACAGGCCATGGAGAACTGGGAGCCTTGTTATGCTGATGGGCGGGATGTAAATTGCCAACAGCCACTCTGGAGAAGTGTATGGTGTTTCCTGAAACATCTAAAAAACAAGCAACAGAGCCTAGGGCACTTCCACTTATGGTCCTATAGCTTAGGGAAATTAAAATCAAAAAGACACAGCCACCCCAAAGTTTGGGACGGCTCTGTTTACAAGAACCTCGTTTACGGTACAAGTTCAATATCACAGAAAGCGAAAAATGGATAAAGAAGTTGTGGTACTTACGTTCAATGCAATATCACTCAGCAATGAAATCTATGTCATCAGGCCCGAAGTAGCATAATGAGTGGATTCAGGTATGATGATTCTAAGTGAAATAAGTCACACAGAAAAAGAAACACCATAAGATATCACTACTACACGGAAGGTAAACTTGGCTACACAAGAACTGAATTATAAAACAGAACAGGGTCTCAAATGTAGTAAACCAACTTATGCTTGCTTGAGGGGAAAGGTGAGTTGGGGTGCTGCATGAAACCAGAGATTGAAATTAGCACAGATACCGTTCCATAAGCCAAATATGTAATAGACAAGAGCTACTCCTTGCTCAACGAAGTGGACTCAACACCCCATATTAAACGCCTAAGAATATACCTGACTAGTAAGAATATTAAAACCTACCGATTTATATGTCTCCCAAAGAGAATCAAGCGTGTGTACGGCGGCATAAACGCAGCAGTGATAGGATTGGTGAGGTTCGGTGAGCAAATGCAGACCCTTTGAAGTCATACTGCATGGTACCCATTCCATGGGTCTCAACTCTCCAGTTTTAAGGGATTCTTCCTTCAGCTGAAACATGCATGTGGAACACAGAGTATGATCCACCGTGTGATCAGGAAACGTGTTCAAATGTGTCTCAGTTTTCGTCCCCTGGTACTCGGGTGCAACATTCAAGACGCTTTACTAACACTCTCCCCACTTGGAGAGTCAGTGTCTTTAAACTCCTGTTTGGCCCAGTTTGCAATTTCTGCGGAAACTGTACAGGAATAGGGAGAACCAATGAGAGACTAGCTGGAGGTGTGTGGACGGGCAAATTTAACTCCCATTTCCCACCAGGAAGAGGAATTAACCAAAGGCTCAGCGTGCCGTGCCGGAACTACACTAGGGCCTGAAGCAATCCTGCGGTGTTGCGGCCAGCTCACAAGAAAGCGAGTTGAAGAAAGGAGCTCAGGGGCACTGTAATTCACAAACCTGCAGAGTTATAAATGACAGCTATCGTCCAAAAATATATTGAAGTAAGTCTGCCAAGAGGACTTGAAAGCGGGGCAGAATTGCAGGAAACCGATTTCAGGAGGTAGACGGGAATTGCATGTAAAGCATAGGAAAAGAGGCAGAACGTCCACAATGATGCACTTGGCCAAAAAGGGCGTATGCGTTTTTTCCTGAATATATTCAGGAAAAAACGCATACGCACTTTTTGGCCAACCAAGCAAGCTTGCAAAGGAAATCTGCACTACAATGAAGTCTCACTGCCCCCCGGTCAAGAGGGCCATCTGAAAAAAGTGTAAAATCCAGAAAGGCAGGACAGGCCATGGAGAACTGGGAGCCTTGTTATGCTGGTGGGCGGGATGTAAATTGCCAACAGCCACTCTGGAGAAGTGTATGGTGTTTCCTGAAACATCTAAAAAACTAAGCAACAGAGCCTAGGGCACTTCCACTTATGGTCCTATAGCTTAGGGAAATTAAAATCAAAAAGACACAGTCACCCCAAAGTTTGGGACGGCTCTGTTTACAAGAACCTCGTTTACGGTACAAGTTCAATATCACAGAAAGCAAAAAATGGATAAAGAAGTTGTGGTACTTACGTACAATGCAATATCACTCAGCAATGAAATCTATGTCATCAGGCCCGTAGCAGCATAATGAGTGGATGCAGGTATGATGAGTCTAAGTGAAATAAGTCACACAGAAAAAGAAACATCATAAGATATCACTACTACACGGAATGTAAACTTGGCTACACAGGAACTGAATTACAAAACAGAACAGGGTCTCAAATGTAGAAAACCAACTTATGCTTGCTTAAGGGAAAGGTGAGTTGGGGTGCTGCATGAAACCAGAGATTGAAATTAGCACAGATACCGTTCCATAAGCCAAATATGCAATAGACAAGAGCTACTCCTTGCTGAACGAAGTGGACTCAACACCCCATATTAAACGCCTAAGAATATACCTGACTAGAAATAATCTTAAAACCTACGGATTTATATGTCTCCGAAAGAGAATCAAGCGTGTGTACAGCGGCATAAACGCAGCAGTGATAGGATTGGTGAGGTTCGGTGAGCAAATGCAGACCCTTTGAAGTCATATTGCATGGTACCCATTCCATGGGTCTCAACTCTCCAGGTTTAAGGGATTCTTCCTTCAGCTAAAACATGCATGTGGAACCCAGAGTATGATCCACCGTGTGATCGGGAAACGTGTTCAAATGTGTCTCGTTTTCGTCCCCTGGTACTCGGGTGCAACATTCCAGATGCTTTACTAACACTCTCCCCACTTGGAGAGTCAGTGCCTTTAACCTCCTGTTTGGCCCAGTTTGTAATTTCTGTGGAAAATGAACAGGAATAGGGAGAACGAAAGAGAGACTATCTGGAGGTGTCTGGACGGGCAAATTTAACTCTCATTTCCCACCAGGAAGAGGAATTAACCAAAGGCTCAGCATGCCGTGCCGGAACCACACTAGGGCCTGAAGCAATCCTGCGGTGTTGCGGCCAGCTCACAAGAAAGCGAGTTGAAGAAAGGAGCTCAGGGGCACTGTAATTCACAAACCTGCAGAGTTATAAATGACAGCTATCGTCCAAAAATATATTGAAGTAAGGCTGCCAAGAGGACTTGAAAGCGGGGCAGAATTGCAGGAAACCGATTTCAGGAAGTAGACGGGAATTGCATGTAAAGCATAGGAAAAGAGGCAGAACGTCCACAATGATGCACTTGGCCAAAAAGGGCGTATGCGTTTTTTCCTGAATATATTCAGGAAAAAACGCATACGCCCTTTTTGGCCAACCAAGCAAGCTTGCAAAGGAAATCTGCACTACAATGAAGTCTCGCTGCCCCCCGGTCAAAAGGGCCATATGAAAAAAGTGTAAAATCCAGAAAGGCAGGACAGGCCATGAAGAACTGGGAGCCTTGGTATGCTGATGGGCTGGATGTAAATTACCAACAGCCACTCTGGAGAAGTGTATGGTGTTTCCTGTAACATCTAAAAAACTAAGCAACAGAGCCTAGGGCACTTCCACTTATGGTCCTATAGGTTAGGGAAATTAAAATCAAAGAGACACAGCCACCCCAATGTTTGGGACGGCTCTGTTTACAAGAATCTTGTTTACGGTACAAGTTCAATATTACAAAAGCGAAAAATGGATAAAGAAGTTGTGGTACTTACGTACAATGCAATATCACTCAGCAATGAAATCTATGTCATCAGGCCCGTAGCAGCATAATGAGTGGATTCAGGTACGATGATTCTAAGTGAAATAAGTCACACAGAAAAAGAAACATCATAAGATATCACTACTACACGGAATGTAAACTTGGCTACACAGGATCTGAATTACAAAACAGAACAGGGTCTCAAATGTAGAAAACCAACTTATGCTTGCTTAAGGGGAAAGGTGAGTTGGGTACTGCATGAAACCAGAGATTGAAATTAGCACAGATACCGTTCCATAAGCCAAATATGTAATAGACAAGAGCTACTCCTTGCTCAACGAAGTGGACTCAACACCCCATATTAAACGCCTAAGAATATACCTGACTAGAAATAATCTAAAAACCTACCGATTTATATGTCTCCGAAAGAGAATCAAGCGTGTGTACAGCGACATAAACGCAGCAGTGATAGGATTGGTGAGGTTCGGTGAGCAAATGCAGACCCTATGAAGTCATATTGCATGGTACCCATTCCATGGGTCTCAACTCTCCAGGTTTAAGGGATTCTTCCTTCAGCTAAAACATGCATGTGGAACCCAGAGTATGATCCACCGTGTGATCGGGAAACGTGTTCAAATGTGTCTCGTTTTCGTCCCCTGGTACTCGAGTGCAACATTCCAGATGCTTTACTAACACTCTCTCCACTTGGAGAGTCAGTGCCTTTAACCTCCTGTTTGGCCCAGTTTGCAATTTCTGTGGAAAATGAACAGGAATAGGGAGAACGAAAGAGAGACTAGCTGGAGGTGTCTGGACGGGCAAATTTAACTCTCATTTCCCACCAGGAAGAGGAATTAACCAAAGGCTCAGCGTGCCGTGCCTGAACTAAACTAGGGCCTGAAGCAATCCTGCGGTGTTGCAGCCAGCTCACAAGAAAGTAAGTTGAAGAAAGGAGCTCAGGGGCACTGTAATTCACAAACCTGCACAGTTATAAATGACAGCTATCGTCCAAAAATATATTGAAGTAAGGCTGCCAAGAGGACTTGAAAGTGGGGCAGAATTGCAGGAAACCGATTTCAGGAGGTAGACTGGAATTGCATGTAAAGCATAGGAAAAGAGGCAGAACGTCCTCAATGATGCACTTGGCCAAAAAGGGCGTATGCGTTTTTTCCTGAATATATTCAGGAAAAAACGCATACGCACTTTTTGGCCAACCAAGCAAGCTTGCAAAGGATATCTGCACTACAATGAAGTCTCACTGCCCCCGGGTCAAAAGGGCCATCTGAAAAAAGTGTAAAATCCAGAAAGGCAGGACAGGCCATGGAGAACTGGGAGCCTTGTTATGCTGATGGGCGGGATGTAAATTGCCAACAGCCACTCTGGAGAAGTGTATGGTGTTTCCTGAAACATCTAAAAAACAAAGCAACAGAGCCTAGGGCACTTCCACTTATGGTCCTATAGCTTAGGGAAATTAAAATCAAAAAGACATGGTCACCCCAAAGTTTGGGACGGCTCTGTTTACAGAACCTCGTTTACAGTACAAGTTCAATATCACAGAAAGCAAAAAATGGATAAAGAAGTTGTGGTACTTACGTACAATGCAATATCACTCAGCAATGAAATCTATGTCATCAGGCCCGTAGCAGCATAATGAGTGGATGCAGGTATGATGAGTCTAAGTGAAATAAGTCACACAGAAAAAGAAACATCATAAGATATCACTACTACACGGAATGTAAACTTGGCTACACAGGAACTGAATTACAAAACAGAACAGGGTCTCAAATGTAGAAAACCAACTTATGCTTGCTTAAGGGGAAAGGTGAGTTGGGGTGCTGCATAAAACCAGAGATTGAAATTAGCACAGATACCGTTCCATAAGCCAAATATGTAATAGACAAGAGCTACTCCTTGCTCAACGAAGTGGACTCAACACCCCATATTAAACGCTTAAAAATACACCTGACTAGAAATAATCTTAAAAACTACGGATTTATATGTCTCCGAAAGAGAATCAAGCGTGTGTACAGCGGCATAAACGCAGCAGTGATAGGATTGGTGAGGTTCAGTGAGCAAATGCAGACCCTTTGAAGTCATATTGCATGGTACCCATTCCATGGGTCTCAACTCTCCAAGTTTAAGGGATTCTTCCTTCAGCTAAAACATGCATGTGGAACCCAGAGTATGATCCACCATGTGATCGGGAAACGTGTTCAAATGTGTCTCAGTTTTCGTCCCCTGGTACTCGGGTGCAACACTCCAGACGCTTTACTAACACTCTCCCCACTTGGAGAGTCAGTGCCTTTAACATCCTGTATGGCCCAGTTTACAATTTCTGCGGAAAATGTACAGGAATAGGGAGAACCAATGAGAAACTAGCTGGAGGTGTCTGGACGGGCAAATTTAACTCTCATTTCCCACCAGAAAGAGGAATTAACCAAAGGCTCAGCATGCCGTGCCGGAACCACACTAGGGCCTGAAGCAATCCTGCGGTGTTGCGGCCAGCTCACAAGAAAGCGAGTTGAAGAAAGGAGCTCAGGGGCACTGTAATTCACAAACCTGCAGAGTTATAAATGACAGCTATCGTCCAAAAATATATTGAAGTAAGGTTGCCAAGAGGACTTGAAAGCGGGGCAGAATTGCAGGAAACCGATTTCAGGAGGTAGACGGGAATTGCATGTAAAGCATAGGAAAAGAGGCAGAACGTCCACAATGATGCACTTGGCCAAAAAGGGCGTATGTGTTCTTTCCTGAATATATTCAGGAAAAAACGCATACGCCCTTTTTGGCCAACCAAGCAGGCTTGCAAAGGAAATCTACACTACAATGAAGTCTCACTGCCCCCCGGTCAAAAGAGCCATATGAAAAAAGTGTAATATCCAGAAAGGCAGGACAGGCAATGGAGAACTGGGAGCCTTGTTATGCTGATGGGCGGGATGTAAATTGCCAACAGCCACTCTGGAGAAGTGTATGGTGTTTCCTGAAACATCTAAAAAACAAAGCAACAGAGCCTAGGGCACTTCCACTTATGGTCCTATAGCTTAGGGAAATTAAAATAAAAAAGACACAGCCACCCCAAAGTTTGGGACGGCTCTGTTTACAAGAACCTCGTTTATGGTACAAGTTCAATATCACAGAAAGCGAAAAATGGATACAGAAGTTGTGGTACTTACGTACAATGCAATATCACTCAGCAATGAAATCTATGTCATCAGGCCCGTAGCAGCATAATGAGTGGATTCAGGTACGATGATTCTAAGTGAAATAAGTCACACAGAAAAAGAAACATCATAAGATATCACCAATACACGGGATGTAAACTTGGCTATAAAGGAACTGAATTACAAAACAGAACAGGGTCTCAAATGTAGAAAACCAACTTATGCTTGCTTAAGGGGAAAGGTGAGTTGGGGTGCTGCATGAAACCAGAGATTGAAATTAGCACAGATACCGTTCCATAAGCCAAATATGTAATAGACAAGAGCTACTCCTTGCTCAACGAAGTGGACTCAACACCCCATATTAAACGCTTAAGAATACACCTGACTAGAAATAATCTTAAAAACTACGGATTTATATGTCTCCGAAAGAGAATCAAGCCTGTGTACAGCGGCATAAACGCAGCAGTGATAGGATTGGTGAGGTTCGGTGAGCAAATGCAGACCCTTTGAAGTCATATTGCATGGTACCCATTCCATGGGTCTCAACTCTCCAGGTTTAAGGGATTCTTCCTTCAGCTAAAACATGCATGTGGAACACAGATTATGATCCACCGTGTGATCAGGAAACGTGTTCAAATGTGTCTCAGTTTTCGTCCCCTGGTACTCGGGTGCAACACTCCAGACGCTCTACTAACACTCTCCCCACTTCGAGAGTCAGTGCCTTTAACCTCCTGTATGGCCCAGTTTGCAATTTCTGCGGAAAATGTACAGGAATAGGGAGAACGAAAGAGAGACTAGCTGGAGGTGTCTGGACGGGCAAATTTAACTCTCATTTCCCACCAGGAAGAGGAATTAACCAAAGGCTCAGCGTGCCGTGCAGGAACTACACTAGGGCCTGAAGCAATCCTGCGGTGTTGCGGCCAGCTCACAAGAAAGCGAGTTGAAGAAAGGAGCTCAGGGGCACTGTAATTCACAAACCTGCAGAGTTATAAATGACAGCTATCGTCCAAAAATATATTGAAGTAAGGCTGCCAAGAGGACTTGAAAGCGGGGCAGAATTGCAGGAAACCGATTTCAGGAGGTAGACGGGAATTGCATGTAAAGCATAGGAAAAGAGGCAGAACGTCCACAATGATGCACTTGGCCAAAAAGGGCGTATGCGTTTTTTCCTGAATATATTCAGGAAAAAACGCATACGCCCTTTTTGGCCAACCAAGCAAGCTTGCAAAGGAAATCTGCACTACAATGAAATCTCACTGCCCCCCGGTCAAAAGGGACATATGAAAAAAGTGTAAAATCCAGAAAGGCAGGACAGGCCATGAAGAACTGGGAGCCTTGTTATGCTGATGGGCGGGATGTAAATTGCCAACAGCCACTCTGGAGAAGTGTATGGTGTTTCCTGAAACATCTAAAAAACTAAGCAACAGAGCCTAGGGCACTTCCACTTATGGTCCTATAGCTTAGGGCAATTAAAATCAAAGAGACACAGCCACCCCAAAGTTTGGGATGGCTCTGTTTACAAGAATCTTGTTTACAGTACAAGTTCAATATCACAAAAGCGAAAAATGGATAAAGAAGTTGTGGTACTTACGTACAATGCAATATCACTCAGCAATGAAATCTATGTCATCAGGCCCGTAGCAGCATAATGAGTGGATTCAGGTACGATGATTCTAAGTGAAATAAGTCACACAGAAAAAGAAACATCATAAGATATCACTACTACACGGAATGTAAACTTGGCTACACAGGATCTGAATTACAAAACAGAACAGGGTCTCAAATGTAGAAAACCAACTTATGCTTGCTTAAGGGGAAAGGTGAGTTGGGGTGCTGCATGAAACCAGAGATTAAAATTAGCACAGATACCGTTCCATAAGCCAAATATGTAATAGACAAGAGCTACTCCTTGCTCAACGAAGTGTACTCAACACCCCATATTAAACGCCTAACAATATACCTGACTAGAAATAATCTAAAAACCTACCGATTTATATGTCTCCGAAAGAGAATCAAGCGTGTGTACAGCGACATAAACGCAGCAGTGATAGGATTGGTGAGGTTCGGTGAGCAAATGCAGACCCTATGAAGTCATATTGCATGGTACCCATTCCATGGGTCTCAACTTTCCAGGTTTAAGGGATTCTTCCTTCAGCTAAAACATGCATGTGGAACACAGAGTATGATCCACCGTGTGATCAGGAAACGTGTTCAAATGTGTCTCAGGTTTCGTCCCCTGGTACTCGGGTGCAACACTCCAGACGCTTTACTAACACTCTCCCCACTTGGAGAGTCAGTGCCTTTAACCTCCTGTATGGCCCAGTTTGCAATTTCTGCAGAAAATGTACAGGAATAGGGAGAACCAATGAGAGACTAGCTGGAGGTGTCTGGACGGGCAAATTTAACTCTCATTTCCGACCAGAAAGAGGAATTAACCAAAGGCTCAGCATGCCGTGCCAGAACCACACTAGGGCCTGAAGCAATCCTGCGGTGTTGCGGCCAGCTCACAAGAAAGCGAGTTGAAGAAAGGAGCTCAGGGGCACTGTAATTCACAAACCTGCAGAGTTATAAATGACAGCTATCGTCCAAAAATATATTGAAGTAAGGCTGCCAAGAGGACTTGAAAGCGGGGCAGAATTGCAGGAAACCGATTTCAGGAGGTAGACGGGAATTGCATGTAAAGCATAGGAAAAGAGGCAGAACGTCCACAATGATGCACTTGGCCAAAAAGGGCGTATGTGTTCTTTCCTGAATATATTCAGGAAAAAACGCATACGCCCTTTTTGGCCAACCAAGCAGGCTTGCAAAGGAAATCTACACTACAATGAAGTCTCACTGCCCCCCGGTCAAAAGGGCCATCTGAAAAAAGTGTAATATCCAGAAAGGCAGGACAGGCCATGGAGAACTGGGAGCCTTGTTATGCTGATGGGCGGGATGTAAATTGCCAACAGCCACTCTGGAGAAGTGTATGGTGTTTCCTGAAACATCTAAAAAACAAAGCAACAGAGCCTAGGGCACTTCCACTTATGGTCCTATAGCTTAGGGAAATTAAAATCAAAAAGACACAGCCTCCCCAAACTTTGGGACGGCTCTGTTTACAAGAACCTCGTTTACGGTACAAGTTCAATATCACAGAAAGCGAAAAATGGATACAGAAGTTGTGGTACTTACGTACAATGCAATATCACTCAGCAATGAAATCTATGTCATCAGGCCCGTAGCAGCATAATGAGTGGATTCAGGTATGATGATTCTAAGTGAAATAAGTCACACAGAAAAAGAAACATCATAAGATATCACTACTACACGGAATGTAAACTTGGCTACACAGGAACTGAATTACAAAACAGAACAGGGTCTCAAATGTAGAAAACCAACTTATGCTTGCTTGAGGGGAAAGGTGAGTTGGGGTGCTGCATGAAAACAGAGATTGAAATTAGCACAGATACCGTTCCATAAGCCAAATATGTAATAGACAAGAGCTACTCCTTGCTCAACGAAGTGGACTCAACACCCCATATTAAACGCCTAAGAATATACCTGACTAGTAAGAATATTAAAACCTACGGATTTATATGTCTCCGAAAGAGAATCAAGCGTGTGTACAGCGGCATAAACGCAGCAGTGATAGGATTGGTGAGGTTCGGTGAGCAAATGCAGACCCTATGAAGTCATATTGCATGGTACCCATTCCATGGGTCTCAACTTTCCAGGTTTAAGGGATTCTTCCTTCAGCTAAAACATGCATGTGGAACACAGAGTATGATCCACCGTGTGATCAGGAAACGTGTTCAAATGTGTCTCAGGTTTCGTCCCCTGGTACTCGGGTGCAACACTCCAGACGCTTTACTAACACTCTCCCCACTTGGAGAGTCAGTGCCTTTAACCTCCTGTATGGCCCAGTTTGCAATTTCTGCAGAAAATGTACAGGAATAGGGAGAACCAATGAGAGACTAGCTGGAGGTGTCTGGACGGGCAAATTTAACTCTCATTTCCGACCAGAAAGAGGAATTAACCAAAGGCTCAGCATGCCGTGCCAGAACCACACTAGGGCCTGAAGCAATCCTGCGGTGTTGCGGCCAGCTCACAAGAAAGCGAGTTGAAGAAAGGAGCTCAGGGGCACTGTAATTCACAAACCTGCAGAGTTATAAATGACAGCTATCGTCCAAAAATATATTGAAGTAAGGCTGCCAAGAGGACTTGAAAGCGGGGCAGAATTGCAGGAAACCGATTTCAGGAGGTAGACGGGAATTGCATGTAAAGCATAGGAAAAGAGGCAGAACGTCCACAATGATGCACTTGGCCAAAAAGGGCGTATGCGTTCTTTCCTGAATATATTCAGGAAAAAACGCATACGCACTTTTTGGCCAACCAAGCAGGCTTGCAAAGGAAATCTACACTACAATGAAGTCTCACTGCCCCCCGGTCAAAAGGGCCATCTGAAAAAAGTGTAATATCCAGAAAGGCAGGACAGGCCATGGAGAACTGGGAGCCTTGTTATGCTGATGGGCGGGATGTAAATTGCCAACAGCCACTCTGGAGAAGTGTATGGTGTTTCCTGAAACATCTAAAAAACAAAGCAACAGAGCCTAGGGCACTTCCACTTATGGTCCTATAGCTTAGGGAAATTAAAATCAAAAAGACACAGCCTCCCCAAACTTTGGGACGGCTCTGTTTACAAGAACCTCGTTTACGGTACAAGTTCAATATCACAGAAAGCGAAAAATGGATACAGAAGTTGTGGTACTTACGTACAATGCAATATCACTCAGCAATGAAATCTATGTCATCAGGCCCATAGCAGCATAATGAGTGGATTCAGGTATGATGATTCTAAGTGAAATAAGTCACACAGAAAAAGAAACATCATAAGATATCACTACTACACGGAATGTAAACTTGGCTACACAGGAACTGAATTACAAAACAGAACAGGGTCTCAAATGTAGAAAACCAACTTATGCTTGCTTGAGGGGAAAGGTGAGTTGGGGTGCTGCATGAAAACAGAGATTGAAATTAGCACAGATACCGTTCCATAAGCCAAATATGTAATAGACAAGAGCTACTCCTTGCTCAACGAAGTGGACTCAACACCCCATATTAAACGCCTAAGAATATACCTGACTAGTAAGAATATTAAAACCTACGGATTTATATGTCTCCGAAAGAGAATCAAGCGTGTGTACAGCGGCATAAACGCAGCAGTGATAGGATTGGTGAGGTTCGGTGAGCAAATGCAGACCCTTTGAAGTCATATTGCATGGTACCCATTCCATGGGTCTCAACTCTCCAAGTTTAAGGGATTATTCCTTCAGCTAAAACATGCATGTGGAACACAGAGTATGATCCACCGTGTGATCAGGAAACGTGTTCAAATGTGTCTCAGTTTTCGTCCCCTGGTACTCGGGTGCAACACTCCAGACGCTTTACTAACACTCTCTCCACTTGGAGAGTCAGTGCCTTTAACCTCCTGTATGGCCCAGTTTGCAATTTCTGCGGAAAATGTACAGGAATAGGGAGAACCAATGATAAACTAGCTGGAGGTGTCTGGACGGGCAAATTTAACTCTCATTTCCCACCAGGAAGAGGAATTAACCAAAGGCTCAGCGTGCCGTGCCGGAACCACACTAGGGCCTGAAGCAATCCTGCGGTGTTGCGGCCAGCTCACAAAAAAGCGAGTTGAAGAAAGGAGCTCAGGGGCACTGTAATTCACAAACCTGCAGAGTTATAAATGACAGCTATCGTCCAAAAATATATTGAAGTAAGGCTGCCAAGAGGACTTGAAAGTGGTGCAGAATTGCACGAAACCGATTTCAGGAGGTAGACTGGAATTGCATGTAAAGCATAGGAAAAGAGGCAGAACGTCCACAATGATGCACTTGGCCAAAAAGGGCGTATGCGTTTTTTCCTGAATATATTCAGGAAAAAACGCATACGCCCTTCTTGGCCAACCAAGAAAGCTTGCAAAGGAAATCTGCACTACAATGAAGTCTCACTGCCGCCCAGTCAAAAGGGCCATCTGAAAAATGTGTAAAATCCAGAAAGGCAGGACAGGCCATGGAGAACTGGGAGCCTTTTTATGCTGATGGGCGGGATGTAAATTGCCAACAGCCACTCTGGAGAAGTGTATGGTGTTTCCTGAAACATCTAAAAAACAAAGCAACAGAGCCTAGGGCACTTCCACTTATGGTCCTATAGCTTAGGGAAATTAAAATCAAAAAGACACAGCCACCCCAAAGTTTGGGACGGCTCTGTTTACAAGAACCTCGTTTATGGTACAAGTTCAATATCACAGAAAGCGAAAAATGGATAAAGAAGTTGTGGTACTTACGTACAATGCAATATCACTCAGCAATGAAATCTATGTCATCAGGCCCGTAGCAGCATAATGAGTGGATTCAGGTACGATGATTCTAAGTGAAATAAGTCACACAGAAAAAGAAACATCATAAGATATCACCAATACACGGAATGTAAACTTGGCTACAAAGGAACTGAATTACAAAACAGAACAGGGTGTCAAATGTAGAAAACCAACTTATGCTTGCTTAAGGGGAAAGGTGAGTTGGGGTGCTGCATGAAACCAGAGATTGAAATTAGCACAGATACCGTTCCATAAGCCAAATATGCAATAGACAAGAGCTACTCCTTGCTGAACGAAGTGGACTCAACACCCCATATTAAACGCCTAAGAATATACCTGACTAGAAATAATCTTAAAACCTACGGATTTATATGTCTCCGAAAGAGAATCAAGCGTGTGTACAGCGGCATAAACGCAGCAGTGATAGGATTGGTGAGGTTCGGTGAGCAAATGCAGACCCTTTGAAGTCATATTGCATGGTCCCATTCCATGGGTCTCAACTCTCCAGGTTTAAGGGATTCTTCCTTCAGCTAAAACATGCATGTGGAACCCAGAGTATGATCCACCGTGTGATCGGGAAACGTGTTCAAATGTGTCTCGTTTTCGTCCCCTGGTACTCGAGTGCAACATTCCAGATGCTTTACTAACACTCTCCCCACTTGGAGAGTCAGTGCCTTTAACCTCCTGTTTGGCCCAGTTTGCAATTTCTGTGGAAAATGAACAGGAATAGGGAGAACGAAAGAGAGATTAGCTGGAGGTGTCTGGACGGGCAAATTTAACTCTCATTTCCCACCAGGAAGAGGAATTAACCAAAGGCTCAGCGTGCCGTGCCTGAACTAAACTAGGGCCTGAAGCAATCCTGCGGTGTTGCAGCCAGCTCACAAGAAAGTAAGTTGAAGAAAGGAGCTCAGGGGCACTGTAATTCACAAACCTGCACAGTTATAAATGACAGCTATCGTCCAAAAATATATTGAAGTAAGGCTGCCAAGAGGACTTGAAAGTGGGGCAGAATTGCAGGAAACCGATTTCAGGAGGTAGACTGGAATTGCATGTAAAGCATAGGAAAAGAGGCAGAACGTCCTCAATGATGCACTTGGCCAAAAAGGGCGTATGCGTTTTTTCCTGAATATATTCAGGAAAAAACGCATACGCCCTTTTTGGCCAACCAAGCAAGCTTGCAAAGGATATCTGCACTACAATGAAGTCTCACTGCCCCCGGGTCAAAAGGGCCATCTGAAAAAAGTGTAAAATCCAGAAAGGCAGGACAGGCCATGGAGAACTGGGAGCCTTGTTATGCTGATGGGCGGGATGTAAATTGCCAACAGCCACTCTGGAGAAGTGTATGGTGTTTCCTGAAACATCTAAAAAACAAAGCAACAGAGCCTAGGGCACTTCCACTTATGGTCCTATAGCTTAGGGAAATTAAAATAAAAAAGACACAGCCACCCCAAAGTTTGGGACGGCTCTGTTTACAGAACCCCGTTTACAGTACAAGTTCAATATCACAGAAAGCAAAAAATGGATAAAGAAGTTGTGGTACTTACGTACAATGCAATATCACTCAGCAATGAAATCTATGTCATCAGGCCCGTAGCAGCATAATGAGTGGATGCAGGTATGATGAGTCTAAGTGAAATAAGTCACACAGAAAAAGAAACATCATAAGATATCACTACTACACGGAATGTAAACTTGGCTACACAGGAACTGAATTACAAAACAGAACAGGGTCTCAAATGTAGAAAACCAACTTATGCTTGCTTAAGGGGAAAGGTGAGTTGGGGTGCTGCATAAAACCAGAGATTGAAATTAGCACAGATACCGTTCCATAAGCCAAATATGTAATAGACAAGAGCTACTCCTTGCTCAACGAAGTGGACTCAACACCCCATATTAAACGCTTAAAAATACACCTGACTAGAAATAATCTTAAAAACTACGGATTTATATGTCTCCGAAAGAGAATCAAGCGTGTGTACAGCGGCATAAACGCAGCAGTGATAGGATTGGTGAGGTTCAGTGAGCAAATGCAGACCCTTTGAAGTCATATTGCATGGTACCCATTCCATGGGTCTCAACTCTCCAAGTTTAAGGGATTCTTCCTTCAGCTAAAACATGCATGTGGAACCCAGAGTATGATCCACCGTGTGATCGGGAAACGTGTTCAAATGTGTCTCAGTTTTCGTCCCCTGGTACTCGGGTGCAACACTCCAGACGCTTTACTAACACTCTCCCCACTTGGAGAGTCAGTGCCTTTAACATCCTGTATGGCCCAGTTTGCAATTTCTGCGGAAAATGTACAGGAATAGGGAGAACCAATGAGAAACTAGCTGGAGGTGTCTGGACGGGCAAATTTAACTCTCATTTCCCACCAGAAAGAGGAATTAACCAAAGGCTCAGCGTGCCGTGCCGGAACCACACTAGGGCCTGAAGCAATCCTGCGGTGTTGCGGCCAGCTCACAAGAAAGCGAGTTGAAGAAAGGAGCTCAGGGGCACTGTAATTCACAAACCTGCAGAGTTATAAATGACAGCTATCGTCCAAAAATATATTGAAGTAAGGTTGCCAAGAGGACTTGAAAGCGGGGCAGAATTGCAGGAAACCGATTTCAGGAGGTAGACGGGAATTGCATGTAAAGCATAGGAAAAGAGGCAGAACGTCCACAATGATGCACTTGGCCAAAAAGGGCGTATGTGTTCTTTCCTGAATATATTCAGGAAAAAACGCATACGCCCTTTTTGGCCAACCAAGCAGGCTTGCAAAGGAAATCTACACTACAATGAAGTCTCACTGCCCCCCGGTCAAAAGAGCCATATGAAAAAAGTGTAATTTCCAGAAAGGCAGGACAGGCCATGGAGAACTGGGAGCCTTGTTATGCTGATGGGCGGGATGTAAATTGCCAACAGCCACTCTGGAGAAGTGTATGGTGTTTCCTGAAACATCTAAAAAACAAAGCAACAGAGCCTAGGGCACTTCCACTTATGGTCCTATAGCTTAGGGAAATTAAAATAAAAAAGACACAGCCACCCCAAAGTTTGGGACGGCTCTGTTTACAAGAACCTCGTTTATGGTACAAGTTCAATATCACAGAAAGCGAAAAATGGATACAGAAGTTGTGGTACTTACCTACAATGCAATATCACTCAGCAATGAAATCTATGTCATCAGGCCCGTAGCAGCATAATGAGTGGATTCAGGTACGATGATTCTAAGTGAAATAAGTCACACAGAAAAAGAAACATCATAAGATATCACCAATACACGGGATGTAAACTTGGCTATAAAGGAACTGAATTACAAAACAGAACAGGGTCTCAAATGTAGAAAACCAACTTATGCTTGCTTAAGGGGAAAGGTGAGTTGGGGTGCTGCATGAAACCAGAGATTGAAATTAGCACAGATACCGTTCCATAAGCCAAATATGTAATAGACAAGAGCTACTCCTTGCTCAACGAAGTGGACTCAACACCGCATATTAAACGCTTAAGAATACACCTGACTAGAAATAATCTTAAAAACTACGGATTTATATGTCTCCGAAAGAGAATCAAGCGTGTGTACAGCGGCATAAACGCAGCAGTGATAGGATTGGTGAGGTTCGGTGAGCAAATGCAGACCCTTTGAAGTCATATTGCATGGTACCCATTCCATGGGTCTCAACTCTCCAGGTTTAAGGGATTCTTCCTTCAGCTAAAACATGCATGTGGAACACAGATTATGATCCACCGTGTGATCAGGAAACGTGTTCAAATGTGTCTCAGTTTTCGTCCCCTGGTACTCGGGTGCAACACTCCAGACGCTCTACTAACACTCTCCCCACTTCGAGAGTCAGTGCCTTTAACCTCCTGTATGGCCCAGTTTGCAATTTCTGCGGAAAATGTACAGGAATAGGGAGAACCAATGAGAAACTAGCTGGAGGTGTCTGGACGGGCAAATTTAACTCTCATTTCCCACCAGAAAGAGGAATTAACCAAAGGCTCAGCATGCCGTGCCGGAACCACACTAGGGCCTGAAGCAATCCTGCGGTGTTGCGGCCAGCTCACAAGAAAGCGAGTTGAAGAAAGGAGCTCAGGGGCACTGTAATTCTCAAACCTGCAGAGTTATAAATGACAGCTATCGTCCAAAAATATATTGAAGTAAGGCTGCCAAGAGGACTTGAAAGTGGGGCAGAATTGCAGGAAACCGATTTCAGGAGGTAGACAGGAATTGCATGTAAAGCATAGGAAAAGAGGCAGAACGTCCACAATGATGCACTTGGCCAAAAAGGGCGTATGCGTTTTTTCCTGAATATATTCAGGAAAAAACGCATACGCCCTTTTTGGCCAACCAAGAAAGCTTGCAAAGGAAATCTGCACTACAATGAAGTCTCACTGCCCCCCGGTCAAAAGGGCCATCTGAAAAAAGTGTAAAATCCAGAAAGGCAGGACAGGCCATGGAGAACTGGGAGCCTTGTTATGCTGGTGGGCGGGATGTAAATTGCCAACAGCCACTCTGGAGAAGTGTATGGTGTTTCCTGAAACATCTAAAAAACAAAGCAACAGAGCCTAGGGCACTTCCACTTATGGTCCTATAGCTTAGGGAAATTAAAATCAAAAAGACACAGCCACCCCAAAGTTTGGGACGGCTCTGTTTACAAGAACCTCGTTTACGATACAAGTTCAATATCACAGAAAGCAAAAAATGGATAAAGAAGTTGTGGTACTTACGTACAATGTAATATCACTCAGCAATGAAATCTATGTCATCAGGCCCGTAGCAGCATAATGAGTGGATTCAAGTACGATGATTCTAAGTGAAATAAGTCACACAGAAAAAGAAACATCATAAGTTATCACCAATACACGGAATGTAAACTTGCCTACACAGGAACTGAATTAGAAAACAGAAAAGGTTCTCAAATGTAGAAAACCAACTTATGCTTGCTTAAGGGGAAAGGTGAGTTGGGGTGCTGCATGAAACCAGAGATTGAAATTAGCACAGATACCGTTCCATAAGCCAAATATGCAATAGACAAGAGCTACTCCTTGCTCAACGAAGTGGACTCAACACCCCATATTAAACGCCTAAGAATATACCTGACTAGAAATAATCTTAAAACCTACGGATTTATATGTCTCCGAAAGAGAATCAAGCGTGTGTACAGCGGCATAAACGCAGCAGTGATAGGATTGGTGAGGTTCGGTGAGCAAATGCAGACCCTTTGAAGTCATATTGCATGGTACCCATTCCATGGGTCTCAACTCTCCAGGTTTAAGGGATTCTTCCTTCAGCTAAAACATGCATGTGGAACCCAGAGTATGATCCAACGTGTGATCGGGAAACGTGTTCAAATGTGTCTCGTTTTCGTCCCTGGTACTCGGGTGCAACATTCCAGATGCTTTACTAACACTCTCCCCACTTGGAGAGTCAGTGCCTTTAACCTCCTATTTCGCCCAGTTTGTAATTTCTGTGGAAAATGAACAGGAATAGGGAGAACGAAAGAGAGACTAGCTGGAGGTGTCTGGACGGGCAAATTTAACTCTCATTTCCCACCAGGAAGAGGAATTAACCAAAGGCTCAGCGTGCCGTGCCGGAACTACACTAGGGCCTGAAGCAATCCTGCGGTGTTGCGGACAGCTCACAAGAAAGCGAGTTGAAGAAACGAGCTCAGGGGCACTGTAATTCACAAACCTGCAGAGTTATAAATGACAGCTATCGTCCAAAAATATATTGAAGTAAGGCTGCCAAGAGGACTTGAAAGCGGGGCAGAATTGCAGGAAATCGATTTCAGGAGGTACACTGGAATTGCAAGTAAAGCATAGGAAAAGAGGCAGAACGTCCACAATGATGCACTTGGCCAAAAAGGGCGTATGCGTTTTTTCCTGAATATATTCAGGAAAAAACGCATACGCCCTTTTTGGCCAACCAAGCAAGCTTGCAAAGGATATCTGCACTACAATGAAGTCTCACTGCCCCCCGGTCAAAAGGGCCATCTGAAAAAAGTGTAAAATCCAGAAAGGCAGGACAGGCCATGGAGAACTGGGAGCCTTGTTATGCTGATGGGCGGGATGTAAATTGCCAACAGCCACTCTGGAGAAGTGTATGGTGTTTCCTGAAACATCTAAAAAACAAAGCAACAGAGCCTAGGGCACTTCCACTTATGGTCCTATAGCTTAGGGAAATTAAAATCAAAAAGACACAGTCACCCCAAAGTTTGGGACGGCTCTGTTTACAAGAACCTTGTTTACGGTACAAGTTCAATATCACAGAAAGCGAAAAATGGATAAAGAAGTTGTGGTACTTACGTACAATGCAATATCACTCAGCAATGAAATCTATGTCATCAGGCCCGTAGCAGCATAATGAGTGGATTCAGGTATGATGATTCTAAGTGAAATAAGTCACACAGGAAAAGAAACACCATAAGATATCACTACTACACGGAAGGTAAACTTGGCTACACAAGAACTGAATTACAAAACAGAACAGGGTCTCAAATGTAGAAAACCAACTTATGCTTGCTTAAGGGGAAAGGTGAGTTGGGGTGCTGCATGAAACCAGAGATTTAAATTAGCACAGATACCGTTCCATAAGCCAAATATGCAATAGACAAGAGCTACTCCTTGCTCAACGAAGTGGACTCAACACCCCATATTAAACGCCTAAGAATATACCTGACTAGAAATAATCTTAAAACCTACAGATTTATATGTCTCCGAAAGAGAATCAAGCGTGTGTACAGCGGCATAAACGCAGCAGTGATAGGATTTGTGAGGTTCGGTGAGCAAATGCAGACCCTTTGAAGTCATATTGCATGGTACCCATTCCATGGGTCTCAACTCTCCAGGTTTAAGGGATTCTTCCTTCAGCTAAAACATGCATGTGGAACCCAGAGTATGATCCACCGTGTGATCGGGAAACGTGTTCAAATGTGTCTCGTTTTCGTCCCTGGTACTCGGGTGCAACATTCCAGATGCTTTACTAACACTCTCCCCACTTGGAGAGTCAGTGCCTTTAACCTCCTATTTGGCCCAGTTTGTAATTTCTGTGGAAAATGAACAGGAATAGGGAGAACAAAAGAGAGACTATCTGGAGGTGTCTGCACGGGCAAATTTAACTCTCATTTCCCACCAGGAAGAGGAATTAACCAAAGGCTCAGCGTGCCGTGCCGGAACTACACTAGGGCCTGAAGCAATCCTGCGGTGTTGCGGCCAGCTCACAAGAAAACGAGTTGAAGAAACGAGCTCAGGGGCACTGTAATTCACAAACCTGCAGAGTTATAAATGACAGCTATCGTCCAAAAATATATTGAAGTAAGGCTGCCAAGAGGACTTGAAAGCGGGGCAGAATTGCAGGAAATCGATTTCAGGAGGTACACTGAAATTGCATGTAAAGCATAGGAAAAGAGGCAGAACGTCCACAATGATGCACTTGGCCAAAAAGGGCGTATGCGTTCTTTCCTGAATATATTCAGGAAAAAACGCATACGCCCTTTTTGGCCAACCAAGCAAGCTTGCAAAGGAAATCTGCACTACAATGAAGTCTCACTGCCCCCCGGTCAAAAGGGCCATCTGAAAAAAGTGTAAAATCCAGAAAGGCAGGACAGGCCATGGAGAACTGGGAGCCTTGTTATGCTGGTGGGCGGGATGTAAATTGCCAACAGCCACTCTGGAGAAGTGTATGGTGTTTCCTGAAACATCTAAAAAACAAAGCAACAGAGCCTAGGGCACTTCCACTTATGGTCCTATAGCTTAGGGAAATTAAAATCAAAAAGACACAGCCACCCCAAAGGTTGGGACGGCTCTGTTTACAAGAAATTCGTTTACGGTACAAGTTCAATATAACAGAAAGCAAAAAATGGATAAAGAAGTTGTGGTACTTACGTACAATGCAATATCACTCAGCAATGAAATCTATGTCATCAGGCCCGTAGCAGCATAATGAGTGGATTCAGGTACGATGATTCTAAGTGAAATAAGTCACACAGAAAAAGAAACATCATAAGATATCACTACTACACGGAATGTAAACTTGGCTACACAGGAACTGAATTACAAAACAGAACAGGGTGTCAAATGTAGAAAACCAACTTATGCTTGCTTAAGGGGAAAGGTGAGTTGGGGTGCTGCATGAAACCAGAGATTGAAATTAGCACAGATACCGTTCCATAAGCCAAATATGCAATAGACAAGAGCTACTCCTTGCTGAACGAAGTGGACTCAACACCCCATATTAAACGCCTAAGAATATACCTGACTAGAAATAATCTTAAAACCTACGGATTTATATGTCTCCGAAAGAGAATCAAGCGTGTGTACAGCGGCATAAACGCAGCAGTGATAGGATTGGTGAGGTTCGGTGAGCAAATGCAGACCCTTTGAAGTCATATTGCATGGTACCCATTCCATGGGTCTCAACTCTCCAGGTTTAAGGGATTCTTCCTTCAGCTAAAACATGCATGTGGAACCCAGAGTATGATCCACCGTGTGATCGGGAAACGTGTTCAAATGTGTCTCGTTTTCGTCCCTGGTACTCGGGTGCAACATTCCAGATGCTTTACTAACACTCTCCCCACTTGGAGAGTCAGTGCCTTTAACCTCCTGTTTGGCCCAGTTTGTAATTTCTGTGAAAAATGAACAGGAATAGGGAGAACGAAAGAGAGACTATCTGGAGGTGTCTGGACGGGCAAATTTAACTCTCATTTCCCACCAGGAAGAGGAATTAACCAAAGGCTCAGCGTGCCGTGCCGGAACTACACTAGGGCCTGAAGCAATCGTGCGGTGTTGCGGCCAGCTCACAACAAAGCGAGTTGAAGAAACGAGCTCAGGGGCACTGTAATTCACAAACCTGCAGAGTTATAAATGACAGCTATCGTCCAAAAATATATTGAAGTAAGGCTGCCAAGAGGACTTGAAAGCGGGGCAGAATTGCAGGAAATCGATTTCAGGGGGTACACTGGAATTGCATGTAAAGCATAGGAAAAGAGGCAGAACGTCCACAATGATGCACTTGGCCAAAAATGGCGTATGCGTTCTTTCCTGAATATATTCAGGAAAAAACGCATACGCCCTTTTTGGCCAACCAAGCAAGCTTGCAAAGGAAATCTGCACTACAATGAAGTCTCACTGCCCCCCGGTCAAAAGGGCCATTTGAAAAAAGTGTAAAATCCAGAAAGGCAGGACAGGCCATGGAGAACTGGGAGCCTTGTTATGCTGATGGGCGGGATGTAAATTACCAACAGCCACTCTGGAGAAGTGTATGGTGTTTCCTGAAACATCTAAAAAACTAAGCAACAGAGCCTAGGGCACTTCCACTTATGGTCCTATAGCTTAGGGAAATTAAAATCAAAAAGACACAGCCACCCCAAAGTTTGGGACGGCTCTGTTTACAAGAACCTCGTTTACGGTACAAGTTCAATATCACAGAAAGCGAAAAATGGATAAAGAAGTTGTGGTACTTACGTTCAATGCAATATCACTCAGCAATGAAATCTATGTCATCAGGCCCGAAGTAGCATAATGATTGGATTCAGGTATGATGATTCTAAGTGAAATAAGTCACACAGAAAAAGAAACACCATAAGATATCACTACTACACGGAAGGTAAACTTGGCTACACAAGAACTGAATTACAAAACAGAACAGGGTCTCAAATGTAGAAAACCAACTTATGCTTGCTTAAGGGAAAGGTGAGTTGGGGTGCTGCATGAAACCAGAGATTGAAATTAGCACAGATACCGTTCCATAAGCCAAATATGCAATAGACAAGAGCTACTCCTTGCTGAACGAAGTGGACTCAACACCCCATATTAAACGCCTAAGAATATACCTGACTAGAAATAATCTTAAAACCTACGGATTTATATGTCTCCGAAAGAGAATCAAGTGTGTGTACAGCAGCATAAACGCAGCAGTGATAGGATTGGTGAGGTTCGGTGAGCAAATGCAGACCCTTTGAAGTCATATTGCATGGTCCCATTCCATGGGTCTCAACTCTCCAGGTTTAAGGGATTCTTCCTTCAGCTAAAACATGCATGTGGAACCCAGAGTATGATCCACCGTGTGATCGGGAAACGTGTTCAAATGTGTCTCGTTTTCGTCCCCTGGTACTCGAGTGCAACATTCCAGATGCTTTACTAACACTCTCCCCACTTGGAGAGTCAGTGCCTTTAACCTCCTGTTTGGCCCAGTTTGCAATTTCTGTGGAAAATGAACAGGAATAGGGAGAACGAAAGAGAGACTAGCTGGAGGTGTCTGGACGGGCAAATTTAACTCTCATTTCCCACCAGGAAGAGGAATTAACCAAAGGCTCAGCGTGCCGTGCCGGAACTAAACTAGGGCCTGAAGCAATCCTGCGGTGTTGCGGCCAGCTCACAAGAAAGTGAGTTGAAGAAAGGAGCTCAGGGGCACTGTAATTCACAAACCTGCACAGTTATAAATGACAGCTATCGTCCAAAAATATATTGAAGTAAGGCTGCCAAGAGGACTTGAAAGTGGGGCAGAATTGCAGGAAACCGATTTCAGGAGGTAGACTGGAATTGCATGTAAAGCATAGGAAAAGAGGCAGAACGTCCACAATGATGCACTTGGCCAAAAAGGGCGTATGCGTTTTTTCCTGAATATATTCAGGAAAAAACGCATACGCACTCTTTGGCCAACCAAGCAAGCTTGCAAAGGATATCTGCACTACAATGAAGTCTCACTGCCCCCGGGTCAAAAGGGCCATCTGAAAAAAGTGTAAAATCCAGAAAGGCAGGACAGGCCATGGAGAACTGGGAGCCTTGTTATGCTGATGGGCGGGATGTAAATTGCCAACAGCCACTCTGGAGAAGTGTATGGTGTTTCCTGAAACATCTAAAAAACAAAGCAACAGAGCCTAGGGCACTTCCACTTATGGTCCTATAGCTTAGGGAAATTAAAATCAAAAAGACACGGTCACCCCAAAGTTTGGGACGGCTCTGTTTACAGAACCTCGTTTACAGTACAAGTTCAATATCACAGAAAGCAAAAAATGGATAAAGAAGTTGTGGTACTTACGTACAATGCAATATCACTCAGCAATGAACTCTATGTCATCAGGCCCGTAGCAGCATAATGAGTGGATGCAGGTATGATGAGTCTAAGTGAAATAAGTCACACAGAAAAAGAAACATCATAAGATATCACTACTACACGGAATGTAAACTTGGCTACACAGGAACTGAATTACAAAACAGAACAGGGTCTCAAATGTAGAAAACCAACTTATGCTTGCTTAAGGGGAAAGGTGAGTTGGGGTGCTGCATAAAACCAGAGATTGAAATTAGCACAGATACCGTTCCATAAGCCAAATATGTAATAGACAAGAGCTACTCCTTGCTGAACGAAGTGGACTCAACACCCCATATTAAACGCTTAAAAATACACCTGACTAGAAATAATCTTAAAAACTACGGATTTATATGTCTCCGAAAGAGAATCAAGCGTGTGTACAGCGGCATAAACGCAGCAGTGATAGGATTGGTGAGGTTCAGTGAGCAAATGCAGACCCTTTGAAGTCATATTGCATGGTACCCATTCCATGGGGCTCAACTCTCCAAGTTTAAGGGATTCTTCCTTCAGCTAAAACATGCATGTGGAACCCAGAGTATGATCCACGGTGTGATCGGGAAACGTGTTCAAATGTGTCTCAGTTTTCGTCCCCTGGTACTCGGGTGCAACACTCCAGACGCTTTACTAACACTCTCTCCACTTGGAGAGTCAGTGCCTTTAACCTCCTGTATGGCCCAGTTTGCAATTTCTGCGGAAAATGTACAGGAATAGGGAGAACCAATGATAAACTAGCTGGAGGTGTCTGGACGGGCAAATTTAACTCTCATTTCCCACCAGGAAGAGGAATTAACCAAAGGCTCAGCGTGCCGTGCCGGAACCACACTAGGGCCTGAAGCAATCCTGCGGTGTTGCGGCCAGCTCACAAAAAAGCGAGTTGAAGAAAGGAGCTCAGGGGCACTGTAATTCACAAACCTGCAGAGTTATAAATGACAGCTATCGTCCAAAAATATATTGAAGTAAGGCTGCCAAGAGGACTTGAAAGTGGTGCAGAATTGCACGAAACCGATTTCAGGAGGTAGACTGGAATTGCATGTAAAGCATAGGAAAAGAGGCAGAACGTCCACAATGATGCACTTGGCCAAAAAGGGCGTATGCGTTTTTTCCTGAATATATTCAGGAAAAAACGCATACGCCCTTTTTGGCCAACCAAGAAAGCTTGCAAAGGAAATCTGCACTACAATGAAGTCTCACTGCCGCCCAGTCAAAAGGGCCATCTGAAAAATGTGTAAAATCCAGAAAGGCAGGACAGGCCATGGAGAACTGGGAGCCTTTTTATGCTGATGGGCGGGATGTAAATTGCCAACAGCCACTCTGGAGAAGTGTATGGTGTTTCCTGAAACATCTAAAAAACAAAGCAACAGAGCCTAGGGCACTTCCACTTATGGTCCTATAGCTTAGGGAAATTAAAATCAAAAAGACACAGCCACCCCAAAGTTTGGGACGGCTCTGTTTACAAGAACCTCGTTTATGGTACAAGTTCAATATCACAGAAAGCGAAAAATGGATAAAGAAGTTGTGGTACTTACGTACAATGCAATATCACTCAGCAATGAAATCTATGTCATCAGGCCCGTAGCAGCATAATGAGTGGATTCAGGTACGATGATTCTAAGTGAAATAAGTCACACAGAAAAAGAAACATCATAAGATATCACCAATACACGGAATGTAAACTTGGCTACAAAGGAACTGAATTACAAAACAGAACAGGGTGTCAAATGTAGAAAACCAACTTATGCTTGCTTAAGGGGAAAGGTGAGTTGGGGTGCTGCATGAAACCAGAGATTGAAATTAGCACAGATACCGTTCCATAAGCCAAATATGCAATAGACAAGAGCTACTCCTTGCTGAACGAAGTGGACTCAACACCCCATATTAAACGCCTAAGAATATACCTGACTAGAAATAATCTTAAAACCTACGGATTTATATGTCTCCGAAAGAGAATCAAGCGTGTGTACAGCGGCATAAACGCAGCAGTGATAGGATTGGTGAGGTTCGGTGAGCAAATGCAGACCCTTTGAAGTCATATTGCATGGTCCCATTCCATGGGTCTCAACTCTCCAGGTTTAAGGGATTCTTCCTTCAGCTAAAACATGCATGTGGAACCCAGAGTATGATCCACCGTGTGATCGGGAAACGTGTTCAAATGTGTCTCGTTTTCGTCCCCTGGTACTCGAGTGCAACATTCCAGATGCTTTACTAACACTCTCCCCACTTGGAGAGTCAGTGCCTTTAACCTCCTGTTTGGCCCAGTTTGCAATTTCTGTGGAAAATGAACAGGAATAGGGAGAACGAAAGAGAGATTAGCTGGAGGTGTCTGGACGGGCAAATTTAACTCTCATTTCCCACCAGGAAGAGGAATTAACCAAAGGCTCAGCGTGCCGTGCCTGAACTAAACTAGGGCCTGAAGCAATCCTGCGGTGTTGCAGCCAGCTCACAAGAAAGTAAGTTGAAGAAAGGAGCTCAGGGGCACTGTAATTCACAAACCTGCACAGTTATAAATGACAGCTATCGTCCAAAAATATATTGAAGTAAGGCTGCCAAGAGGACTTGAAAGTGGGGCAGAATTGCAGGAAACCGATTTCAGGAGGTAGACTGGAATTGCATGTAAAGCATAGGAAAAGAGGCAGAACGTCCTCAATGATGCACTTGGCCAAAAAGGGCGTATGCGTTTTTTCCTGAATATATTTAGGAAAAAACGCATACGCACTTTTTGGCCAACCAAGCAAGCTTGCAAAGGATATCTGCACTACAATGAAGTCTCACTGCCCCCGGGTCAAAAGGGCCATCTGAAAAAAGTGTAAAATCCAGAAAGGCAGGACAGGCCATGGAGAACTGGGAGCCTTGTTATGCTGATGGGCGGGATGTAAATTGCCAACAGCCACTCTGGAGAAGTGTATGGTGTTTCCTGAAACATCTAAAAAACAAAGCAACAGAGCCTAGGGCACTTCCACTTATGGTCCTATAGCTTAGGGAAATTAAAATAAAAAAGACACAGCCACCCCAAAGTTTGGGACGGCTCTGTTTACAGAACCCCGTTTACAGTACAAGTTCAATATCACAGAAAGCAAAAAATGGATAAAGAAGTTGTGGTACTTACGTACAATGCAATATCACTCAGCAATGAAATCTATGTCATCAGGCCCGTAGCAGCATAATGAGTGGATGCAGGTATGATGAGTCTAAGTGAAATAAGTCACACAGAAAAAGAAACATCATAAGATATCACTACTACACGGAATGTAAACTTGGCTACACAGGAACTGAATTACAAAACAGAACAGGGTCTCAAATGTAGAAAACCAACTTATGCTTGCTTAAGGGGAAAGGTGAGTTGGGGTGCTGCATAAAACCAGAGATTGAAATTAGCACAGATACCGTTCCATAAGCCAAATATGTAATAGACAAGAGCTACTCCTTGCTCAACGAAGTGGACTCAACACCCCATATTAAACGCTTAAAAATACACCTGACTAGAAATAATCTTAAAAACTACGGATTTATATGTCTCCGAAAGAGAATCAAGCGTGTGTACAGCGGCATAAACGCAGCAGTGATAGGATTGGTGAGGTTCAGTGAGCAAATGCAGACCCTTTGAAGTCATATTGCATGGTACCCATTCCATGGGTCTCAACTCTCCAAGTTTAAGGGATTCTTCCTTCAGCTAAAACATGCATGTGGAACCCAGAGTATGATCCACCGTGTGATCGGGAAACGTGTTCAAATGTGTCTCAGTTTTCGTCCCCTGGTACTCGGGTGCAACACTCCAGACGCTTTACTAACACTCTCCCCACTTGGAGAGTCAGTGCCTTTAACATCCTGTATGGCCCAGTTTGCAATTTCTGCGGAAAATGTACAGGAATAGGGAGAACCAATGAGAAACTAGCTGGAGGTGTCTGGACGGGCAAATTTAACTCTCATTTCCCACCAGAAAGAGGAATTAACCAAAGGCTCAGCATGCCGTGCCGGAACCACACTAGGGCCTGAAGCAATCCTGCGGTGTTGCGGCCAGCTCACAAGAAAGCGAGTTGAAGAAAGGAGCTCAGGGGCACTGTAATTCACAAACCTGCAGAGTTATAAATGACAGCTATCGTCCAAAAATATATTGAAGTAAGGTTGCCAAGAGGACTTGAAAGCGGGGCAGAATTGCAGGAAACCGATTTCAGGAGGTAGACGGGAATTGCATGTAAAGCATAGGAAAAGAGGCAGAACGTCCACAATGATGCACTTGGCCAAAAAGGGCGTATGTGTTCTTTCCTGAATATATTCAGGAAAAAACGCATACGCCCTTTTTGGCCAACCAAGCAGGCTTGCAAAGGAAATCTACACTACAATGAAGTCTCACTGCCCCCCGGTCAAAAGAGCCATATGAAAAAAGTGTAATTTCCAGAAAGGCAGGACAGGCCATGGAGAACTGGGAGCCTTGTTATGCTGATGGGCGGGATGTAAATTGCCAACAGCCACTCTGGAGAAGTGTATGGTGTTTCCTGAAACATCTAAAAAACAAAGCAACAGAGCCTAGGGCACTTCCACTTATGGTCCTATAGCTTAGGGAAATTAAAATAAAAAAGACACAGCCACCCCAAAGTTTGGGACGGCTCTGTTTACAAGAACCTCGTTTATGGTACAAGTTCAATATCACAGAAAGCGAAAAATGGATACAGAAGTTGTGGTACTTACGTACAATGCAATATCACTCAGCAATGAAATCTATGTCATCAGGCCCGTAGCAGCATAATGAGTGGATTCAGGTACGATGATTCTAAGTGAAATAAGTCACACAGAAAAAGAAACATCATAAGATATCACCAATACACGGGATGTAAACTTGGCTATAAAGGAACTGAATTACAAAACAGAACAGGGTCTCAAATGTAGAAAACCAACTTATGCTTGCTTAAGGGGAAAGGTGAGTTGGGGTGCTGCATGAAACCAGAGATTGAAATTAGCACAGATACCGTTCCATAAGCCAAATATGTAATAGACAAGAGCTACTCCTTGCTCAACGAAGTGGACTCAACACCCCATATTAAACGCTTAAGAATACACCTGACTAGAAATAATCTTAAAAACTACGGATTTATATGTCTCCGAAAGAGAATCAAGCGTGTGTACAGCGGCATAAACGCAGCAGTGATAGGATTGGTGAGGTTCGGTGAGCAAATGCAGACCCTTTGAAGTCATATTGCATGGTACCCATTCCATGGGTCTCAACTCTCCAGGTTTAAGGGATTCTTCCTTCAGCTAAAACATGCATGTGGAACACAGATTATGATCCACCGTGTGATCAGGAAACGTGTTCAAATGTGTCTCAGTTTTCGTCCCCTGGTACTCGGGTGCAACACTCCAGACGCTCTACTAACACTCTCCCCACTTCGAGAGTCAGTGCCTTTAACCTCCTGTATGGCCCAGTTTGCAATTTCTGCCGAAAATGTACAGGAATAGGGAGAACCAATGAGAAACTAGCTGGAGGTGTCTGGACGGGCAAATTTAACTCTCATTTCCCACCAGAAAGAGGAATTAACCAAAGGCTCAGCATGCCGTGCCGGAACCACACTAGGGCCTGAAGCAATCCTGCGGTGTTGCGGCCAGCTCACAAGAAAGCGAGTTGAAGAAAGGAGCTCAGGGGCACTGTAATTCTCAAACCTGCAGAGTTATAAATGACAGCTATCGTCCAAAAATATATTGAAGTAAGGCTGCCAAGAGGACTTGAAAGTGGGGCAGAATTGCAGGAAACCGATTTCAGGAGGTAGACAGGAATTGCATGTAAAGCATAGGAAAAGAGGCAGAACGTCCACAATGATGCACTTGGCCAAAAAGGGCGTATGCGTTTTTTCCTGAATATATTCAGGAAAAAACGCATACGCCCTTTTTGGCCAACCAAGAAAGCTTGCAAAGGAAATCTGCACTACAATGAAGTCTCACTGCCCCCCGGTCAAAAGGGCCATCTGAAAAAAGTGTAAAATCCAGAAAGGCAGGACAGGCCATGGAGAACTGGGAGCCTTGTTATGCTGGTGGGCGGGATGTAAATTGCCAACAGCCACTCTGGAGAAGTGTATGGTGTTTCCTGAAACATCTAAAAAACAAAGCAACAGAGCCTAGGGCACTTCCACTTATGGTCCTATAGCTTAGGGAAATTAAAATCAAAAAGACACAGCCACCCCAAAGTTTGGGACGGCTCTGTTTACAAGAACCTCGTTTACGGTACAAGTTCAATATCACAGAAAGCAAAAAATGGATAAAGAAGTTGTGGTACTTACGTACAATGTAATATCACTCAGCAATGAAATCTATGTCATCAGGCCCGTAGCAGCATAATGAGTGGATTCAAGTACGATGATTCTAAGTGAAATAAGTCACACAGAAAAAGAAACATCATAAGTTATCACCAATACACGGAATGTAAACTTGCCTACACAGGAACTGAATTAGAAAACAGAAAAGGTTCTCAAATGTAGAAAACCAACTTATGCTTGCATAAGGGGAAAGGTGAGTTGGGGTGCTGCATGAAACCAGAGATTGAAATTAGCACAGATACCGTTCCATAAGCCAAATATGCAATAGACAAGAGCTACTCCTTGCTCAACGAAGTGGACTCAACACCCCATATTAAACGCCTAAGAATATACCTGACTAGAAATAATCTTAAAACCTACGGATTTATATGTCTCCGAAAGAGAATCAAGCGTGTGTACAGCGGCATAAACGCAGCAGTGATAGGATTGGTGAGGTTCGGTGAGCAAATGCAGACCCTTTGAAGTCATATTGCATGGTACCCATTCCATGGGTCTCAACTCTCCAGGTTTAAGGGATTCTTCCTTCAGCTAAAACATGCATGTGGAACCCAGAGTATGATCCAACGTGTGATCGGGAAACGTGTTCAAATGTGTCTCGTTTTCGTCCCTGGTACTCGGGTGCAACATTCCAGATGCTTTACTAACACTCTCCCCACTTGGAGAGTCAGTGCCTTTAACCTCCTGTTTGGCCCAGTTTGTAATTTCTGTGAAAAATGAACAGGAATAGGGAGAACGAAAGAGAGACTAGCTGGAGGTGTCTGGACGGGCAAATTTAACTCTCATTTCCCACCAGGAAGAGGAATTAACCAAAGGCTCAGCGTGCCGTGCCGGAACTACACTAGGGCCTGAAGCAATCGTGCGGTGTTGCGGACAGCTCACAACAAAGCGAGTTGAAGAAACGAGCTCAGGGGCACTGTAATTCACAAACCTGCAGAGTTATAAATGACAGCTATCGTCCAAAAATATATTGAAGTAAGGCTGCCAAGAGGACTTGAAAGCGGGGCAGAATTGCAGGAAATCGATTTCAGGGGGTACACTGGAATTGCATGTAAAGCATAGGAAAAGAGGCAGAACGTCCACAATGATGCACTTGGCCAAAAAGGGCGTATGCGTTCTTTCCTGAATATATTCAGGAAAAAACGCATACACCCTTTTTGGCCAACCAAGCAAGCTTGCAAAGGAAATCTGCACTACAATGAAGTCTCACTGCCCCCCGGTCAAAAGGGCCATTTGAAAAAAGTGTAAAATCCAGAAAGGCAGGACAGGCCATGGAGAACTGGGAGCCTTGTTATGCTGATGGGCGGGATGTAAATTACCAACAGCCACTCTGGAGAAGTGTATGGTGTTTCCTGAAACATCTAAAAAACTAAGCAACAGAGCCTAGGGCACTTCCACTTATGGTCCTATAGCTTAGGGAAATTAAAATCAAAAAGACACAGCCACCCCAAAGTTTGGGACGGCTCTGTTTACAAGAACCTCGTTTACGGTACAAGTTCAATATCACAGAAAGCGAAAAATGGATAAAGAAGTTGTGGTACTTACGTTCAATGCAATATCACTCAGCAATGAAATCTATGTCATCAGGCCCGAAGTAGCATAATGATTGGATTCAGGTATGATGATTCTAAGTGAAATAAGTCACACAGAAAAAGAAACACCATAAGATATCACTACTACACGGAAGGTAAACTTGGCTACACAAGAACTGAATTACAAAACAGAACAGGGTCTCAAATGTAGAAAACCAACTTATGCTTGCTTAAGGGAAAGGTGAGTTGGGGTGCTGCATGAAACCAGAGATTGAAATTAGCACAGATACCGTTCCATAAGCCAAATATGCAATAGACAAGAGCTACTCCTTGCTGAACGAAGTGGACTCAACACCCCATATTAAACGCCTAAGAATATACCTGACTAGAAATAATCTTAAAACCTACGGATTTATATGTCTCCGAAAGAGAATCAAGTGTGTGTACAGCAGCATAAACGCAGCAGTGATAGGATTGGTGAGGTTCGGTGAGCAAATGCAGACCCTTTGAAGTCATATTGCATGGTCCCATTCCATGGGTCTCAACTCTCCAGGTTTAAGGGATTCTTCCTTCAGCTAAAACATGCATGTGGAACCCAGAGTATGATCCACCGTGTGATCGGGAAACGTGTTCAAATGTGTCTCGTTTTCGTCCCCTGGTACTCGAGTGCAACATTCCAGATGCTTTACTAACACTCTCCCCACTTGGAGAGTCAGTGCCTTTAACCTCCTGTTTGGCCCAGTTTGCAATTTCTGTGGAAAATGAACAGGAATAGGGAGAACGAAAGAGAGACTAGCTGGAGGTGTCTGGACGGGCAAATTTAACTCTCATTTCCCACCAGGAAGAGGAATTAACCAAAGGCTCAGCGTGCCGTGCCGGAACTAAACTAGGGCCTGAAGCAATCCTGCGGTGTTGCGGCCAGCTCACAAGAAAGTGAGTTGAAGAAAGGAGCTCAGGGGCACTGTAATTCACAAACCTGCACAGTTATAAATGACAGCTATCGTCCAAAAATATATTGAAGTAAGGCTGCCAAGAGGACTTGAAAGTGGGGCAGAATTGCAGGAAACCGATTTCAGGAGGTAGACTGGAATTGCATGTAAAGCATAGGAAAAGAGGCAGAACGTCCACAATGATGCACTTGGCCAAAAAGGGCGTATGCGTTTTTTCCTGAATATATTCAGGAAAAAACGCATACGCACTCTTTGGCCAACCAAGCAAGCTTGCAAAGGATATCTGCACTACAATGAAGTCTCACTGCCCCCGGGTCAAAAGGGCCATCTGAAAAAAGTGTAAAATCCAGAAATGCAGGACAGGCCATGGAGAACTGGGAGCCTTGTTATGCTGATGGGCGAGATGTAAATTGCCAACAGCCACTCTGGAGAAGTGTATGGTGTTTCCTGAAACATCTAAAAAACAAAGCAACAGAGCCTAGGGCACTTCCACTTATGGTCCTATAGCTTAGGGAAATTAAAATCAAAAAGACACGGTCACCCCAAAGTTTGGGACGGCTCTGTTTACAGAACCTCGTTTACAGTACAAGTTCAATATCACAGAAAGCAAAAAATGGATAAAGAAGTTGTGGTACTTACGTACAATGCAATATCACTCAGCAATGAACTCTATGTCATCAGGCCCGTAGCAGCATAATGAGTGGATGCAGGTATGATGAGTCTAAGTGAAATAAGTCACACAGAAAAAGAAACATCATAAGATATCACTACTACACGGAATGTAAACTTGGCTACACAGGAACTGAATTACAAAACAGAACAGGGTCTCAAATGTAGAAAACCAACTTATGCTTGCTTAAGGGGAAAGGTGAGTTGGGGTGCTGCATAAAACCAGAGATTGAAATTAGCACAGATACCGTTCCATAAGCCAAATATGTAATAGACAAGAGCTACTCCTTGCTGAACGAAGTGGACTCAACACCCCATATTAAACGCTTAAAAATACACCTGACTAGAAATAATCTTAAAAACTACGGATTTATATGTCTCCGAAAGAGAATCAAGCGTGTGTACAGCGGCATAAACGCAGCAGTGATAGGATTGGTGAGGTTCAGTGAGCAAATGCAGACCCTTTGAAGTCATATTGCATGGTACCCATTCCATGGGGCTCAACTCTCCAAGTTTAAGGGATTCTTCCTTCAGCTAAAACATGCATGTGGAACCCAGAGTATGATCCACGGTGTGATCGGGAAACGTGTTCAAATGTGTCTCAGTTTTCGTCCCCTGGTACTCGGGTGCAACACTCCAGACGCTTTACTAACACTCTCCCCACTTGGAGAGTCAGTGCCTTTAACCTCCTGTATGGCCCAGTTTGCAATTTCTGCGGAAAATGTACAGGAATAGGGAGAACCAATGAGAAACTAGCTGGAGGTGTCTGGACGGGCAAATTTAACTCTCATTTCCCACCAGGAAGAGGAATTAACCAAAGGCTCAGCGTGCCGTGCCGGAACCACACTAGGGCCTGAAGCAATCCTGCGGTGTTGCGGCCAGCTCACAAGAAAACGAGTTGAAGAAACGAGCTCAGGGGCACTGTAATTCACAAACCTGCAGAGTTATAAATGACAGCTATCGTCCAAAAATATATTGAAGTAAGGCTGCCAAGAGGACTTGAAAGCGGGGCAGAATTGCAGGAAACCGATTTCAGGAGGTAGACGGGAATTGCATGTAAAGCATAGGAAAAGAGGCAGAACGTCCACAATGATGCACTTGGCCAAAAAGGGCGTATGCGTTCTTTCCTGAATATATTCAGGAAAAAACGCATACGCCCTTTTTGGCCAACCAAGCAAGCTTGCAAAGGAAATCTGCACTACAATGAAGTCTCACTGCCCCCCGGTCAAAAGGGCCATCTGAAAAAAGTGTAAAATCCAGAAAGGCAGGACAGGCCATGGAGAACTTGGAGCCTTGTTATGCTGATGGGCGGGATGTAAATTGCCAACAGCCACTCTGGAGAAGTGTATGGTGTTTCCTGAAACATCTAAAAAACTAAGCAACAGAGCCTAGGGCACTTCCACTTATGGTCCTATAGCTTAGGGAAATTAAAATCAAAAAGACACAGCCACCCCAAAGTTTGGGACGGCTCTGTTTACAAGAACCTCGTTTACGGTACAAGTTCAATATCACAGAAAGCGAAAAATTGATAAAGAAGTTGTGGTACTTACGTTCAATGCAATATCACTCAGCAATGAAATCTATGTCATCAGGCCCGAAGTAGCATAATGAGTGGATTCAGGTATGATGATTCTAAGTGAAATAAGTCACACAGAAAAAGAAACACCATAAGATATCACTACTACACGGAATGTAAACTTGGCTACACAAGAACTGAATTACAAAACAGAACAGGGTCTCAAATGTAGAAAACCAACTTATGCTTGCTTGAGGGGAAAGGTGAGTTGGGGTGCTGCATGAAACCAGAGATTGAAATTAGCACAGATACCGTTCCATAAGCCAAATATGTAATAGACAAGAGCTACTCCTTGCTCAACGAAGTGGACTCAACACCCCATATTAAACGCCTAAGAATATACCTGACTAGTAAGAATATTAAAACCTACCGATTTATATGTCTCCCAAAGAGAATCAAGCGTGTGTACAGCGGCATAAACGCAGCAGTGATAGGATTGGTGAGGTTCGGTGAGCAAATGCAGACCCTTTGAAGTCATATTGCATGGTACCCATTCCATGGGTCTCAACTCTCCAAGTTTAAGGGATTATTCCTTCAGCTAAAACATGCATGTGGAACACAGAGTATGATCCACCGTGTGATCAGGAAACGTGTTCAAATGTGTCTCAGTTTTCGTCCCCTGGTACTCGGGTGCAACACTCCAGACGCTTTACTAACACTCTCTCCACTTGGAGAGTCAGTGCCTTTAACCTCCTGTATGGCCCAGTTTGCAATTTCTGCGGAAAATGTACAGGAATAGGGAGAACCAATGATAAACTAGCTGGAGGTGTCTGGACGGGCAAATTTAACTCTCATTTCCCACCAGGAAGAGGAATTAACCAAAGGCTCAGCGTGCCGTGCCGGAACCACACTAGGGCCTGAAGCAATCCTGCGGTGTTGCGGCCAGCTCACAAAAAAGCGAGTTGAAGAAAGGAGCTCAGGGGCACTGTAATTCACAAACCTGCAGAGTTATAAATGACAGCTATCGTCCAAAAATATATTGAAGTAAGGCTGCCAAGAGGACTTGAAAGTGGTGCAGAATTGCACGAAACCGATTTCAGGAGGTAGACTGGAATTGCATGTAAAGCATAGGAAAAGAGGCAGAACGTCCACAATGATGCACTTGGCCAAAAAGGGCGTATGCGTTTTTTCCTGAATATATTCAGGAAAAAACGCATACGCCCTTTTTGGCCAACCAAGAAAGCTTGCAAAGGAAATCTGCACTACAATGAAGTCTCACTGCCGCCCAGTCAAAAGGGCCATCTGAAAAATGTGTAAAATCCAGAAAGGCAGGACAGGCCATGGAGAACTGGGAGCCTTGTTATGCTGATGGGCGGGATGTAAATTGCCAACAGCCACTCTGGAGAAGTGTATGGTGTTTCCTGAAACATCTAAAAAACAAAGCAACAGACCCTAGGGCACTTCCACTTATGGTCCTATAGCTTAGGGAAATTAAAATCAAAAAGACACAGCCACCCCAAAGTTTGGGACGGCTCTGTTTACAAGAACCTCGTTTATGGTACAAGTTCAATATCACAGAAAGCGAAAAATGGATAAAGAAGTTGTGGTACTTACGTACAATGCAATATCACTCAGCAATGAAATCTATGTCATCAGGCCCGTAGCAGCATAATGAGTGGATTCAGGTACGATGATTCTAAGTGAAATAAGTCACACAGAAAAAGAAACATCATAAGATATCACCAATACACGGAATGTAAACTTGGCTACAAAGGAACTGAATTACAAAACAGAACAGGGTCTCAAATGTAGAAAACCAACTTATGCTTGCTTAAGGGGAAAGGTGAGTTGGGGTGCTGCATGAAACCAGAGATTGAAATTAGCACAGATACCGTTCCATAAGCCAAATATGCAATAGACAAGAGCTACTCCTTGCTGAACGAAGTGGACTCAACACCCCATATTAAACGCCTAAGAATATACCTGACTAGAAATAATCTTAAAACCTACGGATTTATATGTCTCCGAAAGAGAATCAAGCGTGTGTACAGCGGCATAAACGCAGCAGTGATAGGATTGGTGAGGTTCGGTGAGCAAATGCAGACCCTTTGAAGTCATATTGCATGGTCCCATTCCATGGGTCTCAACTCTCCAGGTTTAAGGGATTCTTCCTTCAGCTAAAACATGCATGTGGAACCCAGAGTATGATCCACCGTGTGATCGGGAAACGTGTTCAAATGTGTCTCGTTTTCATCCCCTGGTACTCGAGTGCAACATTCCAGATGCTTTACTAACACTCTCCCCACTTGGAGAGTCAGTGCCTTTAACCTCCTGTTTGGCCCAGTTTGCAATTTCTGTGGAAAATGAACAGGAATAGGGAGAACGAAAGAGAGACTAGCTGGAGGTGTCTGGACGGGCAAATTTAACTCTCATTTCCCACCAGGAAGAGGAATTAACCAAAGGCTCAGCGTGCCGTGCCGGAACTACACTAGGGCCTGAAGCAATCCTGCGGTGTTGCGGCCAGCTCACAAGAAAGTGAGTTGAAGAAAGGAGCTCAGGGGCACTGTAATTCACAAACCTGCACAGTTATAAATGACAGCTATCGTCCAAAAATATATTGAAGTAAGGCTGCCAAGAGGACTTGAAAGTGGGGCAGAATTGCAGGAAACCGATTTCAGGAGGTAGACTGGAATTGCATGTAAAGCATAGGAAAAGAGGCAGAACGTCCACAATGATGCACTTGGCCAAAAAGGGCGTATGCGTTTTTTCGGAAAAAACGCATACGCACTTTTTGGCCAACCAAGCTAGCTTGCAAATGATATCTGCACTACAATGAAGTCTCACTGCCCCCGGGTCAAAAGGGCCATCTGAAAAAAGTGTAAAATCCAGAAAGGCAGGACAGGCCATGGAGAACTGGGAGCCTTGTTATGCTGATGGGCGGGATGTAAATTGCCAACAGCCACTCTGGAGAAGTGTATGGTGTTTCCTGAAACATCTAAAAAACAAAGCAACAGAGCCTAGGGCACTTCCACTTATGGTCCTATAGCTTAGGGAAATTAAAATCAAAAAGACACGGTCACCCCAAAGTTTGGGACGGCTCTGTTTACAGAACCTCGTTTACAGTACAAGTTCAATATCACAGAAAGCAAAAAATGGATAAAGAAGTTGTGGTACTTACGTACAATGCAATATCACTCAGCAATGAAATCTATGTCATCAGGCCCGTAGCAGCATAATGAGTGGATGCAGGTATGATGAGTCTAAGTGAAATAAGTCACACAGAAAAAGAAACATCATAAGATATCACTACTACACGGAATGTAAACTTGGCTACACAGGAACTGAATTACAAAACAGAACAGGGTCTCAAATGTAGAAAACCAACTTATGCTTGCTTAAGGGGAAAGGTGAGTTGGGGTGCTGCATAAAACCAGAGATTGAAATTAGCACAGATACCGTTCCATAAGCCAAATATGTAATAGACAAGAGCTACTCCTTGCTCAACGAAGTGGACTCAACACCCCATATTAAACGCTTAAAAATACACCTGACTAGAAATAATCTTAAAAACTACGGATTTATATGTCTCCGAAAGAGAATCAAGCGTGTGTACAGCGGCATAAACGCAGCAGTGATAGGATTGGTGAGGTTCAGTGAGCAAATGCAGACCCTTTGAAGTCATATTGCATGGTACCCATTCCATGGGTCTCAACTCTCCAAGTTTAAGGGATTCTTCCTTCAGCTAAAACATGCATGTGGAACCCAGAGTATGATCCACCGTGTGATCGGGAAACGTGTTCAAATGTGTCTCAGTTTTCGTCCCCTGGTACTCGGGTGCAACACTCCAGACGCTTTACTAACACTCTCCCCACTTGGAGAGTCAGTGCCTTTAACATCCTGTATGGCCCAGTTTGCAATTTCTGCGGAAAATGTACAGGAATAGGGAGAACCAATGAGAAACTAGCTGGAGGTGTCTGGACGGGCAAATTTAACTCTCATTTCCCACCAGAAAGAGGAATTAACCAAAGGCTCAGCATGCCGTGCCGGAACCACACTAGGGCCTGAAACAATCCTGCGGTGTTGCGGCCAGCTCACAAGAAAGCGAGTTGAAGAAAGGAGCTCAGGGGCACTGTAATTCACAAACCTGCAGAGTTATAAATGACAGCTATCGTCCAAAAATATATTGAAGTAAGGTTGCCAAGAGGACTTGAAAGCGGGGCAGAATTGCAGGAAACCGATTTCAGGAGGTAGACGGGAATTGCATGTAAAGCATAGGAAAAGAGGCAGAACGTCCACAATGATGCACTTGGCCAAAAAGGGCGTATGTGTTCTTTCCTGAATATATTCAGGAAAAAACGCATACGCCCTTTTTGGCCAACCAAGCAGGCTTGCAAAGGAAATCTACACTACAATGAAGTCTCACTGTCCCCGGGTCAAAAGGGCCATATGAAAAAAGTGTAATATCCAGAAAGGCAGGACAGGCCATGGAGAACTGGGAGCCTTGTTATGCTGATGGGCGGGATGTAAATTGCCAACAGCCACTCTGGAGAAGTGTATGGTGTTTCCTGAAACATCTAAAAAACAAAGCAACAGAGCCTAGGGCACTTCCACTTATGGTCCTATAGCTTAGGGAAATTAAAATCAAAAAGACACAGCCACCCCAAACTTTGGGACGGCTCTGTTTACAAGAACCTCGTTTATGGTACAAGTTCAATATCACAGAAAGCGAAAAATGGATACAGAAGTTGTGGTACTTACGTACAATGCAATATCACTCAGCAATGAAATCTATGTCATCAGGCCCGTAGCAGCATAATGAGTGGATTCAGGTACGATGATTCTAAGTGAAATAAGTCACACAGAAAAAGAAACATCATAAGATATCACCAATACACGGGATGTAAACTTGGCTATAAAGGAACTGAATTACAAAACAGAACAGGGTCTCAAATGTAGAAAACCAACTTATGCTTGCTTAAGGGGAAAGGTGAGTTGGGGTGCTGCATGAAACCAGAGATTGAAATTAGCACAGATACCGTTCCATAAGCCAAATATGTAATAGACAAGAGCTACTCCTTGCTCAACGAAGTGGACTCAACACCCCATATTAAACGCTTAAGAATACACCTGACTAGAAATAATCTTAAAAACTACGGATTTATATGTCTCCGAAAGAGAATCAAGCGTGTGTACAGCGGCATAAACGCAGCAGTGATAGGATTGGTGAGGTTCGGTGAGCAAATGCAGACCCTTTGAAGTCATATTGCATGGTACCCATTCCATGGGTCTCAACTCTCCAGGTTTAAGGGATTCTTCCTTCAGCTAAAACATGCATGTGGAACACAGATTATGATCCACCGTGTGATCAGGAAGCGTGTTCAAATGTGTCTCAGTTTTCGTCCCCTGGTACTCGGGTGCAACACTCCAGACGCTCTACTAACACTCTCCCCACTTCGAGAGTCAGTGCCTTTAACCTCCTGTATGGCCCAGTTTGCAATTTCTGCGGAAAATGTACAGGAATAGGGAGAACCAATGAGAAACTAGCTGGAGGTGTCTGGACGGGCAAATTTAACTCTCATTTCCCACCAGAAAGAGGAATTAACCAAAGGCTCAGCATGCCGTGCCGGAACCACACTAGGGCCTGAAGCAATCCTGCGGTGTTGCGGCCAGCTCACAAGAAAGCGAGTTGAAGAAAGGAGCTCAGGGGCAGTGTAATTCTCAAACCTGCAGAGTTATAAATGACAGCTATCGTCCAAAAATATATTGAAGTAAGGCTGCCAAGAGGACTTGAAAGTGGGGCAGAATTGCAGGAAACCGATTTCAGGAGGTAGACAGGAATTGCATGTAAAGCATAGGAAAAGAGGCAGAACGTCCACAATGATGCACTTGGCCAAAAAGGGCGTATGCGTTTTTTCCTGAATATATTCAGGAAAAAACGCATACGCCCTTTTTGGCCAACCAAGAAAGCTTGCAAAGGAAATCTGCACTACAATGAAGTCTCACTGCCCCCCGGTCAAAAGGGCCATCTGAAAAAAGTGTAAAATCCAGAAAGGCAGGACAGGCCATGGAGAACTGGGAGCCTTGTTATGCTGGTGGGCGGGATGTAAATTGCCAACAGCCACTCTGGAGAAGTGTATGGTGTTTCCTGAAACATCTAAAAAACAAAGCAACAGAGCCTAGGGCACTTCCACTTATGGTCCTATAGATTAGGGAAATTAAAATCAAAAAGACACAGCCACCCCAAAGTTTGGGACGGCTCTGTTTACAAGAACCTCGTTTACGGTACAAGTTCAATATCACAGAAAGCAAAAAATGGATAAAGAAGTTGTGGTACTTACGTACAATGTAATATCACTCAGCAATGAAATCTATGTCATCAGGCCCGTAGCAGCATAATGAGTGGATTCAAGTACGATGATTCTAAGTGAAATAAGTCACACAGAAAAAGAAACATCATAAGTTATCACCAATACACGGAATGTAAACTTGCCTACACAGGAACTGAATTAGAAAACAGAAAAGTTTCTCAAATGTAGAAAACCAACTTATGCTTGCTTAAGGGGAAAGGTGAGTTGGGGTGCTGCATGAAACCAGAGATTGAAATTAGCACAGATACCGTTCCATAAGCCAAATATGCAATAGACTAGAGCTACTCCTTGCTCAACGAAGTGGACTCAACACCCCATAATAAACGCCTAAGAATATACCTGACTAGAAATAATCTTAAAACCTACGGATTTATATGTCTCCGAAAGAGAATCAAGCGTGTGTACAGCGGCATAAACGCAGCAGTGATAGGATTGGTGAGGTTCGGTGAGCAAATGCAGACCCTTTGAAGTCATACTGCATGGTACCCATTCCATGGGTCTCAACTCTCCAGGTTTAAGGGATTCTTCCTTCAGCTAAAACATGTATGTGGAACACAGAGTATGATCCACCGTGTGATCGGGAAACGTGTTCAAATGTGTCTCAGTTTTCGTCCCCTGGTACTCGGGTGCAACACTCCAGACGCTTTACTAACACTCTCTCCACTTGGAGAGTCAGTGCCTTTAACCTCCTGTATGGCCCAGTTTGCAATTTCTGCGGAAAATGTACAGGAATAGGGAGAACCAATGATAAACTAGCTGGAGGTGTCTGGACGGGCAAATTTAACTCTCATTTCCCACCAGGAAGAGGAATTAACCAAAGGCTCAGCGTGCCGTGCCGGAACCACACTAGGGCCTGAAGCAATCCTGCGGTGTTGCGGCCAGCTCACAAAAAAGCGAGTTGAAGAAAGGAGCTCAGGGGCACTGTAATTCACAAACCTGCAGAGTTATAAATGACAGCTATCGTCCAAAAATATATTGAAGTAAGGCTGCCAAGAGGACTTGAAAGTGGTGCAGAATTGCACGAAACCGATTTCAGGAGGTAGACTGGAATTGCATGTAAAGCATAGGAAAAGAGGCAGAACGTCCACAATGATGCACTTGGCCAAAAAGGGCGTATGCGTTTTTTCCTGAATATATTCAGGAAAAAACGCATACGCCCTTTTTGGCCAACCAAGAAAGCTTGCAAAGGAAATCTGCACTACAATGAAGTCTCACTGCCGCCCAGTCAAAAGGGCCATCTGAAAAATGTGTAAAATCCAGAAAGGCAGGACAGGCCATGGAGAACTGGGAGCCTTGTTATGCTGATGGGCGGGATGTAAATTGCCAACAGCCACTCTGGAGAAGTGTATGGTGTTTCCTGAAACATCTAAAAAACAAAGCAACAGACCCTAGGGCACTTCCACTTATGGTCCTATAGCTTAGGGAAATTAAAATCAAAAAGACACAGCCACCCCAAAGTTTGGGACGGCTCTGTTTACAAGAACCTCGTTTATGGTACAAGTTCAATATCACAGAAAGCGAAAAATGGATAAAGAAGTTGTGGTACTTACGTACAATGCAATATCACTCAGCAATGAAATCTATGTCATCAGGCCCGTAGCAGCATAATGAGTGGATTCAGGTACGATGATTCTAAGTGAAATAAGTCACACAGAAAAAGAAACATCATAAGATATCACCAATACACGGAATGTAAACTTGGCTACAAAGGAACTGAATTAAAAAACAGAACAGGGTCTCAAATGTAGAAAACCAACTTATGCTTGCTTAAGGGGAAAGGTGAGTTGGGGTGCTGCATGAAACCAGAGATTGAAATTAGCACAGATACCGTTCCATAAGCCAAATATGCAATAGACAAGAGCTACTCCTTGCTGAACGAAGTGGACTCAACACCCCATATTAAACGCCTAAGAATATACCTGACTAGAAATAATCTTAAAACCTACGGATTTATATGTCTCCGAAAGAGAATCAAGCGTGTGTACAGCGGCATAAACGCAGCAGTGATAGGATTGGTGAGGTTCGGTGAGCAAATGCAGACCCTTTGAAGTCATATTGCATGGTCCCATTCCATGGGTCTCAACTCTCCAGGTTTAAGGGATTCTTCCTTCAGCTAAAACATGCATGTGGAACCCAGAGTATGATCCACCGTGTGATCGGGAAACGTGTTCAAATGTGTCTCGTTTTCGTCCCCTGGTACTCGAGTGCAACATTCCAGATGCTTTACTAACACTCTCCCCACTTGGAGAGTCAGTGCCTTTAACCTCCTGTTTGGCCCAGTTTGCAATTTCTGTGGAAAATGAACAGGAATAGGGAGAACGAAAGAGAGACTAGCTGGAGGTGTCTGGACGGGCAAATTTAACTCTCATTTCCCACCAGGAAGAGGAATTAACCAAAGGCTCAGCGTGCCGTGCCGGAACTACACTAGGGCCTGAAGCAATCCTGCGGTGTTGCGGCCAGCTCACAAGAAAGTGAGTTGAAGAAAGGAGCTCAGGGGCACTGTAATTCACAAACCTGCACAGTTATAAATGACAGCTATCGTCCAAAAATATATTGAAGTAAGGCTGCCAAGAGGACTTGAAAGTGGGGCAGAATTGCAGGAACCGATTTCAGGAGGTAGACTGGAATTGCATGTAAAGCATAGGAAAAGAGGCAGAACGTCCACAATGATGCACTTGGCCAAAAAGGGCGTATGCGTTTTTTCGGAAAAAACGCATACGCACTTTTTGGCCAACCAAGCTAGCTTGCAAATGATATCTGCACTACAATGAAGTCTCACTGCCCCCGGGTCAAAAGGGCCATCTGAAAAAAGTGTAAAATCCAGAAAGGCAGGACAGGCCATGGAGAACTGGGAGCCTTGTTATGCTGATGGGCGGGATGTAAATTGCCAACAGCCACTCTGGAGAAGTGTATGGTGTTTCCTGAAACATCTAAAAAACAAAGCAACAGAGCCTAGGGCACTTCCACTTATGGTCCTATAGCTTAGGGAAATTAAAATCAAAAAGACACGGTCACCCCAAAGTTTGGGACGGCTCTGTTTACAGAACCTCGTTTACAGTACAAGTTCAATATCACAGAAAGCAAAAAATGGATAAAGAAGTTGTGGTACTTACGTACAATGCAATATCACTCAGCAATGAAATCTATGTCATCAGGCCCGTAGCAGCATAATGAGTGGATGCAGGTATGATGAGTCTAAGTGAAATAAGTCACACAGAAAAAGAAACATCATAAGATATCACTACTACACGGAATGTAAACTTGGCTACACAGGAACTGAATTACAAAACAGAACAGGGTCTCAAATGTAGAAAACCAACTTATGCTTGCTTAAGGGGAAAGGTGAGTTGGGGTGCTGCATAAAACCAGAGATTGAAATTAGCACAGATACCGTTCCATAAGCCAAATATGTAATAGACAAGAGCTACTCCTTGCTGAACGAAGTGGACTCAACACCCCATATTAAACGCTTAAAAATACACCTGACTAGAAATAATCTTAAAAACTACGGATTTATATGTCTCCGAAAGAGAATCAAGCGTGTGTACAGCGGCATAAACGCAGCAGTGATAGGATTGGTGAGGTTCAGTGAGCAAATGCAGACCCTTTGAAGTCATATTGCATGGTACCCATTCCATGGGTCTCAACTCTCCAAGTTTAAGGGATTCTTCCTTCAGCTAAAACATGCATGTGGAACCCAGAGTATGATCCACCGTGTGATCGGGAAACGTGTTCAAATGTGTCTCAGTTTTCGTCCCCTGGTACTCGGGTGCAACACTCCAGACGCTTTACTAACACTCTCCCCACTTGGAGAGTCAGTGCCTTTAACCTCCTGTATGGCCCAGTTTGCAATTTCTGCGGAAAATGTACAGGAATAGGGAGAACCAATGAGAAACTAGCTGGAGGTGTCTGGACGGGCAAATTTAACTCTCATTTCCCACCAGGAAGAGGAATTAACCAAAGGCTCAGCATGCCGTGCCGGAACCACACTAGGGCCTGAAACAATCCTGCGGTGTTGCGGCCAGCTCACAAGAAAGCGAGTTGAAGAAAGGAGCTCAGGGACACTGTAATTCACAAACCTGCAGAGTTATAAATGACAGCTATCGTCCAAAAATATATTGAAGTAAGGTTGCCAAGAGGACTTGAAAGCGGGGCAGAATTACAGGAAACCGATTTCAGGAGGTAGACGGGAATTGCATGTAAAGCATAGGAAAAGAGGCAGAACGTCCACAATGATGCACTTGGCCAAAAAGGGCGTATGTGTTCTTTCCTGAATATATTCAGGAAAAAACGCATACGCCCTTTTTGGCCAACCAAGCAGGCTTGCAAAGGAAATCTACACTACAATGAAGTCTCACTGTCCCCGGGTCAAAAGGGCCATATGAAAAAAGTGTAATATCCAGAAAGGCAGGACAGGCCATGGAGAACTGGGAGCCTTGTTATGCTGATGGGCGGGATGTAAATTGCCAACAGCCACTCTGGAGAAGTGTATGGTGTTTCCTGAAACATCTAAAAAACAAAGCAACAGAGCCTAGGGCACTTCCACTTATGGTCCTATAGCTTAGGGAAATTAAAATCAAAAAGACACAGCCACCCCAAACTTTGGGACGGCTCTGTTTACAAGAACCTCGTTTATGGTACAAGTTCAATATCACAGAAAGCGAAAAATGGATACAGAAGTTGTGGTACTTACGTACAATGCAATATCACTCAGCAATGAAATCTATGTCATCAGGCCCGTAGCAGCATAATGAGTGGATTCAGGTACGATGATTCTAAGTGAAATAAGTCACACAGAAAAAGAAACATCATAAGATATCACCAATACACGGGATGTAAACTTGGCTATAAAGGAACTGAATTACAAAACAGAACAGGGTCTCAAATGTAGAAAACCAACTTATGCTTGCTTAAGGGGAAAGGTGAGTTGGGGTGCTGCATGAAACCAGAGATTGAAATTAGCACAGATACCGTTCCATAAGCCAAATATGTAATAGACAAGAGCTACTCCTTGCTCAACGAAGTGGACTCAACACCCCATATTAAACGCTTAAGAATACACCTGACTAGAAATAATCTTAAAAACTACGGATTTATATGTCTCCGAAAGAGAATCAAGCGTGTGTACAGCGGCATAAACGCAGCAGTGATAGGATTGGTGAGGTTCGGTGAGCAAATGCAGACCCTTTGAAGTCATATTGCATGGTACCCATTCCATGGGTCTCAACTCTCCAGGTTTAAGGGATTCTTCCTTCAGCTAAAACATGCATGTGGAACACAGATTATGATCCACCGTGTGATCAGGAAACGTGTTCAAATGTGTCTCAGTTTTCGTCCCCTGGTACTCGGGTGCAACACTCCAGACGCTCTACTAACACTCTCCCCACTTCGAGAGTCAGTGCCTTTAACCTCCTGTATGGCCCAGTTTGCAATTTCTGCGGAAAATGTACAGGAATAGGGAGAACCAATGAGAAACTAGCTGGAGGTGTCTGGACGGGCAAATTTAACTCTCATTTCCCACCAGAAAGAGGAATTAACCAAAGGCTCAGCATGCCGTGCCGGAACCACACTAGGGCCTGAAGCAATCCTGCGGTGTTGCGGCCAGCTCACAAGAAAGCGAGTTGAAGAAAGGAGCTCAGGGGCAGTGTAATTCTCAAACCTGCAGAGTTATAAATGACAGCTATCGTCCAAAAATATATTAAAGTAAGGCTGCCAAGAGGACTTGAAAGTGGGGCAGAATTGCAGGAAACCGATTTCAGGAGGTAGACAGGAATTGCATGTAAAGCATAGGAAAAGAGGCAGAACGTCCACAATGATGCACTTGGCCAAAAAGGGCGTATGCGTTTTTTCCTGCAGGAAAAAACGCATACGCCCTTTTTGGCCAACCAAGAAAGCTTGCAAAGGAAATCTGCACTACAATGAAGTCTCACTGCCCCCCGGTCAAAAGGGCCATCTGAAAAAAGTGTAAAATCCAGAAAGGCAGGACAGGCCATGGAGAACTGGGAGCCTTGTTATGCTGGTGGGCGGGATGTAAATTGCCAACAGCCACTCTGGAGAAGTGTATGGTGTTTCCTGAAACATCTAAAAAACAAAGCAACAGAGCCTAGGGCACTTCCACTTATGGTCCTATAGATTAGGGAAATTAAAATCAAAAAGACACAGCCACCCCAAAGTTTGGGACGGCTCTGTTTACAAGAACCTCGTTTACGGTACAAGTTCAATATCACAGAAAGCAAAAAATGGATAAAGAAGTTGTTGTACTTACGTACAATGTAATATCACTCAGCAATGAAATCTATGTCATCAGGCCCGTAGCAGCATAATGAGTGGATTCAAGTACGATGATTCTAAGTGAAATAAGTCACACAGAAAAAGAAACATCATAAGTTATCACCAATACACGGAATGTAAACTTGCCTACACAGGAACTGAATTAGAAAACAGAAAAGGTTCTCAAATGTAGAAAACCAACTTATGCTTGCTTAAGGGGAAAGGTGAGTTGGGGTGCTGCATGAAACCAGAGATTGAAATTAGCACAGATACCGTTCCATAAGCCAAATATGCAATAGACTAGAGCTACTCCTTGCTCAACGAAGTGGACTCAACACCCCATAATAAACGCCTAAGAATATACCTGACTAGAAATAATCTTAAAACCTACGGATTTATATGTCTCCGAAAGAGAATCAAGCGTGTGTACAGCGGCATAAACGCAGCAGTGATAGGATTGGTGAGGTTCGGTGAGCAAATGCAGACCCTTTGAAGTCATACTGCATGGTACCCATTCCATGGGTCTCAACTCTCCAGGTTTAAGGGATTCTTCCTTCAGCTAAAACATGCATGTGGAACCCAGAGTATGATCCACCGTGTGATCGGGAAACGTGTTCAAATGTGTCTCGTTTTCGTCCCTGGTACTCGGGTGCAACATTCCAGATGCTTTACTAACACTCTCCCCACTTGGAGAGTCAGTGCCTTTAACCTCCTGTTTGGCCCAGTTTGTAATTTCTGTGGAAAATGAACAGGAATAGGGAGAACGAAAGAGAGACTAGCTGGAGGTGTCTGGACGGGCAAATTTAACTCTCATTTCCCACCAGGAAGAGGAATTAACCAAAGGCTCAGCGTGCCGTGCCGGAACTACACTAGGGCCTGAAGCAATCCTGCGGTGTTGCGGACAGCTCACAAGAAAGCGAGTTGAAGAAACGAGCTCAGGGGCACTGTAATTCACAAACCTGCAGAGTTATAAATGACAGCTATCGTCCAAAAATATATTGAAGTAAGGCTGCCAAGAGGACTTGAAAGCGGGGCAGAATTGCAGGAAATCGATTTCAGGAGGTACACTGGAATTGCAAGTAAAGCATAGGAAAAGAGGCAGAACGTCCACAATGATGCACTTGGCCAAAAAGGGCGTATGCGTTTTTTCCTGAATATATTCAGGAAAAAACGCATACGCCCTTTTTGGCCAACCAAGCAAGCTTGCAAAGGATATCTGCACTACAATGAAGTCTCACTGCCCCCCGGTCAAAAGGGCCATCTGAAAAAAGTGTAAAATCCAGAAAGGCAGGACAGGCCATGGAGAACTGGGAGCCTTGTTATGCTGATGGGCGGGATGTAAATTGCCAACAGCCACTCTGGAGAAGTGTATGGTGTTTCCTGAAACATCTAAAAAACAAAGCAACAGAGCCTAGGGCACTTCCACTTATGGTCCTATAGCTTAGGGAAATTAAAATCAAAAAGACACAGTCACCCCAAAGTTTGGGACGGCTCTGTTTACAAGAACCTCGTTTACGGTACAAGTTCAATATCACAGAAAGCGAAAAATGGATAAAGAAGTTGTGGTACTTACGTACAATGCAATATCACTCAGCAATGAAATCTATGTCATCAGGCCCGTAGCAGCATAATGAGTGGATTCAGGTATGATGATTCTAAGTGAAATAAGTCACACAGGAAAAGAAACACCATAAGATATCACTACTACACGGAAGGTAAACTTGGCTACACAAGAACTGAATTACAAAACAGAACAGGGTCTCAAATGTAGAAAACCAACTTATGCTTGCTTAAGGGGAAAGGTGAGTTGGGGTGCTGCATGAAACCAGAGATTGAAATTAGCACAGATACCATTCCATAAGCCAAATATGCAATAGACAAGAGCTACTCCTTGCTCAACGAAGTGGACTCAACACCCCATATTAAACGCCTAAGAATATACCTGACTAGAAATAATCTTAAAACCTACAGATTTATATGTCTCCGAAAGAGAATCAAGCGTGTGTACAGCGGCATAAACGCAGCAGTGATAGGATTTGTGAGGTTCGGTGAGCAAATGCAGACCCTTTGAAGTCATATTGCATGGTACCCATTCCATGGGTCTCAACTCTCCAGGTTTAAGGGATTCTTCCTTCAGCTAAAACATGCATGTGGAACCCAGAGTATGATCCACCGTGTGATCGGGAAACGTGTTCAAATGTGTCTCGTTTTCGTCCCTGGTACTCGGGTGCAACATTCCAGATGCTTTACTAACACTCTCCCCACTTGGAGAGTCAGTGCATTTAACCTCCTGTTTGGCCCAGTTTGTAATTTCTGTGGAAAATGAACAGGAATAGGGAGAACAAAAGAGAGACTAGCTGGAGGTGTCTGGACGGGCAAATTTAACTCTCATTTCCCACCAGGAAGAGGAATTAACCAAAGGCTCAGCGTGCCGTGCCGGAACTACACTAGGGCCTGAAGCAATCCTGCGGTGTTGCGGCCAGCTCACAAGAAAACGAGTTGAAGAAACGAGCTCAGGGGCACTGTAATTCACAAACCTGCAGAGTTATAAATGACAGCTATCGTCCAAAAATATATTGAAGTAAGGCTGCCAAGAGGACTTGAAAGCGGGGCAGAATTGCAGGAAATCGATTTCAGGGGGTACACTGGAATTGCATGTAAAGCATAGGAAAAGAGGCAGAATGTCCACAATGATGCACTTGGCCAAAAAGGGCGTATGCGTTTTTTCCTGAATATATTCAGGAAAAAACGCATACGCCCTTTTTGGCCAACCAAGCAAGCTTGCAAAGGAAATCTGCACTACAATGAAGTCTCACTGCCCCCCGGTCAAAAGGGCCATCTGAAAAAAGTGTAAAATCCAGAAAGGCAGGACAGGCCATGGAGAACTGGGAGCCTTGTTATGCTGGTGGGCGGGATGTAAATTGCCAACAGCCACTCTGGAGAAGTGTATGGTGTTTCCTGAAACATCTAAAAAACAAAGCAACAGAGCCTAGGGCACTTCCACTTATGGTCCTATAGCTTAGGGAAATTAAAATCAAAAAGACACAGCCACCCCAAAGTTTGGGACGGCTCTGTTTACAAGAACCTCGTTTACGGTACAAGTTCAATATCACAGAAAGCAAAAAATGGATAAAGAAGTTGTGGTACTTACGTACAATGTAATATCACTCAGCAATGAAATCTATGTCATCAGGCCCGTAGCAGCATAATGAGTGGATTCAAGTACGATGATTCTAAGTGAAATAAGTCACACAGAAAAAGAAACATCATAAGTTATCACCAATACACGGAATGTAAACTTGCCTACACAGGAACTGAATTAGAAAACAGAAAATGTACTCAAATGTAGAAAACCAACTTAAGCTTGCTTAAGGGGAAAGGTGAGTTGGGGTGCTGCATGAAACCAGAGATTGAAATTAGCACAGATACCGTTCCATAAGCCAAATATGCAATAGACAAGAGCTACTCCTTGCTCAACGAAGTGGACTCAACACCCCATATTAAACGCCTAAGAATATACCTGACTAGAAATAATCTTAAAACCTACGGATTTATATGTCTCCGAAAGAAAATCAAGCGTGTGTACAGCGGCATAAACGCAGCAGTGATAGGATTGGTGAGGTTCGGTGAGCAAATGCAGACCCTTTGAAGTCATATTGCATGGTAACCATTCCATGGGTCTCAACTCTCCAGGTTTAAGGGATTCTTCCTTCAGCTAAAACATGCATGTGGAACCCAGAGTATGATCCAACGTGTGATCGGGAAACGTGTTCAAATGTGTCTCGTTTTCGTCCCTGGTACTCGGGTGCAACATTCCAGATGCTTTACTAACACTCTCCCCACTTGGAGAGTCAGTGCCTTTAACCTCCTATTTCGCCCAGTTTGTAATTTCTGTGGAAAATGAACAGGAATAGGGAGAACGAAAGAGAGACTAGCTGGAGGTGTCTGGACGGGCAAATTTAACTCTCATTTCCCACCAGGAAGAGGAATTAACCAAAGGCTCAGCGTGCCGTGCCGGAACTACACTAGGGCCTGAAGCAATCCTGCGGTGTTGCGGACATCTCACAAGAAAGCGAGTTGAAGAAACGAGCTCAGGGGCACTGTAATTCACAAACCTGCAGAGTTATAAATGACAGCTATCGTCCAAAAATATATTGAAGTAAGGCTGCCAAGAGGACTTGAAAGCGGGGCAGAATTGCAGGAAATCGATTTCAGGAGGTACACTGGAATTGCAAGTAAAGCATAGGAAAAGAGGCAGAACGTCCACAATGATGCACTTGGCCAAAAAGGGCGTATGCGTTTTTTCCTGAATATATTCAGGAAAAAACGCATACGCCCTTTTTGGCCAACCAAGCAAGCTTGCAAAGGATATCTGCACTACAATGAAGTCTCACTGCCCCCCGGTCAAAAGGGCCATCTGAAAAAAGTGTAAAATCCAGAAAGGCAGGACAGGCCATGGAGAACTGGGAGCCTTGTTATGCTGATGGGCGGGATGTAAATTGCCAACAGCCACTCTGGAGAAGTGTACGGTGTTTCCTGAAACATCTAAAAAACAAAGCAACAGACCCTAGGGCACTTCCACTTATGGTCCTATAGCTTAGGGAAATTAAAATCAAAAAGACACAGTCACCCCAAAGTTTGGGACGGCTCTGTTTACAAGAACCTCGTTTACGGTACAAGTTCAATATCACAGAAAGCGAAAAATGGATAAAGAAGTTGTGGTACTTACGTACAATGCAATATCACTCAGCAATGAAATCTATGTCATCAGGCCCATAGCAGCATAATGAGTGGATTCAGGTATGATGATTCTAAGTGAAATAAGTCACACAGGAAAAGAAACACCATAAGATATCACTACTACACGGAAGGTAAACTTGGCTACACAAGAACTGAATTACAAAACAGAACAGGGTCTCAAATGTAGAAAACCAACTTATGCTTGCTTAAGGGGAAAGGTGAGTTGGGGTGCTGCATGAAACCAGAGATTGAAATTCGCACAGATACCGTTCCATAAGCCAAATATGCAATAGACAAGAGCTACTCCTTGCTCAACGAAGTGGACTCAACACCCCATATTAAACGCCTAAGAATATACCTGACTAGAAATAATCTTAAAACCTACAGATTTATATGTCTCCGAAAGAGAATCAAGCGTGTGTACAGCGGCATAAACGCAGCAGTGATAGGATTTGTGAGGTTCGGTGAGCAAATGCAGACCCTTTGAAGTCATATTGCATGGTACCCATTCCATGGGTCTCAACTCTCCAGGTTTAAGGGATTCTTCCTTCAGCTAAAACATGCATGTGGAACCCAGAGTATGATCCACCGTGTGATCGGGAAACGTGTTCAAATGTGTCTCGTTTTCGTCCCTGGTACTCGGGTGCAACATTCCAGATGCTTTACTAACACTCTCCCCACTTGGAGAGTCAGTGCCTTTAACCCCCTGTTTGGCCCAGTTTGTAATTTCTGTGGAAAATGAACAGGAATAGGGAGAACAAAAGAGAGACTATCTGGAGGTGTCTGCACGGGCAAATTTAACTCTCATTTCCCACCAGGAAGAGGAATTAACCAAAGGCTCAGCGTGCCGTGCCGGAACTACACTAGGGCCTGAAGCAATCCTGTGGTGTTGCGGCCAGCTCACAAGAAAACGAGTTGAAGAAACGAGCTCAGGGGCACTGTAATTCACAAACCTGCAGAGTTATAAATGACAGCTATCGTCCAAAAATATATTGAAGTAAGGCTGCCAAGAGGACTTGAAAGCGGGGCAGAATTGCAGGAAATCGATTTCAGGGGGTACACTGGAATTGCATGTAAAGCATAGGAAAAGAGGCAGAACGTCCACAATGATGCACTTGGCCAAAAAGGGCGTATGCGTTCTTTCCTGAATATATTCAGGAAAAAACGCATACGCCCTTTTTGGCCAACCAAGCAAGCTTGCAAAGGAAATCTGCACTACAATGAAGTCTCACTGCTCCCCGGTCAAAAGGGCCATCTGAAAAAAGTGTAAAATCCAGAAAGGCAGGACAGGCCATGGAGAACTGGGAGCCTTGTTATGCTGGTGGGCGGGATGTAAATTGCCAACAGCCACTCTGGAGAAGTGTATGGTGTTTCCTGAAACATCTAAAAAACAAAGCAACAGAGCCTAGGGCACTTCCACTTATGGTCCTATAGCTTAGGGAAATTAAAATCAAAAAGACACAGCCAGCCCAAAGGTTGGGACGGCTCTGTTTACAAGAAACTCGTTTACGGTACAAGTTCAATATAACAGAAAGCAAAAAATGGATAAAGAAGTTGTGGTACTTACGTACAATGCAATATCACTCAGCAATGAAATCTATGTCATCAGGCCCGTAGCAGCATAATGAGTGGATTCAGGTACGATGATTCTAAGTGAAATAAGTCACACAGAAAAAGAAACATCATAAGATATCACTACTACACGGAATGTAAACTTGGCTACACAGGAACTGAATTACAAAACAGAACAGGGTGTCAAATGTAGAAAACCAACTTATGCTTGCTTAAGGGGAAAGGTGAGTTGGGGTGCTGCATGAAACCAGAGATTGAAATTAGCACAGATACCGTTCCATAAGCCAAATATGCAATAGACAAGAGCTACTCCTTGCTCAACGAAGTGGACTCAACACCCCATATTAAACGCCTAAGAATATACCTGACTAGAAATAATCTTAAAACCTACGGATTTATATGTCTCCGAAAGAGAATCAAGCGTGTGTACAGCGGCATAAACGCAGCAGTGATAGGATTGGTGAGGTTCGGTGAGCAAATGCAGACCCTTTGAAGTCATATTGCATGGTACCCATTCCATGGGTCTCAACTCTCCAGGTTTAAGGGATTCTTCCTTCAGCTAAAACATGCATGTGGAACCCAGAGTATGATCCAACGTGTGATCGGGAAACGTGTTCAAATGTGTCTCGTTTTCGTCCCTGGTACTCGGGTGCAACATTCCAGATGCTTTACTAACACTCTCCCCACTTGGAGAGTCAGTGCCTTTAACCTCCTATTTCGCCCAGTTTGTAATTTCTGTGGAAAATGAACAGGAATAGGGAGAACGAAAGAGAGACTAGCTGGAGGTGTCTGGACGGGCAAATTTAACTCTCATTTCCCACCAGGAAGAGGAATTAACCAAAGGCTCAGCGTGCCGTGCCGGAACTACACTAGGGCCTGAAGCAATCCTGCGGTGTTGCGGACAGCTCACAAGAAAGCGAGTTGAAGAAACGAGCTCAGGGGCACTGTAATTCACAAACCTGCAGAGTTATAAATGACAGCTATCGTCCAAAAATATATTGAAGTAAGGCTGCCAAGAGGACTTGAAAGCGGGGCAGAATTGCAGGAAATCGATTTCAGGAGGTACACTGGAATTGCAAGTAAAGCATAGGAAAAGAGGCAGAACGTCCACAATGATGCACTTGGCCAAAAAGGGCGTATGCGTTTTTTCCTGAATATATTCAGGAAAAAACGCATACGCCCTTTTTGGCCAACCAAGCAAGCTTGCAAAGGATATCTGCACTACAATGAAGTCTCACTGCCCCCCGGTCAAAAGGGCCATCTGAAAAAAGTGTAAAATCCAGAAAGGCAGGACAGGCCATGGAGAACTGGGAGCCTTGTTATGCTGATGGGCGGGATGTAAATTGCCAACAGCCACTCTGGAGAAGTGTACGGTGTTTCCTGAAACATCTAAAAAACAAAGCAACAGACCCTAGGGCACTTCCACTTATGGTCCTATAGCTTAGGGAAATTAAAATCAAAAAGACACAGTCACCCCAAAGTTTGGGACGGCTCTGTTTACAAGAACCTCGTTTACGGTACAAGTTCAATATCACAGAAAGCGAAAAATGGATAAAGAAGTTGTGGTACTTACGTACAATGCAATATCACTCAGCAATGAAATCTATGTCATCAGGCCCGTAGCAGCATAATGAGTGGATTCAGGTATGATGATTCTAAGTGAAATAAGTCACACAGGAAAAGAAACACCATAAGATATCACTACTACACGGAAGGTAAACTTGGCTACACAAGAACTGAATTACAAAACAGAACAGGGTCTCAAATGTAGAAAACCAACTTATGCTTGCTTAAGGGGAAAGGTGAGTTGGGGTGCTGCATGAAACCAGAGATTGAAATTAGCACAGATACCGTTCCATAAGCCAAATATGCAATAGACAAGAGCTACTCCTTGCTCAACGAAGTGGACTCAACACCCCATATTAAACGCCTAAGAATATACCTGACTAGAAATAATCTTAAAACCTACAGATTTATATGTCTCCGAAAGAGAATCAAGCGTGTGTACAGCGGCATAAACGCAGCAGTGATAGGATTTGTGAGGTTCGGTGAGCAAATGCAGACCCTTTGAAGTCATATTGCATGGTACCCATTCCATGGGTCTCAACTCTCCAGGTTTAAGGGATTCTTCCTTCAGCTAAAACATGCATGTGGAACCCAGAGTATGATCCACCGTGTGATCGGGAAACGTGTTCAAATGTGTCTCGTTTTCGTCCCTGGTACTCGGGTGCAACATTCCAGATGCTTTACTAACACTCTCCCCACTTGGAGAGTCAGTGCCTTTAACCCCCTGTTTGGCCCAGTTTGTAATTTCTGTGGAAAATGAACAGGAATAGGGAGAACAAAAGAGAGACTATCTGGAGGTGTCTGCACGGGCAAATATAACTCTCATTTCCCACCAGGAAGAGGAATTAACCAAAGGCTCAGCGTGCCGTGCCGGAACTACACTAGGGCCTGAAGCAATCCTGCGGTGTTGCGGCCAGCTCACAAGAAAACGAGTTGAAGAAAGGAGCTCAGGGGCACTGTAATTCACAAACCTGCAGAGTTATAAATGACAGCTATCGTCCAAAAATATATTGAAGTAAGGCTGCCAAGAGGACTTGAAAGCGGGGCAGAATTGCAGGAAATCGATTTCAGGGGGTACACTGGAATTGCATGTAAAGCATAGGAAAAGAGGCAGAACGTCCACAATGATGCACTTGGCCAAAAAGGGCGTATGCGTTCTTTCCTGAATATATTCAGGAAAAAACGCATACGCCCTTTTTGGCCAACCAAGCAAGCTTGCAAAGGAAATCTGCACTACAATGAAGTCTCACTGCTCCCCGGTCAAAAGGGCCATCTGAAAAAAGTGTAAAATCCAGAAAGGCAGGACAGGCCATGGAGAACTGGGAGCCTTGTTATGCTGGTGGGCGGGATGTAAATTGCCAACAGCCACTCTGGAGAAGTGTATGGTGTTTCCTGAAACATCTAAAAAACAAAGCAACAGAGCCTAGGGCACTTCCACTTATGGTCCTATAGCTTAGGGAAATTAAAATCAAAAAGACACAGCCAGCCCAAAGGTTGGGACGGCTCTGTTTACAAGAAACTCGTTTACGGTACAAGTTCAATATAACAGAAAGCAAAAAATGGATAAAGAAGTTGTGGTACTTACGTACAATGCAATATCACTCAGCAATGAAATCTATGTCATCAGGCCCGTAGCAGCATAATGAGTGGATTCAGGTACGATGATTCTAAGTGAAATAAGTCACACAGAAAAAGAAACATCATAAGATATCACTACTACACGGAATGTAAACTTGGCTACACAGGAACTGAATTACAAAACAGAACAGGGTGTCAAATGTAGAAAACCAACTTATGCTTGCTTAAGGGGAAAGGTGAGTTGGGGTGCTGCATGAAACCAGAGATTGAAATTAGCACAGATACCGTTCCATAAGCCAAATATGCAATAGACAAGAGCTACTCCTTGCTCAACGAAGTGGACTCAACACCCCATATTAAACGCCTAAGAATATACCTGACTAGAAATAATCTTAAAACCTACGGATTTATATGTCTCCGAAAGAGAATCAAGCGTGTGTACAGCGGCATAAACGCAGCAGTGATAGGATTGGTGAGGTTCGGTGAGCAAATGCAGACCCTTTGAAGTCATATTGCATGGTACCCATTCCATGGGTCTCAACTCTCCAGGTTTAAGGGATTCTTCCTTCAGCTAAAACATGCATGTGGAACCCAGAGTATGATCCAACGTGTGATCGGGAAACGTGTTCAAATGTGTCTCGTTTTCGTCCCTGGTACTCGGGTGCAACATTCCAGATGCTTTACTAACACTCTCCCCACTTGGAGAGTCAGTGCCTTTAACCTCCTATTTCGCCCAGTTTGTAATTTCTGTGGAAAATGAACAGGAATAGGGAGAACGAAAGAGAGACTAGCTGGAGGTGTCTGGACGGGCAAATTTAACTCTCATTTCCCACCAGGAAGAGGAATTAACCAAAGGCTCAGCGTGCCGTGCCGGAACTACACTAGGGCCTGAAGCAATCCTGCGGTGTTGCGGACAGCTCACAAGAAAGCGAGTTGAAGAAACGAGCTCAGGGGCACTGTAATTCACAAACCTGCAGAGTTATAAATGACAGCTATCGTCCAAAAATATATTGAAGTAAGGCTGCCAAGAGGACTTGAAAGCGGGGCAGAATTGCAGGAAATCGATTTCAGGAGGTACACTGGAATTGCAAGTAAAGCATAGGAAAAGAGGCAGAACGTCCACAATGATGCACTTGGCCAAAAAGGGCGTATGCGTTTTTTCCTGAATATATTCAGGGAAAAACGCATACGCCCTTTTTGGCCAACCAAGCAAGCTTGCAAAGGATATCTGCACTACAATGAAGTCTCACTGCCCCCCGGTCAAAAGGGCCATCTGAAAAAAGTGTAAAATCCAGAAAGGCAGGACAGGCCATGGAGAACTGGGAGCCTTGTTATGCTGATGGGCGGGATGTAAATTGCCAACAGCCACTCTGGAGAAGTGTATGGTGTTTCCTGAAACATCTAAAAAACAAAGCAACAGAGCCTAGGGCACTTCCACTTATGGTCCTATAGCTTAGGGAAATTAAAATCAAAAAGACACAGTCACCCCAAAGTTTGGGACGGCTCTGTTTACAAGAACCTCGTTTACGGTACAAGTTCAATATCACAGAAAGCGAAAAATGGATAAAGAAGTTGTGGTACTTACGTACAATGCAATATCACTCAGCAATGAAATCTATGTCATCAGGCCCGTAGCAGCATAATGAGTGGATTCAGGTATGATGATTCTAAGTGAAATAAGTCACACAGGAAAAGAAACACCATAAGATATCACTACTACACGGAAGGTAAACTTGGCTACACAAGAACTGAATTACAAAACAGAACAGGGTCTCAAATGTAGAAAACCAACTTATGCTTGCTTAAGGGGAAAGGTGAGTTGGGGTGCTGCATGAAACCAGAGATTGAAATTAGCACAGATACCGTTCCATAAGCCAAATATGCAATAGACAAGAGCTACTCCTTGCTCAACGAAGTGGACTCAACACCCCATATTAAACGCCTAAGAATATACCTGACTAGAAATAATCTTAAAACCTACAGATTTATATGTCTCCGAAAGAGAATCAAGCGTGTGTACAGCGGCATAAACGCAGCAGTGATAGGATTTGTGAGGTTCGGTGAGCAAATGCAGACCCTTTGAAGTCATATTGCATGGTACCCATTCCATGGGTCTCAACTCTCCAGGTTTAAGGGATTCTTCCTTCAGCTAAAACATGCATGTGGAACCCAGAGTATGATCCACCGTGTGATCGGGAAACGTGTTCAAATGTGTCTCGTTTTCGTCCCTGGTACTCGGGTGCAACATTCCAGATGCTTTACTAACACTCTCCCCACTTGGAGAGTCAGTGCCTTTAACCCCCTGTTTGGCCCAGTTTGTAATTTCTGTGGAAAATGAACAGGAATAGGGAGAACAAAAGAGAGACTATCTGGAGGTGTCTGCACGGGCAAATTTAACTCTCATTTCCCACCAGGAAGAGGAATTAACCAAAGGCTCAGCGTGCCGTGCCGGAACCACACTAGGGCCTGAAGCAATCCTGCGGTGTTGCGGCCAGCTCACAAGAAAACGAGTTGAAGAAACGAGCTCAGGGGCACTGTAATTCACAAACCTGCAGAGTTATAAATGACAGCTATCGTCCAAAAATATATTGAAGTAAGGCTGCCAAGAGGACTTGAAAGCGGGGCAGAATTGCAGGAAATCGATTTCAGGGGGTACACTGGAATTGCATGTAAAGCATAGGAAAAGAGGCAGAACGTCCACAATGATGCACTTGGCCAAAAAGGGCGTATGCGTTCTTTCCTGAATATATTCAGGAAAAAACGCATACGCCCTTTTTGGCCAACCAAGCAAGCTTGCAAAGGAAATCTGCACTACAATGAAGTCTCACTGCTCCCCGGTCAAAAGGGCCATCTGAAAAAAGTGTAAAATCCAGAAAGGCAGGACAGGCCATGGAGAACTGGGAGCCTTGTTATGCTGGTGGGCGGGATGTAAATTGCCAACAGCCACTCTGGAGAAGTGTATGGTGTTTCCTGAAACATCTAAAAAACAAAGCAACAGAGCCTAGGGCACTTCCACTTATGGTCCTATAGCTTAGGGAAATTAAAATCAAAAAGACACAGCCAGCCCAAAGGTTGGGACGGCTCTGTTTACAAGAAACTCGTTTACGGTACAAGTTCAATATAACAGAAAGCAAAAAATGGATAAAGAAGTTGTGGTACTTACGTACAATGCAATATCACTCAGCAATGAAATCTATGTCATCAGGCCCGTAGCAGCATAATGAGTGGATTCAGGTACAATGATTCTAAGTGAAATAAGTCACACAGAAAAAGAAACATCATAAGATATCACTACTACACGGAATGTAAACTTGGCTACACAGGAACTGAATTACAAAACAGAACAGGGTGTCAAATGTAGAAAACCAACTTATGCTTGCTTAAGGGGAAAGGTGAGTTGGGGTGCTGCATGAAACCAGAGATTGAAATTAGCACAGAGACCGTTCCATAAGCCAAATATGCAATAGACAAGAGCTACTCCTTGCTGAACGAAGTGGACTCAACACCCCATATTAAACGCCTAAGAATATACCTGACTAGAAATAATCTTAAAACCTACGGATTTATATGTCTCCGAAAGAGAATCAAGCGTGTGTACAGCGGCATAAACGCAGCAGTGATAGGATTGGTGAGGTTCGGTGAGCAAATGCAGACCCTTTGAAGTCATATTTCATGGTACCCATTCCATGGGTCTCAACTCTCCAGGTTTAAGGGATTCTTCCTTCAGCTAAAACATGCATGTGGAACCCAGAGTATGATCCACCGTGTGATCGGGAAACGTGTTCAAATGTGTCTCGTTTTCGTCCCTGGTACTCGGGTGCAACATTCCAGATGCTTTACTAACACTCTCCCCACTTGGAGAGTCAGTGCCTTTAACCTCCTGTTTGGCCCAGTTTGTAATTTCTGTGAAAAATGAACAGGAATAGGGAGAACGAAAGAGAGACTATCTGGAGGTGTCTGGACGGGCAAATTTAACTCTCATTTCCCACCAGGAAGAGGAATTAACCAAAGGCTCAGCGTGCCGTGCCGGAACTACACTAGGGCCTGAAGCAATCGTGCGGTGTTGCGGCCAGCTCACAACAAAGCGAGTTGAAGAAACGAGCTCAGGGGCACTGTAATTCACAAACCTGCAGAGTTATAAATGACAGCTATCGTCCAAAAATATATTGAAGTAAGGCTGCCAAGAGGACTTGAAAGCGGAGCAGAATTGCAGGAAATCGATTTCAGGAGGTACACTGGAATTGCATGTAAAGCATAGGAAAAGAGGCAGAACGTCCACAATGATGCACTTGGCCAAAAAGGGCGTATGCGTTTTTTCCTGAATATATTCAGGAAAAAACGCATACGCCCTTTTTGGCCAACCAAGCAAGCTTGCAAAGGAAATCTGCACTACAATGAAGTCTCACTGCCCCCCGGTCAAAAGGGCCATCTGAAAAAAGTGTAAAATCCAGAAAGGCAGGACAGGCCATGGAGAACTGGGAGCCTTGTTATGCTGATGGGCGGGATGTAAATTACCAACAGCCACTCTGGAGAAGTGTATGGTGTTTCCTGAAACATCTAAAAAACTAAGCAACAGAGCCTAGGGCACTTCCACTTATGGTGCTATAGCTTAGGGAAATTAAAATCAAAAAGACACAGCCACCCCAAAGTTTGGGACGGCTCTGTTTACAAGAACCTCGTTTACGGTACAAGTTCAATATCACAGAAAGCGAAAAATGGATAAAGAAGTTGTGGTACTTACGTTCAATGCAATATCACTCAGCAATGAAATCTATGTCATCAGGCCCGAAGTAGCATAATGAGTGGATTCAGGTATGATGATTCTAAGTGAAATAAGTCACACAGAAAAAGAAACACCATAAGATATCACTACTACACGGAAGGTAAACTTGGCTACACAAGAACTGAATTACAAAACAGAACAGGGTCTCAAATGTAGAAAACCAACTTATGCTTGCTTAAGGGAAAGGTGAGTTGGGGTGCTGCATGAAACCAGAGATTGAAATTAGCACAGATACCGTTCCATAAGCCAAATATGCAATAGACAAGAGCTACTCCTTGCTGAACGAAGTGGACTCAACACCCCATATTAAACGCCTAAGAATATACCTGACTAGAAATAATCTTAAAACCTACGGATTTATATGTCTCCGAAAGAGAATCAAGTGTGTGTACAGCAGCATAAACGCAGCAGTGATAGGATTGGTGAGGTTCGGTGAGCAAATGCAGACCCTTTGAAGTCATATTGCATGGTCCCATTCCATGGGTCTCAACTCTCCAGGTTTAAGGGATTCTTCCTTCAGCTAAAACATGCATGTGGAACCCAGAGTATGATCCACCGTGTGATCGGGAAACGTGTTCAAATGTGTCTCGTTTTCGTCCCCTGGTACTCGAGTGCAACATTCCAGATGCTTTACTAACACTCTCCCCACTTGGAGAGTCAGTGCCTTTAACCTCCTGTTTGGCCCAGTTTGCAATTTCTGTGGAAAATGAACAGGAATAGGGAGAACGAAAGAGAGACTAGCTGGAGGTGTCTGGACGGGCAAATTTAACTCTCATTTCCCACCAGGAAGAGGAATTAACCAAAGGCTCAGCGTGCCGTGCCGGAACTAAACTAGGGCCTGAAGCAATCCTGCGGTGTTGCGGCCAGCTCACAAGAAAGTGAGTTGAAGAAAGGAGCTCAGGGGCACTGTAATTCACAAACCTGCACAGTTATAAATGACAGCTATCGTCCAAAAATATATTGAAGTAAGGCTGCCAAGAGGACTTGAAAGTGGGGCAGAATTGCAGGAAACCGATTTCAGGAGGTAGACTGGAATTGCATGTAAAGCATAGGAAAAGAGGCAGAACGTCCACAATGATGCACTTGGCCAAAAAGGGCGTATGCGTTTTTTCCTGAATATATTCAGGAAAAAACGCATACGCACTCTTTGGCCAACCAAGCAAGCTTGCAAAGGATATCTGCACTACAATGAAGTCTCACTGCCCCCGGGTCAAAAGGGCCATCTGAAAAAAGTGTAAAATCCAGAAAGGCAGGACAGGCCATGGAGAACTGGGAGCCTTGTTATGCTGATGGGCGGGATGTAAATTGCCAACAGCCACTCTGGAGAAGTGTATGGTGTTTCCTGAAACATCTAAAAAACAAAACAACAGAGCCTAGGGCACTTCCACTTATGGTCCTATAGCTTAGGGAAATTAAAATCAAAAAGACACGGTCACCCCAAAGTTTGGGACGGCTCTGTTTACAGAACCTCGTTTACAGTACAAGTTCAATATCACAGAAAGCAAAAAATGGATAAAGAAGTTGTGGTACTTACGTACAATGCAATATCACTCAGCAATGAACTCTATGTCATCAGGCCCGTAGCAGCATAATGAGTGGATGCAGGTATGATGAGTCTAAGTGAAATAAGTCACACAGAAAAAGAAACATCATAAGATATCACTACTACACGGAATGTAAACTTGGCTACACAGGAACTGAATTACAAAACAGAACAGGGTCTCAAATGTAGAAAACCAACTTATGCTTGCTTAAGGGGAAAGGTGAGTTGGGGTGCTGCATAAAACCAGAGATTGAAATTAGCACAGATACCGTTCCATAAGCCAAATATGTAATAGACAAGAGCTACTCCTTGCTGAACGAAGTGGACTCAACACCCCATATTAAACGCTTAAAAATACACCTGACTAGAAATAATCTTAAAAACTACGGATTTATATGTCTCCGAAAGAGAATCAAGCGTGTGTACAGCGGCATAAACGCAGCAGTGATAGGATTGGTGAGGTTCAGTGAGCAAATGCAGACCCTTTGAAGTCATATTGCATGGTACCCATTCCATGGGCTCAACTCTCCAAGTTTAAGGGATTCTTCCTTCAGCTAAAACATGCATGTGGAACCCAGAGTATGATCCACGGTGTGATCGGGAAACGTGTTCAAATGTGTCTCAGTTTTCGTCCCCTGGTACTCGGGTGCAACACTCCAGACGCTTTACTAACACTCTCCCCACTTGGAGAGTCAGTGCATTTAACCTCCTGTATGGCCCAGTTTGCAATTTCTGCGGAAAATGTACAGGAATAGGGAGAACCAATGAGAGACTAGCTGGAGGTGTCTGGACGGGCAAATTTAACTCTCATTTCCCACCACGAAGAGGAATTAACCAAAGGCTCAGCGTGCCGTGCCGGAACCACACTAGGGCCTGAAGCAATCCTGCGGTGTTGCGGCCAGCTCACAAGAAAACGAGTTGAAGAAACGAGCTCAGGGGCACTGTAATTCACAAACCTGCAGAGTTATAAATGACAGCTATCGTCCAAAAATATATTGAAGTAAGGCTGCCAAGAGGACTTGAAAGCGGGGCAGAATTGCAGGAAACCGATTTCAGGAGGTAGACGGGAATTGCATGTAAAGCATAGGAAAAGAGGCAGAACGTCCACAATGATGCACTTGGCCAAAAAGGGCGTATGCGTTCTTTCCTGAATATATTCAGGAAAAAACGCATACGCCCTTTTTGGCCAACCAAGCAAGCTTGCAAAGGAAATCTGCACTACAATGAAGTCTCACTGCCCCCCGGTCAAAAGGGCCATCTGAAAAAAGTGTAAAATCCAGAAAGGCAGGACAGGCCATGGAGAACTTGGAGCCTTGTTATGCTGATGGGCGGGATGTAAATTGCCAACAGCCACTCTGGAGAAGTGTATGGTGTTTCCTGAAACATCTAAAAAACTAAGCAACAGAGCCTAGGGCACTTCCACTTATGGTCCTATAGCTTAGGGAAATTAAAATCAAAAAGACACAGCCACCCCAAAGTTTGGGACGGCTCTGTTTACAAGAACCTCGTTTACGGTACAAGTTCAATATCACAGAAAGCGAAAAATGGATAAAGAAGTTGTGGTACTTACGTTCAATGCAATATCACTCAGCAATGAAATCTATGTCATCAGGCCCGAAGTAGCATAATGAGTGGATTCAGGTATGATGATTCTAAGTGAAATAAGTCACACAGAAAAAGAAACACCATAAGATATCACTACTACACGGAATGTAAACTTGGCTACACAAGAACTGAATTACAAAACAGAACAGGGTCTCAAATGTAGAAAACCAACTTATGCTTGCTTGAGGGGAAAGGTGAGTTGGGGTGCTGCATGAAACCAGAGATTGAAATTAGCACAGATACCGTTCCATAAGCCAAATATGTAATAGACAAGAGCTACTCTTTGCTCAACGAAGTGGACTCAACACCCCATATTAAACGCCTAAGAATATACCTGACTAGTAAGAATATTAAAACCTACCGATTTATATGTCTCCGAAAGAGAATCAAGCGTGTGTACAGCGGCATAAACGCAGCAGTGATAGGATTGGTGAAGTTCGGTGAGCAAATGCAGACCCTTTGAAGTCATATTGCATGGTACCCATTCCATGGGTCTCAACTCTCCAAGTTTAAGGGATTATTCCTTTAGCTAAAACATGCATGTGGAACACAGAGTATGATCCACCGTGTGATCAGGAAACGTGTTCAAATGTGTCTCAGTTTTCGTCCCCTGGTACTCGGGTGCAACACTCCAGACGCTTTACTAACACTCTCTCCACTTGGAGAGTCAGTGCCTTTAACCTCCTGTATGGCCCAGTTTGCAATTTCTGCGGAAAATGTACAGGAATAGGGAGAACCAATGATAAACTAGCTGGAGGTGTCTGGACGGGCAAATTTAACTCTCATTTCCCACCAGGAAGAGGAATTAACCAAAGGCTCAGCGTGCCGTGCCGGAACCACACTAGGGCCTGAAGCAATCCTGCGGTGTTGCGGCCAGCTCACAAAAAAGCGAGTTGAAGAAAGGAGCTCAGGGGCACTGTAATTCACAAACCTGCAGAGTTATAAATGACAGCTATCGTCCAAAAATATATTGAAGTAAGGCTGCCAAGAGGACTTGAAAGTGGTGCAGAATTGCACGAAACCGATTTCAGGAGGTAGACTGGAATTGCATGTAAAGCATAGGAAAAGAGGCAGAACGTCCACAATGATGCACTTGGCCAAAAAGGGCGTATGCGTTTTTTCCTGAATATATTCAGGAAAAAACGCATACGCCCTTTTTGGCCAACCAAGAAAGCTTGCAAAGGAAATCTGCACTACAATGAAGTCTCACTGCCGCCCAGTCAAAAGGGCCATCTGAAAAATGTGTAAAATCCAGAAAGGCAGGACAGGCCATGGAGAACTGGGAGACTTGTTATGCTGATGGGCGGGATGTAAATTGCCAACAGCCACTCTGGAGAAGTGTATGGTGTTTCCTGAAACATCTAAAAAACAAAGCAACAGAGCCTAGGGCACTTCCACTTATGGTCCTATAGCTTAGGGAAATTAAAATCAAAAAGACACAGCCACCCCAAAGTTTCGGACGGCTCTGTTTACAAGAACCTCGTTTATGGTACAAGTTCAATATCACAGAAAGCGAAAAATGGATAAAGAAGTTGTGGTACTTACGTACAATGCAATATCACTCAGCAATGAAATCTATGTCATCAGGCCCGTAGCAGCATAATGAGTGGATTCAGGTACGATGATTCTAAGTGAAATAAGTCACACAGAAAAAGAAACATCATAAGATATCACCAATACACGGAATGTAAACTTGGCTACAAAGGAACTGAATTACAAAACAGAACAGGGTCTCAAATGTAGAAAACCAACTTATGCTTGCTTAAGGGGAAAGGTGAGTTGGGGTGCTGCATGAAACCAGAGATTGAAATTAGCACAGATACCGTTCCATAAGCCAAATATGCAATAGACAAGAGCTACTCCTTGCTGAACGAAGTGGACTCAACACCCCATATTAAACGCCTAAGAATATACCTGACTAGAAATAATCTTAAAACCTACGGATTTATATGTCTCCGAAAGAGAATCAAGCGTGTGTACAGCGGCATAAACGCAGCAGTGATAGGATTGGTGAGGTTCGGTGAGCAAATGCAGACCCTTTGAAGTCGTATTGCATGGTCCCATTCCATGGGTCTCAACTCTCCAGGTTTAAGGGATTCTTCCTTCAGCTAAAACATGCATGTGGAACCCAGAGTATGATCCACCATGTGATCGGGAAACGTGTTCAAATGTGTCTCGTTTTCGTCCCCTGGTACTCGAGTGCAACATTCCAGATGCTTTACTAACACTCTCCCCACTTGGAGAGTCAGTGCCTTTAACCTCCTGTTTGGCCCAGTTTGCAATTTCTGTGGAAAATGAACAGGAATAGGGAGAACGAAAGAGAGACTAGCTGGAGGTGTCTGGACGGGCAAATTTAACTCTCATTTCCCACCAGGAAGAGGAATTAACCAAAGGCTCAGCGTGCCGTGCCGGAACTACACTAGGGCCTGAAGCAATCCTGCGGTGTTGCGGCCAGCTCACAAGAAAGTGAGTTGAAGAAAGGAGCTCAGGGGCACTGTAATTCACAAACCTGCACAGTTATAAATGACAGCTATCGTCCAAAAATATATTGAAGTAAGGCTGCCAAGAGGACTTGAAAGTGGGGCAGAATTGCAGGAAACCGATTTCAGGAGGTAGACTGGAATTGCATGTAAAGCATAGGAAAAGAGGCAGAACGTCCACAATGATGCACTTGGCCAAAAAGGGCGTATGCGTTTTTTCGGAAAAAACGCATACGCACTTTTTGGCCAACCAAGCTAGCTTGCAAATGATATCTGCACTACAATGAAGTCTCACTGCCCCCGGGTCAAAAGGGCCATCTGAAAAAAGTGTAAAATCCAGAAAGGCAGGACAGGCCATGGAGAACTGGGAGTCTTGTTATGCTGATGGGCGGGATGTAAATTGCCAACAGCCACTCTGGAGAAGTGTATGGTGTTTCCTGAAACATCTAAAAAACAAAGCAACAGAGCCTAGGGCACTTCCACTTATGGTCCTATAGCTTAGGGAAATTAAAATCAAAAAGACACGGTCACCCCAAAGTTTGGGACGGCTCTGTTTACAGAACCTCGTTTACAGTACAAGTTCAATATCACAGAAAGCAAAAAATGGATAAAGAAGTTGTGGTACTTACGTACAATGCAATATCACTCAGCAATGAAATCTATGTCATCAGGCCCGTAGCAGCATAATGAGTGGATGCAGGTATGATGAGTCTAAGTGAAATAAGTCACACAGAAAAAGAAACATCATAAGATATCACTACTACACGGAATGTAAACTTGGCTACACAGGAACTGAATTACAAAACAGAACAGGGTCTCAAATGTAGAAAACCAACTTATGCTTGCTTAAGGGGAAAGGTGAGTTGGGGTGCTGCATAAAACCAGAGATTGAAATTAGCACAGATACCGTTCCATAAGCCAAATATGTAATAGACAAGAGCTACTCCTTGCTCAACGAAGTGGACTCAACACCCCATATTAAACGCTTAAAAATACACCTGACTAGAAATAATCTTAAAAACTACGGATTTATATGTCTCCGAAAGAGAATCAAGTGTGTGTACAGCGGCATAAACGCAGCAGTGATAGGATTGGTGAGGTTCAGTGAGCAAATGCAGACCCTTTGAAGTCATATTGCATGGTACCCATTCCATGGGTCTCAACTCTCCAAGTTTAAGGGATTCTTCCTTCAGCTAAAACATGCATGTGGAACCCAGAGTATGATCCACCGTGTGATCGGGAAACGTGTTCAAATGTGTCTCAGTTTTCGTCCCCTGGTACTCGGGTGCAACACTCCAGATGCTTTACTAACACTCTCCCCACTTGGAGAGTCAGTGCCTTTAACATCCTGTATGGCCCAGTTTGCAATTTCTGCGGAAAATGTACAGGAATAGGGAGAACCAATGAGAAACTAGCTGGAGGTGTCTGGACGGGCAAATTTAACTCTCATTTCCCACCAGAAAGAGGAATTAACCAAAGGCTCAGCATGCCGTGCCGGAACCACACTAGGGCCTGAAACAATCCTGCGGTGTTGCGGCCAGCTCACAAGAAAGCGAGTTGAAGAAAGGAGCTCAGGGGCACTGTAATTCACAAACCTGCAGAGTTATAAATGACAGCTATCGTCCAAAAATATATTGAAGTAAGGTTGCCAAGAGGACTTGAAAGTGGGGCAGAATTGCAGGAAACCGATTTCAGGAGGTAGACGGGAATTGCATGTAAAGCATAGGAAAAGAGGCAGAACGTCCACAATGATGCACTTGGCCAAAAAGGGCGTATGTGTTCTTTCCTGAATATATTCAGGAAAAAACGCATACGCCCTTTTTGGCCAACCAAGCAGGCTTGCAAAGGAAATCTACACTACAATGAAGTCTCACTGTCCCCGGGTCAAAAGGGCCATATGAAAAAAGTGTAATATCCAGAAAGGCAGGACAGGCCATGGAGAACTGGGAGCCTTGTTATGCTGATGGGCGGGATGTAAATTGCCAACAGCCACTCTGGAGAAGTGTATGGTGTTTCCTGAAACATCTAAAAAACAAAGCAACAGAGCCTAGGGCACTTCCACTTATGGTCCTATAGCTTAGGGAAATTAAAATCAAAAAGAAACAGCCACCCCAAACTTTGGGACGGCTCTGTTTACAAGAACCTCGTTTATGGTACAAGTTCAATATCACAGAAAGTGAAAAATGGATACAGAAGTTGTGGTACTTACGTACAATGCAATATCACTCAGCAATGAAATCTATGTCATCAGGCCCGTAGCAGCATAATGAGTGGATTCAGGTACGATGATTCTAAGTGAAATAAGTCACACAGAAAAAGAAATATCATAAGATATCACCAATACACGGAATGTAAACTTGGCTATAAAGGAACTGAATTAAAAAACAGAACAGGGTCTCAAATGTAGAAAACCAACTTATGCTTGCTTAAGGGGAAAGGTGAGTTGGGGTGCTGCATGAAACCAGAGATTGAAATTAGCACAGATACCGTTCCATAAGCCAAATATGTAATAGACAAGAGCTACTCCTTGCTCAACGAAGTGGACTCAACACCCCATATTAAACGCTTAAGAATACACCTGACTAGAAATAATCTTAAAAACTACGGATTTATATGTCTCCGAAAGAGAATCAAGCGTGTGTACAGCGGCATAAACGCAGCAGTGATAGGATTGGTGAGGTTCGGTGAGCAAATGCAGACCCTTTGAAGTCATATTGCATGGTACCCATTCCATGGGTCTCAACTCTCCAGGTTTAAGGGATTCTTCCTTCAGCTAAAACATGCATGTGGAACACAGATTATGATCCACCGTGTGATCAGGAAACGTGTACAAATGTGTCTCAGTTTTCGTCCCCTGGTACTCGGGTGCAACACTCCAGACGCTCTACTAACACTCTCCCCACTTCGAGAGTCAGTGCCTTTAACCTCCTGTATGGCCCAGTTTGCAATTTCTGCGGAAAATGTACAGGAATAGGGAGAACCAATGAGAAACTAGCTGGAGGTGTCTGGACGGGCAAATTTAACTCTCATTTCCCACCAGGAAGAGGAATTAACCAAAGGCTCAGCGTGCCGTGCCGGAACTACACTAGGGCCTGAAGCAATCCTGCGGTGTTGCGGACAGCTCACAAGAAAGCGAGTTGAAGAAACGAGCTCAGGGGCACTGTAATTCACAAACCTGCAGAGTTATAAATGACAGCTATCGTCCAAAAATATATTGAAGTAAGGCTGCCAAGAGGACTTGAAAGCGGGGCAGAATTGCAGGAAATCGATTTCAGGAGGTACACTGGAATTGCAAGTAAAGCATAGGAAAAGAGGCAGAACGTCCACAATGATGCACTTGGCCAAAAAGGGCGTATGCGTTTTTTCCTGAATATATTCAGGAAAAAACGCATACGCCCTTTTTGGCCAACCAAGCAACTTGCAAAGATATCTGCACTACAATGAAGTCTCACTGCCCCCCGGTCAAAAGGGCCATCTGAAAAAAGTGTAAAATCCAGAAAGGCAGGACAGGCCATGGAGAACTGGGAGCCTTGTTATGCTGATGGGCGGGATGTAAATTGCCAACAGCCACTCTGGAGAAGTGTATGGTGTTTCCTGAAACATCTAAAAAACAAAGCAACAGAGCCTAGGGCACTTCCACTTATGGTCCTATAGCTTAGGGAAATTAAAATCAAAAAGACACAGTCACCCCAAAGTTTGGGACGGCTCTGTTTACAAGAACCTCGTTTACGGTACAAGTTCAATATCACAGAAAGCGAAAAATGGATAAAGAAGTTGTGGTACTTACGTACAATGCAATATCACTCAGCAATGAAATCTATGTCATCAGGCCCGTAGCAGCATAATGAGTGGATTCAGGTATGATGATTCTAAGTGAAATAAGTCACACAGGAAAAGAAACACCATAAGATATCACTACTACACGGAAGGTAAACTTGGCTACACAAGAACTGAATTACAAAACAGAACAGGGTCTCAAATGTAGAAAACCAACTTATGCTTGCTTAAGGGGAAAGGTGAGTTGGGGTGCTGCATGAAACCAGAGATTGAAATTAGCACAGATACCATTCCATAAGCCAAATATGCAATAGACAAGAGCTACTCCTTGCTCAACGAAGTGGACTCAACACCCCATATTAAACGCCTAAGAATATACCTGACTAGAAATAATCTTAAAACCTACAGATTTATATGTCTCCGAAAGAGAATCAAGCGTGTGTACAGCGGCATAAACGCAGCAGTGATAGGATTTGTGAGGTTCGGTGAGCAAATGCAGACCCTTTGAAGTCATATTGCATGGTACCCATTCCATGGGTCTCAACTCTCCAGGTTTAAGGGATTCTTCCTTCAGCTAAAACATGCATGTGGAACCCAGAGTATGATCCACCGTGTGATCGGGAAACGTGTTCAAATGTGTCTCGTTTTCGTCCCTGGTACTCGGGTGCAACATTCCAGATGCTTTACTAACACTCTCCCCACTTGGAGAGTCAGTGCATTTAACCTCCTGTTTGGCCCAGTTTGTAATTTCTGTGGAAAATGAACAGGAATAGGGAGAACAAAAGAGAGACTATCTGGAGGTGTCTGGACGGGCAAATTTAACTCTCATTTCCCACCAGGAAGAGGAATTAACCAAAGGCTCAGCGTGCCGTGCCGGAACTACACTAGGGCCTGAAGCAATCCTGCGGTGTTGCGGCCAGCTCACAAGAAAACGAGTTGAAGAAACGAGCTCAGGGGCACTGTAATTCACAAACCTGCAGAGTTATAAATGACAGCTATCGTCCAAAAATATATTGAAGTAAGGCTGCCAAGAGGACTTGAAAGCGGGGCAGAATTGCAGGAAATCGATTTCAGGGGGTACACTGGAATTGCATGTAAAGCATAGGAAAAGAGTCAGAACGTCCACAATGATGCACTTGGCCAAAAAGGGCGTATGCGTTTTTTCCTGAATATATTCAGGAAAAAACGCATACGCCCTTTTTGGCCAACCAAGCAAGCTTGCAAAGGAAATCTGCACTACAATGAAGTCTCTCTGCTCCCCGGTCAAAAGGGCCATTTGAAAAAAGTGTAAAATCCAGAAAGGCAGGACAGGCCATGGAGAACTGGGAGCCTTGTTATGCTGGTGGGCGGGATGTAAATTGCCAACAGCCACTCTGGAGAAGTGTATGGTGTTTCCTGAAACATCTAAAAAACAAAGCAACAGAGCCTAGGGCACTTCCACTTATGGTCCTATAGCTTAGGGAAATTAAAATCAAAAAGACACAGCCACCCCAAAGTTTGGGACGGCTCTGTTTACAAGAACCTTGTTTACGGTACAAGTTCAATATCACAGAAAGCGAAAAATGGATAAAGAAGTTGTGGTACTTACGTACAATGCAATATCACTCAGCAATGAAATCTATGTCATAAGGCCCGTAGCAGCATAATGAGTGGATTCAGGTATGATGATTCTAAGTGAAATAAGTCACACAGGAAAAGAAACACCATAAGATATCACTACTACACGGAAGGTAAACTTGGCTACACAAGAACTGAATTACAAAACAGAACAGGGTCTCAAATGTAGAAAACCAACTTATGCTTGCTTAAGGGGAAAGGTGAGTTGGGGTGCTGCATGAAACCAGAGATTGAAATTAGCACAGATACCGTTCCATAAGCCAAATATGTAATAGACAAGATCTACTCCTTGCTCAACGAAGTGGACTCAACACCCCATATTAAACGCTTAAGAATACACCTGAGTAGAAATAATCTTAAAAACTACGGATTTATATGTCTCCGAAAGAGAATCAAGCGTGTGTACAGCGGCATAAACGCAGCAGTGATAGGATTGGTGAGGTTCAGTAAGCAAATGCAGACCCTTTGAAGTCATATTGCATGGTACCCATTCCATGGGTCTCAACTCTCCAAGTTTAAGGGATTCTTCCTTCAGCTAAAACATGCATGTGGAACACAGATTATGATCCACCGTGTGATCAGGAAACGTATTCAAATGTGTCTCAGTTTTCGTCCCCTGGTACTCGGGTGCAACACTCCAGACGCTTTACTAACACTCTCTCCACTTGGAGAGTCAGTGCCTTTAACCTCCTGTATGGCCCAGTTTGCAATTTCTGCGGAAAATGTACAGGAATAGGGAGAACCAATGAGAAACTAGCTGGAGGTGTCTGGACGGGCAAATTTAACTCTCATTTCCCACCAGAAAGAGGAATTAACCAAAGGCTCAGCATGCCGTGCCGGAACCACACTAGGGCCTGAAGCAATCCTGCGGTGTTGCGGCCAGCTCACAAGAAAGCGAGTTGAAGAAAGGAGCTCAGGGGCAGTGTAATTCTCAAACCTGCAGAGTTATAAATGACAGCTATCGTCCAAAAATATATTAAAGTAAGGCTGCCAAGAGGACTTGAAAGTGGGGCAGAATTGCAGGAAACCGATTTCAGGAGGTAGACAGGAATTGCATGTAAAGCATAGGAAAAGAGGCAGAACGTCCACAATGATGCACTTGGCCAAAAAGGGCGTATGCGTTTTTTCCTGCAGGAAAAAACGCATACGCCCTTTTTGGCCAACCAAGAAAGCTTGCAAAGGAAATCTGCACTACAATGAAGTCTCACTGCCCCCCGGTCAAAAGGGCCATCTGAAAAAAGTGTAAAATCCAGAAAGGCAGGACAGGCCATGGAGAACTGGGAGCCTTGTTATGCTGGTGGGCGGGATGTAAATTGCCAACAGCCACTCTGGAGAAGTGTATGGTGTTTCCTGAAACATCTAAAAAACAAAGCAACAGAGCCTAGGGCACTTCCACTTATGGTCCTATAGATTAGGGAAATTAAAATCAAAAAGACACAGCAACCCCAAAGTTTGGGACGGCTCTGTTTACAAGAACCTCGTTTACGGTACAAGTTCAATATCACAGAAAGCAAAAAATGGATAAAGAAGTTGTTGTACTTACGTACAATGTAATATCACTCAGCAATGAAATCTATGTCATCAGGCCCGTAGCAGCATAATGAGTGGATTCAAGTACGATGATTCTAAGTGAAATAAGTCACACAGAAAAAGAAACATCATAAGTTATCACCAATACACGGAATGTAAACTTGCCTACACAGGAACTGAATTAGAAAACAGAAAAGGTTCTCAAATGTAGAAAACCAACTTATGCTTGCTTAAGGGGAAAGGTGAGTTGGGGTGCTGCATGAAACCAGAGATTGAAATTAGCACAGATACCGTTCCATAAGCCAAATATGCAATAGACTAGAGCTACTCCTTGCTCAACGAAGTGGACTCAACACCCCATAATAAACGCCTAAGAATATACCTGACTAGAAATAATCTTAAAACCTACGGATTTATATGTCTCCGAAAGAGAATCAAGCGTGTGTACAGCGGCATAAACGCAGCAGTGATAGGATTGGTGAGGTTCGGTGAGCAAATGCAGACCCTTTGAAGTCATACTGCATGGTACCCATTCCATGGGTCTCAACTCTCCAGGTTTAAGGGATTCTTCCTTCAGCTAAAACATGCATGTGGAACCCAGAGTATGATCCACCGTGTGATCGGGAAACGTGTTCAAATGTGTCTCGTTTTCGTCCCTGGTACTCGGGTGCAACATTCCAGATGCTTTACTAACACTCTCCCCACTTGGAGAGTCAGTGCCTTTAACCTCCTGTTTGGCCCAGTTTGTAATTTCTGTGGAAAATGAACAGGAATAGGGAGAACGAAAGAGAGACTAGCTGGAGGTGTCTGGACGGGCAAATTTAACTCTCATTTCCCACCAGGAAGAGGAATTAACCAAAGGCTCAGCGTGCCGTGCCGGAACTACACTAGGGCCTGAAGCAATCCTGCGGTGTTGCGGACAGCTCACAAGAAAGCGAGTTGAAGAAACGAGCTCATGGGCACTGTAATTCACAAACCTGCAGAGTTATAAATGACAGCTATCGTCCAAAAATATATTGAAGTAAGGCTGCCAAGAGGACTTGAAAGCGGGGCAGAATTGCAGGAAATCGATTTCAGGAGGTACACTGGAATTGCAAGTAAAGCATAGGAAAAGAGGCAGAACGTCCACAATGATGCACTTGGCCAAAAAGGGCGTATGCGTTTTTTCCTGAATATATTCAGGAAAAAACGCATACGCCCTTTTTGGCCAACCAAGCAAGCTTGCAAAGGATATCTGCACTACAATGAAGTCTCACTGCCCCCCGGTCAAAAGGGCCATCTGAAAAAAGTGTAAAATCCAGAAAGGCAGGACAGGCCATGGAGAACTGGGAGCCTTGTTATGCTGATGGGCGGGATGTAAATTGCCAACAGCCACTCTGGAGAAGTGTATGGTGTTTCCTGAAACATCTAAAAAACAAAGCAACAGAGCCTAGGGCACTTCCACTTATGGTCCTATAGCTTAGGGAAATTAAAATCAAAAAGACACAGTCACCCCAAAGTTTGGGACGGCTCTGTTTACAAGAACCTCGTTTACGGTACAAGTTCAATATCACAGAAAGCGAAAAATGGATAAAGAAGTTGTGGTACTTACGTACAATGCAATATCACTCAGCAATGAAATCTATGTCATCAGGCCCGTAGCAGCATAATGAGTGGATTCAGGTATGATGATTCTAAGTGAAATAAGTCACACAGGAAAAGAAACACCATAAGATATCACTACTACACGGAAGGTAAACTTGGCTACACAAGAACTGAATTACAAAACAGAACAGGGTCTCAAATGTAGAAAACCAACTTATGCTTGCTTAAGGGGAAAGGTGAGTTGGGGTGCTGCATGAAACCAGAGATTGAAATTAGCACAGATACCATTCCATAAGCCAAATATGCAATAGACAAGAGCTACTCCTTGCTCAACGAAGTGGACTCAACACCCCATATTAAACGCCTAAGAATATACCTGACTAGAAATAATCTTAAAACCTACAGATTTATATGTCTCCGAAAGAGAATCAAGCGTGTGTACAGCGGCATAAACGCAGCAGTGATAGGATTTGTGAGGTTCGGTGAGCAAATGCAGACCCTTTGAAGTCATATTGCATGGTACCCATTCCATGGGTCTCAACTCTCCAGGTTTAAGGGATTCTTCCTTCAGCTAAAACATGCATGTGGAACCCAGAGTATGATCCACCGTGTGATCGGGAAACGTGTTCAAATGTGTCTCGTTTTCGTCCCTGGTACTCGGGTGCAACATTCCAGATGCTTTACTAACACTCTCCCCACTTGGAGAGTCAGTGCATTTAACCTCCTGTTTGGCCCAGTTTGTAATTTCTGTGGAAAATGAACAGGAATAGGGAGAACAAAAGAGAGACTATCTGGAGGTGTCTGGACGGGCAAATTTAACTCTCATTTCCCACCAGGAAGAGGAATTAACCAAAGGCTCAGCGTGCCGTGCCGGAACTACACTAGGGCCTGAAGCAATCCTGCGGTGTTGCGGCCAGCTCACAAGAAAACGAGTTGAAGAAACGAGCTCAGGGGCACTGTAATTCACAAACCTGCAGAGTTATAAATGACAGCTATCGTCCAAAAATATATTGAAGTAAGGCTGCCAAGAGGACTTGAAAGCGGGGCAGAATTGCAGGAAATCGATTTCAGGGGGTACACTGGAATTGCATGTAAAGCATAGGAAAAGAGGCAGAATGTCCACAATGATGCACTTGGCCAAAAAGGGCGTATGCGTTTTTTCCTGAATATATTCAGGAAAAAACGCATACGCCCTTTTTGGCCAACCAAGCAAGCTTGCAAAGGAAATCTGCACTACAATGAAGTCTCACTGCCCCCCGGTCAAAAGGGCCATCTGAAAAAAGTGTAAAATCCAGAAAGGCAGGACAGGCCATGGAGAACTGGGAGCCTTGTTATGCTGGTGGGCGGGATGTAAATTGCCAACAGCCACTCTGGAGAAGTGTATGGTGTTTCCTGAAACATCTAAAAAACAAAGCAACAGAGCCTAGGGCACTTCCACTTATGGTCCTATAGCTTAGGGAAATTAAAATCAAAAAGACACAGCCACCCCAAAGTTTGGGACGGCTCTGTTTACAAGAACCTCGTTTACGGTACAAGTTCAATATCACAGAAAGCAAAAAATGGATAAAGAAGTTGTGGTACTTACGTACAATGTAATATCACTCAGCAATGAAATCTATGTCATCAGGCCCGTAGCAGCATAATGAGTGGATTCAAGTACGATGATTCTAAGTGAAATAAGTCACACAGAAAAAGAAACATCATAAGTTATCACCAATACACGGAATGTAAACTTGCCTACACAGGAACTGAATTAGAAAACAGAAAATGTACTCAAATGTAGAAAACCAACTTATGCTTGCTTAAGGGGAAAGGTGAGTTGGGGTGCTGCATGAAACCAGAGATTGAAATTAGCACAGATACCGTTCCATAAGCCAAATATGCAATAGACAAGAGCTACTCCTTGCTCAACGAAGTGGACTCAACACCCCATATTAAACGCCTAAGAATATACCTGACTAGAAATAATCTTAAAACCTACGGATTTATATGTCTCCGAAAGAAAATCAAGCGTGTGTACAGCGGCATAAACGCAGCAGTGATAGGATTGGTGAGGTTCGGTGAGCAAATGCAGACCCTTTGAAGTCATATTGCATGGTACCCATTCCATGGGTCTCAACTCTCCAGGTTTAAGGGATTCTTCCTTCAGCTAAAACATGCATGTGGAACCCAGAGTATGATCCAACGTGTGATCGGGAAACGTGTTCAAATGTGTCTCGTTTTCGTCCCTGGTACTCGGGTGCAACATTCCAGATGCTTTACTAACACTCTCCCCACTTGGAGAGTCAGTGCCTTTAACCTCCTATTTCGCCCAGTTTGTAATTTCTGTGGAAAATGAACAGGAATAGGGAGAACGAAAGAGAGACTAGCTGGAGGTGTCTGGACGGGCAAATTTAACTCTCATTTCCCACCAGGAAGAGGAATTAACCAAAGGCTCAGCGTGCCGTGCCGGAACTACACTAGGGCCTGAAGCAATCCTGCGGTGTTGCGGACAGCTCACAAGAAAGCGAGTTGAAGAAACGAGCTCAGGGGCACTGTAATTCACAAACCTGCAGAGTTATAAATGACAGCTATCGTCCAAAAATATATTGAAGTAAGGCTGCCAAGAGGACTTGAAAGCGGGGCAGAATTGCAGGAAATCGATTTCAGGAGGTACACTGGAATTGCAAGTAAAGCATAGGAAAAGAGGCAGAACGTCCACAATGATGCACTTGGCCAAAAAGGGCGTATGCGTTTTTTCCTGAATATATTCAGGAAAAAACGCATACGCCCTTTTTGGCCAACCAAGCAAGCTTGCAAAGGATATCTGCACTACAATGAAGTCTCACTGCCCCCCGGTCAAAAGGGCCATCTGAAAAAAGTGTAAAATCCAGAAAGGCAGGACAGGCCATGGAGAACTGGGAGCCTTGTTATGCTGATGGGCGGGATGTAAATTGCCAACAGCCACTCTGGAGAAGTGTACGGTGTTTCCTGAAACATCTAAAAAACAAAGCAACAGAGCCTAGGGCACTTCCACTTATGGTCCTATAGCTTAGGGAAATTAAAATCAAAAAGACACAGTCACCCCAAAGTTTGGGACGGCTCTGTTTACAAGAACCTCGTTTACGGTACAAGTTCAATATCACAGAAAGCGAAAAATGGATAAAGAAGTTGTGGTACTTACGTACAATGCAATATCACTCAGCAATGAAATCTATGTCATCAGGCCCGTAGCAGCATAATGAGTGGATTCAGGTATGATGATTCTAAGTGAAATAAGTCACACAGGAAAAGAAACACCATAAGATATCACTACTACACGGAAGGTAAACTTGGCTACACAAGAACTGAATTACAAAACAGAACAGGGTCTCAAATGTAGAAAACCAACTTATGCTTGCTTAAGGGGAAAGGTGAGTTGGGGTGCTGCATGAAACCAGAGATTGAAATTCGCACAGATACCGTTCCATAAGCCAAATATGCAATAGACAAGAGCTACTCCTTGCTCAACGAAGTGGACTCAACACCCCATATTAAACGCCTAAGAATATACCTGACTAGAAATAATCTTAAAACCTACAGATTTATATGTCTCCGAAAGAGAATCAAGCGTGTGTACAGCGGCATAAACGCAGCAGTGATAGGATTTGTGAGGTTCGGTGAGCAAATGCAGACCCTTTGAAGTCATATTGCATGGTACCCATTCCATGGGTCTCAACTCTCCAGGTTTAAGGGATTCTTCCTTCAGCTAAAACATGCATGTGGAACCCAGAGTATGATCCACCGTGTGATCGGGAAACGTGTTCAAATGTGTCTCGTTTTCGTCCCTGGTACTCGGGTGCAACATTCCAGATGCTTTACTAACACTCTCCCCACTTGGAGAGTCAGTGCCTTTAACCCCCTGTTTGGCCCAGTTTGTAATTTCTGTGGAAAATGAACAGGAATAGGGAGAACAAAAGAGAGACTATCTGGAGGTGTCTGCACGGGCAAATTTAACTCTCATTTCCCACCAGGAAGAGGAATTAACCAAAGGCTCAGCGTGCCGTGCCGGAACTACACTAGGGCCTGAAGCAATCCTGCGGTGTTGCGGCCAGCTCACAAGAAAACGAGTTGAAGAAACGAGCTCAGGGGCACTGTAATTCACAAACCTGCAGAGTTATAAATGACAGCTATCGTCCAAAAATATATTGAAGTAAGGCTGCCAAGAGGACTTGAAAGCGGGGCAGAATTGCAGGAAATCGATTTCAGGGGGTACACTGGAATTGCATGTAAAGCATAGGAAAAGAGGCAGAACGTCCACAATGATGCACTTGGCCAAAAAGGGCGTATGCGTTCTTTCCTGAATATATTCAGGAAAAAACGCATACGCCCTTTTTGGCCAACCAAGCAAGCTTGCAAAGGAAATCTGCACTACAATGAAGTCTCACTGCTCCCCGGTCAAAAGGGCCATCTGAAAAAAGTGTAAAATCCAGAAAGGCAGGACAGGCCATGGAGAACTGGGAGCCTTGTTATGCTGGTGGGCGGGATGTAAATTGCCAACAGCCACTCTGGAGAAGTGTATGGTGTTTCCTGAAACATCTAAAAAACAAAGCAACAGAGCCTAGGGCACTTCCACTTATGGTCCTATAGCTTAGGGAAATTAAAATCAAAAAGACACAGCCAGCCCAAAGGTTGGGACGGCTCTGTTTACAAGAAACTCGTTTACGGTACAAGTTCAATATAACAGAAAGCAAAAAATGGATAAAGAAGTTGTGGTACTTACGTACAATGCAATATCACTCAGCAATGAAATCTATGTCATCAGGCCCGTAGCAGCATAATGAGTGGATTCAGGTACGATGATTCTAAGTGAAATAAGTCACACAGAAAAAGAAACATCATAAGATATCACTACTACACGGAATGTAAACTTGGCTACACAGGAACTGAATTACAAAACAGAACAGGGTGTCAAATGTAGAAAACCAACTTATGCTTGCTTAAGGGGAAAGGTGAGTTGGGGTGCTGCATGAAACCAGAGATTGAAATTAGCACAGATACCGTTCCATAAGCCAAATATGCAATAGACAAGAGCTACTCCTTGCTCAACGAAGTGGACTCAACACCCCATATTAAACGCCTAAGAATATACCTGACTAGAAATAATCTTAAAACCTACGGATTTATATGTCTCCGAAAGAGAATCAAGCGTGTGTACAGCGGCATAAACGCAGCAGTGATAGGATTGGTGAGGTTCGGTGAGCAAATGCAGACCCTTTGAAGTCATATTGCATGGTACCCATTCCATGGGTCTCAACTCTCCAGGTTTAAGGGATTCTTCCTTCAGCTAAAACATGCATGTGGAACCCAGAGTATGATCCAACGTGTGATCGGGAAACGTGTTCAAATGTGTCTCGTTTTCGTCCCTGGTACTCGGGTGCAACATTCCAGATGCTTTACTAACACTCTCCCCACTTGGAGAGTCAGTGCCTTTAACCTCCTATTTCGCCCAGTTTGTAATTTCTGTGGAAAATGAACAGGAATAGGGAGAACGAAAGAGAGACTAGCTGGAGGTGTCTGGACGGGCAAATTTAACTCTCATTTCCCACCAGGAAGAGGAATTAACCAAAGGCTCAGCGTGCCGTGCCGGAACTACACTAGGGCCTGAAGCAATCCTGCGGTGTTGCGGACAGCTCACAAGAAAGCGAGTTGAAGAAACGAGCTCAGGGGCACTGTAATTCACAAACCTGCAGAGTTATAAATGACAGCTATCGTCCAAAAATATATTGAAGTAAGGCTGCCAAGAGGACTTGAAAGCGGGGCAGAATTGCAGGAAATCGATTTCAGGAGGTACACTGGAATTGCAAGTAAAGCATAGGAAAAGAGGCAGAACGTCCACAATGATGCACTTGGCCAAAAAGGGCGTATGCGTTTTTTCCTGAATATATTCAGGAAAAAACGCATACGCCCTTTTTGGCCAACCAAGCAAGCTTGCAAAGGATATCTGCACTACAATGAAGTCTCACTGCCCCCCGGTCAAAAGGGCCATCTGAAAAAAGTGTAAAATCCAGAAAGGCAGGACAGGCCATGGAGAACTGGGAGCCTTGTTATGCTGATGGGCGGGATGTAAATTGCCAACAGCCACTCTGGAGAAGTGTACGGTGTTTCCTGAAACATCTAAAAAACAAAGCAACAGACCCTAGGGCACTTCCACTTATGGTCCTATAGCTTAGGGAAATTAAAATCAAAAAGACACAGTCACCCCAAAGTTTGGGACGGCTCTGTTTACAAGAACCTCGTTTACGGTACAAGTTCAATATCACAGAAAGCGAAAAATGGATAAAGAAGTTGTGGTACTTACGTACAATGCAATATCACTCAGCAATGAAATCTATGTCATCAGGCCCGTAGCAGCATAATGAGTGGATTCAGGTATGATGATTCTAAGTGAAATAAGTCACACAGGAAAAGAAACACCATAAGATATCACTACTACACGGAAGGTAAACTTGGCTACACAAGAACTGAATTACAAAACAGAACAGGGTCTCAAATGTAGAAAACCAACTTATGCTTGCTTAAGGGGAAAGGTGAGTTGGGGTGCTGCATGAAACCAGAGATTGAAATTAGCACAGATACCGTTCCATAAGCCAAATATGCAATAGACAAGAGCTACTCCTTGCTCAACGAAGTGGACTCAACACCCCATATTAAACGCCTAAGAATATACCTGACTAGAAATAATCTTAAAACCTACAGATTTATATGTCTCCGAAAGAGAATCAAGCGTGTGTACAGCGGCATAAACGCAGCAGTGATAGGATTTGTGAGGTTCGGTGAGCAAATGCAGACCCTTTGAAGTCATATTGCATGGTACCCATTCCATGGGTCTCAACTCTCCAGGTTTAAGGGATTCTTCCTTCAGCTAAAACATGCATGTGGAACCCAGAGTATGATCCACCGTGTGATCGGGAAACGTGTTCAAATGTGTCTCGTTTTCGTCCCTGGTACTCGGGTGCAACATTCCAGATGCTTTACTAACACTCTCCCCACTTGGAGAGTCAGTGCCTTTAACCCCCTGTTTGGCCCAGTTTGTAATTTCTGTGGAAAATGAACAGGAATAGGGAGAACAAAAGAGAGACTATCTGGAGGTGTCTGCACGGGCAAATTTAACTCTCATTTCCCACCAGGAAGAGGAATTAACCAAAGGCTCAGCGTGCCGTGCCGGAACTACACTAGGGCCTGAAGCAATCCTGCGGTGTTGCGGCCAGCTCACAAGAAAACGAGTTGAAGAAACGAGCTCAGGGGCACTGTAATTCACAAACCTGCAGAGTTATAAATGACAGCTATCGTCCAAAAATATATTGAAGTAAGGCTGCCAAGAGGACTTGAAAGCGGGGCAGAATTGCAGGAAATCGATTTCAGGGGGTACACGGGAATTGCATGTAAAGCATAGGAAAAGAGGCAGAACGTCCACAATGATGCACTTGGCCAAAAAGGGCGTATGCGTTCTTTCCTGAATATATTCAGGAAAAAACGCATACGCCCTTTTTGGCCAACCAAGCAAGCTTGCAAAGGAAATCTGCACTACAATGAAGTCTCACTGCTCCCCGGTCAAAAGGGCCATCTGAAAAAAGTGTAAAATCCAGAAAGGCAGGACAGGCCATGGAGAACTGGGAGCCTTGTTATGCTGGTGGGCGGGATGTAAATTGCCAACAGCCACTCTGGAGAAGTGTATGGTGTTTCCTGAAACATCTAAAAAACAAAGCAACAGAGCCTAGGGCACTTCCACTTATGGTCCTATAGCTTAGGGAAATTAAAATCAAAAAGACACAGCCAGCCCAAAGGTTGGGACGGCTCTGTTTACAAGAAACTCGTTTACGGTACAAGTTCAATATAACAGAAAGCAAAAAATGGATAAAGAAGTTGTGGTACTTACGTACAATGCAATATCACTCAGCAATGAAATCTATGTCATCAGGCCCGTAGCAGCATAATGAGTGGATTCAGGTACGATGATTCTAAGTGAAATAAGTCACACAGAAAAAGAAACATCATAAGATATCACTACTACACGGAATGTAAACTTGGCTACACAGGAACTGAATTACAAAACAGAACAGGGTGTCAAATGTAGAAAACCAACTTATGCTTGCTTAAGGGGAAAGGTGAGTTGGGGTGCTGCATGAAACCAGAGATTGAAATTAGCACAGATACCGTTCCATAAGCCAAATATGCAATAGACAAGAGCTACTCCTTGCTCAACGAAGTGGACTCAACACCCCATATTAAACGCCTAAGAATATACCTGACTAGAAATAATCTTAAAACCTACGGATTTATATGTCTCCGAAAGAGAATCAAGCGTGTGTACAGCGGCATAAACGCAGCAGTGATAGGATTGGTGAGGTTCGGTGAGCAAATGCAGACCCTTTGAAGTCATATTGCATGGTACCCATTCCATGGGTCTCAACTCTCCAGGTTTAAGGGATTCTTCCTTCAGCTAAAACATGCATGTGGAACCCAGAGTATGATCCAACGTGTGATCGGGAAACGTGTTCAAATGTGTCTCGTTTTCGTCCCTGGTACTCGGGTGCAACATTCCAGATGCTTTACTAACACTCTCCCCACTTGGAGAGTCAGTGCCTTTAACCTCCTATTTCGCCCAGTTTGTAATTTCTGTGGAAAATGAACAGGAATAGGGAGAACGAAAGAGAGACTAGCTGGAGGTGTCTGGACGGGCAAATTTAACTCTCATTTCCCACCAGGAAGAGGAATTAACCAAAGGCTCAGCGTGCCGTGCCGGAACTACACTAGGGCCTGAAGCAATCCTGCGGTGTTGCGGACAGCTCACAAGAAAGCGAGTTGAAGAAACGAGCTCAGGGGCACTGTAATTCACAAACCTGCAGAGTTATAAATGACAGCTATCGTCCAAAAATATATTGAAGTAAGGCTGCCAAGAGGACTTGAAAGCGGGGCAGAATTGCAGGAAATCGATTTCAGGAGGTACACTGGAATTGCAAGTAAAGCATAGGAAAAGAGGCAGAACGTCCACAATGATGCACTTGGCCAAAAAGGGCGTATGCGTTTTTTCCTGAATATATTCAGGGAAAAACGCATACGCCCTTTTTGGCCAACCAAGCAAGCTTGCAAAGGATATCTGCACTACAATGAAGTCTCACTGCCCCCCGGTCAAAAGGGCCATCTGAAAAAAGTGTAAAATCCAGAAAGGCAGGACAGGCCATGGAGAACTGGGAGCCTTGTTATGCTGATGGGCGGGATGTAAATTGCCAACAGCCACTCTGGAGAAGTGTATGGTGTTTCCTGAAACATCTAAAAAACAAAGCAACAGAGCCTAGGGCACTTCCACTTATGGTCCTATAGCTTAGGGAAATTAAAATCAAAAAGACACAGTCACCCCAAAGTTTGGGACGGCTCTGTTTACAAGAACCTCGTTTACGGTACAAGTTCAATATCACAGAAAGCGAAAAATGGATAAAGAAGTTGTGGTACTTACGTACAATGCAATATCACTCAGCAATGAAATCTATGTCATCAGGCCCGTAGCAGCATAATGAGTGGATTCAGGTATGATGATTCTAAGTGAAATAAGTCACACAGGAAAAGAAACACCATAAGATATCACTACTACACGGAAGGTAAACTTGGCTACACAAGAACTGAATTACAAAACAGAACAGGGTCTCAAATGTAGAAAACCAACTTATGCTTGCTTAAGGGGAAAGGTGAGTTGGGGTGCTGCATGAAACCAGAGATTGAAATTAGCACAGATACCGTTCCATAAGCCAAATATGCAATAGACAAGAGCTACTCCTTGCTCAACGAAGTGGACTCAACACCCCATATTAAACGCCTAAGAATATACCTGACTAGAAATAATCTTAAAACCTACAGATTTATATGTCTCCGAAAGAGAATCAAGCGTGTGTACAGCGGCATAAACGCAGCAGTGATAGGATTTGTGAGGTTCGGTGAGCAAATGCAGACCCTTTGAAGTCATATTGCATGGTACCCATTCCATGGGTCTCAACTCTCCAGGTTTAAGGGATTCTTCCTTCAGCTAAAACATGCATGTGGAACCCAGAGTATGATCCACCGTGTGATCGGGAAACGTGTTCAAATGTGTCTCGTTTTCGTCCCTGGTACTCGGGTGCAACATTCCAGATGCTTTACTAACACTCTCCCCACTTGGAGAGTCAGTGCCTTTAACCCCCTGTTTGGCCCAGTTTGTAATTTCTGTGGAAAATGAACAGGAATAGGGAGAACAAAAGAGAGACTATCTGGAGGTGTCTGCACGGGCAAATTTAACTCTCATTTCCCACCAGGAAGAGGAATTAACCAAAGGCTCAGCGTGCCGTGCCGGAACTACACTAGGGCCTGAAGCAATCCTGCGGTGTTGCGGCCAGCTCACAAGAAAACGAGTTGAAGAAACGAGCTCAGGGGCACTGTAATTCACAAACCTGCAGAGTTATAAATGACAGCTATCGTCCAAAAATATATTGAAGTAAGGCTGCCAAGAGGACTTGAAAGCGGGGCAGAATTGCAGGAAATCGATTTCAAGGGGTACACTGGAATTGCATGTAAAGCATAGGAAAAGAGGCAGAACGTCCACAATGATGCACTTGGCCAAAAAGGGCGTATGCGTTCTTTCCTGAATATATTCAGGAAAAAACGCATACGCCCTTTTTGGCCAACCAAGCAAGCTTGCAAAGGAAATCTGCACTACAATGAAGTCTCACTGCTCCCCGGTCAAAAGGGCCATCTGAAAAAAGTGTAAAATCCAGAAAGGCAGGACAGGCCATGGAGAACTGGGAGCCTTGTTATGCTGGTGGGCGGGATGTAAATTGCCAACAGCCACTCTGGAGAAGTGTATGGTGTTTCCTGAAACATCTAAAAAACAAAGCAACAGAGCCTAGGGCACTTCCACTTATGGTCCTATAGCTTAGGGAAATTAAAATCAAAAAGACACAGCCAGCCCAAAGGTTGGGACGGCTCTGTTTACAAGAAACTCGTTTACGGTACAAGTTCAATATAACAGAAAGCAAAAAATGGATAAAGAAGTTGTGGTACTTACGTACAATGCAATATCACTCAGCAATGAAATCTATGTCATCAGGCCCGTAGCAGCATAATGAGTGGATTCAGGTACAATGATTCTAAGTGAAATAAGTCACACAGAAAAAGAAACATCATAAGATATCACTACTACACGGAATGTAAACTTGGCTACACAGGAACTGAATTACAAAACAGAACAGGGTGTCAAATGTAGAAAACCAACTTATGCTTGCTTAAGGGGAAAGGTGAGTTGGGGTGCTGCATGAAACCAGAGATTGAAATTAGCACAGAGACCGTTCCATAAGCCAAATATGCAATAGACAAGAGCTACTCCTTGCTGAACGAAGTGGACTCAACACCCCATATTAAACGCCTAAGAATATACCTGACTAGAAATAATCTTAAAACCTACGGATTTATATGTCTCCGAAAGAGAATCAAGCGTGTGTACAGCGGCATAAACGCAGCAGTGATAGGATTGGTGAGGTTCGGTGAGCAAATGCAGACCCTTTGAAGTCATATTTCATGGTACCCATTCCATGGGTCTCAACTCTCCAGGTTTAAGGGATTCTTCCTTCAGCTAAAACATGCATGTGGAACCCAGAGTATGATCCACCGTGTGATCGGGAAACGTGTTCAAATGTGTCTCGTTTTCGTCCCTGGTACTCGGGTGCAACATTCCAGATGCTTTACTAACACTCTCCCCACTTGGAGAGTCAGTGCCTTTAACCTCCTGTTTGGCCCAGTTTGTAATTTCTGTGAAAAATGAACAGGAATAGGGAGAACGAAAGAGAGACTATCTGGAGGTGTCTGGACGGGCAAATTTAACTCTCATTTCCCACCAGGAAGAGGAATTAACCAAAGGCTCAGCGTGCCGTGCCGGAACTACACTAGGGCCTGAAGCAATCGTGCGGTGTTGCGGCCAGCTCACAACAAAGCGAGTTGAAGAAACGAGCTCAGGGGCACTGTAATTCACAAACCTGCAGAGTTATAAATGACAGCTATCGTCCAAAAATATATTGAAGTAAGGCTGCCAAGAGGACTTGAAAGCGGGGCAGAATTGCAGGAAATCGATTTCAGGAGGTACACTGGAATTGCATGTAAAGCATAGGAAAAGAGGCAGAACGTCCACAATGATGCACTTGGCCAAAAAGGGCGTATGCGTTTTTTCCTGAATATATTCAGGAAAAAACGCATACGCCCTTTTTGGCCAACCAAGCAAGCTTGCAAAGGAAATCTGCACTACAATGAAGTCTCACTGCCCCCCGGTCAAAAGGGCCATCTGAAAAAAGTGTAAAATCCAGAAAGGCAGGACAGGCCATGGAGAACTGGGAGCCTTGTTATGCTGATGGGCGGGATGTAAATTACCAACAGCCACTCTGGAGAAGTGTATGGTGTTTCCTGAAACATCTAAAAAACTAAGCAACAGAGCCTAGGGCACTTCCACTTATGGTGCTATAGCTTAGGGAAATTAAAATCAAAAAGACACAGCCACCCCAAAGTTTGGGACGGCTCTGTTTACAAGAACCTCGTTTACGGTACAAGTTCAATATCACAGAAAGCGAAAAATGGATAAAGAAGTTGTGGTACTTACGTTCAATGCAATATCACTCAGCAATGAAATCTATGTCATCAGGCCCGAAGTAGCATAATGAGTGGATTCAGGTATGATGATTCTAAGTGAAATAAGTCACACAGAAAAAGAAACACCATAAGATATCACTACTACACGGAAGGTAAACTTGGCTACACAAGAACTGAATTACAAAACAGAACAGGGTCTCAAATGTAGAAAACCAACTTATGCTTGCTTAAGGGAAAGGTGAGTTGGGGTGCTGCATGAAACCAGAGATTGAAATTAGCACAGATACCGTTCCATAAGCCAAATATGCAATAGACAAGAGCTACTCCTTGCTGAACGAAGTGGACTCAACACCCCATATTAAACGCCTAAGAATATACCTGACTAGAAATAATCTTAAAACCTACGGATTTATATGTCTCCGAAAGAGAATCAAGTGTGTGTACAGCAGCATAAACGCAGCAGTGATAGGATTGGTGAGGTTCGGTGAGCAAATGCAGACCCTTTGAAGTCATATTGCATGGTCCCATTCCATGGGTCTCAACTCTCCAGGTTTAAGGGATTCTTCCTTCAGCTAAAACATGCATGTGGAACCCAGAGTATGATCCACCGTGTGATCGGGAAACGTGTTCAAATGTGTCTCGTTTTCGTCCCCTGGTACTCGAGTGCAACATTCCAGATGCTTTACTAACACTCTCCCCACTTGGAGAGTCAGTGCCTTTAACCTCCTGTTTGGCCCAGTTTGCAATTTCTGTGGAAAATGAACAGGAATAGGGAGAACGAAAGAGAGACTAGCTGGAGGTGTCTGGACGGGCAAATTTAACTCTCATTTCCCACCAGGAAGAGGAATTAACCAAAGGCTCAGCGTGCCGTGCCGGAACTAAACTAGGGCCTGAAGCAATCCTGCGGTGTTGCGGCCAGCTCACAAGAAAGTGAGTTGAAGAAAGGAGCTCAGGGGCACTGTAATTCACAAACCTGCACAGTTATAAATGACAGCTATCGTCCAAAAATATATTGAAGTAAGGCTGCCAAGAGGACTTGAAAGTGGGGCAGAATTGCAGGAAACCGATTTCAGGAGGTAGACTGGAATTGCATGTAAAGCATAGGAAAAGAGGCAGAACGTCCACAATGATGCACTTGGCCAAAAAGGGCGTATGCGTTTTTTCCTGAATATATTCAGGAAAAAACGCATACGCACTCTTTGGCCAACCAAGCAAGCTTGCAAAGGATATCTGCACTACAATGAAGTCTCACTGCCCCCGGGTCAAAAGGGCCATCTGAAAAAAGTGTAAAATCCAGAAAGGCAGGACAGGCCATGGAGAACTGGGAGCCTTGTTATGCTGATGGGCGGGATGTAAATTGCCAACAGCCACTCTGGAGAAGTGTATGGTGTTTCCTGAAACATCTAAAAAACAAAACAACAGAGCCTAGGGCACTTCCACTTATGGTCCTATAGCTTAGGGAAATTAAAATCAAAAAGACACGGTCACCCCAAAGTTTGGGACGGCTCTGTTTACAGAACCTCGTTTACAGTACAAGTTCAATATCACAGAAAGCAAAAAATGGATAAAGAAGTTGTGGTACTTACGTACAATGCAATATCACTCAGCAATGAACTCTATGTCATCAGGCCCGTAGCAGCATAATGAGTGGATGCAGGTATGATGAGTCTAAGTGAAATAAGTCACACAGAAAAAGAAACATCATAAGATATCACTACTACACGGAATGTAAACTTGGCTACACAGGAACTGAATTACAAAACAGAACAGGGTCTCAAATGTAGAAAACCAACTTATGCTTGCTTAAGGGGAAAGGTGAGTTGGGGTGCTGCATAAAACCAGAGATTGAAATTAGCACAGATACCGTTCCATAAGCCAAATATGTAATAGACAAGAGCTACTCCTTGCTCAACGAAGTGGACTCAACACCCCATATTAAACGCTTAAAAATACACCTGACTAGAAATAATCTTAAAAACTACGGATTTATATGTCTCCGAAAGAGAATCAAGCGTGTGTACAGCGGCATAAACGCAGCAGTGATAGGATTGGTGAGGTTCAGTGAGCAAATGCAGACCCTTTGAAGTCATATTGCATGGTACCCATTCCATGGGGCTCAACTCTCCAAGTTTAAGGGATTCTTCCTTCAGCTAAAACATGCATGTGGAACCCAGAGTATGATCCACGGTGTGATCGGGAAACGTGTTCAAATGTGTCTCAGTTTTCGTCCCCTGGTACTCGGGTGCAACACTCCAGACGCTTTACTAACACTCTCCCCACTTGGAGAGTCAGTGCCTTTAACCTCCTGTATGGCCCAGTTTGCAATTTCTGCGGAAAATGTACAGGAATAGGGAGAACCAATGAGAGACTAGCTGGAGGTGTCTGGACGGGCAAATTTAACTCTCATTTCCCACCACGAAGAGGAATTAACCAAAGGCTCAGCGTGCCGTGCCGGAACCACACTAGGGCCTGAAGCAATCCTGCTGTGTTGCGGCCAGCTCACAAGAAAACGAGTTGAAGAAACGAGCTCAGGGGCACTGTAATTCACAAACCTGCAGAGTTATAAATGACAGCTATCGTCCAAAAATATATTGAAGTAAGGCTGCCAAGAGGACTTGAAAGCGGGGCAGAATTGCAGGAAACCGATTTCAGGAGGTAGACGGGAATTGCATGTAAAGCATAGGAAAAGAGGCAGAACGTCCACAATGATGCACTTGGCCAAAAAGGGCGTATGCGTTCTTTCCTGAATATATTCAGGAAAAAACGCATACGCCCTTTTTGGCCAACCAAGCAAGCTTGCAAAGGAAATCTGCACTACAATGAAGTCTCACTGCCCCCCGGTCAAAAGGGCCATCTGAAAAAAGTGTAAAATCCAGAAAGGCAGGACAGGCCATGGAGAACTTGGAGCCTTGTTATGCTGATGGGCGGGATGTAAATTGCCAACAGCCACTCTGGAGAAGTGTATGGTGTTTCCTGAAACATCTAAAAAACTAAGCAACAGAGCCTAGGGCACTTCCACTTATGGTCCTATAGCTTAGGGAAATTAAAATCAAAAAGACACAGCCACCCCAAAGTTTGGGACGGCTCTGTTTACAAGAACCTCGTTTACGGTACAAGTTCAATATCACAGAAAGCGAAAAATGGATAAAGAAGTTGTGGTACTTACGTTCAATGCAATATCACTCAGCAATGAAATCTATGTCATCAGGCCCGAAGTAGCATAATGAGTGGATTCAGGTATGATGATTCTAAGTGAAATAAGTCACACAGAAAAAGAAACACCATAAGATATCACTACTACACGGAATGTAAACTTGGCTACACAAGAACTGAATTACAAAACAGAACAGGGTCTCAAATGTAGAAAACCAACTTATGCTTGCTTGAGGGGAAAGGTGAGTTGGGGTGCTGCATGAAACCAGAGATTGAAATTAGCACAGATACCGTTCCATAAGCCAAATATGTAATAGACAAGAGCTACTCCTTGCTCAACGAAGTGGACTCAACACCCCATATTAAACGCCTAAGAATATACCTGACTAGTAAGAATATTAAAACCTACCGATTTATATGTCTCCCAAAGAGAATCAAGCGTGTGTACAGCGGCATAAACGCAGCAGTGATAGGATTGGTGAAGTTCGGTGAGCAAATGCAGACCCTTTGAAGTCATATTGCATGGTACCCATTCCATGGGTCTCAACTCTCCAAGTTTAAGGGATTATTCCTTTAGCTAAAACATGCATGTGGAACACAGAGTATGATCCACCGTGTGATCAGGAAACGTGTTCAAATGTGTCTCAGTTTTCGTCCCCTGGTACTCGGGTGCAACACTCCAGACGCTTTACTAACACTCTCTCCACTTGGAGAGTCAGTGCCTTTAACCTCCTGTATGGCCCAGTTTGCAATTTCTGCGGAAAATGTACAGGAATAGGGAGAACCAATGATAAACTAGCTGGAGGTGTCTGGACGGGCAAATTTAACTCTCATTTCCCACCAGGAAGAGGAATTAACCAAAGGCTCAGCGTGCCGTGCCGGAACCACACTAGGGCCTGAAGCAATCCTGCGGTGTTGCGGCCAGCTCACAAAAAAGCGAGTTGAAGAAAGGAGCTCAGGGGCACTGTAATTCACAAACCTGCAGAGTTATAAATGACAGCTATCGTCCAAAAATATATTGAAGTAAGGCTGCCAAGAGGACTTGAAAGTGGTGCAGAATTGCACGAAACCGATTTCAGGAGGTAGACTGGAATTGCATGTAAAGCATAGGAAAAGAGGCAGAACGTCCACAATGATGCACTTGGCCAAAAAGGGCGTATGCGTTTTTTCCTGAATATATTCAGGAAAAAACGCATACGCCCTTTTTGGCCAACCAAGAAAGCTTGCAAAGGAAATCTGCACTACAATGAAGTCTCACTGCCGCCCAGTCAAAAGGGCCATCTGAAAAATGTGTAAAATCCAGAAAGGCAGGACAGGCCATGGAGAACTGGGAGACTTGTTATGCTGATGGGCGGGATGTAAATTGCCAACAGCCACTCTGGAGAAGTGTATGGTGTTTCCTGAAACATCTAAAAAACAAAGCAACAGAGCCTAGGGCACTTCCACTTATGGTCCTATAGCTTAGGGAAATTAAAATCAAAAAGACACAGCCACCCCAAAGTTTCGGACGGCTCTGTTTACAAGAACCTCGTTTATGGTACAAGTTCAATATCACAGAAAGCGAAAAATGGATAAAGAAGTTGTGGTACTTACGTACAATGCAATATCACTCAGCAATGAAATCTATGTCATCAGGCCCGTAGCAGCATAATGAGTGGATTCAGGTACGATGATTCTAAGTGAAATAAGTCACACAGAAAAAGAAACATCATAAGATATCACCAATACACGGAATGTAAACTTGGCTACAAAGGAACTGAATTACAAAACAGAACAGGGTCTCAAATGTAGAAAACCAACTTATGCTTGCTTAAGGGGAAAGGTGAGTTGGGGTGCTGCATGAAACCAGAGATTGAAATTAGCACAGATACCGTTCCATAAGCCAAATATGCAATAGACAAGAGCTACTCCTTGCTGAACGAAGTGGACTCAACACCCCATATTAAACGCCTAAGAATATACCTGACTAGAAATAATCTTAAAACCTACGGATTTATATGTCTCCGAAAGAGAATCAAGCGTGTGTACAGCGGCATAAACGCAGCAGTGATAGGATTGGTGAGGTTCGGTGAGCAAATGCAGACCCTTTGAAGTCGTATTGCATGGTCCCATTCCATGGGTCTCAACTCTCCAGGTTTAAGGGATTCTTCCTTCAGCTAAAACATGCATGTGGAACCCAGAGTATGATCCACCATGTGATCGGGAAACGTGTTCAAATGTGTCTCGTTTTCGTCCCCTGGTACTCGAGTGCAACATTCCAGATGCTTTACTAACACTCTCCCCACTTGGAGAGTCAGTGCCTTTAACCTCCTGTTTGGCCCAGTTTGCAATTTCTGTGGAAAATGAACAGGAATAGGGAGAACGAAAGAGAGACTAGCTGGAGGTGTCTGGACGGGCAAATTTAACTCTCATTTCCCACCAGGAAGAGGAATTAACCAAAGGCTCAGCGTGCCGTGCCGGAACTACACTAGGGCCTGAAGCAATCCTGCGGTGTTGCGGCCAGCTCACAAGAAAGTGAGTTGAAGAAAGGAGCTCAGGGGCACTGTAATTCACAAACCTGCACAGTTATAAATGACAGCTATCGTCCAAAAATATATTGAAGTAAGGCTGCCAAGAGGACTTGAAAGTGGGGCAGAATTGCAGGAAACCGATTTCAGGAGGTAGACTGGAATTGCATGTAAAGCATAGGAAAAGAGGCAGAACGTCCACAATGATGCACTTGGCCAAAAAGGGCGTATGCGTTTTTTCGGAAAAAACGCATACGCACTTTTTGGCCAACCAAGCTAGCTTGCAAATGATATCTGCACTACAATGAAGTCTCACTGCCCCCGGGTCAAAAGGGCCATCTGAAAAAAGTGTAAAATCCAGAAAGGCAGGACAGGCCATGGAGAACTGGGAGTCTTGTTATGCTGATGGGCGGGATGTAAATTGCCAACAGCCACTCTGGAGAAGTGTATGGTGTTTCCTGAAACATCTAAAAAACAAAGCAACAGAGCCTAGGGCACTTCCACTTATGGTCCTATAGCTTAGGGAAATTAAAATCAAAAAGACACGGTCACCCCAAAGTTTGGGACGGCTCTGTTTACAGAACCTCGTTTACAGTACAAGTTCAATATCACAGAAAGCAAAAAATGGATAAAGAAGTTGTGGTACTTACGTACAATGCAATATCACTCAGCAATGAAATCTATGTCATCAGGCCCGTAGCAGCATAATGAGTGGATGCAGGTATGATGAGTCTAAGTGAAATAAGTCACACAGAAAAAGAAACATCATAAGATATCACTACTACACGGAATGTAAACTTGGCTACACAGGAACTGAATTACAAAACAGAACAGGGTCTCAAATGTAGAAAACCAACTTATGCTTGCTTAAGGGGAAAGGTGAGTTGGGGTGCTGCATAAAACCAGAGATTGAAATTAGCACAGATACCGTTCCATAAGCCAAATATGTAATAGACAAGAGCTACTCCTTGCTCAACGAAGTGGACTCAACACCCCATATTAAACGCTTAAAAATACACCTGACTAGAAATAATCTTAAAAACTACGGATTTATATGTCTCCGAAAGAGAATCAAGTGTGTGTACAGCGGCATAAACGCAGCAGTGATAGGATTGGTGAGGTTCAGTGAGCAAATGCAGACCCTTTGAAGTCATATTGCATGGTACCCATTCCATGGGTCTCAACTCTCCAAGTTTAAGGGATTCTTCCTTCAGCTAAAACATGCATGTGGAACCCAGAGTATGATCCACCGTGTGATCGGGAAACGTGTTCAAATGTGTCTCAGTTTTCGTCCCCTGGTACTCGGGTGCAACACTCCAGATGCTTTACTAACACTCTCCCCACTTGGAGAGTCAGTGCCTTTAACATCCTGTATGGCCCAGTTTGCAATTTCTGCGGAAAATGTACAGGAATAGGGAGAACCAATGAGAAACTAGCTGGAGGTGTCTGGACGGGCAAATTTAACTCTCATTTCCCACCAGAAAGAGGAATTAACCAAAGGCTCAGCATGCCGTGCCGGAACCACACTAGGGCCTGAAACAATCCTGCGGTGTTGCGGCCAGCTCACAAGAAAGCGAGTTGAAGAAAGGAGCTCAGGGGCACTGTAATTCACAAACCTGCAGAGTTATAAATGACAGCTATCGTCCAAAAATATATTGAAGTAAGGTTGCCAAGAGGACTTGAAAGTGGGGCAGAATTGCAGGAAACCGATTTCAGGAGGTAGACGGGAATTGCATGTAAAGCATAGGAAAAGAGGCAGAACGTCCACAATGATGCACTTGGCCAAAAAGGGCGTATGTGTTCTTTCCTGAATATATTCAGGAAAAAACGCATACGCCCTTTTTGGCCAACCAAGCAGGCTTGCAAAGGAAATCTACACTACAATGAAGTCTCACTGTCCCCGGGTCAAAAGGGCCATATGAAAAAAGTGTAATATCCAGAAAGGCAGGACAGGCCATGGAGAACTGGGAGCCTTGTTATGCTGATGGGCGGGATGTAAATTGCCAACAGCCACTCTGGAGAAGTGTATGGTGTTTCCTGAAACATCTAAAAAACAAAGCAACAGAGCCTAGGGCACTTCCACTTATGGTCCTATAGCTTAGGGAAATTAAAATCAAAAAGACACAGCCACCCCAAACTTTGGGACGGCTCTGTTTACAAGAACCTCGTTTATGGTACAAGTTCAATATCAAAGAAAGTGAAAAATGGATACAGAAGTTGTGGTACTTACGTACAATGCAATATCACTCAGCAATGAAATCTATGTCATCAGGCCCGTAGCAGCATAATGAGTGGATTCAGGTACGATGATTCTAAGTGAAATAAGTCACACAGAAAAAGAAATATCATAAGATATCACCAATACACGGAATGTAAACTTGGCTATAAAGGAACTGAATTAAAAAACAGAACAGGGTCTCAAATGTAGAAAACCAACTTATGCTTGCTTAAGGGGAAAGGTGAGTTGGGGTGCTGCATGAAACCAGAGATTGAAATTAGCACAGATACCGTTCCATAAGCCAAATATGTAATAGACAAGAGCTACTCCTTGCTCAACGAAGTGGACTCAACACCCCATATTAAACGCTTAAGAATACACCTGACTAGAAATAATCTTAAAAACTACGGATTTATATGTCTCCGAAAGAGAATCAAGCGTGTGTACAGCGGCATAAACGCAGCAGTGATAGGATTGGTGAGGTTCGGTGAGCAAATGCAGACCCTTTGAAGTCATATTGCATGGTACCCATTCCATGGGTCTCAACTCTCCAGGTTTAAGGGATTCTTCCTTCAGCTAAAACATGCATGTGGAACACAGATTATGATCCACCGTGTGATCAGGAAACGTGTACAAATGTGTCTCAGTTTTCGTCCCCTGGTACTCGGGTGCAACACTCCAGACGCTCTACTAACACTCTCCCCACTTCGAGAGTCAGTGCCTTTAACCTCCTGTATGGCCCAGTTTGCAATTTCTGCGGAAAATGTACAGGAATAGGGAGAACCAATGAGAAACTAGCTGGAGGTGTCTGGACGGGCAAATTTAACTCTCATTTCCCACCAGGAAGAGGAATTAACCAAAGGCTCAGCGTGCCGTGCCGGAACTACACTAGGGCCTGAAGCAATCCTGCGGTGTTGCGGCCAGCTCACAAGAAAACGAGTTGAAGAAACGAGCTCAGGGGCACTGTAATTCACAAACCTGCAGAGTTATAAATGACAGCTATCGTCCAAAAATATATTGAAGTAAGGCTGCCAAGAGGACTTGAAAGCGGGGCAGAATTGCAGGAAATCGATTTCAGGGGGTACACTGGAATTGCATGTAAAGCATAGGAAAAGAGGCAGAATGTCCACAATGATGCACTTGGCCAAAAAGGGCGTATGCGTTTTTTCCTGAATATATTCAGGAAAAAACGCATACGCCCTTTTTGGTCAACCAAGCAAGCTTGCAAAGGAAATCTGCACTACAATGAAGTCTCACTGCCCCACGGTCAAAAGGGCCATCTGAAAAAAGTGTAAAATCCAGAAAGGCAGGACAGGCCATGGAGAACTGGGAGCCTTGTTATGCTGGTGGGCGGGATGTAAATTGCCAACAGCCACTCTGGAGAAGTGTATGGTGTTTCCTGAAACATCTAAAAAACAAAGCAACAGAGCCTAGGGCACTTCCACTTATGGTCCTATAGCTTAGGGAAATTAAAATCAAAAAGACACAGCCACCCCAAAGTTTGGGACGGCTCTGTTTACAAGAACCTCGTTTACGGTACAAGTTCAATATCACAGAAAGCAAAAAATGGATAAAGAAGTTGTGGTACTTACGTACAATGCAATATCACTCAGCAATGAAATCTATGTCATCAGGCCCGTAGCAGCATAATGAGTGGATTCAGGTACGATGATTCTAAGTGAAATAAGTCACACAGAAAAAGAAACATCATAAGATATCACTACTACACGGAATGTAAACTTGGCTACACAGGAACTGAATTACAAAACAGAACAGGGTGTCAAATGTAGAAAACCAACTTATGCTTGCTTAAGGGGAAAGGTGAGTTGGGGTGCTGCATGAAACCAGAGATTGAAATTAGCACAGATACCGTTCCATAAGCCAAATATGCAATAGACAAGAGCTACTCCTTGCTGAACGAAGTGGACTCAACACCCCATATTAAACGCCTAAGAATATACCTGACTAGAAATAATCTTAAAACCTACGGATTTATATGTCTCCGAAAGAGAATCAAGCGTGTGTACAGCGGCATAAACGCAGCAGTGATAGGATTGGTGAGGTTCGGTGAGCAAATGCAGACCCTTTGAAGTCATATTGCATGGTACCCATTCCATGGGTCTCAACTCTCCAGGTTTAAGGGATTCTTCCTTCAGCTAAAACATGCATGTGGAACCCAGAGTATGATCCACCGTGTGATCGGGAAACGTGTTCAAATGTGTCTCGTTTTCGTCCCTGGTACTCGGGTGCAACATTCCAGATGCTTTACTAACACTCTCCCCACTTGGAGAGTCAGTGCCTTTAACCTCCTGTTTGGCCCAGTTTGTAATTTCTGTGAAAAATGAACAGGAATAGGGAGAACGAAAGAGAGACTATCTGGAGGTGTCTGGACGGGCAAATTTAACTCTCATTTCCCACCAGGAAGAGGAATTAACCAAAGGCTCAGCGTGCCGTGCCGGAACTACACTAGGGCCTGAAGCAATCGTGCGGTGTTGCGGCCAGCTCACAAGAAAGCGAGTTGAAGAAACGAGCTCAGGGGCACTGTAATTCACAAACCTGCAGAGTTATAAATGACAGCTATCGTCCAAAAATATATTGAAGTAAGGCTGCCAAGAGGACTTGAAAGCGGGGCAGAATTGCAGGAAATCGATTTCAGGGGGTACACTGGAATTGCATGTAAAGCATAGGAAAAGAGTCAGAACGTCCACAATGATGCACTTGGCCAAAAAGGGCGTATGCGTTTTTTCCTGAATATATTCAGGAAAAAACGCATACGCCCTTTTTGGCCAACCAAGCAAGCTTGCAAAGGAAATCTGCACTACAATGAAGTCTCTCTGCTCCCCGGTCAAAAGGGCCATTTGAAAAAAGTGTAAAATCCAGAAAGGCAGGACAGGCCATGGAGAACTGGGAGCCTTGTTATGCTGGTGGGCGGGATGTAAATTGCCAACAGCCACTCTGGAGAAGTGTATGGTGTTTCCTGAAACATCTAAAAAACAAAGCAACAGAGCCTAGGGCACTTCCACTTATGGTCCTATAGCTTAGGGAAATTAAAATAAAAAAGACACAGCCACCCCAAAGTTTGGGACGGCTCTGTTTACAAGAACATTGTTTACGGTACAAGTTCAATATCACAGAAAGCGAAAAATGGATAAAGAAGTTGTGGTACTTACGTACAATGCAATATCACTCAGCAATGAAATCTATGTCATAAGGCCCGTAGCAGCATAATGAGTGGATTCAGGTATGATGATTCTAAGTGAAATAAGTCACACAGGAAAAGAAACACCATAAGATATCACTACTACACGGAAGGTAAACTTGGCTACACAAGAACTGAATTACAAAACAGAACAGGGTCTCAAATGTAGAAAACCAACTTATGCTTGCTTAAGGGGAAAGGTGAGTTGGGGTGCTGCATGAAACCAGAGATTGAAATTAGCACAGATACCGTTCCATAAGCCAAATATGTAATAGACAAGATCTACTCCTTGCTCAACGAAGTGGACTCAACACCCCATATTAAACGCTTAAGAATACACCTGAGTAGAAATAATCTTAAAAACTACGGATTTATATGTCTCCGAAAGAGAATCAAGCGTGTGTACAGCGGCATAAACGCAGCAGTGATAGGATTGGTGAGGTTCAGTAAGCAAATGCAGACCCTTTGAAGTCATATTGCATGGTACCCATTCCATGGGTCTCAACTCTCCAAGTTTAAGGGATTCTTCCTTCAGCTAAAACATGCATGTGGAACACAGATTATGATCCACCGTGTGATCAGGAAACGTGTTCAAATGTGTCTCAGTTTTCGTCCCCTGGTACTCGGTTGCAACACTCCAGACGCTTTACTAACACTCTCCCCACTTGGAGAGTCAGTGCCTTTAACCTCCTGTATGGCCCAGTTTGCAATTTCTGCGGAAAATGTACAGGAATAGGGAGAACCAATGAGAAACTAGCTGGAGGTGTCTAGACGGGCAAATTTAACTCTCATTTCCCACCAGAAAGAGGAATTAACCAAAGGCTCAGCGTGCCGTGCCGGAACCACACTAGGGCCTGAAGCAATCCTGCGGTGTTGCGGCCAGCTCACAAGAAAGCGAGTTGAAGAAAGGAGCTCAGGGCCACTGTAATTCACAAACCTGCAGAGTTATAAATGACAGCTATCGTCCAAAAATATATTGAAGTAAGGCTGCCAAGAGGACTTGAAAGCGGGGCAGAATTGCAGGAAACCGATTTCAGGAGGTAGACGGGAATTGCATGTAAAGCATAGGAAAAGAGGCAGAACGTCCACAATGATGCACTTGGCCAAAAAGGGCGTATGCGTTTTTTCCTGAATATATTCAGGAAAAAACGCATACGCCCTTTTTGGCCAACCAAGAAAGCTTGCAAAGCAAATCTGCACTACAATGAAGTCTCACTGCCGCCCAGTCAAAAGGGCCATCTGAAAAATGTGTAAAATCCAGAAAGGCAGGACAGGCCATGGAGAACTGGGAGCCTTGTTATGCTGATGGGCGGGATGTAAATTGCCAACAGCCACTCTGGAGAAGTGTATGGTGTTTCCTGAAACATCTAAAAAACAAAGCAACAGAGCCTAGGGCACTTCCACTTATGGTCCTATAGCTTAGGGAAATTAAAATCAAAAAGACACAGCCACCCCAAAATTTGGGACGGCTCTGTTTACAAGAACCTCGTTTATGGTACAAGTTCAATATCACAGAAAGCGAAAAATGGATAAAGAAGTTGTGGTACTTACGTACAATGCAATATCACTCAGCAATGAAATCTATGTCATCAGGCCCGTAGCAGCATAATGAGTGGATTCAGGTACGATGATTCTAAGTGAAATAAGTCACACAGAAAAAGAAACATCATAAGATATCACCAATACACGGAATGTAAACTTGGCTACAAAGGAACTGAATTACAAAACAGAACAGGGTCTCAAATGTAGAAAACCAACTTATGCTTGCTTAAGGGGAAAGGTGAGTTGGGGTGCTGCATGAAACCAGAGATTGAAATTAGCACAGATACCGTTCCATAAGCAAAATATGCAATAGACAAGAGCTACTCCTTGCTGAACGAAGTGGACTCAACACCCCATATTAAACGCCTAAGAATATACCTGACTAGAAATAATCTTAAAACCTACGGATTTATATGTCTCCGAAAGAGAATCAAGCGTGTGTACAGCGGCATAAACGCAGCAGTGATAGGATTGGTGAGGTTCGGTGAGCAAATGCAGACCCTTTGAAGTCATATTGCATGGTCCCATTCCATGGGTCTCAACTCTCCAGGTTTAAGGGATTCTTCCTTCAGCTAAAACATGCATGTGGAACCCAGAGTATGATCCACCGTGTGATCGGGAAACGTGTTCAAATGTGTCTCGTTTTCGTCCCCTGGTACTCGGGTGCAACATTCAAGACGCTTTACTAACACTCTCCCCACTTGGAGAGTCAGTGTCTTTAAACTCCTGTTTGGCCCAGTTTGCAATTTCTGCGGAAAATGTACAGGAATAGGGAGAACCAATGAGAGACTAGCTGGAGGTGTGTGGACGGGCAAATTTAACTCTCATTTCCCACCAGGAAGAGGAATTAACCAAAGGCTCAGCGTGCCGTGCCGGAACCACACTAGGGCCTGAAGCAATCCTGCGGTGTTGCGGCCAGCTCACAAGAAAGCGAGTTGAAGAAAGGAGCTCAGGGGCACTGTAATTCACAAACCTGCAGAGTTATAAAGGACAGCTATCGTCCAAAAATATATTGAAGTAAGGCTGCCAAGAGGACTTGAAAGCGGGGCAGAATTGCAGGAAACCGATTTCAGGAGGTAGACGGGAATTGCATGTACAGCATAGGAAAAGAGGCAGAACGTCCACAATGATGCACTTGGCCAAAAAGGGCGTATGCGTTTTTTCCTATTCAGGAAAAAACGCATACGCCCTTTTTGGCCAATCAAGCAAGCTTGCAAAGGAAATCTGCACTACAATGAAGTCTCACTGCCCCACGGTCAAAAGGGCCATCTGAAAAAAGTGTAAAATCAAGAAAGGCAGGACAGGCCATGGAGAACTGGGAGCCTTGTTATGCCGGTGGGCGGGATGTAAATTGCCAACAGCCACTCTGGAGAAGTGTATGGTGTTTCCTGAAACATCTAAAAAACAAAGCAACAGAGCCTAGGGCACTTCCACTTATGGTCCTATAGCTTAGGGAAATTAAAATCAGAAAGACACAGCCACCCCAAAGTTTGGGCCGGCTCTGTTTACAAGAACCTCGTTTACGGTACAAGTTCACTATCACAGAAAGCGAAAAATGGATAAAGAAGTTGTGGTACTTACGTACAATGCAATATCACTCAGCAATGAAATCTATGTCATCAGGCCCGTCGCAGCATAATGAGTGGATTTAGGTACGATGATTCTAAGTGAAATAAGTCACACAGAAAAAGAAAGATCATAAGATATCACTACTACACGGAATGTAAACTTGGCTACACAGGAACTGAATTACAAAACAGAACAGGGTCTCAAATGTAGAAAACCAACTTATGCTTGCTTAAGGGGAAAGGTGAGTTGGGGTGCTGCATGAAACCAGAGATTGAAATTAGCACAGATACCGTGCCATAAGCCAAATATGTAATAGACAAGAGCTACTCCTTGCTAAACGAAGTGTACTCAACACCCCATATTAAACGCCTAAGAATACACCTGACTAGTAAGAATCTTAAAACCTGTGGATTTATATGTCTCCGAAAGAGAATCAAACGTGTGTACGGCGGCATAAACGCAGCAGTGATAGGATTGGTGAGGTTCGGTGAGCAAATGCAGACCCTTTGAAGTCATATTGCATGGTACCCATTCCATGGGTCTCAACTCTCCAGGTTTAAGGGATTCTTCCTTCAGCTAAAACACGCATGTGGAACCCAGAGTATGATCCACCGTGTGATCGGGAAACGTGTTCAAATGTGTCTCAGTTTTCGTCCCCTGGTACTCGGGTGCAACATTCAAGACGCTTTACTAACACTCTCCCCACTTGGAGAGTCAGTGCCTTTAAACTCCTGTTTGGCCCAGTTTGCAATTTCTGCGGAAAATGTACAGGAATAGGGAGAACCAATGAGAGACTAGCTGGAGGTGTCTGGACGGGCAAATTTAACTCTCATTTCCCACCAGGAAGAGGAATTAACCAAAGGTTCAGCGTGCCGTGCCGGAACCACACTAGGGCCTGAAGCAATCCTGCGGTGTTGCGGACAGCTCACAAGAAAGCGAGTTGAAGAAAGGAGCTCAGGGGCACTGTAATTCACAAACCTGCAGAGTTATAAATGACAGCTATCGTCCAAAAATATATTGAAGTAAGGCTGCCAAGAGAACTTGAAAGCGGGGCAGAATTGCAGGAAACCGATTTCAGGAGGTAGACGGGAATTGCATGTAAAGCATAGGAAAAGAGGCAGAACGTCCACAATGATGCACTTGGCCAAAAAGGGCGTATGCGTTTTTTCCTGAATATATTCAGGAAAAAACGCATACGCCCTTTTTGGCCAACCAAGCAAGCTTGCAAAGGAAATCTGCACTACAATGAAGTCTCACTGCCCCCCGGTGAAAAGGGCCATCTGAAAAAAGTGTAAAATCCAGAAAGGCAGGACAGGCCATGGAGAACTGGGAGTCTTGTTATGCTGGTGGGCGGGATGTAAATTGCCAACAGCCACTCTGGAGAAGTGTATGGTGTTTCCTGAAACATCTAAAAAACTAAGCAACAGAGCCTAGGGCACTTCCACTTATGGTCCTATAGATTAGGGAAATTAAAATCAAAAACACAAAGCCACCCCAAAGTTTGGGACGGCTCTGTTTACAAGAACCTCGTTTATGGTACAAGTTCAATATCACAGAAAGCAAAAAATGGATAAAGAAGTTGTGGTACTTACGTACAATGCAATATCACTCAGCAATGAAATCTATGTCATCAGGCCCGTAGCAGCATAATGAGTGGATTCAGGTACGATGATTCTAAGTGAAATAAGTCACACAGAAAAAGAAATATCATAAGATATCACCAATACACGGAATGTAAACTTGGCTATAAAGGAACTGAATTAAAAAACAGAACAGGGTCTCAAATGTAGAAAACCAACTTATGCTTGCTTAAGGGGAAAGGTGAGTTGGGGTGCTGCATGAAACCAGAGATTGAAATTAGCACAGATACCGTTCCATAAGCCAAATATGTAATAGACAAGAGCTACTCCTTGCTCAACGAAGTGGACTCAACACCCCATATTAAACGCTTAAGAATACACCTGACTAGAAATAATCTTAAAAACTACGGATTTATATGTCTCCGAAAGAGAATCAAGCGTGTGTACAGCGGCATAAACGCAGCAGTGATAGGATTGGTGAGGTTCGGTGAGCAAATGCAGACCCTTTGAAGTCATATTGCATGGTACCCATTCCATGGGTCTCAACTCTCCAAGTTTAAGGGATTCTTCCTTCAGCTAAAACATGCATGTGGAACACAGATTATGATCCACCGTGTGATCAGGAAACGTGTTCAAATGTGTCTCAGTTTTCGTCCCCTGGTACTCGGGTGCAACACTCCAGACGCTCTACTAACACTCTCCCCACTTCGAGAGTCAGTGCCTTTAACCTCCTGTATGGCCCAGTTTGCAATTTCTGCGGAAAATGTACAGGAATAGGGAGAACCAATGAGAAACTAGCTGGAGGTGTCTGGACGGGCAAATTTAACTCTCATTTCCCACCAGGAAGAGGAATTAACCAAAGGCTCAGCGTGCCGTGCCGGAACTACACTAGGGCCTGAAGCAATCCTGCGGTGTTGCGGACAGCTCACAAGAAAGCGAGTTGAAGAAAGGAGCTCAGGGGCACTGTAATTCACAAACCTGCAGAGTTATAAATGACAGCTATCGTCCAAAAATATATTGAAGTAAGGCTGCCAAGAGGACTTGAAAGCGGGGCAGAATTGCAGGAAATCGATTTCAGGAGGTACACTGGAATTGCAAGTAAAGCATAGGAAAAGAGGCAGAACGTCCACAATGATGCACTTGGCCAAAAAGGGCGTATGCGTTTTTTCCTGAATATATTCAGGAAAAAACGCATACGCCCTTTTTGGCCAACCAAGAAAGCTTGCAAAGGATATCTGCACTACAATGAAGTCTCACTGCCCCCCGGTCAAAAGGGCCATCTGAAAAAAGTGTAAAATCCAGAAAGGCAGGACAGGCCATGGAGAACTGGGAGCCTTGTTATGCTGATGGGCGGGATGTAAATTGCCAACAGCCACTCTGGAGAAGTGTATGGTGTTTCCTGAAACATCTAAAAAACAAAGCAACAGAGCCTAGGGCACTTCCACTTATGGTCCTATAGCTTAGGGAAATTAAAATCAAAAAGACACAGTCACCCCAAAGTTTGGGACGGCTCTGTTTACAAGAACCTCGTTTACGGTACAAGTTCAATATCACAGAAAGCGAAAAATGGATAAAGAAGTTGTGGTACTTACGTACAATGCAATATCACTCAGCAATGAAATCTATGTCATCAGGCCCATAGCAGCATAATGAGTGGATTCAGGTATGATGATTCTAAGTGAAATAAGTCACACAGGAAAAGAAACACCATAAGATATCACTACTACACGGAAGGTAAACTTGGCTACACAAGAACTGAATTACAAAACAGAACAGGGTCTCAAATGTAGAAAACCAACTTATGCTTGCTTAAGGGGAAAGGTGAGTTGGGGTGCTGCATGAAACCAGAGATTGAAATTAGCACAGATACCATTCCATAAGCCAAATATGCAATAGACAAGAGCTACTCCTTGCTCAACGAAGTGGACTCAACACCCCATATTAAACGCCTAAGAATATACCTGACTAGAAATAATCTTAAAACCTACAGATTTATATGTCTCCGAAAGAGAATCAAGCGTGTGTACAGCGGCATAAACGCAGCAGTGATAGGATTTGTGAGGTTCGGTGAGCAAATGCAGACCCTTTGAAGTCATATTGCATGGTACCCATTCCATGGGTCTCAACTCTCCAGGTTTAAGGGATTCTTCCTTCAGCTAAAACATGCATGTGGAACCCAGAGTATGATCCACCGTGTGATCGGGAAACGTGTTCAAATGTGTCTCGTTTTCGTCCCTGGTACTCGGGTGCAACATTCCAGATGCTTTACTAACACTCTCCCCACTTGGAGAGTCAGTGCATTTAACCTCCTGTTTGGCCCAGTTTGTAATTTCTGTGGAAAATGAACAGGAATAGGGAGAACAAAAGAGAGACTATCTGGAGGTGTCTGGACGGGCAAATTTAACTCTCATTTCCCACCAGGAAGAGGAATTAACCAAAGGCTCAGCGTGCCGTGCCGGAACTACACTAGGGCCTGAAGCAATCCTGCGGTGTTGCGGCCAGCTCACAAGAAAACGAGTTGAAGAAACGAGCTCAGGGGCACTGTAATTCACAAACCTGCAGAGTTATAAATGACAGCTATCGTCCAAAAATATGTTGAAGTAAGGCTGCCAAGAGGACTTGAAAGCGGGGCAGAATTGCAGGAAATCGATTTCAGGGGGTACACTGGAATTGCATGTAAAGCATAGGAAAAGAGGCAGAATGTCCACAATGATGCACTTGGCCAAAAAGGGCGTATGCGTTTTTTCCTGAATATATTCAGGAAAAAACGCATACGCCCTTTTTGGCCAACCAAGCAAGCTTGCAAAGGAAATCTGCACTACAATGAAGTCTCACTGCCCCACGGTCAAAAGGGCCATCTGAAAAAAGTGTAAAATCCAGAAAGGCAGGACAGGCCATGGAGAACTGGGAGCCTTGTTATGCTGGTGGGCGGGATGTAAATTGCCAACAGCCACTCTGGAGAAGTGTATGGTGTTTCCTGAAACATCTAAAAAACAAAGCAACAGAGCCTAGGGCACTTCCACTTATGGTCCTATAGCTTAGGGAAATTAAAATCAAAAAGACACAGCCACCCCAAAGTTTGGGACGGCTCTGTTTACAAGAACCTCGTTTACGGTACAAGTTCAATATCACAGAAAGCGAAAAATGGATAAAGAAGTTGTGGTACTTACGTACAATGCAATATCACTCAGCAATGAAATCTATGTCATCAGGCCCGTAGCAGCATAATGAGTGGATTCAGGTATGATGATTCTAAGTGAAATAAGTCACACAGAAAAAGAAACACCATAAGATATCACTACTACACGGAAGGTAAACTTGGCTACACAAGAACTGAATTACAAAACAGAACAGGGTCTCAAATGTAGAAAACCAACTTATGCTTGCTTGAGGGGAAAGGTGAGTTGGGGTGCTGCATGAAAGCAGAGATTGAAATTAGCACAGATACCGTTCCATAAGCCAAATATGTAATAGACAAGAGCTACTCCTTGCTCAACGAAGTGGACTCAACACCCCATATTAAACGCCTAAGAATATACCTGACTAGAAATAATCTTAAAACCTACGCATTTATATGTCTCCGAAAGAGAATCAAGCGTGTGTACGGCTGCATAAACGCAGCAGTGATAGGATTGGTGAGGTTCGGTGAGCAAATGCAGACCCTTTGAAGTCATACTGCATGGTCCCCATTCCATGGGTCTCAACTCTCCAGGTTTAAGGGATTCTTCCTTCAGCTGAAACATGCATGTGGAACACAGAGTATGATCCACCGTGTGATCGGGAAACGTGTTCAAATGTGTCTCAGTTTTCGTCCCCTGGTACTCGGGTGCAACATTCAAGACGCTTTACTAACACTCTCCCCACTTGGAGAGTCAGTGCCTTTAAACTCCTGTTTGGCCCAGTTTGCAATTTCTGCGGAAAATGTACAGGAATAGGGAGAACCAATGAGAGACTAGCTGGAGGTGTGTGGACGGGCAAATTTAACTCTCATTTCCCACCAGGAAGAGGAATTAACCAAAGGTTCAGCGTGCCGTGCCGGAACCACACTAGGGCCTGAAGCAATCCTGCGGTGTTGCGGACAGCTCACAAGAAAGCGAGTTGAAGAAAGGAGCTCAGGGGCACTGTAATTCACAAACCTGCAGAGTTATAAATGACAGCTATCGTCCAAAAATATATTGAAGTAAGGCTGCCAAGAGAACTTGAAAGCGGGGCAGAATTGCAGGAAACCGATTTCAGGAGGTAGACGGGAATTGCATGTAAAGCATAGGAAAAGAGGCAGAACGTCCACAATGATGCACTTGGCCAAAAAGTGCGTATGCGTTTTTTCCTGAATATATTCAGGAAAAAACGCATACGCCCTTTTTGGCCAACCAAGCAAGCTTGCAAAGGAAATCTGCACTACAATGAAGTCTCACTGCCCCCCGGTCAAAAGGGCCATCTGAAAAAAGTGTAAAATCCAGAAAGGCAGGACAGGCCATGGAGAACAGGGAGTCTTGTTATGCTGGTGGGCGGGATGTAAATTGCCAACAGCCACTCTGGAGAAGTGTATGGTGTTTCCTGAAACATCTAAAAAACTAAGCAACAGAGCCTAGGGCACTTCCACTTATGGTCCTATAGATTAGGGAAATTAAAATCAAAAACACAAAGCCACCCCAAAGTTTGGGACGGCTCTGTTTACAAGAACCTCGTTTACGGTACAAGTTCAATATCACAGAAAGCAAAAAATGGATAAAGAAGTTGTGGTACTTACGTACAATGCAATATCACTCAGCAATGAAATCTATGTCATCAGGCCCGTAGCAGATAATGAGTGGATTCAGGTATGATGATTCTAAGTGAAATAAGTCACACAGAAAAAGAAACACCAGAAGATATCACTACTACACGGAAGGTAAACTTGGCTACACAAGAACTGAATTACAAAACAGAACAGGGTCTCAAATGTAGAAAACCAACTTATGCTTGATAGAGGGGAAAGGTGAGTTGGGGTGCTGCATGAAACCAGAGATTGAAATTAGCACAGATACCGTTCCATAAGCCAAATATGTAATAGACAAGAGCTACTCCTTGCTCAACGCAGTGGACTCAACACCCCATATTAAACGCCTAAGAATATACCTGACTAGAAATAATCTTAAAACCTACGGATTTATGTCTCCAAAAGAGAATCAAGCCTGTGTATGGCTGCTTAAACGCAGCAGTGATAGGATTGGTGAGGTTCGGTGAGCAAATGCAGACCCTTTGAAGTCATACTGCATGGTACCCATTCCATGGGTCGCAACTCTCCAGGTTTAAGGGATTCTTTCTTCAGCTGAAACATGCATGTGGAACACAGTGTATGATCCACCGTGTGATCAGGAAACGTGTTCAAATGTGTCTCAGTTTTCGTCCCCTGGTACTCGGGTGCAACATTCAAGACGCTTTACTAACACTCTCCCCACTTGGAGAGTCAGTGCCTTTAAACTCCTGTTTGGCCCAGTTTGCAATTTCTGCGGAAAATGTACAGGAATAGGGAGAACCAATGAGAGACTAGCTGGAGGTGTGTGGACGGGCAAATTTAACTCTCATTTCCCACCAGGAAGAGGAATTAACCAAAGGCTCACCGTGCCGTGCCAGAACCACACTAGGGCCTGAAGCAATCCTGCGGTGTTGCGGCCAGCTCACAAGAAAGCGAGTTGAAGAAAGGAGCTCAGGGGCACTGTAATTCACAAACCTGCAGAGTTATAAATGACAGCTATCGTCCAAAAATATATTGAAGTAAGGCTGCCAAGAGGACTTGAAAGCGGGGCAGAATTGCAGGAAACCGATTTCAGGAGGTAGACAGGAATTGCATGTAAAGCATAGGAAAAGAGGCAGAACGTCCACAATGATGCACTTGGCCAAAAAGGGCGTATGCGTTTTTTCCTGAATATATTCAGGAAAAAACGCATACGCCCTTTTTGGCCAACCAAGCAAGCTTGCAAAGGAAATCTGCACTACAATGAAGTCTCACTGCCCCCCGGTCAAAAGGGCCATCTGAAAAAAGTGTAAAATCCAGAAAGGCAGGACAGGCCATGGAGAACTGGGAGCCTTGTTATGCTGATGGGCGGGATGTAAATTGCCAACAGCCACTCTGGAGAAGTGTATGGTGTTTCCTGAAACATCTAAAAAACAAGCAACAGAGCCTAGGGCACATCCACTTATGGTCCTATAGCTTAGGGAAATTAAAATCAAAAAGACACAGCCACCCCAAAGTTTGGGACGGCTGTGTTTACAAGAATCTTGTTTACGGTACAAGTTCAATATCACAAAACCGAAAAATGGATAAAGAAGTTGTGGTACTTACGTACAATGCAATATCACTCAGCAATGAAATCTTGTCATCAGGCCCGTCGCAGCATAATGAGTGGATTCAGGTACGATGATTCTAAGTGAAATAAGTCACACAGAAAAAGAAACATCATAAGATTTCACTACTACACGGAATATAAACTTGGCTACACAGGAACTGAATTACAAAACAGAACAGGTTCTCAAATGTAGAACACCAACTTATGCTTGCTTAAGGGGAAAGGTGAGTTGGGGTGCTGCATGAAACCAGAGATTGAAAATAGCACAGATACCGTTCCATAAGCCAAATATGCAATAGACAAGAGCTACTCCTTGCTGAACGAAGTGGACTCAACACCCCATATTAAACGCCTAAGAATATACCTGACTAGAAATAATCTTAAAACCTACGGATTTATATGTCTCCGAAAGAGAATCAAGCGTGTGTACGGTGGCATAAACGCAGCAGTGATAGGATTGGTGAGGTTCGGTGAGCAAATGCAGACCCTTTGAAGTCATATTGCATGGTACCCTTTCCATGGGTCTCAACTCTCCAGGTTTAAGGGATTCTTCCTTCAGCTGAAACATGCATGTGGAACACAGAGTATGATCCACCGTGTGATCAGGAAACGTGTTCAAATGTGTCTCAGTTTTCGTCCCCTGGTACTCGGGTGCAACATTCAAGACGCTTTACTAACACTCTCCCCACTTGGAGAGTCAGTGCCTTTAAACTCCTGTTTGGCCCAGTTTGCAATTTCTGCGGAAAATGTACAGGAATAGGGAGAACCAATGAGAGACTAGCTGGAGGTGTGTGGACGGGCAAATTTAACTCTCATTTCCCACCAGGAAGAGGAATTAACCAAAGGCTCAGCGTGCCGTGCCGGAACCACACTAGGGCCTGAAGCAATCCTGCGGTGTTGCGGACAGCTCACAAGAAAGCGAGTTGAAGAAAGGAGCTCAGGGGCACTGTAATTCACAAACCTGCAGAGTTATAAATGACAGCTATCGTCCAAAAATATATTGAAGTAAGGCTGCCAAGAGGACTTGAAAGCGGGGCAGAATTGCAGGAAACCGATTTCAGGAGGTAGACGGGAATTGCATGTAAAGCATAGGAAAAGAGGCAGAACGTCCACAATGATGCACTTGGCCAAAAAGGGCGTATGCGTTTTTCCCTGAATATATTCAGGAAAAAACGCATACGCCCTTTTTGGCCAACCAAGAAAGCTTGCAAAGGAAATCTGCACTACAATGTGGTCTCACTGCCCCCGGTCAAAAGGGCCATCTGAAAAAGTGTAAAATCCAGAAAGGCAGGACAGGCCATGGAGAACTGGGAGCTTTGTTATGCTGATGGGCGGGATGTAAATTGCCAACAGCCACTCTGGAGAAGTGTATGGTGTTTCCTGAAACATCTAAAAAACAAAGCAACAGAGCCTAGGGCACTTCCACTTATGGTCCTATAGCTTAGGGAAATTAAAATCAAAAAGACACAGCCACCCCAAAGTTTGGGACGGCTCTGTTTACAAGAACCTCGTTTACGGTACAAGTTCAATATCACAGAAAGTGAAAAATGGATAAAGAAGTTTTGGTACTTACGTACAATGCAATATCACTCAGCAATGAAATCTATGTCATCAGGCCCGTCGCAGCATAATGAGTGGATTTAGGTACGATGATTCTAAGTGAAATAAGTCACACAGAAAAAGAAACATCATAAGATATCACTACTACACGGAATGTAAACTTGGCTACACAGGAACTGAATTACAAAACAGAACAGGGTCTCAAATGTAGAAAACCAACTTATGCTTGTTTAAGGGGAAAGGTGAGTTGGGGTGCTGCATGAAACCAGAGATTGAAATTAGCACAGATACCGTGCCATAAGCCAAATATGTAATAGACAAGAGCTACTCCTTGCTGAACGAAGTGTACTCAACACCCCATATTAAACGCCTAAGAATACACCTGACTAGTAAGAATCTTAAAACCTGTGGATTTATATGTCTCCGAAAGAGAATCAAGCGTGTGTACAGCGGCATAAACGCAGCAGTGATAGGATTTGTGAGGTTCGGTGAGCAAATGCAGACCCTTTGAAGTCATACTGCATGGTACCCATTCCATGGGTCTCAACTCTCCAGGTTTAAGGGATAATTCCTTCAGCTGAAACATGCATGTGGAACACAGAGTATGATCCACCGTGTGATCAGGAAACGTGTTCAAATGTGTCTCAGTTTTCATCCCCTGGTACTCGGGTGCAACATTCAAGACGCTTTACTAACTCTCTCCCCTCTTGGAGAGTCAGTGTCTTTAAACTCCTGTTTGGCCCAGTTTGCAATTTCTGCGGAAAATGTACAGGAATAGGGAGAACCAATGAGAAACTAGCTGGAGGTGTCTGGACGGGCAAATTTAACTCTCATTTCCCACCAGAAAGAGGAATTAACCAAAGGCTCAGCATGCCGTGCCGGAACCACACTAGGGCCTGAAGCAATCCTGCGGTGTTGCGGCCAGCTCACAAGAAAGCGAGTTGAAGAAAGGAGCTCAGGGGCACTGTAATTCACAAACCTGCAGAGTTATAAATGACAGCTATCGTCCAAAAATATATTGAAGTAAGGCTGCCAAGAGGACATGAAAGCTGGGCAGGATTGCAGGAAACCGATTTCAGGAGGTAGACAGGAATTGCATGTAAAGCATAGGAAAAGAGGCAGAACGTCCACAATGATGCACTTGGCCAAAAAGGGCGTATGCGTTTTTTCCTGAATATATTCAGGAAAAAACGCATACGCCCTTTTTGGCCAACCAAGCAAGCTTGCAAAGGATATCTGCACTACAATGAAGTCTCACTGCCCCCCGGTCAAAAGGGCCATCTGAAAAAAGTGTAAAATCCAGAAAGGCAGGACAGGCCATGCAGAACTGGGAACCTTGATATGCTGATGGGCGGGATGTAAATTGCCAACAGCCACTCTGGGGAAGTGTATGGTGTTTCCTGAAACATCTAAAAAACTAAGCAACAGAGCCTAGGGCACTTCCAATTATGGTCCTATAGCTTAGGGAAATTAAAATCAAAAAGACACAGCCACCCCAAAGTTTGGGACGGCTCTGTTTACAAGAACCTCGTTTACGGTACAAGTTCAATATCACAGAAAGCGAAAAATGGATAAAGAAGTTGTGGTACTTACGTACAATGCAATACCACTCAGCAATGAAATCTATGTCATCAGGCCCGTAGCAGCATAATGAGTGGATTCAGGTATGATGATTCTAAGTGAAATAAGTCACACAGAAAAAGAAACACCATAAGATATCACTACTACAAGGAAGGTAAACTTGGCTACACAAGAACTGAATTACAAAACAGAACAGGGTCTCAAATGTAGAAAACCAACTTATGCTTGCTTGAGGGGAAAGGTGAGTTGGGGTGCTGCATGAAACCAGAGATTGAAATTAGCACAGATACCGTTCCATAAGCCAAATATGTAATAGACAAGAGCTACTCCTTGCTCAACGAAGTGGACTCAACACCCCATATTAAATGCCTAAGAATATACCTGACTAGTAAGAATATTAAAACCTACCGATTTATATGTCTCCGAAAGAGAATCTAGCGTGTGTACAGTGGCATAAACGCAGCAGTGATAGGATTGGTGAGGTTCGGTGAGCAAATGCAGACTCTTTGAAGTCATATTGCATGGTACCCATTCCATGGGTCTCAACTCTCCAGGTTTAAGGGATTCTTCCTTCAGCTAAAACATGCATGTGGAACCCAGAGTATGATCCACCGTGTGATCGGGAAACGTTTTCAAATGTGTCTCAGTTTTCGTTCCCTGGTACTCGGGTGCAACATTCTAGACGCTTTACTAACACTCTCCCCACTTGGAGAGTCAGTGCCTTTAACCTCCTGTTTGGCCCAGTTTGCAATTTCTGCGTAAGATGAACAGGAATAGGGAGAACCAATGAGAGACTAGCTGGAGCTGTGAGGACGGGCAAATTTAACTCTCATTTCCCACCAGGAAGAGGAATTAACGAAAGGCTCAGCATGCGATGCCGGAACCAAACTAGGGCCTGAAGCAATCCTGCGGTGTTGCGGCCAGCTCACAAGAAAGCGAGTTGAAGAAAGGAGCTCAGGGGCACTGTAATTCACAATCCTGCAGAGTTATAAATGACAGCTATCGTCCAAAAATATATTGAAGGAAGGCTGCCAAGAGGAGTTGAAAGCGGGGCAGAATTGCAGAAAACCGATTTCAGGAGGTAGACTGGAATTGCATGTAAAGCATAGGAAAAGAGGCAGAACGTCCAGAATGATGCACTTGGCCAAAAAGGGCGTATGCGTTTTTCCCTGAATATATTCAGGAAAAAACGCATACGCCCTTTTTGGCCAACCAAGCAAGCTTGCAAAGGAAATCTGCACTACAGTGAAGTCTCACTGCCCCCGGTCAAAAGGGCTATCTGAAAAAAGTGTAAAATCCAGAAAGGCAGGACAGACCATAGAGAACTGGGAGCCTTGTTAAGCTGATGGGCGGGATGTAAATTGCCAACAGCCACTCTGAAGAAGTGTATGGTGTTTCCTGAAACATCAAAAAAACAAAGCAACAGAGCCTAGGGCACTTCCACTTATGGTCCTATAGCTTAGGGAAATTAAAATCAAAAAGACTCAGCCACCCCAAAGTTTCGGCCGGCTCTGTTTACAAGAACCTCGTTTACGGTACAAGTTCAATATCACAGAAAGCGAAAAATGGATAAAGAAGTTGTGGTACTTACGTACAATGCAATATCACTCAGCAATGAAATCTATGTCATCAGGCCCGTAGCAGCATAATGAGTGGATTCAGGTACGATGATTCTAAGTGAAATCAGTCACACAGAAAAAGAAACATCATAAGGTATCACTACTACACGGAATGTAAACTTGGCTACACAGGAACTGAATTACAAAACAGAACAGGGTCTCAAATGTAGAAAACCAACTTATGCTTGCTTAAGGGGAAAGGTGAGTTGGGGTGCTGCATAAAACCAGAGATTGAAATTAGCACAGATACCGTTCCATAAGCCAAATATGTAATAGACAAGAGCTACTCCTTGCTCAACGAAGTGGACTCAACACCCCACATTAAACGCCTAAGAATATACCTGACTAGTAATAATCTTAATACCTAAGGATTTATATGTCTCCGAAAGAGAATCAAGCGTGTGTACAGCGGCATAAACGCAGCAGTGATAGGATTGGTGAAGTTTGGTGATCAAATGCAGACCCTTTGAAGTCATATTGCATGGTACCCATTCCATGGGTCTCAACTCTCCAGGTTTAAGGGATTCTTCCTTCAGCTAAAACATGCATGTGGAACCCAGAGTATGATCCACCATGTGATCGGGAAACGTGTTCAAATGTGTCTCAGTTTTCGTCCCCTGGTACTCGGGTGCAACATTCCAGACGCTTTACTAACACTCTGCCCACTTGGAGAGTCAGTGCCTTTAACCTCCTGTTTGGCCGAGTTTGCAATCTCTGTGGAAAATGAACAGGAATAGGGAGAACCAATGAGAGACTAGGTGGAGGTGTCTGGACGGGCAAATTTAACTCTCATTTCCCACCAGGAAGAGGAATTAACCAAAGGATCAGCATGCCATGCCGGAACCAAACTAGGGCCCGAAGCAATCCTGCGGTGTTGCGGCCAGCTCACAAAAAAGCGAGTTGAAGAAAGGAGCTCAGGGGCACTGTAATTCACAAACCTGCAGAGTTATAAATGACAGCTATCGTCCAAAAATATATTGAAGGAAGGCTGACAAGAGGACTTGAAAGCGGGGCAGAATTGCAGGAAACCGATTTCAGGACGTAGACTGGAATTGCATGTAAAGCATAGGAAAAGAGGCAGAACGTCCACAATGATGCACTTGGCCAAAAAGGGCGTATGCGTTTTTTCCTGAATATATTCAGGAAAAAACGCATACGCACTTTTTGGCCAACCAAGCAAGTTTGCAAAGGAAATCTGCACTACAATGAAGTCTCACTGCCCCCCAGTCAAAAGGGCCATCTGAAAAAAGTGTAAAATCCAGAAAGGCAGGATAGGTCATGGAGAACTGGGAGCCTTGTTATGCTGATGGGCGGGATGTAAATTGCCAGCAGCCACTCTGGAGAAGTGTATGGTGTTTCCTGAAACATCTAAAAAACAAAGCAACAGAGCCTAGGGCACTTCCACTTATGGTCCTATAGCTTAGGGAAATTAAAATCAAAAAGACACAGCCACCCCAAAGTTTGGGCCGGCTCTGTTTACAAGAACCTCGTTTACGGTACAAGTTCAATATCACAGAAAGCGAAAAATGGATAAAGAAGTTGTGGTAATTACGTACAATGCAATATCACTCAGCAATGAAATCTATGTCATCAGGCCCGTAGCAGCATAATGAGTGGATTCAGGTACGATGATTATAAGTGAAATAAGTCACACAGAAAAAGAAACATCATAAGATATCACTACTACATGGAATGTAAACTTGGCTACACAGGAACTGAATTACAAAACAGAACAGGGTGTCAAATGTAGAAAACCAACTTATACTTGCTTAAGGGGAAAGGTGAGTTGGGGTGCTGCATAAAACCAGAGATTGAAATTAGCACAGATACCGTTCCATAAGCCAAATATGTAATAGACAAGAGCTACTCCTTGCTCAACGAAGTGGACTCAACACCCCATATTAAACGCCTAACAATATACCTGACTAGTAAGAATCTTAAAACCTATGGATTTATATGTCTCCGGAAGAGAATGAAGCGTGTGTACAGTGGCATAAACGCAGCAGTGATAGGATTGGTGAGGTTTGGTGAGCAAATGCAGACCCTTTGAAGTCATATTGCATGGTACCCATTCCATGGGTCTCAACTCTCCATGTTTAAGGGATTCTTCCTTCAGCTAAAACATGCATGTGGAACCAAGAGTATGATCCACCGTGTGATCGGGAAACGTGTTCAAATGTGTCTCAGTTTTCGTCCCCTGGTACTCGGGTGCAACATTCCAGACGCTTTACTAACACTCTCCCCACTTGGAGAGTCAGTGCCTTTAACCTCCTGTTTGGCCCTGTTTGCAATTTCTTCGGAAGATGAACAGGAATAAGGAGAAGCAATGGGAGACTATCTGTAGGTGTCTGGACGGGCAAATTTAAGTCTCATTTCCCACCAGGAAGATAAATGAACCAAAGGCTCTGCGTGCCATGCTGGAACTAGATTAGGGCCTGAGGAGATCCTGCGGTGTTGCGGCCAGCTCACAAGAAAGCGAGTTGAAGAAAGGAGCTCAGGGGCACTGTAATTCAGAAACCTGCGGAGTTATAAATGACAGCTATCATCCAAAATTATACTGAAGTAAGGCTGCGATGAGGACTTGAATGCCGGGCAGAATTGCTGGAAACTGATTTCAGAACGTACACGGGAGTAGTTCTTAAAGCATAGGAAAAGAGACAGAACTTGGAAAATAATGCACTTGGCAAAAAAGGGCATATGTGTTTTATCCAGAGCTCTCATAACTGAGGGGAGGAGATTCCCAGCAGGCTCCAACTGCCACCTGAGGGCTCACATTGCCAAGGCAACGTGAGCATGCCAGGCAGGAGTTACCTCACAGCAGAGGTCCCACCTCACAGAAGGGTGAGAAACCCAGCCAACATCAGACTCTCACCAGAGGGCCCACATCACCAAGGGGATGGGAACCAGGCAGGAGTGTCTTCACATCAGTGGGGCCACATCATCGAAAGCTGAGGTACTCAGCACATGTGTCCTCAAACCAGAGGACCCACATCACCAAGGACCTCGGAGTGAGGCAGGCAGGAGTAACCTCACAACACTGGGCACATAGAATAAAAAAGTGAGGAATCCAGCAGTTGGAACCTCCCAGCAGGCGGCCCAGAGCACCGAGGCTATGGGATCCAGGCCACAGTGAACTCACAGAAGAGGGCCCATGTCATGAAACTGAGCAAACCAGCCATTGGGACCTCAGAGCAGGAGGCCCACATCCCCATGGGGATGGAATTCTGGTAGGAGTGTCCTCGCACCACTGAGAACGTATCAGAAAATTTTGGGCGACCAGCAGTTAGGGCCTGACGCCAGAGGACCCTCATCACCAAGGGAAGGAGGCTCCCAGCAGGCTCCAACTGCCACCAGAGGGCTGACGTCGCCAAGGCGATGTGTGCCAACCAGGCACGAATGACCTCACAGCAGAGGGCCCACCTCAGAGAAGTGTGACGAACCCAGTCAGGATCAGACTCGCACCAGAGGGCCCACATCACCAAATGGATTGGAACCAGGCAGGAGTGTCCTCACATGAGTAGGGCCACATCATCTAAAGGTGAGGAACCCAGAACATGTGGCTTCAAACCATAGGACACCCATCACCAAGGGGCTGGGAGTGAGGCAGGCAGGAGGAGCCTCATAACAGAGGGCCCAAAAATAAGAAAGGTGAGGAATCCAGCAGTTGGAACCTCCCAGCAGGCGGCCCAGAGCACAGAGGCTAGAGGAACCAGGCCAGAGTGAACTAACACCAGACAGCCCACATCATGAAACTGTGAGCAACCCAGACATTGGGACCTCAGAGCAGAAGGCCCACATCCCCATGGTGATGGGAACATGACAGGAGTGTCCTGGCATCACTGGGCTCACATCAGAAAACGTGGGGTGCTCAGAAGTTAGGGCCTGACGCTAGAGGGCACTCATCACCGAGAGGAGGAGGCTCCCAGCAGGCTCCAGCTGCCACCAGAGGGCCAATGTCGCCAAGGCGATGTGTGCCAGTCTGGCAGGAGTGACCTCACAGCAGAGGGCCCACCTCACAGAAGGGTGAGGAACACAGCCAGGATCAGACTCTCACCAGAGGGCCCACATCACCAAGGGGATGGGAACCAGGCAGGAGTGTCCCCACACCAGTGGGACAACATCATCGAAAGGTGAGGATCCCAGCACATGTGTCCTCAAACCAGAGGAACCACATCACCAAGGGGTTCGGAATGAGGCTGGCAGGACTGGCCTCACAACACAGGGTCCATAGAATATAAAAGTTGAGGAATCCAGCAGTTGGAACCTCCCAGCAAGTGGCCCAGAGCACCGAGGCTATGGGATCCAGGCCGCAGTGAACTCACAGCAGAGGGCCCACATCATGAACCTGTGAGCAGCCCAGCTGTTGGGACCTCAGAACAGAAGGCCCACATCCCCATTGGGATGGGAACCTGGCAGGAGTGGCTTTGCACCACTTAGCACATATCAGAAAAAGTTAGGAGCCCAGCAGTTAGGGCCTGACGCCAGGGGGCCCTCATAACTGAGGTGAGGAGACTCCCAGCAGGTTCCAACTGCCAACAGAGGGCCCACATCTACAAGGTGGCATGCGCCAGCCAGGCAGTAGTGACCTCACAGCAGAGGGCCTATCTCACAGAAGGGTGAGGAACCGAGGCAGGATGAGACTCTCACCAGAGGGCCCACAACACCAAGGGGATGGGAACCAGTCAGGACTGTCCTCCCACCAGTGGGGCCACATCATCGAAAGGTGAGGAACCCAGCACATGTGGCCTCATATCAGAGGACATACATCACAAAGGGGATGGGAGTGAGGCAGGTAGGAGTAGCCTAAAAACAGAGGGCCCAAAGAATAAAAAAAGTGAGGAATCCAGCATTTGGAACCTCCCAGCAGGCGGCCGAGAGCACAGAAGCTATGGGATGCAGGCAGGAGTTAACTAACACCAGAGAGCCCACATCATGAAACTGTGAGCAACCCAGGCATTGGGACCTCAGAGCAGAAAGCCCACATCCCCATGGGGATGGGAACCTGACAGGAGTGTCCTGGCATCACTGGGCTCACATCAGAAAACGTGGGGAGCCCAGCAGTTAGAGCCTGATGCTAGAGGGCCATCATCACCGAGGGCAGGAGGCTCCCAGCAGGTTCCATGTGCCAACAGAGGGCCCACGTCGCCAAGGTGATGTGTGCAAGTCAGGCAGGATTGACCTCACAGCAGAGGGCCTACCTCACAGAAGAGTGAGGAACCCAGCCAGGATAAGACTGTCACCAGAAGGCCCACATCACCAAGGGGATGGGAACCAGGCAGGAGTGTCCTCACACCAGTGGGGCCACATCATTGAAAGTTGCCTAACCCAGCACATGTGGCCTCAAACCAGAAGACCCACATCACGAAGGGGTTGCGAGTGAGGCAGGCAGGAGGAGCATCACAACACAGGACCCATAGAATACAAAAGTTGAGGAATCGAGCAGTTGGAACCTCCCAGCAGGCAGCCAAGACCACAGAGGCTATGGGATCCAGGCCACAGTGAACTAACACCAGAGAGCCCACATCATGAAATTGTGATCAACCCAGCCGTTGGAACCTCAGAGCAGAAGGCCCACATCCCCATGGGGATGGGAACCTAAGAGGAGTGCTTGAGCAACACTGGGCTCACTAAGAAAAGTTGGGGAGCCCAGCAGTTAGGGCCTGACGTCAGAGGGCCCTCATCACAGAGCTGAGGAGGCTCCCAGCAGGGTCCAATTGCCACCAGAGGGCCCATGTCAACAAGGCGAGGTGAGCAACCCAGGCAAGAGTTACCTGATAGTAGAGGGCCCACCTCACAGATGGGTGAGGAACCCAGCCAGGATCAGACTCTCACCAGAGGGCCCACATCACAAAGGGGATGGGACCCAGTCAGGATTATCCTCACACCAGTGGGGCCTCATCATCTTAAGGTGAGGAACCCAGCACATGTGTCCTCAAACCAGAGGACCCACATCACCAAGGGCCTTGGAGTGAGGCAGGCAGGAGTAGCCTCACAACACAGGGCACATAATATAAAAAACGTGAGAATTCCAGCATTTAGACCTTCCAGCAGGCGGCCCAGAACACCGAGGCTATGGGATCCAGGCCACAGTGAACTCACAGCAGAGGGCCCACATCACAAAACTGTGAGCAACCCAGGAGTTGAGACCTCAGCGCAGAAGGCCCACATCCCCATGGGAATGGGAACCTGGCTGGAGTGTCCTCGCACCACTGGGCGCACATCAGAAAATGTGGGGAGCCCACCATTTAGGGCCTGACGCCAGAGGGCCGTCATCACCGAGAGGAGGAGGTGCCCTGCACGCTCCAACTGCCACCAGAGGGCTCACGTCTCCAAGGTGACGTGTGCCAGCCAGGCAGGAGTGACCTCACAGAAGAGGGCCTACCTCACAGAACGTTGAGGAACCCAGCCAGGATTAGACTCTCGCCAGAGGGCCCACCTCACCAAGGGGATGGGAACCAGGCAGGAGTGTCCTCACACGAGTGGGGTCACATCATCGAAAGGTGAGGAACGCAGCACATGTGGCCTCAAGCCATAGGACAGTCATCACCAAGGGGCTGGCAGTGAGGCAGGCAGGAGGAGCCTCACAACAGAGGGCACATAGAATAAAAAAGTTGAGGAATCCAGCAGTTGGAACCTCCCAGCAGGCGGCTCAGAGCACCGATGATAAGGGATCCTTGCCGGAGTGAACTCACAGCAGAGGGCCCACATCATGGTACTGTGAGCAAGCCAGCCGTTTTGACCTCAGAGCAGAAGGCCCATATCGCCATGGGGATGGGAACCTGGCAAGAGTCTCCTCACTCACTTGGCGCACATCAGAAAATGTGGGGAGCCCTGCAGTTATGGCCTAAGGCAAGAGGGCCCTCATCACTGAGGGAAGGAGGATCCCAGCACACTCCAACTGCCACCAGAGGGCCCACGTCGCCAAGGTGACCTGTGCCAGACAGGCATGATTGACCTCACAGCAGAGGGCCCACCTCACAGAAGGGTGAGGAACCCAGCCAGGATCAGACTCTCACCTGAGGGCCCACATCAGCAAGGGGATGGGAACCAGTCAGGACTGTCTTCCCTCCAGTGGGGTCACATCATCGAAAGGTGCGGAACCCAGCACATGTGGCCTCAAATCAGAGGACACATATCACAAAGGGAATGGGAGTGAGGCAGGCAGGAGTAGCCTAAAATCAGAGGGCCCAAAGAATAAGAAAGGTGAGGAATCCAGCAGTTGGAACCTCCCAGCAGGCGGCCCAGAGCACAGAAGCTATGGGATGCAGGCAGGAGTGAACTAATACCAGAGAGCCCACATCATGAAACTGTGAGCAACCCAGGCTTTGGGACCTCAGAGCAGAAGGCCCACATCCCAATGGGGATGTGAACCTGGCTGGAGTGTCCTCGCACCACTGGGCGCACATCACAAAATGTGGGGAGCCCAGCAGTTAAGGCCTGATGCCAGAGGGCCCTCATCACCGAGGAGAGGAGGCTCCCAGCAGGCTCCAAGTGCCACCAGAGGGCTCATGTCCACAAGGCGAGGTGAGCAAGCCAGGCAGGAGTGACCTCACATCAGACGGCCCACCTCACAGATGGGTGAGGAACCCAGCCAGGATCAGACTCTCAACAGAGGGCCCACATCACCAAGGGGATGTGAACCAGGCAGGAGTCTCCTAAGACCATTGGTCCCACATCATCGAAAGGTGAGGAACCCAGCACATGTGGCCTCAAACCAGACGACACACATCACGAAGGGGCTGGGAGTGAGGCAGGCAGGAGGATCCTCACAACAGAGGGCCCAAAAAATTAAAAAAGTGAGGAATCCAGCAGTTGGAACCTCCCAGCAGGCGGCCAAGAGCACAGAGGCTATGGGATCCAGGCTTCTGTGAACACCAGAGAGCCCACATCATGAAAATGTGAACAACCCAGCCGTTGGGACCTCAGAGCAGAAGGCCCACAACCCCATGGAGATGGGATCCTAAGAGGAGTGCCAAAGCATCACCGGGCTCCCTAAGAAAAGTTGGTGAGTCCAGCAGTTAGGGCCTGACGCAAGAGGGTCCTCATCACCGGGGGGAGGAGATTCCCAGCACGCTCCAACTGCCACCACACGGCTGACTTCACCAAGGCAATGTGTGCCAGCCATGCAGGAGTGACCTATCAGCAGAGGGTCTCCCTCACAGGTGGGTGAGGAACAAAGCCAGGAACAGACTCTCACCAGGGGGTCCACATAACCACGTGGATGAGAACCAAGCAGGAGTGTCCTCACACTAGTGGGGCCACATCATCGAAAGGTGAGGAACCCAGCAAAGGTGGCCACAAACCAGAGGACCCACATCACCAAGGGGTTGAGAGTGAGGTAGGTGTCTGGACGGGTATATTTAACACTCATTTCCCACCAGGAAGAGAAATTAACCAAAGGCTCAGCGTGCCCTGCCAGAAGCAGATTAGGGCCTGAAGCAGTCTTGCGGGTTTGCGGCCAGCTCACAAGAAAGCGAGTTGAAGAAAGGAGCTCAGGGGCCCTGTAATTCACAAACCTGGAGAGTTATAAATAACAGATAACGTCCAAAAATATATTGAAGTAAGGCTGCGAAGAGGACTTGAAAGCGGGGCAGAATTTCAGGAAACCGATTTCAGGAGGTAGACTGGAATTGCATTTAAAGCATAGGAAAAGAGGCAGAACATCGACAATGATGCACTTGGCAACAAAGGGCGTATGAGTTTGTTCCTGAATATATTCAGGAAAAAACACATATGCCCTTTTTGGCAAACCAAGCAAGCTTGCAATGGAAATCCGAACTACTATGAAGTGTCACTTCCCCCCGGTCTAAAGGGCCATCTGAGAAAAGTGTAAAATCCAGAAAGGCAAGACAGGCCATGGGGAAAAAGGAGCCTTGTTATGCTGATGGGCGGGATGTAAATTGCCAACAGCCACTCTGGAGAAGTGTATGGTGTTTCCTGATACATCTGAAAAACAAAGCAACAGAGTCTAGGGCATTTCCACTTATGGTCCTATAGCTTAGGGAAATTAAAATCAAAAAGACACAGCCACCCCAAAATTTGGGACGGCTCTGTTTACAGGAACCTCTTCTACAGTACGAGTTAAATATCCCAGAGAACAAATAATTGATAAAGAAGTTGCGGTACTTATGTACAACAGAATACCACTCAGCAATGAAATCTGTGTCACCAGGCCTGTACCAGCATAATGAGTGGATTGAGGCATGATGATTCTAAGTGAAATAAGTCACACAGAAAAAGAAACATCATAAGGTATCACTAATGCACGGAATGTAAACTTGGCTACACATGAACTGAATTACAAAACAGAACAGGGTCTCAAGATTAGAAAACCAACTTATGCTTGCTTAAAGGGAAAGGTGAGTTAAGGGGGTGCTGCATAAAACCAGAGATTGAAATTAGCACAGATACCGTTCCATAAGCCAAATATGTAATAGACAAGACCTACCCCCTGCTCAACGAAATGGACTCAACAATGAGGTATCACCTCACACCTGTTAGAATGGGCATCATCTGAAAATCTACAAACAACAAATGCTGGAAAGGGTGTGGAGAAAAGGAACCCTCTTCCACTATTGTTGGGAATATAAGTTGATACAGTCACTATGGAGAACAATATGGAGTTTCTTAAGAAACTAATAATAGAATTACCATATGATACAGCGATCCCAGGACTGGACATATACCCAGACAAAACCATAAATCAAAAAGAGACATTCACCGCAATGTTCATTGCATCACTATTTACAATATCGAGGTAATGGAAGCAACCTAAATGCCCACAGACAGACGAATGCATAAAGATGTGGTACATATATAAAATGGAATATTACTAAGCCATGAAAGGAATGAAATTGGGTCATTTGTAGAGACGTCGATGGATCTAGAGACTGTCATACAGAGTGAAGTAAGTCAGAAAGAGAAAAACAAATCTTGTATATTCATGCATATATGTGGAACCTAGAAAAACTGTACAGATTAACCGTTTTGCAAGGCATAAATAGAGCAACAGATGTAGACAACAATCGTATGGACAACAAGGGGGGAAAGCTCTTGGAGGGGTGGTGGTGGGAGGAGTTGAGAGATTGGGATTGGCATGTAAACATTTATATGTATAAAATAGATAACCAATGAGAACCTGCTGTATAAAAATATAAAATAAAATTCAAAATTAAAAAGAAATAAAATTTAAAAAATAAAACAGAAAAAACAATTATTCCCTTCACATACATTTATATGAATAAATTATTTCCATGCTTATATCTGTAAATACAAAAAAGAGGAATAAAATCTACCTTGAACCAAAAACGAAAAAGAGAAAAAAAAAAACAGAACCCACCAGTTACTCAGAGGAAAACCGTATCAGGGCACTTGCTCCAGTTGTAAACAATTCTGAAGTTGGTCAGTGGTGGGGAATCGTCTCCCATTCAGCCAGCAGCCCCCACACAACAAGCGTCCTCATTGCAAAGCTGGGGCACCGTGCCGAGGCATCTGTGAGTAAACGTGAGCTGAGCCCCAGGCCAGTTGCTGCTGAACTGTTCCCGCCCTTCCCAGGTAAAACACCTGAATATATACAAGGACTTGAAAGCCTAGAGGAAGGGCCATGGAGCCACACGAGTGACAGCATGCCAGCTGACTTGGTGCCTGCAGGCCAGCCAGGATGGTCCTGGCCCTGGGTGCTCTTCTGGAAGATTTCCATTTCCCTGCCTGAGATACCCGTCCTGTCCCTGCCCCCACTGCTTTTTTCCTTCCTCACCTCTGCCCAGGGAGAAATTCCAGCAGCAGGTATGGGTGACACATCCTTTTCTTTAGCAGGTGGCAGCCTGGCAACTGCTGCAGAAAGTCCAGCAGAGCCCCACTCACACTGGGCCACCCACAAAGCCGTGGCCTCTCACTCCCTCCCACCAGCCCAGCCCCGAGACTGCTGACAGGGCAGAGAAAATGGCGTCAGGCACAGCTGCAGGGGCTTTTGCTGCCTGGAGTGGTATTTATATTGATCTCAACCCAGGCACACCTGGGGAGGGCTGGCCGGCATGGTAAGGTTGCCCAGGTCAGCCAATCATCACCCCTCAGGGGCTCACAGTTGCAGAAAATGGAACTTGCTGAACCGGCCAGGTCCAAGGAACAGGTGTGGGCTCCTGAGAGTCAGGATAGACAAGGGGCTGCAGCTTTGGCTTGTTTTCTAATCATTTTATCTGGCCCATGAGTGGGAGACAACTTCAAGAAAACCCTCTCCTAATGAGAGGAACCCAGGAGTCAGGGAGAGGAGGGGTGGGTGGTGGTTGGAGACAGAGGCCTGGTGCCCTGGGTGCAGTGGAAGTCTCTGGAAGACCAGGTGGAGGGAGGCCACACAGAGTGATGCCCAGGGTCACAGACCTGTCGGAGCTGCTGTTTGTTAGTTCAAGTCCTGCTCTGAGGTGCTCTGTGTCAGCTCTGAGCGACAGGTGAGCTGGGGGTGCTCTTCAATGAGGGCTATGTGCACGGTTCCTGTGTGCCCAGCCCTGCCACGGTACCTGCAAGGGTAGCTCTGTATCCTGGGAGGGGCCTGACCATGAGAGCCCCGTGGGCTGGGTTGGGGGTGGGGTACCTGCCCAGGAGAGCTCCATATCCTGGGATTGGCCTGACCACGAGAGCCCCATGGGCTGCTGGGGACCTGGTAAAGGATGTCAGGACAGTCAGTGAAGCCACCGAGGATATACCTCCAGTTGCTCCTGTTTCCTACACCCTGCTGGTCATTCTACCAACCACCAGGACATGGTATTCTGTATTAGTCTTCAATGATGCCTTCTTTTGTATTCCATTAGTCCCAGAGTCACAAGAAATTTTGGCTTGTGAGTGGCAGGACTCAACATACAACTAAAACAATACTTCCGGGCCGTCTTGCCCCAAGGGTTCAAAAATTCCCACACCATCTTTGGGGAAAGCTTAGCTAAAGACCGAAAAGTTCTACCTCTGGAAAAGGAAACCCTCCTTCAATATGCAGACGACATTCTGATCGCCAGCCCTACTAAGGAGGCCTCTGAACTACCAAGCCAATAAAGGATAGAAGTTGTCCAAGAAAAAGCTCAAATATCACAGACTGCAGTGACCTGCCTGGGCTTCATTCTCACACAAGGTCAGAGAAGCCCATCCCAGGAAAGGGAAGAAACCATTTGCAGCCTTACCCCTTTCTAAAACTAGAAGACAGCTTAGGGGTTCCTGGGGAGGCCAGGGTTTGCTGCTTCTGGATCCCTAACTACAGTCTACTAGCTGGGCCTCTATATGAAACACTGAAAGGAAAAGATGATGATCCTTTTGAACAGAATCCAGAAGTGGCCTTTCAAGAATGGAAAGAGCAGTCAATTCAGACCCTTGCCCTGGAACTCCCTAATTGAGCTAAACCCTTTGACCTTTCCATTCCCGGTGAAAGGTGAATCGCCATTGGAGAATTAGTGCAAAAACTGGGACCACTTGAAATGGAACAACGCAAGAATGCCATCCAGGTAGGATAAACTACAGTCACCAAGGGGCTTGGCCCACTGCCACATCTGGCCAAGATACTGGCGGTATCTAAAAACCTGGAAATCAGCAGCCCAAAAGGCCACCTCCCTCCTAAGGGAAAAGGACCCCACGTGGTGATCCTAATCACCAACCATGCCCTGAAGTTGCAGGGTTCGCTCCGTGGGCACACCGACCTCGAGTGAGGAGGCCCTCCAACTCCAACATCCAGAGAGATAACCGGGGGCAACAGGGCACCATGACGACTCGTGTGAACATCACTTGACCTGGAGTTTCTCTCATAAAACAACAATAGTGTGTCCCGAAGGAGTAGACTACTGCTTGCAGGACTTCCTGCACCCGGAGGGGAGCTAATAATCTTGGCGGGGGAACCGTATATCACACTGTCACCATAGAAAAGCCTACAGACACCGTGATGATGGTGGCCAATAAGACCGGCTGGACTCCTGTTTACTTCAAAAGGCTGTTGACTCAGTGGCCATCATGGTCCTTGATCACCACTGACCCTGGACTGTCTGGGAGTTGAGCGGGCAGGGCTCTGACACCTGGTGCTGTTTTTACGTTAATTCAGGGGCCTAATTGAAGAAAGAGCAGACTACTGGTCAGAGCATCTAGGCTGGCAGAAACGGTCAGCCTAAGGTGGCCGAACAAATGTGGGGCGGGGTGAAACCGGCCCCCACAGCGTCTCTGCACATCTCTTTCCTGGACCCTTAAAGGTCATTAGAATCTATAACACTTCCAATGCTGGTGCTCAGGCGGACGAGCAGGGAGGCAGGGGTCCTGGGGCCAATCAACGTCACCTGGAGGCTGCTGGGGAGAAGTTCTGACCCTCGTCCCCTGGTATGAGGGCTCCCAACTCAGCACTCAGCAGTTACAGAAGAAGGGTCTGCACCCTCAGCACTCCAAGAATGAGGAACGGGACAAAAGGCAGAGGAGGGGTTTGTCCCCAGCAAAGCCCATTAAAAATCCCTGGGAGATAAAAATAGAATGTGGGCAATAAAGTCAAGTCTGACCTTTTTTATCCTTTGTGCTTTGTCTAATTTCACGTGCTCCTAGGGTCCCGCATGCAGAGGTTCCACACCCGGCACTTCAGACCAGATTTCCTGGTGCAGAATGGCTGGGTCGACACCTCAGCTCCTGGGGCCCAGTGCAGACTCCGAGATATAGAGCCTGAGCTGCAGCCAACCCGGCCCTTGAGAGCTCCGCCCCCTCCCTCCCACTGACTCTGACAGGATCTCTACACAGCAGCCCAGCCCACAGCCCACGGGGTAGTGCATGCTCTCACCTCTCCATTCTCTGATGAAAATATAAAGTTTCCTTTGCTTGGGAACCAAACTCAGTCTCGATCTGTTGGCCCCAATGACACTGGGCAGGGGGACCCTTGTTGGGGTCCACTCTGGAGGATCAGTAACAGAAATTGAGACTATTGTAACTTCAATGAACAGATGTGTGAGCCAAACTGTAGTTAACATAGAACAGTTTATAAGGCTCGGGTAAAATAAGATGTTTCTAACACTTCCATTTGATATTTCCATCACTTTATTATAAGCAAGTTCAGTGAAAAGGTTTGTCTTATTTGTCAGGTCAATATTAGAGAAATGAAGTGATTTCTTTCCAAGGATGTACATCTAATAATCTTGGTTAAAGCTTCAATCTTGTTTTAAATGCTTTTCCATTGAAAATGATACCTCTCTTTCAGCTCCCCCATTTCTGAGAAGTATAAAATCTTATAATTTATTATTACCAAAGGGGAAAGGTGGGAGGAGGGATAAATTAACAGTTTGGAATTAACACATACACACTGCTATGTATAAAATAGATCATCAACAAGGAACTACTGTATAGCACAGGGAACTACACTCAATATTGTGCAATAACCTATAAGGGGAAATAATCGGAAAAAGAATAGATATTTTTATTGACATCATCTATCAATGACAGTTAAAGTGTAACCTAAGGGAAGCCGGTGGTGAGGGCTTCTGACCCTGAAGACTTCAGTCATCTAAAGTTTGGACTCTGCCTACTTCCCAAGGCCCTTAATGAACATATGTGTAGCCGTAGCTTAAAAAACTCCCCAGTTTGGGTTTCGGGGAGACACTGATTTTGAAAAAGCCCTGGTGTTCTCCTTACATGAATGGGACTCTTCCTACTGCTAAAACATGTCTGTCACACCCAGAGGATGGTATACCGTCTGATCGGGAAGAGTTTGGAAAAGGCATCTCATCTCCTCATCTCCTGGTGCTCGGGTTCACCCCTCCAGCGTCTTTACTAACAGTCTCCCCACTTGGAGATGTCAACACTGTCAACATCCTGTTGCGTACAGTTTGGAATTTGTCCAGAGGATGAAGCGGAAGGATGAGGAACAATGAGAGACAAGTCCTAGGTGTTCAGACAGGCACATGTCACTCTAATTTCCAATCAGGAAGATGAATTGACCAAAGGCTAGGGTTGCCCATGGAAACAGTATAGGGCTTGAGGAAATCCCACTGCTTTGTGGCCAGTTCCCATAAACACAAGTTGAACAATGGAACTCAGGGGCAGTAAAATTCACGAAACTGCAGAGTTGAAAATATCTATCACTGAAAAATGTCTTGAGGAAAGTCAAAGAAAAGGATTGGCAAGCAAGGGAGAATGGCAGGAAAGGGATTTGAGGAGGTAGAAAGGATTCGCCATTAAGCACAAGAAAAGGGGCTGAACATTTCCGACATTGCAGTTGGCCAAAAAGGCTGTATGCGTTTTTTTCTGTATATATTCAAGAAAAGGGCATACACTTTTTTAGCCAACCAAACAGGTGGGCACTGGAAATCAATACTACAAAAGATATCACTTCGCATCAGTCAGAAGAGCCATCCTCATAAAGTGTAAACGCCAGAAATGCAGGACAGGGCAAGGAGAAGAGGGAGCCCTGTGAGGCTTATAGTGGAAATGTATATTGCCAACGGCCATTCTGGAGAAGTGTATTGTGTTTACTAAAGCATCTAAAAAATGAGCTACAGAGCATAGGGCACTTGCACTCATGGGCGTATATCTTGGGAAAAACAAAAATCGAGAGGACACAGGCACCCCAATGTTTACTGCCTCTCTGTTTAAAAGATCCTCGACTAGGATATAACTTAAATGTCTCTGGAGGGAAAAAATGGATAGAGATGTGGTACTTATGTAGAGTGGAATATTACTCAGCCTGGAAATCAATGAAATATGGCCAGTTGTAACAACTCCGGAGGAGTTACGTATGATCATTCTAAGTGACATAATTCAAAAAGAAAAAGACACATATCATAAGATATCACTTAAAGGTGGAATCCAAAATGGCTACACATGAAATAAATTACAAAACAAAAACATAGTCAAATATGTAGAAAACACGCGTAAGGCTGCTAAACGGGAAAGGTGGGGAGGGGTGAGGCATCATCCAGGAGGTTGAAATTAGCAAAGATACCATTCCAAATACCAAACTGATAATCAACAAGGCCTACACGGTAGCTAAAAGAACTGCACTCAGCACACTCAAGTCACCGGAAAAGAATATCTATGACTGGTAAGAATCTGAAAAAGAATTTATTGATGTCTCTCTGTACGTGAATCAAGTGGATGTACAGCAGCAAGAAACAGAGCTTTGAAAATCAGCTGTAACCAATATAGTAATAAATTGAAAAAAATAAACGACAGAGAGACAGAGAAAACCTCTTACAACTTTTCCTCAGGGACGGTGATGCAACATGGATTGAACACATCTAGACCCACAGCAGGATGAGACATAAGGCTGGAAACTGTTCGCGCTAAGAGAAATGTGAGGTTGGGTGAGGAAATGCACACCCTTTAAAGTAATACTACCTGGTACCCATTCAATGGGTCCCAAATCTGCAGGTTCAAGGAATCTTCCTACAGCTAAAACATGCATGGAAAACCCAGAGGACTGTACACCATGTGATCGGGAGATGTGTCTAAAATGCACCTCATTTATCCTCTCCTGGTGCTCCTGTTCATCATTCCAGCCACGTTACTTAGAATCTCCCCACTTAGAGAATCAGCACATTTAAACTTCTGTTTCACACATTTTGCAAATTGTGAGGAGGATGAACGGGAAGAGGGGGAAACAATGAGAGAATAGTTGTAGGGGTTTGGACGGGCACATGTCACTCTAATTTCCCATTAAGAATAAGAATTAAAAAAAGGCTCAGCCCGCCTCGCCGGAGCCAAAATAGGGCCTGAAGCAATCCTGCGGTTTTGAGGCCAGCTCACAAAAGAGCAACTTAAAAAATGGAGCTCAGGGTCACTGCAATTCACAAACCTGCAGAGTTATAAATGAAAACTAACGTCCAAAAATATGTTGAGGTAAGGCAAAGAAGAGGATCTGAATGCAAGACAGAATTGCAAGAAACAGATTTCAAGAGATAGATTGGACTCGCCTTTAAAGCACATGAAAAGCGGCAGAATTTCGACAATGATGCAGTTGGCCCAAAAGGGAGTATGCGTTATTTCCTGAATATATCCAGGAAAAAACGCATACGCACTTTATGGGCAACCAAGCAAGCAAGCAATGCAAATGTGCACAACAAAGAAGTCTCATTTCCCACCGGTCAAAAGGGCCATCCGAAAAAATTGTAAACACCAGAAATGCAGGACAGGCCATGGAGAACAGGGAGCCTTTATACGCTGATGGACAGTGTGTGAACTGCCGAGAGCCACTCTGGAGAAGTGTATGGTGGTTCCTAAATCATCTAAAAAACAGAGCGACAGAGCATAGGGCACTTCCAATCACGGGAGTATATCTAGGGAAGTCTAAAAATCAACAAGACACAAGCACACCACAGTTTAGGGCTACTCTGTTTACAAGAACCTCAACTTCAGTACACCTTAAATATCCCAGGAAAGAGAACAATGGATAAAGAAAATGTGGTACTTATGTACAATGGAATATCTCTTCACCATGAAATCAATGTAATAAGGCTAGTAGAAGGATAAAGAGTGGATTGAGGTCCGATAATACTACTTGAAATAAGTCAAACAGAAAAAGAAACATATCATAAGATATCACTTATAGAGGGAGGATAAATATGGCTGCACAAAAAATGAATTACAAAACAGAACAGTGTCTCACATTTAGAAAACACACTTATGTCAGCTTAAGGGGAAAGGAGAGGTGGGGTGATGCATAAAACCAGAGTTTGAAATTAGCACAGATACCGTTCAATAAACCAAATAGGTATCAGACAAGATCTACACCTCGCTCAATGAACTGGCCTCAACACACCCTATACACCGCAGAGAAATATATCTGAGTAATAAGAATCTTAAAACCCATGTATTGATATATCTCCATAAGGGAATCAAGTGTGCGCAGAGCGGCACAAACACAGCAGTGAAAATGAGCTAAACCCCATTATAGAAATAAATTTTAAAACCAAAACGCAGAAACAATGAAAGAGAGAAAAATTCTTACAAAATTCGCTCAGGGGCTGTGATGCAACCTGGAATGACCACATATAAACCCACAGCTGGATAAGACATAAGGCTGGACACTTGGGGCTGAAAGGATTGGAGAGCTTTGGTGAGCAACTGCCGAAAGTTTAATGCAATACTTCATGCTACTTATTCCAAGGGTCCCAACACTCCAAGTTGAAGGGAATCTTCCTACAGCTAAACCATGCATGGGAAATCCAGCGGATGGTATACCATATGATCGGGAAAGGTTTCTAAAATGCACCTCATTTTCCTCTCCTGGGGCTCCGGATCAACATTCCAGCCACTTTACTAACAACATCTCCACATGGAGAGTCAATGCCTTTAAGTTCCGGTATCGCACAGTCTGCAGTTAGTGCGGAGGATGAATGGGAATAGGGGGAACCAGTGAGAAAATAGCTGTAGCGGTTTCAATGGGCACATGTCACTCTAATTTCACATCAGGAAGAAGAATTAACCAAAGGCAGAGCAAGGCACCCCAGAAGAAGAATAGGGCCTGAAGAAATCCTGTGGATATGAGGCAAGATCACAAAAATAAGAGCTGAAAAATGGAGCTAAGGGCCACTGCAATTCAAAAACCTGCAGAGTTATAAAGGCCAACTATTCTCCAAAAGTATATTGAGGTAAGGCTATGAAGAGGCACTGAGAGCAAGGCAGAACTGCAGGAAACCGATTTCAGGAGGTAGACAGGAATTGCACTGAAAACATATGAAAACACTCAGAACGTCGACAATGATGCACTTGGCCAAAAAGGGCGTATGCGTTTTTTCCTGAATATATTCAGGAAGAAACGCATACGCCCTTTCTGGCCAACCAAGCAAGCTCTCAAAGGAAATCTGCACTACAATGAAGTCTCACTTCACCCCGGTCAAAGGGCCATCTGAAAAAAGTGTAAAATCCAGAAAGGCAGGACAGGCCATGGAGAACTGGGAGCCTTGTTATGCTGATGGGCGGGATGTAAATTGCCAGCAGCCACTCTGGAGAAGTGTATGGTGTTTCCTGAAACATCTAAAAAACAAAGCAACAGAGCCTAGGGCACTTGCACTTATGGTCCTATAGCTTAGGGAAATTAAAATCAAAAAGACACAGCCACCCCAAAGTTTGGGACGGCTCTGTTTACAAGAACCTCGTTTATGGTACAAGTTCAATATCACAGAAAGCGAAAAATGGATAAAGAAGTTGTGGTACTTACGTACAATGCAATATCACTCAGCAATGAAATCTATGTCATCAGGCCCGTAGCAGCATAATGAGTGGATTCAGGTACGATGATTCTAAGTGAAATAAGTCACACAGAAAAAGAAACATCATAAGATATCACCAATACACGGAATGTAAACTTGGCTACAAAGGAACTGAATTACAAAACAGAACAGGGTCTCAAATGTAGAAAACCAACTTATGCTTGCTTAAGGGGAAAGGTGAGTTGGGGTGCTGCATGAAACCAGAGATTGAAATTAGCACAGATACCGTTCCATAAGCCAAATATGCAATAGACAAGAGCTACTCCTTGCTGAACGAAGTGGACTCAACACCCCATATTAAACGCCTAAGAATATACCTGACTAGAAATAATCTTAAAACCTACGGATTTATTTGTCTCCGAAAGAGAATCAAGCGTGTGTACAGCGGCATAAACGCAGCAGTGATAGGATTGGTGAGGTTCGGTGAGCAAATGCAGACCCTTTGAAGTCATATTGCATGGTACCCATTCCATGGGTCTCAACTCTCCAGGTTTAAGGGATTCTTCCTTCAGCTAAAACATGCATGTGGAACCCAGAGTATGATCCACCGTGTGATCGGGAAACGTGTTCAAATGTGTCTCGTTTTCGTCCCCTGGTACTCGGGTGCAACATTCCAGATGCTTTACTAACACTCTCCCCACTTGGAGAGTCAGTGCCTTTAACCTCCTGTTTGGCCCAGTTTGTAATTTCTGTGGAAAATGAACAGGAATAGGGAGAACGAAAGAGAGACTAGCTGGAGGTGTCTGGACGGGCAAATTTAACTCTCATTTCCCACCAGGAAGAGGAATTAACCAAAGGCTCATCGTGCCGTGCCGGAACTACACTAGGGCCTGAAGCAATCCTGCGGTGTTGCGGCCAGCTCACAAGAAAGCGAGTTGAAGAAAGGAGCTCAGGGGCACTGTAATTCACAAACCTGCAGAGTTATAAATGACAGCTATCGTCCAAAAATATATTGAAGTAAGGCTGCCAAGAGGACTTGAAAGCGGGGCAGAATTGCAGGAAACCGATTTCAGGAGGTAGACGGGAATTGCATGTAAAGCATAGGAAAAGAGGCAGAACGTCCACAATGATGCACTTGGCCAAAAAGGGCGTATGCGTTTTTTCCTGAATATATTCAGGTAAAAACGCATACGCCCTTTTTGGCCAACCAAGCAAGCTTGCAAAGGAAATCTGCACTACAATGAAGTCTCGCTGCCCCCCGGTCAAAAGGGCCATATGAAAAAAGTGTAAAATCCAGAAAGGCAGGACAGGCCATGAAGAACTGGGAGCCTTGTTATGCTGATGGGCGGGATGTAAATTACCAACAGCCACTCTGGAGAAGTGTATGGTGTTTCCTGTAACATCTAAAAAACTAAGCAACAGAGCCTTGGGCACTTCCACTTATGGTCCTATAGCTTAGGGAAATTAAAATCAAAGAGACACAGCCACCCCAATGTTTGGGACGGCTCTGTTTACAAGAATCTTGTTTACGGTACAAGTTCAATATTACAAAAGCGAAAAATGGATAAAGAAGTTGTGGTACTTACGTACAATGCAATATCACTCAGCAATGAAATCTATGTCATCAGGCCCGTAGCAGCATAATGAGTGGATTCAGGTACGATGATTCTAAGTGAAATAAGTCACACAGAAAAAGAAACATCATAAGATATCACTACTACACGGAATGTAAACTTGGCTACACAGGATCTGAATTACAAAACAGAACAGGGTCTCAAATGTAGAAAACCAACTTATGCTTGCTTAAGGGGAAAGGTGAGTTGGGTACTGCATGAAACCAGAGATTGAAATTAGCACAGATACCGTTCCATAAGCCAAATATGTAATAGACAAGAGCTACTCCTTGCTCAACGAAGTGGACTCAACACCCCATATTAAACGCCTAAGAATATACCTGACTAGAAATAATCTAAAAACCTACCGATTTATATGTCTCCGAAAGAGAATCAAGCGTGTGTACAGTGACATAAACGCAGCAGTGATAGGATTGGTGAGGTTCGGTGAGCAAATGCAGACCCTATGAAGTCATATTGCATGGTACCCATTCCATGGGTCTCAACTCTCCAGGTTTAAGGGATTCTTCCTTCAGCTAAAACATGCATGTGGAACCCAGAGTATGATCCACCGTGTGATCGGGAAACGTGTTCAAATGTGTCTCGTTTTCGTCCCCTGGTACTCGAGTGCAACATTCCAGATGCTTTACTAACACTCTCTCCACTTGGAGAGTCAGTGCCTTTAACCTCCTGTTTGGCCCAGTTTGCAATTTCTGTGGAAAATGAACAGGAATAGGGAGAACGAAAGAGAGACTAGCTGGAGGTGTCTGGACGGGCAAATTTAACTCTCATTTCCCACCAGGAAGAGGAATTAACCAAAGGCTCAGCGTGCCGTGCCGGAACTACACTAGGGCCTGAAGCAATCCTGCGGTGTTGCGGCCAGCTCACAAGAAAGCGAGTTGAAGAAAGGAGCTCAGGGGCACTGTAATTCACAAACCTGCAGAGTTATAAATGACAGCTATCGTCCAAAAATATATTGAAGTAAGGCTGCCAAGAGGACTTGAAAGCGGGGCAGAATTGCAGGAAACCGATTTCAGGAGGTAGACGGGAATTGCATGTAAAGCATAGGAAAAGAGGCAGAACGTCCACAATGATGCACTTGGCCAAAAAGGGCGTATGCGTTTTTTCCTGAATATATTCAGGAAAAAACGCATACGCCCTTTTTGGCCAACCAAGCAAGCTTGCAAAGGAAATCTGCACTACAATGAAGTCTCACTGCCCCCCGGTCAAAAGGGCCATCTGAAAAAAGTGTAAAATCCAGAAAGGCAGGACAGGCCATGGAGAACTGGGAGCCTTGTTATGCTGATGGGCGGGATGTAAATTGCCAACAGCCACTCTGGAGAAGTGTATGGTGTTTCCTGAAACATCTAAAAAACAAAGCAACAGAGCCTAGGGCACTTCCACTTATGGTCCTATAGCTTAGGGAAATTAAAATCAAAAAGACACAGCCTCCCCAAACTTTGGGACGGCTCTGTTTACAAGAACCTCGTTTACGGTACAAGTTCAATATCACAGAAAGCGAAAAATGGATACAGAAGTTGTGGTACTTACGTACAATGCAATATCACTCAGCAATGAAATCTATGTCATCAGGCCCGTAGCAGCATAATGAGTGGATTCAGGTATGATGATTCTAAGTGAAATAAGTCACACAGAAAAAGAAACATCATAAGATATCACTACTACACGGAATGTAAACTTGGCTACACAGGAACTGAATTACAAAACAGAACAGGGTCTCAAATGTAGAAAACCAACTTATGCTTGCTTGAGGGGAAAGGTGAGTTGGGGTGCTGCATGAAAACAGAGATTGAAATTAGCACAGATACCGTTCCATAAGCCAAATATGTAATAGACAAGAGCTACTCCTTGCTCAACGAAGTGGACTCAACACCCCATATTAAACGCCTAAGAATATACCTGACTAGTAAGAATATTAAAACCTACGGATTTATATGTCTCCAAAAGAGAATCAAGCGTGTGTACAGCGGCATAAACGCAGCAGTGATAGGATTGGTGAGGTTCGGTGAGCAAATGCAGACCCTATGAAGTCATATTGCATGGTACCCATTCCATGGGTCTCAACTTTCCAGGTTTAAGGGATTCTTCCTTCAGCTAAAACATGCATGTGGAACACAGAGTATGATCCACCGTGTGATCAGGAAACGTGTTCAAATGTGTCTCAGGTTTCGTCCCCTGGTACTCGGGTGCAACACTCCAGACGCTTTACTAACACTCTCCCCACTTGGAGAGTCAGTGCCTTTAACCTCCTGTATGGCCCAGTTTGCAATTTCTGCAGAAAATGTACAGGAATAGGGAGAACCAATGAGAGACTAGCTGGAGGTGTCTGGACGGGCAAATTTAACTCTCATTTCCGACCAGAAAGAGGAATTAACCAAAGGCTCAGCATGCCGTGCCAGAACCACACTAGGGCCTGAAGCAATCCTGCGGTGTTGCGGCCAGCTCACAAGAAAGCGAGTTGAAGAAAGGAGCTCAGGGGCACTGTAATTCACAAACCTGCAGAGTTATAAATGACAGCTATCGTCCAAAAATATATTGAAGTAAGGCTGCCAAGAGGACTTGAAAGCGGGGCAGAATTGCAGGAAACCGATTTCAGGAGGTAGACGGGAATTGCATGTAAAGCATAGGAAAAGAGGCAGAACGTCCACAATGATGCACTTGGCCAAAAAGGGCGTATGTGTTCTTTCCTGAATATATTCAGGAAAAAACGCATACGCCCTTTTTGGCCAACCAAGCAGGCTTGCAAAGGAAATCTACACTACAATGAAGTCTCACTGCCCCCCGGTCAAAAGGGCCATCTGAAAAAAGTGTAATATCCAGAAAGGCAGGACAGGCCATGGAGAACTGGGAGCCTTGTTATGCTGATGGGCGGGATGTAAATTGCCAACAGCCACTCTGGAGAAGTGTATGGTGTTTCCTGAAACATCTAAAAAACAAAGCAACAGAGCCTAGGGCACTTCCACTTATGGTCCTATAGCTTAGGGAAATTAAAATCAAAAAGACACAGCCTCCCCAAACTTTGGGACGGCTCTGTTTACAAGAACCTCGTTTACGGTACAAGTTCAATATCACAGAAAGCGAAAAATGGATACAGAAGTTGTGGTACTTACGTACAATGCAATATCACTCAGCAATGAAATCTATGTCATCAGGCCCGTAGCAGCATAATGAGTGGATTCAGGTATGATGATTCTAAGTGAAATAAGTCACACAGAAAAAGAAACATCATAAGATATCACTACTACACGGAATGTAAACTTGGCTACACAGGAACTGAATTACAAAACAGAACAGGGTCTCAAATGTAGAAAACCAACTTATGCTTGCTTGAGGGGAAAGGTGAGTTGGGGTGCTGCATGAAAACAGAGATTGAAATTAGCACAGATACCGTTCCATAAGCCAAATATGTAATAGACAAGAGCTACTCCTTGCTCAACGAAGTGGACTCAACACCCCATATTAAACGCCTAAGAATATACCTGACTAGTAAGAATATTAAAACCTACGGATTTATATGTCTCCGAAAGAGAATCAAGCGTGTGTACAGCGGCATAAACGCAGCAGTGATAGGATTGGTGAGGTTCGGTGAGCAAATGCAGACCCTTTGAAGTCATATTGCATGGTACCCATTCCATGGGTCTCAACTCTCCAAGTTTAAGGGATTATTCCTTCAGCTAAAACATGCATGTGGAACACAGAGTATGATCCACCGTGTGATCAGGAAACGTGTTCAAATGTGTCTCAGTTTTCGTCCCCTGGTACTCGGGTGCAACACTCCAGACGCTTTACTAACACTCTCTCCACTTGGAGAGTCAGTGCCTTTAACCTCCTGTATGGCCCAGTTTGCAATTTCTGTGGAAAATGAACAGGAATAGGGAGAACGAAAGAGAGACTAGCTGGAGGTGTCTGGACGGGCAAATTTAACTCTCATTTCCCACCAGGAAGAGGAATTAACCAAAGGCTCAGCGTGCCGTGCCTGAACTAAACTAGGGCCTGAAGCAATCCTGCGGTGTTGCAGCCAGCTCACAAGAAAGTAAGTTGAAGAAAGGAGCTCAGGGGCACTGTAATTCACAAACCTGCACAGTTATAAATGACAGCTATCGTCCAAAAATATATTGAAGTAAGGCTGCCAAGAGGACTTGAAAGTGGGGCAGAATTGCAGGAAACCGATTTCAGGAGGTAGACTGGAATTGCATGTAAAGCATAGGAAAAGAGGCAGAACGTCCTCAATGATGCACTTGGCCAAAAAGGGCGTATGCGTTTTTTCCTGAATATATTCAGGAAAAAACGCATACGCACTTTTTGGCCAACCAAGCAAGCTTGCAAAGGATATCTGCACTACAATGAAGTCTCACTGCCCCCGGGTCAAAAGGGCCATCTGAAAAAAGTGTAAAATCCAGAAAGGCAGGACAGGCCATGGAGAACTGGGAGCCTTGTTATGCTGATGGGCGGGATGTAAATTGCCAACAGCCACTCTGGAGAAGTGTATGGTGTTTCCTGAAACATCTAAAAAACAAAGCAACAGAGCCTAGGGCACTTCCACTTATGGTCCTATAGCTTAGGGAAATTAAAATAAAAAAGACACAGCCACCCCAAAGTTTGGGACGGCTCTGTTTACAAGAACCTCGTTTATGGTACAAGTTCAATATCACAGAAAGCGAAAAATGGATACAGAAGTTGTGGTACTTACGTACAATGCAATATCACTCAGCAATGAAATCTATGTCATCAGGCCCGTAGCAGCATAATGAGTGGATTCAGGTACGATGATTCTAAGTGAAATAAGTCACACAGAAAAAGAAACATCATAAGATATCACCAATACACGGGATGTAAACTTGGCTATAAAGGAACTGAATTACAAAACAGAACAGGGTCTCAAATGTAGAAAACCAACTTATGCTTGCTTAAGGGGAAAGGTGAGTTGGGGTGTTGCATGAAACCAGAGATTGAAATTAGCACAGATACCGTTCCATAAGCCAAATATGTAATAGACAAGAGCTACTCCTTGCTCAACGAAGTGGACTCAACACCCCATATTAAACGCTTAAGAATACACCTGACTAGAAATAATCTTAAAAACTACGGATTTATATGTCTCCGAAAGAGAATCAAGCGTGTGTACAGCGGCATAAACGCAGCAGTGATAGGATTGGTGAGGTTCGGTGAGCAAATGCAGACCCTTTGAAGTCATATTGCATGGTACCCATTCCATGGGTCTCAACTCTCCAGGTTTAAGGGATTCTTCCTTCAGCTAAAACATGCATGTGGAACACAGATTATGATCCACCGTGTGATCAGGAAACGTGTTCAAATGTGTCTCAGTTTTCGTCCCCTGGTACTCGGGTGCAACACTCCAGACGCTCTACTAACACTCTCCCCACTTCGAGAGTCAGTGCCTTTAACCTCCTGTATGGCCCAGTTTGCAATTTCTGCGGAAAATGTACAGGAATAGGGAGAACGAAAGAGAGACTAGCTGGAGGTGTCTGGACGGGCAAATTTAACTCTCATTTCCCACCAGGAAGAGGAATTAACCAAAGGCTCAGCGTGCCGTGCCGGAACTACACTAGGGCCTGAAGCAATCCTGCGGTGTTGCGGCCAGCTCACAAGAAAGCGAGTTGAAGAAAGGAGCTCAGGGGCACTGTAATTCACAAACCTGCAGAGTTATAAATGACAGCTATCGTCCAAAAATATATTGAAGTAAGGCTGCCAAGAGGACTTGAAAGCGGGGCAGAATTGCAGGAAACCGATTTCAGGAGGTAGACGGGAATTGCATGTAAAGCATAGGAAAAGAGGCAGAACGTCCACAATGATGCACTTGGCCAAAAAGGGCGTATGCGTTTTTTCCTGAATATATTCAGGAAAAAACGCATACGCCCTTTTTGGCCAACCAAGCAAGCTTGCAAAGGAAATCTGCACTACAATGAAGTCTCACTGCCCCCCAGTCAAAAGGGACATATGAAAAAAGTGTAAAATCCAGAAAGGCAGGACAGGCCATGAAGAACTGGGAGCCTTGTTATGCTGATGGGCGGGATGTAAATTGCCAACAGCCACTCTGGAGAAGTGTATGGTGTTTCCTGAAACATCTAAAAAACTAAGCAACAGAGCCTAGGGCACTTCCACTTATGGTCCTATAGCTTAGGGCAATTAAAATCAAAGAGACACAGCCACCCCAAAGTTTGGGACGGCTCTGTTTACAAGAATCTTGTTTACAGTACAAGTTCAATATCACAAAAGCGAAAAATGGATAAAGAAGTTGTGGTACTTACGTACAATGCAATATCACTCAGCAATGAAATCTATGTCATCAGGCCCGTAGCAGCATAATGAGTGGATTCAGGTACGATGATTCTAAGTGAAATAAGTCACACAGAAAAAGAAACATCATAAGATATCACTACTACACGGAATGTAAACTTGGCTACACAGGATCTGAATTACAAAACAGAACAGGGTCTCAAATGTAGAAAACCAACTTATGCTTGCTTAAGGGGAAAGGTGAGTTGGGGTGCTGCATGAAACCAGAGATTAAAATTAGCACAGATACCGTTCCATAAGCCAAATATGTAATAGACAAGAGCTACTCCTTGCTCAACGAAGTGTACTCAACACCCCATATTAAACGCCTAACAATATACCTGACTAGAAATAATCTAAAAACCTACCGATTTATATGTCTCCGAAAGAGAATCAAGCGTGTGTACAGCGACATAAACGCAGCAGTGATAGGATTGGTGAGGTTCGGTGAGCAAATGCAGACCCTATGAAGTCATATTGCATGGTACCCATTCCATGGGTCTCAACTTTCCAGGTTTAAGGGATTCTTCCTTCAGCTAAAACATGCATGTGGAACACAGAGTATGATCCACCGTGTGATCAGGAAACGTGTTCAAATGTGTCTCAGGTTTCGTCCCCTGGTACTCGGGTGCAACACTCCAGACGCTTTACTAACACTCTCCCCACTTGGAGAGTCAGTGCCTTTAACCTCCTGTATGGCCCAGTTTGCAATTTCTACAGAAAATGTACAGGAATAGGGAGAACCAATGAGAGACTAGCTGGAGGTGTCTGGACGGGCAAATTTAACTCTCATTTCCGACCAGAAAGAGGAATTAACCAAAGGCTCAGCATGCCGTGCCAGAACCACACTAGGGCCTGAAGCAATCCTGCGGTGTTGCGGCCAGCTCACAAGAAAGCGAGTTGAAGAAAGGAGCTCAGGGGCACTGTAATTCACAAACCTGCAGAGTTATAAATGACAGCTATCGTCCAAAAATATATTGAAGTAAGGCTGCCAAGAGGACTTGAAAGCGGGGCAGAATTGCAGGAAACCGATTTCAGGAGGTAGACGGGAATTGCATGTAAAGCATAGGAAAAGAGGCAGAACGTCCACAATGATGCACTTGGCCAAAAAGGGCGTATGTGTTCTTTCCTGAATATATTCAGGAAAAAACGCATACGCCCTTTTTGGCCAACCAAGCAGGCTTGCAAAGGAAATCTACACTACAATGAAGTCTCACTGCCCCCCGGTCAAAAGGGCCATCTGAAAAAAGTGTAATATCCAGAAAGGCAGGACAGGCCATGGAGAACTGGGAGCCTTGTTATGCTGATGGGCGGGATGTAAATTGCCAACAGCCACTCTGGAGAAGTGTATGGTGTTTCCTGAAACATCTAAAAAACAAAGCAACAGAGCCTAGGGCACTTCCACTTATGGTCCTATAGCTTAGGGAAATTAAAATCAAAAAGACACAGCCTCCCCAAACTTTGGGCCGGCTCTGTTTACAAGAACCTCGTTTACGGTACAAGTTCAATATCACAGAAAGCGAAAAATGGATACAGAAGTTGTGGTACTTACGTACAATGCAATATCACTCAGCAATGAAATCTATGTCATCAGGCCCGTAGCAGCATAATGTGTGGATTCAGGTATGATGATTCTAAGTGAAATAAGTCACACAGAAAAAGAAACATCATAAGATATCACTACTACACGGAATGTAAACTTGGCTACACAGGAACTGAATTACAAAACAGAACAGGGTCTCAAATGTAGAAAACCAACTTATGCTTGCTTGAGGGGAAAGGTGAGTTGGGGTGCTGCATGAAAACAGAGATTGAAATTAGCACAGATACCGTTCCATAAGCCAAATATGTAATAGACAAGAGCTACTCCTTGCTCAACGAAGTGGACTCAACACCCCATATTAAACGCCTAAGAATATACCTGACTAGTAAGAATATTAAAACCTACGGATTTATATGTCTCCGAAAGGGAATCAAGCGTGTGTACAGCGGCATAAACGCAGTAGTGATAGGATTGGTGAGGTTCGGTGAGCAAATGCAGACCCTTTGAAGTCATATTGCATGGTACCCATTCCATGGGTCTCAACTCTCCAAGTTTAAGGGATTATTCCTTCAGCTAAAACATGCATGTGGAACACAGAGTATGATCCACCGTGTGATCAGGAAACGTGTTCAAATGTGTCTCAGTTTTCGTCCCCTGGTACTCGGGTGCAACACTCCAGACGCTTTACTAACACTCTCTCCACTTGGAGAGTCAGTGCCTTTAACCTCCTGTATGGCCCAGTTTGCAATTTCTGCGGAAAATGTACAGGAATAGGGAGAACCAATGATAAACTAGCTGGAGGTGTCTGGACGGGCAAATTTAACTCTCATTTCCCACCAGGAAGAGGAATTAACCAAAGGCTCAGCGTGCCGTGCCGGAACCACACTAGGGCCTGAAGCAATCCTGCGGTGTTGCGGCCAGCTCACAAAAAAGTGAGTTGAAGAAAGGAGCTCAGGGGCACTGTAATTCACAAACCTGCAGAGTTATAAATGACAGCTATCGTCCAAAAATATATTGAAGTAAGGCTGCCAAGAGGACTTGAAAGTGGTGCAGAATTGCACGAAACCGATTTCAGGAGGTAGACTGGAATTGCATGTAAAGCATAGGAAAAGAGGCAGAACGTCCACAATGATGCACTTGGCCAAAAAGGGCGTATGCGTTTTTTCCTGAATATATTCAGGAAAAAACGCATACGCCCTTTTTGGCCAACCAAGAAAGCTTGCAAAGGAAATCTGCACTACAATGAAGTCTCACTGCCGCCCAGTCAAAAGGGCCATCTGAAAAATGTGTAAAATCCAGAAAGGCAGGACAGGCCATGGAGAACTGGGAGCCTTTTTATGCTGATGGGCGGGATGTAAATTGCCAACAGCCACTCTGGAGAAGTGTATGGTGTTTCCTGAAACATCTAAAAAACAAAGCAACAGAGCCTAGGGCACTTCCACTTATGGTCCTATAGCTTAGGGAAATTAAAATCAAAAAGACACAGCCACCCCAAAGTTTGGGACGGCTCTGTTTACAAGAACCTCGTTTATGGTACAAGTTCAATATCACAGAAAGCGAAAAATGGATAAAGAAGTTGTGGTACTTACGTACAATGCAATATCACTCAGCAATGAAATCTATGTCATCAGGCCCGTAGCAGCATAATGAGTGGATTCAGGTACGATGATTCTAAGTGAAATAAGTCACACAGAAAAAGAAACATCATAAGATATCACCAATACACGGAATGTAAACTTGGCTACAAAGGAACTGAATTACAAAACAGAACAGGGTGTCAAATGTAGAAAACCAACTTATGCTTGCTTAAGGGGAAAGGTGAGTTGGGGTGCTGCATGAAACCAGAGATTGAAATTAGCACAGATACCGTTCCATAAGCCAAATATGCAATAGACAAGAGCTACTCCTTGCTGAACGAAGTGGACTCAACACCCCATATTAAACGCCTAAGAATATACCTGACTAGAAATAATCTTAAAACCTACGGATTTATATGTCTCCGAAAGAGAATCAAGCGTGTGTACAGCGGCATAAACGCAGCAGTGATAGGATTGGTGAGGTTCGGTGAGCAAATGCAGACCCTTTGAAGTCATATTGCATGGTCCCATTCCATGGGTCTCAACTCTCCAGGTTTAAGGGATTCTTCCTTCAGCTAAAACATGCATGTGGAACCCAGAGTATGATCCAGCGTGTGATCGGGAAACGTGTTCAAATGTGTCTCGTTTTCGTCCCCTGGTACTCGAGTGCAACATTCCAGATGCTTTACTAACACTCTCCCCACTTGGAGAGTCAGTGCCTTTAACCTCCTGTTTGGCCCAGTTTGCAATTTCTGTGGAAAATGAACAGGAATAGGGAGAACGAAAGAGAGACTAGCTGGAGGTGTCTGGACGGGCAAATTTAACTCTCATTTCCCACCAGGAAGAGGAATTAACCAAAGGCTCAGCGTGCCGTGCCTGAACTAAACTAGGGCCTGAAGCAATCCTGCGGTGTTGCAGCCAGCTCACAAGAAAGTAAGTTGAAGAAAGGAGCTCAGGGGCACTGTAATTCACAAACCTGCACAGTTATAAATGACAGCTATCGTCCAAAAATATATTGAAGTAAGGCTGCCAAGAGGACTTGAAAGTGGGGCAGAATTGCAGGAAACCGATTTCAGGAGGTAGACTGGAATTGCATGTAAAGCATAGGAAAAGAGGCAGAACGTCCTCAATGATGCACTTGGCCAAAAAGGGCGTATGCGTTTTTTCCTGAATATATTCAGGAAAAAACGCATACGCACTTTTTGGCCAACCAAGCAAGTTTGCAAAGGATATCTGCACTACAATGAAGTCTCACTGCCCCCGGGTCAAAAGGGCCATCTGAAAAAAGTGTAAAATCCAGAAAGGCAGGACAGGCCATGGAGAACTGGGAGCCTTGTTATGCTGATGGGCGGGATGTAAATTGCCAACAGCCACTCTGGAGAAGTGTATGGTGTTTCCTGAAACATCTAAAAAACAAAGCAACAGAGCCTAGGGCACTTCCACTTATGGTCCTATAGCTTAGGGAAATTAAAATCAAAAAGACATGGTCACCCCAAAGTTTGGGACGGCTCTGTTTACAGAACCTCGTTTACAGTACAAGTTCAATATCACAGAAAGCAAAAAATGGATAAAGAAGTTGTGGTACTTACGTACAATGCAATATCACTCAGCAATGAAATCTATGTCATCAGGCCCGTAGCAGCATAATGAGTGGATGCAGGTATGATGAGTCTAAGTGAAATAAGTCACACAGAAAAAGAAACATCATAAGATATCACTACTACACGGAATGTAAACTTGGCTACACAGGAACTGAATTACAAAACAGAACAGGGTCTCAAATGTAGAAAACCAACTTATGCTTGCTTAAGGGGAAAGGTGAGTTGGGGTGCTGCATAAAACCAGAGATTGAAATTAGCACAGATACCGTTCCATAAGCCAAATATGTAATAGACAAGAGCTACTCCTTGCTCAACGAAGTGGACTCAACACCCCATATTAAACGCTTAAAAATACACCTGACTAGAAATAATCTTAAAAACTACGGATTTATATGTCTCCGAAAGAGAATCAAGCGTGTGTACAGCGGCATAAACGCAGCAGTGATAGGATTGGTGAGGTTCAGTGAGCAAATGCAGACCCTTTGAAGTCATATTGCATGGTACCCATTCCATGGGTCTCAACTCTCCAAGTTTAAGGGATTCTTCCTTCAGCTAAAACATGCATGTGGAACCCAGAGTATGATCCACCGTGTGATCGGGAAACGTGTTCAAATGTGTCTCAGTTTTCGTCCCCTGGTACTCGGGTGCAACACTCCAGACGCTTTACTAACACTCTCCCCACTTGGAGAGTCAGTGCCTTTAACATCCTGTATGGCCCAGTTTGCAATTTCTGCGGAAAATGTACAGGAATAGGGAGAACCAATGAGAAACTAGCTGGAGGTGTCTGGACGGGCAAATTTAACTCTCATTTCCCACCAGAAAGAGGAATTAACCAAAGGCTCAGCATGCCGTGCCGGAACCACACTAGGGCCTGAAGCAATCCTGCGGTGTTGCGGCCAGCTCACAAGAAAGCGAGTTGAAGAAAGGAGCTCAGGGGCACTGTAATTCACAAACCTGCAGAGTTATAAATGACAGCTATCGTCCAAAAATATATTGAAGTAAGGTTGCCAAGAGGACTTGAAAGCGGGGCAGAATTGCAGGAAACCGATTTCAGGAGGTAGACGGGAATTGCATGTAAAGCATAGGAAAAGAGGCAGAACGTCCACAATGATGCACTTGGCCAAAAAGGGCGTATGTGTTCTTTCCTGAATATATTCAGGAAAAAACGCATACGCCCTTTTTGGCCAACCAAGCAGGCTTGCAAAGGAAATCTACACTACAATGAAGTCTCACTGCCCCCCGGTCAAAAGAGCCATATGAAAAAAGTGTAATATCCAGAAAGGCAGGACAGGCCATGGAGAACTGGGAGCCTTGTTATGCTGATGGGCGGGATGTAAATTGCCAACAGCCACTCTGGAGAAGTGTATGGTGTTTCCTGAAACATCTAAAAAACAAAGCAACAGAGCCTAGGGCACTTCCACTTATGGTCCTATAGCTTAGGGAAATTAAAATCAAAAAGACACAGCCACCCCAAAGTTTGGGACGGCTCTGTTTACAAGAACCTCGTTTATGGTACAAGTTCAATATCACAGAAAGCGAAAAATGGATACAGAAGTTGTGGTACTTACATACAATGCAATATCACTCAGCAATGAAATCTATGTCATCAGGCCCGTAGCAGCATAATGAGTGGATTCAGGTACGATGATTCTAAGTGAAATAAGTCACACAGAAAAAGAAACATCATAAGATATCACCAATACACGGGATGTAAACTTGGCTATAAAGGAACTGAATTACAAAACAGAACAGGGTCTCAAATGTAGAAAACCAACTTATGCTTGCTTAAGGGGAAAGGTGAGTTGGGGTGCTGCATGAAAGCAGAGATTGAAATTAGCACAGATACCGTTCCATAAGCCAAATATGTAATAGACAAGAGCTACTCCTTGCTCAACGAAGTGGACTCAACACCCCATATTAAACGCTTAAGAATACACCTGACTAGAAATAATCTTAAAAACTACGGATTTATATGTCTCCGAAAGAGAATCAAGCGTGTGTACAGCGGCATAAACGCAGCAGTGATAGGATTGGTGAGGTTCGGTGAGCAAATGCAGACCCTTTGAAGTCATATTGCATGGTACCCATTCCATGGGTCTCAACTCTCCAGGTTTAAGGGATTCTTCCTTCAGCTAAAACATGCATGTGGAACACAGATTATGATCCACCGTGTGATCAGGAAACGTGTTCAAATGTGTCTCAGTTTTCGTCCCCTGGTACTCGGGTGCAACACTCCAGACGCTCTACTAACACTCTCCCCACTTCGAGAGTCAGTGCCTTTAACCTCCTGTATGGCCCAGTTTGCAATTTCTGCGGAAAATGTACAGGAATAGGGAGAACCAATGAGAAACTAGCTGGAGGTGTCTGGACGGGCAAATTTAACTCTCATTTCCCACCAGAAAGAGGAATTAACCAAAGGCTCAGCATGCCGTGCCGGAACCACACTAGGGCCTGAAGCAATCCTGCGGTGTTGCGGCCAGCTCACAAGAAAGCGAGTTGAAGAAAGGAGCTCAGGGGCACTGTAATTCTCAAACCTGCAGAGTTATAAATGACAGCTATCGTCCAAAAATATATTGAAGTAAGGCTGCCAAGAGGACTTGAAAGTGGGGCAGAATTGCAGGAAACCGATTTCAGGAGGTAGACAGGAATTGCATGTAAAGCATAGGAAAAGAGGCAGAACGTCCACAATGATGCACTTGGCCAAAAAGGGCGTATGCGTTTTTTCCTGAATATATTCAGGAAAAAACGCATACGCCCTTTTTGGCCAACCAAGAAAGCTTGCAAAGGAAATCTGCACTACAATGAAGTCTCACTGCCCCCCGGTCAAAAGGGCCATCTGAAAAAAGTGTAAAATCCAGAAAGGCAGGACAGGCCATGGAGAACTGGGAGCCTTGTTATGCTGGTGGGCGGGATGTAAATTGTCAACAGCCACTCTGGAGAAGTGTATGGTGTTTCCTGAAACATCTAAAAAACAAAGCAACAGAGCCTAGGGCACTTCCACTTATGGTCCTATAGCTTAGGGAAATTAAAATCAAAAAGACACAGCCACCCCAAAGTTTGGGATGGCTCTGTTTACAAGAACCTCGTTTACGGTACAAGTTCAATATCACAGAAAGCAAAAAATGGATAAAGAAGTTGTGGTACTTACGTACAATGTAATATCACTCAGCAATGAAATCTATGTCATCAGGCCCATAGCAGCATAATGAGTGGATTCAAGTACGATGATTCTAAGTGAAATAAGTCACACAGAAAAAGAAACATCATAAGTTATCACCAATACACGGAATGTAAACTTGCCTACACAGGAACTGAATTAGAAAACAGAAAAGGTTCTCAAATGTAGAAAACCAACTTATGCTTGCTTAAGGGGAAAGGTGAGTTGGGGTGCTGCATGAAACCAGAGATTGAAATTAGCACAGATACCGTTCCATAAGCCAAATATGCAATAGACAAGAGCTACTCCTTGCTCAACGAAGTGGACTCAACACCCCATATTAAACGCCTAAGAATATACCTGACTAGAAATAATCTTAAAACCTACGGATTTATATGTCTCCGAAAGAGAATCAAGCGTGTGTACAGCGGCATAAACGCAGCAGTGATAGGATTGGTGAGGTTCGGTGAGCAAATGCAGACCCTTTGAAGTCATATTGCATGGTACCCATTCCATGGGTCTCAACTCTCCAGGTTTAAGGGATTCTTCCTTCAGCTAAAACATGCATGTGGAACCCAGAGTATGATCCAACGTGTGATCGGGAAACGTGTTCAAATGTGTCTCGTTTTCGTCCCTGGTACTCGGGTGCAACATTCCAGATGCTTTACTAACACTCTCCCCACTTGGAGAGTCAGTGCCTTTAACCTCCTATTTCGCCCAGTTTGTAATTTCTGTGGAAAATGAACAGGAATAGGGAGAACGAAAGAGAGACTAGCTGGAGGTGTCTGGACGGGCAAATTTAACTCTCATTTCCCACCAGGAAGAGGAATTAACCAAAGGCTCAGCGTGCCGTGCCGGAACTACACTAGGGCCTGAAGCAATCCTGCGGTGTTGCGGACAGCTCACAAGAAAGCGAGTTGAAGAAACGAGCTCAGGGGCACTGTAATTCACAAACCTGCAGAGTTATAAATGACAGCTATCGTCCAAAAATATATTGAAGTAAGGCTGCCAAGAGGACTTGAAAGCGGGGCAGAATTGCAGGAAATCGATTTCAGGAGGTACACTGGAATTGCAAGTAAAGCATAGGAAAAGAGGCAGAACGTCCACAATGATGCACTTGGCCAAAAAGGGCGTATGCGTTTTTTCCTGAATATATTCAGGAAAAAACGCATACGCCCTTTTTGGCCAACCAAGCAAGCTTGCAAAGGATATCTGCACTACAATGAAGTCTCACTGCCCCCCGGTCAAAAGGGCCATCTGAAAAAAGTGTAAAATCCAGAAAGGCAGGACAGGCCATGGAGAACTGGGAGCCTTGTTATGCTGATGGGCGGGATGTAAATTGCCAACAGCCACTCTGGAGAAGTGTATGGTGTTTCCTGAAACATCTAAAAAACAAAGCAACAGAGCCTAGGGCACTTCCACTTATGGTCCTATAGCTTAGGGAAATTAAAATCAAAAAGACACAGTCACCCCAAAGTTTGGGACGGCTCTGTTTACAAGAACCTCGTTTACGGTACAAGTTCAATATCACAGAAAGCGAAAAATGGATAAAGAAGTTGTGGTACTTACGTACAATGCAATATCACTCAGCAATGAAATCTATGTCATCAGGCCCGTTAGCAGCATAATGAGTGGATTCAGGTATGATGATTCTAAGTGAAATAAGTCACACAGGAAAAGAAACACCATAAGATATCACTACTACACGGAAGGTAAACTTGGCTACACAAGAACTGAATAACAAAACAGAACAGGGTCTCAAATGTAGAAAACCAACTTATGCTTGCTTAAGGGGAAAGGTGAGTTGGGGTGCTGCATGAAACCAGAGATTGAAATTAGCACAGATACCGTTCCATAAGCCAAATATGCAATAGACAAGAGCTACTCCTTGCTCAACGAAGTGGACTCAACACCCCATATTAAACGCCTAAGAATATACCTGACTAGAAATAATCTTAAAACCTACAGATTTATATGTCTCCGAAAGAGAATCAAGCGTGTGTACAGCGGCATAAACGCAGCAGTGATAGGATTTGTGAGGTTCGGTGAGCAAATGCAGACCCTTTGAAGTCATATTGCATGGTACCCATTCCATGGGTCTCAACTCTCCAGGTTTAAGGGATTCTTCCTTCAGCTAAAACATGCATGTGGAACCCAGAGTATGATCCACCGTGTGATCGGGAAACGTGTTCAAATGTGTCTCGTTTTCGTCCCTGGTACTCGGGTGCAACATTCCAGATGCTTTACTAACACTCTCCCCACTTGGAGAGTCAGTGCCTTTAACCTCCTATTTGGCCCAGTTTGTAATTTCTGTGGAAAATGAACAGGAATAGGGAGAACAAAAGAGAGACTATCTGGAGGTGTCTGCACGGGCAAATTTAACTCTCATTTCCCACCAGGAAGAGGAATTAACCAAAGGCTCAGCGTGCCGTGCCGGAACTACACTAGGGCCTGAAGCAATCCTGCGGTGTTGCGGCCAGCTCACAAGAAAACGAGTTGAAGAAACGAGCTCAGGGGCACTGTAATTCACAAACCTGCAGAGTTATAAATGACAGCTATCGTCCAAAAATATATTGAAGTAAGGCTGCCAAGAGGACTTGAAAGCGGGGCAGAATTGCAGGAAATCGATTTCAGGAGGTACACTGGAATTGCATGTAAAGCATAGGAAAAGAGGCAGAACGTCCACAATGATGCACTTGGCCAAAAAGGGCGTATGCGTTCTTTCCTGAATATATTCAGGAAAAAACGCATACGCCCTTTTTGGCCAACCAAGCAAGCTTGCAAAGGAAATCTGCACTACAATGAAGTCTCACTGCCCCCCGGTCAAAAGGGCCATCTGAAAAAAGTGTAAAATCCAGAAAGGCAGGACAGGCCATGGAGAACTGGGAGCCTTGTTATGCTGGTGGGCGGGATGTAAATTGCCAACAGCCACTCTGGAGAAGTGTATGGTGTTTCCTGAAACATCTAAAAAACAAAGCAACAGAGCCTAGGGCACTTGCACTTATGGTCCTATAGCTTAGGGAAATTAAAATCAAAAAGACACAGCCACCCCAAAGGTTGGGACGGCTCTGTTTACAAGAAACTCGTTTACGGTACAAGTTCAATATAACAGAAAGCAAAAAATGGATAAAGAAGTTGTGGTACTTACGTACAATGCAATATCACTCAGCAATGAAATCTATGTCATCAGGCCCGTAGCAGCATAATGAGTGGATTCAGGTACGATGATTCTAAGTGAAATAAGTCACACAGAAAAAGAAACATCATAAGATATCACTACTACATGGAATGTAAACTTGGCTACACAGGAACTGAATTACAAAACAGAACAGGGTGTCAAATGTAGAAAACCAACTTATGCTTGCTTAAGGGGAAAGGTGAGTTGGGGTGCTGCATGAAACCAGAGATTGAAATTAGCACAGATACCGTTCCATAAGCCAAATATGCAATAGACAAGAGCTACTCCTTGCTGAACGAAGTGGACTCAACACCCCATATTAAACGCCTAAGAATATACCTGACTAGAAATAATCTTAAAACCTACGGATTTATATGTCTCCGAAAGAGAATCAAGCGTGTGTACAGCGGCATAAACGCAGCAGTGATAGGATTGGTGAGGTTCGGTGAGCAAATGCAGACCCTTTGAAGTCATATTGCATGGTACCCATTCCATGGGTCTCAACTCTCCAGGTTTAAGGGATTCTTCCTTCAGCTAAAACATGCATGTGGAACCCAGAGTATGATCCACCGTGTGATCGGGAAACGTGTTCAAATGTGTCTCGTTTTCGTCCCTGGTACTCGGGTGCAACATTCCAGATGCTTTACTAACACTCTCCCCACTTGGAGAGTCAGTGCCTTTAACCTCCTGTTTGGCCCAGTTTGTAATTTCTGTGAAAAATGAACAGGAATAGGGAGAACGAAAGAGAGACTATCTGGAGGTGTCTGGACGGGCAAATTTAACTCTCATTTCCCACCAGGAAGAGGAATTAACCAAAGGCTCAGCGTGCCGTGCCGGAACTACACTAGGGCCTGAAGCAATCGTGCGGTGTTGCGGCCAGCTCACAACAAAGCGAGTTGAAGAAACGAGCTCAGGGGCACTGTAATTCACAAACCTGCAGAGTTATAAATGACAGCTATCGTCCAAAAATATATTGAAGTAAGGCTGCCAAGAGGACTTGAAAGCGGGGCAGAATTGCAGGAAATCGATTTCAGGGGGTACACTGGAATTGCATGTAAAGCATAGGAAAAGAGGCAGAACGTCCACAATGATGCACTTGGCCAAAAAGGGCGTATGCGTTCTTTCCTGAATATATTCAGGAAAAAACGCATACGCCCTTTTTGGCCAACCAAGCAAGCTTGCAAAGGAAATCTGCACTACAATGAAGTCTCACTGCCCCCCGGTCAAAAGGGCCATTTGAAAAAAGTGTAAAATCCAGAAAGGCAGGACAGGCCATGGAGAACTGGGAGCCTTGTTATGCTGATGGGCGGGATGTAAATTACCAACAGCCACTCTGGAGAAGTGTATGGTGTTTCCTGAAACATCTAAAAAACTAAGCAACAGAGCCTAGGGCACTTCCACTTATGGTCCTATAGCTTAGGGAAATTAAAATCAAAAAGACACAGCCACCCCAAAGTTTGGGACGGCTCTGTTTACAAGAACCTCGTTTACGGTACAAGTTCAATATCACAGAAAGCGAAAAATGGATAAAGAAGTTGTGGTACTTACGTTCAATGCAATATCACTCAGCAATGAAATCTATGTCATGAGGCCCGAAGTAGCATAATGAGTGGATTCAGGTATGATGATTCTAAGTGAAATAAGTCACACAGAAAAAGAAACACCATAAGATATCACTACTACACGGAAGGTAAACTTGGCTACACAAGAACTGAATTACAAAACAGAACAGGGTCTCAAATGTAGAAAACCAACTTATGCTTGCTTAAGGGAAAGGTGAGTTGGGGTGCTGCATGAAACCAGAGATTGAAATTAGCACAGATACCGTTCCATAAGCCAAATATGCAATAGACAAGAGCTACTCCTTGCTGAACGAAGTGGACTCAACACCCCATATTAAACGCCTAAGAATATACCTGACTAGAAATAATCTTAAAACCTACGGATTTATATGTCTCCGAAAGAGAATCAAGTGTGTGTACAGCAGCATAAACGCAGCAGTGATAGGATTGGTGAGGTTCGGTGAGCAAATGCAGACCCTTTGAAGTCATATTGCATGGTCCCATTCCATGGGTCTCAACTCTCCAGGTTTAAGGGATTCTTCCTTCAGCTAAAACATGCATGTGGAACCCAGAGTATGATCCACCGTGTGATCGGGAAACGTGTTCAAATGTGTCTCGTTTTCGTCCCCTGGTACTCGAGTGCAACATTCCAGATGCTTTACTAACACTCTCCCCACTTGGAGAGTCAGTGCCTTTAACCTCCTGTTTGGCCCAGTTTGCAATTTCTGTGGAAAATGAACAGGAATAGGGAGAACGAAAGAGAGACTAGCTGGAGGTGTCTGGACGGGCAAATTTAACTCTCATTTCCCACCAGGAAGAGGAATTAACCAAAGGCTCAGCGTGCCGTGCCGGAACTAAACTAGGGCCTGAAGCAATCCTGCGGTGTTGCGGCCAGCTCACAAGAAAGTGAGTTGAAGAAAGGAGCTCAGGGGCACTGTAATTCACAAACCTGCACAGTTATAAATGACAGCTATCGTCCAAAAATATATTGAAGTAAGGCTGCCAAGAGGACTTGAAAGTGGGGCAGAATTGCAGGAAACCGATTTCAGGAGGTAGACTGGAATTGCATGTAAAGCATAGGAAAAGAGGCAGAACGTCCACAATGATGCACTTGGCCAAAAAGGGCGTATGCGTTTTTTCCTGAATATATTCAGGAAAAAACGCATACGCACTCTTTGGCCAACCAAGCAAGCTTGCAAAGGATATCTGCACTACAATGAAGTCTCACTGCCCCCGGGTCAAAAGGGCCATCTGAAAAAAGTGTAAAATCCAGAAAGGCAGGACAGGCCATGGAGAACTGGGAGCCTTGTTATGCTGATGGGCGGGATGTAAATTGCCAACAGCCACTCTGGAGAAGTGTATGGTGTTTCCTGAAACATCTAAAAAACAAAGCAACAGAGCCTAGGGCACTTCCACTTATGGTCCTATAGCTTAGGGAAATTAAAATCAAAAAGACACGGTCACCCCAAAGTTTGGGACGGCTCTGTTTACAGAACCTCGTTTACAGTACAAGTTCAATATCACAGAAAGCAAAAAATGGATAAAGAAGTTGTGGTACTTACGTACAATGCAATATCACTCAGCAATGAACTCTATGTCATCAGGCCCGTAGCAGCATAATGAGTGGATGCAGGTATGATGAGTCTAAGTGAAATAAGTCACACAGAAAAAGAAACATCATAAGATATCACTACTACACGGAATGTAAACTTGGCTACACAGGAACTGAATTACAAAACAGAACAGGGTCTCAAATGTAGAAAACCAACTTATGCTTGCTTAAGGGGAAAGGTGAGTTGGGGTGCTGCATAAAACCAGAGATTGAAATTAGCACAGATACCGTTCCATAAGCCAAATATGTAATAGACAAGAGCTACTCCTTGCTGAACGAAGTGGACTCAACACCCCATATTAAACGCTTAAAAATACACCTGACTAGAAATAATCTTAAAAACTACGGATTTATATGTCTCCGAAAGAGAATCAAGCGTGTGTACAGCGGCATAAACGCAGCAGTGATAGGATTGGTGAGGTTCAGTGAGCAAATGCAGACCCTTTGAAGTCATATTGCATGGTACCCATTCCATGGGTCTCAACTCTCCAAGTTTAAGGGATTCTTCCTTCAGCTAAAACATGCATGTGGAACCCAGAGTATGATCCACGGTGTGATCGGGAAACGTGTTCAAATGTGTCTCAGTTTTCGTCCCCTGGTACTCGGGTGCAACACTCCAGACGCTTTACTAACACTCTCCCCACTTGGAGAGTCAGTGCCTTTAACCTCCTGTATGGCCCAGTTTGCAATTTCTGCGGAAAATGTACAGGAATAGGGAGAACCAATGAAAAACTAGCTGGAGGTGTCTGGACGGGCAAATTTAACTCTCATTTCCCACCAGGAAGAGGAATTAACCAAAGGCTCAGCGTGCCGTGCCGGAACCACACTAGGGCCTGAAGCAATCCTGCGGTGTTGCGGCCAGCTCACAAGAAAACGAGTTGAAGAAACGAGCTCAGGGGCACTGTAATTCACAAACCTGCAGAGTTATAAATGACAGCTATCGTCCAAAAATATATTGAAGTAAGGCTGCCAAGAGGACTTGAAAGCGGGGCAGAATTGCAGGAAACCGATTTCAGGAGGTAGACGGGAATTGCATGTAAAGCATAGGAAAAGAGGCAGAACGTCCACAATGATGCACTTGGCCAAAAAGGGCGTATGCGTTCTTTCCTGAATATATTCAGGAAAAAACGCATACGCCCTTTTTGGCCAACCAAGCAAGCTTGCAAAGGAAATCTGCACTACAATGAAGTCTCACTGCCCCCCGGTCAAAAGGGCCATCTGAAAAAAGTGTAAAATCCAGAAAGGCAGGACAGGCCATGGAGAACTTGGAGCCTTGTTATGCTGATGGGCGGGATGTAAATTGCCAACAGCCACTCTGGAGAAGTGTATGGTGTTTCCTGAAACATCTAAAAAACTAAGCAACAGAGCCTAGGGCACTTCCACTTATGGTCCTATAGCTTAGGGAAATTAAAATCAAAAAGACACAGCCACCCCAAAGTTTGGGACGGCTCTGTTTACAAGAACCTCGTTTACGGTACAAGTTCAATATCACAGAAAGCGAAAAATTGATAAAGAAGTTGTGGTACTTACGTTCAATGCAATATCACTCAGCAATGAAATCTATGTCATCAGGCCCGAAGTAGCATAATGAGTGGATTCAGGTATGATGATTCTAAGTGAAATAAGTCACACAGAAAAAGAAACACCATAAGATATCACTACTACACGGAATGTAAACTTGGCTACACAAGAACTGAATTACAAAACAGAACAGGGTCTCAAATGTAGAAAACCAACTTATGCTTGCTTGAGGGGAAAGGTGAGTTGGGGTGCTGCATGAAACCAGAGATTGAAATTAGCACAGATACCGTTCCATAAGCCAAATATGTAATAGACAAGAGCTACTCCTTGCTCAACGAAGTGGACTCAACACCCCATATTAAACGCCTAAGAATATACCTGACTAGTAAGAATATTAAAACCTACCGATTTATATGTCTCCCAAAGAGAATCAAGCGTGTGTACAGCGGCATAAACGCAGCAGTGATAGGATTGGTGAGGTTCGGTGAGCAAATGCAGACCCTTTGAAGTCATATTGCATGGTACCCATTCCATGGGTCTCAACTCTCCAAGTTTAAGGGATTATTCCTTCAGCTAAAACATGCATGTGGAACACAGAGTATGATCCACCGTGTGATCAGGAAACGTGTTCAAATGTGTCTCAGTTTTCTTCCCCTGGTACTCGGGTGCAACACTCCAGACGCTTTACTAACACTCTCTCCACTTGGAGAGTCAGTGCCTTTAACCTCCTGTATGGCCCAGTTTGCAATTTCTGCGGAAAATGTACAGGAATAGGGAGAACCAATGATAAACTAGCTGGAGGTGTCTGGACGGGCAAATTTAACTCTCATTTCCCACCAGGAAGAGGAATTAACCAAAGGCTCAGCGTGCCGTGCCGGAACCACACTAGGGCCTGAAGCAATCCTGCGGTGTTGCGGCCAGCTCACAAAAAAGCGAGTTGAAGAAAGGAGCTCAGGGGCACTGTAATTCACAAACCTGCAGAGTTATAAATGACAGCTATCGTCCAAAAATATATTGAAGTAAGGCTGCCAAGAGGACTTGAAAGTGGTGCAGAATTGCACGAAACCGATTTCAGGAGGTAGACTGGAATTGCATGTAAAGCATAGGAAAAGAGGCAGAACGTCCACAATGATGCACTTGGCCAAAAAGGGCGTATGCGTTTTTTCCTGAATATATTCAGGAAAAAACGCATACACACTTTTTGGCCAACCAAGAAAGCTTGCAAAGGAAATCTGCACTACAATGAAGTCTCACTGCCGCCCAGTCAAAAGGGCCATCTGAAAAATGTGTAAAATCCAGAAAGGCAGGACAGGCCATGGAGAACTGGGAGCCTTGTTATGCTGATGGGCGGGATGTAAATTGCCAACAGCCACTCTGGAGAAGTGTATGGTGTTTCCTGAAACATCTAAAAAACAAAGCAACAGACCCTAGGGCACTTCCACTTATGGTCCTATAGCTTAGGGAAATTAAAATCAAAAAGACACAGCCACCCCAAAGTTTGGGACGGCTCTGTTTACAAGAACCTCGTTTATGGTACAAGTTCAATATCACAGAAAGCGAAAAATGGATAAAGAAGTTGTGGTACTTACGTACAATGCAATATCACTCAGCAATGAAATCTATGTCATCAGGCCCGTAGCAGCATAATGAGTGGATTCAGGTACGATGATTCTAAGTGAAATAAGTCACACAGAAAAAGAAACATCATAAGATATCACCAATACACGGAATGTAAACTTGGCTACAAAGGAACTGAATTACAAAACAGAACAGGGTCTCAAATGTAGAAAACCAACTTATGCTTGCTTAAGGGGAAAGGTGAGTTGGGGTGCTGCATGAAACCAGAGATTGAAATTAGCACAGATACCGTTCCATAAGCCAAATATGCAATAGACAAGAGCTACTCCTTGCTCAACGAAGTGGACTCAACACCCCATATTAAACGCCTAAGAATATACCTGACTAGAAATAATCTTAAAACCTACGGATTTATATGTCTCCGAAAGAGAATCAAGCGTGTGTACAGCGGCATAAACGCAGCAGTGATAGGATTGGTGAGGTTCGGTGAGCAAATGCAGACCCTTTGAAGTCATATTGCATGGTCCCATTCCATGGGTCTCAACTCTCCAGGTTTAAGGGATTCTTCCTTCAGCTAAAACATGCATGTGGAACCCAGAGTATGATCCACCGTGTGATCGGGAAACGTGTTCAAATGTGTCTCGTTTTCGTCCCCTGGTACTCGAGTGCAACATTCCAGATGCTTTACTAACACTCTCCCCACTTGGAGAGTCAGTGCCTTTAACCTCCTGTTTGGCCCAGTTTGCAATTTCTGTGGAAAATGAACAGGAATAGGGAGAACGAAAGAGAGACTAGCTGGAGGTGTCTGGACGGGCAAATTTAACTCTCATTTCCCACCAGGAAGAGGAATTAACCAAAGGCTCAGCGTGCCGTGCCGGAACTACACTAGGGCCTGAAGCAATCCTGCGGTGTTGCGGCCAGCTCACAAGAAAGCGAGTTGAAGAAAGGAGCTCAGGGGCACTGTAATTCACAAACCTGCACAGTTATAAATGACAGCTATCGTCCAAAAATATATTGAAGTAAGGCTGCCAAGAGGACTTGAAAGCGGGGCAGAATTGCAGGAAACCGATTTCAGGAGGTAGACTGGAATTGCATGTAAAGCATAGGAAAAGAGGCAGAACGTCCACAATGATGCACTTGGCCAAAAAGGGCGTATGCGTTTTTTCCTGAATATATTCAGGAAAAAACGCATACGCCCTTTTTGGCCAATCAAGCAAGCTTGCAAAGGAAATCTGCACTACAATGAAGTCTCACTGCCCCACGGTCAAAAGGGCCATCTGAAAAAAGTGTAAAATCAAGAAAGGCAGGACAGGCCATGGAGAACTGGGAGCCTTGTTATGCCGGTGGGCGGGATGTAAATTGCCAACAGCCACTCTGGAGAAGTGTATGGTGTTTCCTGAAACATCTAAAAAACAAAGCAACAGAGCCTAGGGCACTTCCACTTATGGTCCTATAGCTTAGGGAAATTAAAATCAGAAAGACACAGCCACCCCAAAGTTTGGGCCGGCTCTGTTTACAAGAACCTCGTTTACGGTACAAGTTCACTATCACAGAAAGCGAAAAATGGATAAAGAAGTTGTGGTACTTACGTACAATGCAATATCACTCAGCAATGAAATCTATGTCATCAGGCCCGTCGCAGCATAATGAGTGGATTTAGGTACGATGATTCTAAGTGAAATAAGTCACACAGAAAAAGAAAGATCATAAGATATCACTACTACACGGAATGTAAACTTGGCTACACAGGAACTGAATTACAAAACAGAACAGGGTCTCAAATGTAGAAAACCAACTTATGCTTGCTTAAGGGGAAAGGTGAGTTGGGGTGCTGCATGAAACCAGAGATTGAAATTAGCACAGATACCGTGCCATATGCCAAATATGTAATAGACAAGAGCTACTCCTTGCTAAACGAAGTGTACTCAACACCCCATATTAAACGCCTAAGAATACACCTGACTAGTAAGAATCTTAAAACCTGTGGATTTATATGTCTCCGAAAGAGAATCAAACGTGTGTACGGCGGCATAAACGCAGCAGTGATAGGATTGGTGAGGTTCGGTGAGCAAATGCAGACCCTTTGAAGTCATATTGCATGGTACCCATTCCATGGGTCTCAACTCTCCAGGTTTAAGGGATTCTTCCTTCAGCTAAAACACGCATGTGGAACCCAGAGTATGATCCACCGTGTGATCGGGAAACGTGTTCAAATGTGTCTCAGTTTTCGTCCCCTGGTACTCGGGTGCAACATTCAAGACGCTTTACTAACACTCTCCCCACTTGGAGAGTCAGTGCCTTTAAACTCCTGTTTGGCCCAGTTTGCAATTTCTGCGGAAAATGTACAGGAATAGGGAGAACCAATGAGAGACTAGCTGGAGGTGTCTGGACGGGCAAATTTAACTCTCATTTCCCACCAGGAAGAGGAATTAACCAAAGGTTCAGCGTGCCGTGCCGGAACCACACTAGGGCCTGAAGCAATCCTGCGGTGTTGCGGACAGCTCACAAGAAAGCGAGTTGAAGAAAGGAGCTCAGGGGCACTGTAATTCACAAACCTGCAGAGTTATAAATGACAGCTATCGTCCAAAAATATATTGAAGTAAGGCTGCCAAGAGAACTTGAAAGCGGGGCAGAATTGCAGGAAACCGATTTCAGGAGGTAGACGGGAATTGCATGTAAAGCATAGGAAAAGAGGCAGAACGTCCACAATGATGCACTTGGCCAAAAAGGGCGTATGCGTTTTTTCCTGAATATATTCAGGAAAAAACGCATACGCCCTTTTTGGCCAACCAAGCAAGCTTGCAAAGGAAATCTGCACTACAATGAAGTCTCACTGCCCCCCGGTCAAAAGGGCCATCTGAAAAAAGTGTAAAATCCAGAAAGGCAGGACAGGCCATGGAGAACTGGGAGTCTTGTTATGCTGGTGGGCGGGATGTAAATTGCCAACAGCCACTCTGGAGAAGTGTATGGTGTTTCCAGAAACATCTAAAAAACTAAGCAACAGAGCCTAGGGCACTTCCACTTATGGTCCTATAGATTAGGGAAATTAAAATCAAAAACACAAAGCCACCCCAAAGTTTGGGACGGCTCTGTTTACAAGAACCTCGTTTATGGTACAAGTTCAATATCACAGAAAGCAAAAAATGGATAAAGAAGTTGTGGTACTTACGTACAATGCAATATCACTCAGCAATGAAATCTATGTCATCAGGCCCGTAGCAGCATAATGAGTGGATTCAGGTACGATGATTCTAAGTGAAATAAGTCACACAGAAAAAGAAATATCATAAGATATCACCAATACACGGAATGTAAACTTGGCTATAAAGGAACTGAATTAAAAAACAGAACAGGGTCTCAAATGTAGAAAACCAACTTATGCTTGCTTAAGGGGAAAGGTGAGTTGGGGTGCTGCATGAAACCAGAGATTGAAATTAGCACAGATACCGTTCCATAAGCCAAATATGTAATAGACAAGAGCTACTCCTTGCTCAACGAAGTGGACTCAACACCCCATATTAAACGCTTAAGAATACACCTGACTAGAAATAATCTTAAAAACTACGGATTTATATGTCTCCGAAAGAGAATCAAGCGTGTGTACAGCGGCATAAACGCAGCAGTGATAGGATTGGTGAGGTTCGGTGAGCAAATGCAGACCCTTTGAAGTCATATTGCATGGTACCCATTCCATGGGTCTCAACTCTCCAAGTTTAAGGGATTCTTCCTTCAGCTAAAACATGCATGTGGAACACAGATTATGATCCACCGTGTGATCAGGAAACGTGTTCAAATGTGTCTCAGTTTTCGTCCCCTGGTACTCGGGTGCAACACTCCAGACGCTCTACTAACACTCTCCCCACTTCGAGAGTCAGTGCCTTTAACCTCCTGTATGGCCCAGTTTGCAATTTCTGCGGAAAATGTACAGGAATAGGGAGAACCAATGAGAAACTAGCTGGAGGTGTCTGGACGGGCAAATTTAACTCTCATTTCCCACCAGGAAGAGGAATTAACCAAAGGCTCAGCGTGCCGTGCCGGAACTACACTAGGGCCTGAAGCAATCCTGCGGTGTTGCGGACAGCTCACAAGAAAGCGAGTTGAAGAAAGGAGCTCAGGGTCACTGTAATTCACAAAGCTGCAGAGTTATAAATGACAGCTATCGTCCAAAAATATATTGAAGTAAGGCTGCCAAGAGGACTTGAAAGCGGGGCAGAATTGCAGGAAATCGATTTCAGGAGGTACACTGGAATTGCAAGTAAAGCATAGGAAAAGAGGCAGAACGTCCACAATGATGCACTTGGCCAAAAAGGGCGTATGCGTTTTTTCCTGAATATATTCAGGAAAAAACGCATACGCCCTTTTTGGCCAACCAAGAAAGCTTGCAAAGGATATCTGCACTACAATGAAGTCTCACTGCCCCCCGGTCAAAAGGGCCATCTGAAAAAAGTGTAAAATCCAGAAAGGCAGGACAGGCCATGGAGAACTGGGAGCCTTGTTATGCTGATGGGCGGGATGTAAATTGCCAACAGCCACTCTGGAGAAGTGTATGGTGTTTCCTGAAACATCTAAAAAACAAAGCAACAGAGCCTAGGGCACTTCCACTTATGGTCCTATAGCTTAGGGAAATTAAAATCAAAAAGACACAGTCACCCCAAAGTTTGGGACGGCTCTGTTTACAAGAACCTCGTTTACGGTACAAGTTCAATATCACAGAAAGCGAAAAATGGATAAAGAAGTTGTGGTACTTACGTACAATGCAATATCACTCAGCAATGAAATCTATGTCATCAGGCCCATAGCAGCATAATGAGTGGATTCAGGTATGATGATTCTAAGTGAAATAAGTCACACAGGAAAAGAAACACCATAAGATATCACTACTACACGGAAGGTAAACTTGGCTACACAAGAACTGAATTACAAAACAGAACAGGGTCTCAAATGTAGAAAACCAACTTATGCTTGCTTAAGGGGAAAGGTCAGTTGGGGTGCTGCATGAAACCAGAGATTGAAATTAGCACAGATACCATTCCATAAGCCAAATATGCAATAGACAAGAGCTACTCCTTGCTCAACGAAGTGGACTCAACACCCCATATTAAACGCCTAAGAATATACCTGACTAGAAATAATCTTAAAACCTACAGATTTATATGTCTCCGAAAGAGAATCAAGCGTGTGTACAGCGGCATAAACGCAGCAGTGATAGGATTTGTGAGGTTCGGTGAGCAAATGCAGACCCTTTGAAGTCATATTGCATGGTACCCATTCCATGGGTCTCAACTCTCCAGGTTTAAGGGATTCTTCCTTCAGCTAAAACATGCATGTGGAACCCAGAGTATGATCCACCGTGTGATCGGGAAACGTGTTCAAATGTGTCTCGTTTTCGTCCCTGGTACTCGGGTGCAACATTCCAGATGCTTTACTAACACTCTCCCCACTTGGAGAGTCAGTGCATTTAACCTCCTGTTTGGCCCAGTTTGTAATTTCTGTGGAAAATGAACAGGAATAGGGAGAACAAAAGAGAGACTATCTGGAGGTGTCTGGACGGGCAAATTTAACTCTCATTTCCCACCAGGAAGAGGAATTAACCAAAGGCTCAGCGTGCCGTGCCGGAACTACACTAGGGCCTGAAGCAATCCTGCGGTGTTGCGGCCAGCTCACAAGAAAACGAGTTGAAGAAACGAGCTCAGGGGCACTGTAATTCACAAACCTGCAGAGTTATAAATGACAGCTATCGTCCAAAAATATATTGAAGTAAGGCTGCCAAGAGGACTTGAAAGCGGGGCAGAATTGCAGGAAATCGATTTCAGGGGGTACACTGGAATTGCATGTAAAGCATAGGAAAAGAGGCAGAATGTCCACAATGATGCACTTGGCCAAAAAGGGCGTATGCGTTTTTTCCTGAATATATTCAGGAAAAAACGCATACGCCCTTTTTGGCCAACCAAGCAAGCTTGCAAAGGAAATCTGCACTACAATGAAGTCTCACTGCCCCCCGGTCAAAAGGGCCATCTGAAAAAAGTGTAAAATCCAGAAAGGCAGGACAGGCCATGGAGAACTGGGAGCCTTGTTATGCTGGTGGGCGGGATGTAAATTGCCAACAGCCACTCTGGAGAAGTGTATGGTGTTTCCTGAAACATCTAAAAAACAAAGCAACAGAGCCTAGGGCACTTCCACTTATGGTCCTATAGCTTAGGGAAATTAAAATCAAAAAGACACAGCCACCCCAAAGGTTGGGACGGCTCTGTTTACAAGAAACTCGTTTACGGTACAAGTTCAATATCACAGAAAGCAAAAAATGGATAAAGAAGTTGTGGTACTTACGTACAATGCAATATCACTCAGCAATGAAATCTATGTCATCAGGCCCGTAGCAGCATAATGAGTGGATTCAGGTACGATGATTCTAAGTGAAATAAGTCACACAGAAAAAGAAACATCATAAGATATCACTACTACACGGAATGTAAACTTGGCTACACAGGAACTGAATTACAAAACAGAACAGGGTGTCAAATGTAGAAAACCAACTTATGCTTGCTTAAGGGGAAAGGTGAGTTGGGGTGCTGCATGAAACCAGAGATTGAAATTAGCACAGATACCGTTCCATAAGCCAAATATGCAATAGACAAGAGCTACTCCTTGCTGAACGAAGTGGACTCAACACCCCATATTAAACGCCTAAGAATATACCTGACTAGAAATAATCTTAAAACCTACGGATTTATATGTCTCCGAAAGAGAATCAAGCGTGTGTACAGCGGCATAAACGCAGCAGTGATAGGATTGGTGAGGTTCGGTGAGCAAATGCAGACCCTTTGAAGTCATATTGCATGGTACCCATTCCATGGGTCTCAACTCTCCAGGTTTAAGGGATTCTTCCTTCAGCTAAAACATGCATGTGGAACCCAGAGTATGATCCACCGTGTGATCGGGAAACGTGTTCAAATGTGTCTCGTTTTCGTCCCTGGTACTCGGGTGCAACATTCCAGATGCTTTACTAACACTCTCCCTACTTGGAGAGTCAGTGCCTTTAACCTCCTGTTTGGCCCAGTTTGTAATTTCTGTGAAAAATGAACAGGAATAGGGAGAACGAAAGAGAGACTATCTGGAGGTGTCTGGACGGGCAAATTTAACTCTCATTTCCCACCAGGAAGAGGAATTAACCAAAGGCTCAGCGTGCCGTGCCGGAACTACACTAGGGCCTGAAGCAATCGTGCGGTGTTGCGGCCAGCTCACAAGAAAGCGAGTTGAAGAAACGAGCTCAGGGGCACTGTAATTCACAAACCTGCAGAGTTATAAATGACAGCTATCGTCCAAAAATATATTGAAGTAAGGCTGCCAAGAGGACTTGAAAGCGGGGCAGAATTGCAGGAAATCGATTTCAGGGGGTACACTGGAATTGCATGTAAAGCATAGGAAAAGAGTCAGAACGTCCACAATGATGCACTTGGCCAAAAAGGGCGTATGCGTTTTTTCCTGAATATATTCAGGAAAAAACGCATACGCCCTTTTTGGCCAACCAAGCAAGCTTGCAAAGGAAATCTGCACTACAATGAAGTCTCACTGCCCCACGGTCAAAAGGGCCATCTGAAAAAAGTGTAAAATCCAGAAAGGCAGGACAGGCCATGGAGAACTGGGAGCCTTGTTATGCTGGTGGGCGGGATGTAAATTGCCAACAGCCACTCTGGAGAAGTGTATGGTGTTTCCTGAAACATCTAAAAAACAAAGCAACAGAGCCTAGGGCACTTCCACTTATGGTCCTATAGCTTAGGGAAATTAAAATCAAAAAGACACAGCCACCCCAAAGTTTGGGACGGCTCTGTTTACAAGAACCTCGTTTACGGTACAAGTTCAATATCACAGAAAGCGAAAAATGGATAAAGAAGTTGTGGTACTTACGTACAATGCAATATCACTCAGCAATGAAATCTATGTCATCAGGCCCGTAGCAGCATAATGAGTGGATTTAGGTACGATGATTCTAAGTGAAATAAGTCACACAGAAAAAGAAAGATCATAAGATATCACTACTACACGGAATGTAAACTTGGCTACACAGGAACTGAATTACAAAACAGAACAGGGTCTCAAATGTAGAAAACCAACTTATGCTTGCTTAAGGGGAAAGGTGAGTTGGGGTGCTGCATGAAACCAGAGATTGAAATTAGCACAGATACCGTGCCATAAGCCAAATATGTAATAGACAAGAGCTACTCCTTGCTAAACGAAGTGTACTCAACACCCCATATTAAACGCCTAAGAATACACCTGACTAGTAAGAATCTTAAAACCTGTGGATTTATATGTCTCCGAAAGAGAATCAAACGTGTGTACGGCGGCATAAACGCAGCAGTGATAGGATTGGTGAGGTTCGGTGAGCAAATGCAGACCCTTTGAAGTCATATTGCATGGTACCCATTCCATGGGTCTCAACTCTCCAGGTTTAAGGGATTCTTCCTTCAGCTAAAACACGCATGTGGAACCCAGAGTATGATCCACCGTGTGATCGGGAAACGTGTTCAAATGTGTCTCAGTTTTCGTCCCCTGGTACTCGGGTGCAACATTCAAGACGCTTTACTAACACTCTCCCCACTTGGAGAGTCAGTGCCTTTAAACTCCTGTTTGGCCCAGTTTGCAATTTCTGCGGAAAATGTACAGGAATAGGGAGAACCAATGAGAGACTAGCTGGAGGTGTGTGGACGGGCAAATTTAACTCTCATTTCCCACCAGGAAGAGGAATTAACCAAAGGTTCAGCGTGCCGTGCCGGAACCACACTAGGGCCTGAAGCAATCCTGCGGTGTTGCGGACAGCTCACAAGAAAGCGAGTTGAAGAAAGGAGCTCAGGGGCACTGTAATTCACAAACCTGCAGAGTTATAAATGACAGCTATCGTCCAAAAATATATTGAAGTAAGGCTGCCAAGAGAACTTGAAAGCGGGGCAGAATTGCAGGAAACCGATTTCAGGAGGTAGACGGGAATTGCATGTAAAGCATAGGAAAAGAGGCAGAACGTCCACAATGATGCACTTGGCCAAAAAGTGCGTATGCGTTTTTTCCTGAATATATTCAGGAAAAAACGCATACGCCCTTTTTGGCCAACCAAGCAAGCTTGCAAAGGAAATCTGCACTACAATGAAGTCTCACTGCCCCCCGGTCAAAAGGGCCATCTGAAAAAAGTGTAAAATCCAGAAAGGCAGGACAGGCCATGGAGAACTGGGAGTCTTGTTATGCTGGTGGGCGGGATGTAAATTGCCAACAGCCACTCTGGAGAAGTGTATGGTGTTTCCTGAAACATCTAAAAAACTAAGCAACAGAGCCTAGGGCACTTCCACTTATGGTCCTATAGATTAGGGAAATTAAAATCAAAAACACAAAGCAACCCCAAAGTTTGGGACGGCTCTGTTTACAAGAACCTCGTTTACGGTACAAGTTCAATATCACAGAAAGCAAAAAATGGATAAAGAAGTTGTGGTACTTACGTACAATGCAATATCACTCAGCAATGAAATCTATGTCATCAGGCCCGTAGCAGATAATGAGTGGATTCAGGTATGATGATTCTAAGTGAAATAAGTCACACAGAAAAAGAAACACCAGAAGATATCACTACTACACGGAAGGTAAACTTGGCTACACAAGAACTGAATTACAAAACAGAACAGGGTCTCAAATGTAGAAAACCAACTTATGCTTGATTGAGGGGAAAGGTGAGTTGGGGTGCTGCATGAAACCAGAGATTGAAATTAGCACAGATACCGTTCCATAAGCCAAATATGTAATAGACAAGAGCTACTCCTTGCTCAACGCAGTGGACTCAACACCCCATATTAAACGCCTAAGAATATACCTGACTAGAAATAATCTTAAAACCTACGGATTTATGTCTCCAAAAGAGAATCAAGCCTGTGTATGGCTGCTTAAACGCAGCAGTGATAGGATTGGTGAGGTTCGGTGAGCAAATGCAGACCCTTTGAAGTCATACTGCATGGTACCCATTCCATGGGTCGCAACTCTCCAGGTTTAAGGGATTCTTTCTTCAGCTGAAACATGCATGTGGAACACAGTGTATGATCCACCGTGTGATCAGGAAACGTGTTCAAATGTGTCTCAGTTTTCGTCCCCTGGTACTCGGGTGCAACATTCAAGACGCTTTACTAACACTCTCCCCACTTGGAGAGTCAGTGCCTTTAAACTCCTGTTTGGCCCAGTTTGCAATTTCTGCGGAAAATGTACAGGAATAGGGAGAACCAATGAGAGACTAGCTGGAGGTGTGTGGACGGGCAAATTTAACTCTCATTTCCCACCAGGAAGAGGAATTAACCAAAGGCTCACCGTGCCGTGCCAGAACCACACTAGGGCCTGAAGCAATCCTGCGGTGTTGCGGCCAGCTCACAAGAAAGCGAGTTGAAGAAAGGAGCTCAGGGGCACTGTAATTCACAAACCTGCAGAGTTATAAATGACAGCTATCGTCCAAAAATATATTGAAGTAAGGCTGCCAAGAGGACTTGAAAGCGGGGCAGAATTGCAGGAAACCGATTTCAGGAGGTAGACAGGAATTGCATGTAAAGCATAGGAAAAGAGGCAGAACGTCCACAATGATGCACTTGGCCAAAAAGGGCGTATGCGTTTTTTCCTGAATATATTCAGGAAAAAACGCATACGCCCTTTTTGGCCAACCAAGCAAGCTTTCAAAGGAAATCTGCACTACAATGAAGTCTCACTGCCCCCCGGTCAAAAGGGCCATCTGAAAAAAGTGTAAAATCCAGAAAGGCAGGACAGGCCATGGAGAACTGGGAGCCTTGTTATGCTGATGGGCGGGATGTAAATTGCCAACAGCCACTCTGGAGAAGTGTATGGTGTTTCCTGAAACATCTAAAAAACAAGCAACAGAGCCTAGGGCACATCCACTTATGGTCCTATAGCTTAGGGAAATTAAAATCAAAAAGACACAGCCACCCCAAAGTTTGGGACGGCTGTGTTTACAAGAATCTTGTTTACGGTACAAGTTCAATATCACAAAACCGAAAAATGGATAAAGAAGTTGTGGTACGTACGTACAATGCAATATCACTCAGCAATGAAATCTTGTCATCAGGCCCGTCGCAGCATAATGAGTGGATTCAGGTACGATGATTCTAAGTGAAATAAGTCACACAGAAAAAGAAACATCATAAGATTTCACTACTACACGGAATATAAACTTGGCTACACAGGAACTGAATTACAAAACAGAACAGGTTCTCAAATGTAGAACACCAACTTATGCTTGCTTAAGGGGAAAGGTGAGTTGGGGTGCTGCATGAAACCAGAGATTGAAAATAGCACAGATACCGTTCCATAAGCCAAATATGCAATAGACAAGAGCTACTCCTTGCTGAACGAAGTGGACTCAACACCCCATATTAAACGCCTAAGAATATACCTGACTAGAAATAATCTTAAAACCTACGGATTTATATGTCTCCGAAAGAGAATCAAGCGTGTGTACGGTGGCATAAACGCAGCAGTGATAGGATTGGTGAGGTTCGGTGAGCAAATGCAGACCCTTTGAAGTCATATTGCATGGTACCCTTTCCATGGGTCTCAACTTTCCAGGTTTAAGGGATTCTTCCTTCAGCTGAAACATGCATGTGGAACACAGAGTATGATCCACCGTGTGATCAGGAAACGTGTTCAAATGTGTCTCAGTTTTCGTCCCCTGGTACTCGGGTGCAACATTCAAGACGCTTTACTAACTCTCTCCCCACTTGGAGAGTCAGTGTCTTTAAACTCCTGTTTGGCCCAGTTTGCAATTTCTGCGGAAAATGTACAGGAATAGGGAGAACCAATGAGAAACTAGCTGGAGGTGTCTGGACGGGCAAATTTAACTCTCATTTCCCACCAGAAAGAGGAATTAACCAAAGGCTCAGCATGCCGTGCCGGAACCACACTAGGGCCTGAAGCAATCCTGCGGTGTTGCGGCCAGCTCACAAGAAAGCGAGTTGAAGAAAGGAGCTCAGGGGCACTGTAATTCACAAACCTGCAGAGTTATAAATGACAGCTATCGTCCAAAAATATATTGAAGTAAGGCTGCCAAGAGGACATGAAAGCTGGGCAGGATTGCAGGAAACCGATTTCAGGAGGTAGACAGGAATTGCATGTAAAGCATAGGAAAAGAGGCAGAACGTCCACAATGATGCACTTGGCCAAAAAGGGCGTATGCGTTTTTTCCTGAATATATTCAGGAAAAAACGCATACGCCCTTTTTGGCCAACCAAGCAAGCTTGCAAAGGATATCTGCACTACAATGAAGTCTCACTGCCCCCCGGTCAAAAGGGCCATCTGAAAAAAGTGTAAAATCCAGAAAGGCAGGACAGGCCATGCAGAACTGGGAACCTTGATATGCTGATGGGCGGGATGTAAATTGCCAACAGCCACTCTGGGGAAGTGTATGGTGTTTCCTGAAACATCTAAAAAACTAAGCAACAGAGCCTAGGGCACTTCCAATTATGGTCCTATAGCTTAGGGAAATTAAAATCAAAAAGACACAGCCACCCCAAAGTTTGGGACGGCTCTGTTTACAAGAACCTCGTTTACGGTACAAGTTCAATATCACAGAAAGCGAAAAATGGATAAAGAAGTTGTGGTACTTACGTACAATGCAATACCACTCAGCAATGAAATCTATGTCATCAGGCCCGTAGCAGCATAATGAGTGGATTCAGGTATGATGATTCTAAGTGAAATAAGTCACACAGAAAAAGAAACACCATAAGATATCACTACTACAAGGAAGGTAAACTTGGCTACACAAGAACTGAATTACAAAACAGAACAGGGTCTCAAATGTAGAAAACCAACTTATGCTTGCTTGAGGGGAAAGGTGAGTTGGGGTGCTGCATGAAACCAGAGATTGAAATTAGCACAGATACCGTTCCATAAGCCAAATATGTAATAGACAAGAGCTACTCCTTGCTCAACGAAGTGGACTCAACACCCCATATTAAATGCCTAAGAATATACCTGACTAGTAAGAATATTAAAACCTACCGATTTATATGTCTCCGAAAGAGAATCTAGCGTGTGTACAGTGGCATAAACGCAGCAGTGATAGGATTGGTGAGGTTCGGTGAGCAAATGCAGACTCTTTGAAGTCATATTGCATGGTACCCATTCCATGGGTCTCAACTCTCCAGGTTTAAGGGATTCTTCCTTCAGCTAAAACATGCATGTGGAACCCAGAGTATGATCCACCGTGTGATCGGGAAACGTTTTCAAATGTGTCTCAGTTTTCGTTCCCTGGTACTCGGGTGCAACATTCTAGACGCTTTACTAACACTCTCCCCACTTGGAGAGTCAGTGCCTTTAACCTCCTGTTTGGCCCAGTTTGCAATTTCTGCGTAAGATGAACAGGAATAGGGAGAACCAATGAGAGACTAGCTGGAGCTGTGAGGACGGGCAAATTTAACTCTCATTTCCCACCAGGAAGAGGAATTAACGAAAGGCTCAGCATGCGATGCCGGAACCAAACTAGGGCCTGAAGCAATCCTGCGGTGTTGCGGCCAGCTCACAAGAAAGCGAGTTGAAGAAAGGAGCTCAGGGGCACTGTAATTCACAATCCTGCAGAGTTATAAATGACAGCTATCGTCCAAAAATATATTGAAGGAAGGCTGCCAAGAGGAGTTGAAAGCGGGGCAGAATTGCAGAAAACCGATTTCAGGAGGTAGACTGGAATTGCATGTAAAGCATAGGAAAAGAGGCAGAACGTCCAGAATGATGCACTTGGCCAAAAAGGGCGTATGCGTTTTTCCCTGAATATATTCAGGAAAAAACGCATACGCCCTTTTTGGCCAACCAAGCAAGCTTGCAAAGGAAATCTGCACTACAGTGAAGTCTCACTGCCCCCGGTCAAAAGGGCTATCTGAAAAAAGTGTAAAATCCAGAAAGGCAGGACAGACCATAGAGAACTGGGAGCCTTGTTAAGCTGATGGGCGGGATGTAAATTGCCAACAGCCACTCTGAAGAAGTGTATGGTGTTTCCTGAAACATCAAAAAAACAAAGCAACAGAGCCTAGGGCACTTCCACTTATGGTCCTATAGCTTAGGGAAATTAAAATCAAAAAGACTCAGCCACCCCAAAGTTTCGGCCGGCTCTGTTTACAAGAACCTCGTTTACGGTACAAGTTCAATATCACAGAAAGCGAAAAATGGATAAAGAAGTTGTGGTACTTACGTACAATGCAATATCACTCAGCAATGAAATCTATGTCATCAGGCCCGTAGCAGCATAATGAGTGGATTCAGGTACGATGATTCTAAGTGAAATCAGTCACACAGAAAAAGAAACATCATAAGGTATCACTACTACACGGAATGTAAACTTGGCTACACAGGAACTGAATTACAAAACAGAACAGGGTCTCAAATGTAGAAAACCAACTTATGCTTGCTTAAGGGGAAAGGTGAGTTGGGGTGCTGCATAAAACCAGAGATTGAAATTAGCACAGATACCGTTCCATAAGCCAAATATGTAATAGACAAGAGCTACTCCTTGCTCAACGAAGTGGACTCAACACCCCACATTAAACGCCTAAGAATATACCTGACTAGTAATAATCTTAATACCTAAGGATTTATATGTCTCCGAAAGAGAATCAAGCGTGTGTACAGCGGCATAAACGCAGCAGTGATAGGATTGGTGAAGTTTGGTGAGCAAATGCAGACCCTTTGAAGTCATATTGCATGGTACCCATTCCATGGGTCTCAACTCTCCAGGTTTAAGGGATTCTTCCTTCAGCTAAAACATGCATGTGGAACCCAGAGTATGATCCACCATGTGATCGGGAAACGTGTTCAAATGTGTCTCAGTTTTCGTCCCCTGGTACTCGGGTGCAACATTCCAGACGCTTTACTAACACTCTGCCCACTTGGAGAGTCAGTGCCTTTAACCTCCTGTTTGGCCGAGTTTGCAATCTCTGTGGAAAATGAACAGGAATAGGGAGAACCAATGAGAGACTAGGTGGAGGTGTCTGGACGGGCAAATTTAACTCTCATTTCCCACCAGGAAGAGGAATTAACCAAAGGATCAGCATGCCATGCCGGAACCAAACTAGGGCCCGAAGCAATCCTGCGGTGTTGCGGCCAGCTCACAAAAAAGCGAGTTGAAGAAAGGAGCTCAGGGGCACTGTAATTCACAAACCTGCAGAGTTATAAATGACAGCTATCGTCCAAAAATATATTGAAGGAAGGCTGACAAGAGGACTTGAAAGCGGGGCAGAATTGCAGGAAACCGATTTCAGGACGTAGACTGGAATTGCATGTAAAGCATAGGAAAAGAGGCAGAACGTCCACAATGATGCACTTGGCCAAAAAGGGCGTATGCGTTTTTTCCTGAATATATTCAGGAAAAAACGCATACGCACTTTTTGGCCAACCAAGCAAGTTTGCAAAGGAAATCTGCACTACAATGAAGTCTCACTGCCCCCCAGTCAAAAGGGCCATCTGAAAAAAGTGTAAAATCCAGAAAGGCAGGATAGGTCATGGAGAACTGGGAGCCTTGTTATGCTGATGGGCGGGATGTAAATTGCCAGCAGCCACTCTGGAGAAGTGTATGGTGTTTCCTGAAACATCTAAAAAACAAAGCAACAGAGCCTAGGGCACTTCCACTTATGGTCCTATAGCTTAGGGAAATTAAAATCAAAAAGACACAGCCACCCCAAAGTTTGGGCCGGCTCTGTTTACAAGAACCTCGTTTACGGTACAAGTTCAATATCACAGAAAGCGAAAAATGGATAAAGAAGTTGTGGTAATTACGTACAATGCAATATCACTCAGCAATGAAATCTATGTCATCAGGCCCGTAGCAGCATAATGAGTGGATTCAGGTACGATGATTATAAGTGAAATAAGTCACACAGAAAAAGAAACATCATAAGATATCACTACTACATGGAATGTAAACTTGGCTACACAGGAACTGAATTACAAAACAGAACAGGGTGTCAAATGTAGAAAACCAACTTATACTTGCTTAAGGGGAAAGGTGAGTTGGGGTGCTGCATAAAACCAGAGATTGAAATTAGCACAGATACCGTTCCATAAGCCAAATATGTAATAGACAAGAGCTACTCCTTGCTCAACGAAGTGGACTCAACACCCCATATTAAACGCCTAACAATATACCTGACTAGTAAGAATCTTAAAACCTATGGATTTATATGTCTCCGGAAGAGAATGAAGCGTGTGTACAGTGGCATAAACGCAGCAGTGATAGGATTGGTGAGGTTTGGTGAGCAAATGCAGACCCTTTGAAGTCATATTGCATGGTACCCATTCCATGGGTCTCAACTCTCCATGTTTAAGGGATTCTTCCTTCAGCTAAATCATGCATGTGGAACCAAGAGTATGATCCACCGTGTGATCGGGAAACGTGTTCAAATGTGTCTCAGTTTTCGTCCCCTGGTACTCGGGTGCAACATTCCAGACGCTTTACTAACACTCTCCCCACTTGGAGAGTCAGTGCCTTTAACCTCCTGTTTGGCCCTGTTTGCAATTTCTTCGGAAGATGAACAGGAATAAGGAGAAGCAATGGGAGACTATCTGTAGGTGTCTGGACGGGCAAATTTAAGTCTCATTTCCCACCAGGAAGATAAATGAACCAAAGGCTCTGCGTGCCATGCTGGAACTAGATTAGGGCCTGAGGAGATCCTGCGGTGTTGCGGCCAGCTCACAAGAAAGCGAGTTGAAGAAAGGAGCTCAGGGGCACTGTAATTCAGAAACCTGCGGAGTTATAAATGACAGCTATCATCCAAAATTATACTGAAGTAAGGCTGCGATGAGGACTTGAATGCCGGGCAGAATTGCTGGAAACTGATTTCAGAACGTACACGGGAGTAGTTCTTAAAGCATAGGAAAAGAGACAGAACTTGGAAAATAATGCACTTGGCAAAAAAGGGCATATGTGTTTTATCCAGAGCTCTCATAACTGAGGGGAGGAGATTCCCAGCAGGCTCCAACTGCCACCTGAGGGCTCACATTGCCAAGGCAACGTGAGCATGCCAGGCAGGAGTTACCTCACAGCAGAGGTCCCACCTCACAGAAGGGTGAGAAACCCAGCCAACATCAGACTCTCACCAGAGGGCCCACATCACCAAGGGGATGGGAACCAGGCAGGAGTGTCTTCACATCAGTGGGGCCACATCATCGAAAGCTGAGGTACTCAGCACATGTGTCCTCAAACCAGAGGACCCACATCACCAAGGACCTCGGAGTGAGGCAGGCAGGAGTAACCTCACAACACTGGGCACATAGAATAAAAAAGTGAGGAATCCAGCAGTTGGAACCTCCCAGCAGGCGGCCCAGAGCACCGAGGCTATGGGATCCAGGCCACAGTGAACTCACAGAAGAGGGCCCATGTCATGAAACTGAGCAAACCAGCCATTGGGACCTCAGAGCAGGAGGCCCACATCCCCATGGGGATGGAATTCTGGTAGGAGTGTCCTCGCACCACTGAGAACGTATCAGAAAATTTTGGGCGACCAGCAGTTAGGGCCTGACGCCAGAGGACCCTCATCACCAAGGGAAGGAGGCTCCCAGCAGGCTCCAACTGCCACCAGAGGGCTGACGTCGCCAAGGCGATGTGTGCCAACCAGGCACGAATGACCTCACAGCAGAGGGCCCACCTCAGAGAAGTGTGACGAACCCAGTCAGGATCAGACTCGCACCAGAGGGCCCACATCACCAAATGGATTGGAACCAGGCAGGAGTGTCCTCACATGAGTAGGGCCACATCATCTAAAGGTGAGGAACCCAGAACATGTGGCTTCAAACCATAGGACACCCATCACCAAGGGGCTGGGAGTGAGGCAGGCAGGAGGAGCCTCATAACAGAGGGCCCAAAAATAAGAAAGGTGAGGAATCCAGCAGTTGGAACCTCCCAGCAGGCGGCCCAGAGCACAGAGGCTAGAGGAACCAGGCCAGAGTGAACTAACACCAGACAGCCCACATCATGAAACTGTGAGCAACCCAGACATTGGGACCTCAGAGCAGAAGGCCCACATCCCCATGGTGATGGGAACATGACAGGAGTGTCCTGGCATCACTGGGCTCACATCAGAAAACGTGGGGTGCTCAGAAGTTAGGGCCTGACGCTAGAGGGCACTCATCACCGAGAGGAGGAGGCTCCCAGCAGGCTCCAGCTGCCACCAGAGGGCCAACGTCGCCAAGGCGATGTGTGCCAGTCTGGCAGGAGTGACCTCACAGCAGAGGGCCCACCTCACAGAAGGGTGAGGAACACAGCCAGGATCAGACTCTCACCAGAGGGCCCACATCACCAAGGGGATGGGAACCAGGCAGGAGTGTCCCCACACCAGTGGGACAACATCATAGAAAGGTGAGGATCCCAGCACATGTGTCCTCAAACCAGAGGAACCACATCACCAAGGGGTTCGGAATGAGGCTGGCAGGACTGGCCTCACAACACAGGGTCCATAGAATATAAAAGTTGAGGAATCCAGCAGTTGGAACCTCCCAGCAAGTGGCCCAGAGCACCGAGGCTATGGGATCCAGGCCGCAGTGAACTCACAGCAGAGGGCCCACATCATGAACCTGTGAGCAGCCCAGCTGTTGGGACCTCAGAACAGAAGGCCCACATCCCCATTGGGATGGGAACCTGGCAGGAGTGGCTTTGCACCACTTAGCACATATCAGAAAAAGTTAGGAGCCCAGCAGTTAGGGCCTGACGCCAGGGGGCCCTCATAACTGAGGTGAGGAGACTCCCAGCAGGTTCCAACTGCCAACAGAGGGCCCACATCTACAAGGTGGCATGCGCCAGCCAGGCAGTAGTGACCTCACAGCAGAGGGCCTATCTCACAGAAGGGTGAGGAACCGAGGCAGGATGAGACTCTCACCAGAGGGCCCACAACACCAAGGGGATGGGAACCAGTCAGGACTGTCCTCCCACCAGTGGGGCCACATCATCGAAAGGTGAGGAACCCAGCACATGTGGCCTCATATCAGAGGACATACATCACAAAGGGGATGGGAGTGAGGCAGGTAGGAGTAGCCTAAAAACAGAGGGCCCAAAGAATAAAAAAAGTGAGGAATCCAGCATTTGGAACCTCCCAGCAGGCGGCCGAGAGCACAGAAGCTATGGGATGCAGGCAGGAGTTAACTAACACCAGAGAGCCCACATCATGAAACTGTGAGCAACCCAGGCATTGGGACCTCAGAGCAGAAAGCCCACATCCCCATGGGGATGGGAACCTGACAGGAGTGTCCTGGCATCACTGGGCTCACATCAGAAAACGTGGGGAGCCCAGCAGTTAGAGCCTGATGCTAGAGGGCCATCATCACCGAGGGCAGGAGGCTCCCAGCAGGTTCCATGTGCCAACAGAGGGCCCACGTCGCCAAGGTGATGTGTGCAAGTCAGGCAGGATTGACCTCACAGCAGAGGGCCTACCTCACAGAAGAGTGAGGAACCCAGCCAGGATAAGACTGTCACCAGAAGGCCCACATCACCAAGGGGATGGGAACCAGGCAGGAGTGTCCTCACACCAGTGGGGCCACATCATTGAAAGTTGCCTAACCCAGCACATGTGGCCTCAAACCAGAAGACCCACATCACGAAGGGGTTGCGAGTGAGGCAGGCAGGAGGAGCATCACAACACAGGACCCATAGAATACAAAAGTTGAGGAATCGAGCAGTTGGAAGCTCCCAGCAGGCAGCCAAGACCACAGAGGCTATGGGATCCAGGCCACAGTGAACTAACACCAGAGAGCCCACATCATGAAATTGTGATCAACCCAGCCGTTGGAACCTCAGAGCAGAAGGCCCACATCCCCATGGGGATGGGAACCTAAGAGGAGTGCTTGAGCAACACTGGGCTCACTAAGAAAAGTTGGGGAGCCCAGCAGTTAGGGCCTGACGTCAGAGGGCCCTCATCACAGAGCTGAGGAGGCTCCCAGCAGGGTCCAATTGCCACCAGAGGGCCCATGTCAACAAGGCGAGGTGAGCAACCCAGGCAAGAGTTACCTGATAGTAGAGGGCCCACCTCACAGATGGGTGAGGAACCCAGCCAGGATCAGACTCTCACCAGAGGGCCCACATCACAAAGGGGATGGGACCCAGTCAGGATTATCCTCACACCAGTGGGGCCTCATCATCTTAAGGTGAGGAACCCAGCACATGTGTCCTCAAACCAGAGGACCCACATCACCAAGGGCCTTGGAGTGAGGCAGGCAGGAGTAGCCTCACAACACAGGGCACATAATATAAAAAACGTGAGAATTCCAGCATTTAGACCTTCCAGCAGGCGGCCCAGAACACCGAGGCTATGGGATCCAGGCCACAGTGAACTCACAGCAGAGGGCCCACATCACAAAACTGTGAGCAACCCAGGAGTTGAGACCTCAGCGCAGAAGGCCCACATCCCCATGGGAATGGGAACCTGGCTGGAGTGTCCTCGCACCACTGGGCGCACATCAGAAAATGTGGGGAGCCCACCATTTAGGGCCTGACGCCAGAGGGCCGTCATCACCGAGAGGAGGAGGTGCCCTGCACGCTCCAACTGCCACCAGAGGGCTCACGTCTCCAAGGTGACGTGTGCCAGCCAGGCAGGAGTGACCTCACAGAAGAGGGCCTACCTCACAGAACGTTGAGGAACCCAGCCAGGATTAGACTCTCGCCAGAGGGCCCACCTCACCAAGGGGATGGGAACCAGGCAGGAGTGTCCTCACACGAGTGGGGTCACATCATCGAAAGGTGAGGAACGCAGCACATGTGGCCTCAAGCCATAGGACAGTCATCACCAAGGGGCTGGCAGTGAGGCAGGCAGGAGGAGCCTCACAACAGAGGGCACATAGAATAAAAAAGTTGAGGAATCCAGCAGTTGGAACCTCCCAGCAGGCGGCTCAGAGCACCGATGATAAGGGATCCTTGCCGGAGTGAACTCACAGCAGAGGGCCCACATCATGGTACTGTGAGCAAGCCAGCCGTTTTGACCTCAGAGCAGAAGGCCCATATCGCCATGGGGATGGGAACCTGGCAAGAGTCTCCTCACTCACTTGGCGCACATCAGAAAATGTGGGGAGCCCTGCAGTTATGGCCTAAGGCAAGAGGGCCCTCATCACTGAGGGAAGGAGGATCCCAGCACACTCCAACTGCCACCAGAGGGCCCACGTCGCCAAGGTGACCTGTGCCAGACAGGCATGATTGACCTCACAGCAGAGGGCCCACCTCACAGAAGGGTGAGGAACCCAGCCAGGATCAGACTCTCACCTGAGGGCCCACATCAGCAAGGGGATGGGAACCAGTCAGGACTGTCTTCCCTCCAGTGGGGTCACATCATCGAAAGGTGCGGAACCCAGCACATGTGGCCTCAAATCAGAGGACACATATCACAAAGGGAATGGGAGTGAGGCAGGCAGGAGTAGCCTAAAATCAGAGGGCCCAAAGAATAAGAAAGGTGAGGAATCCAGCAGTTGGAACCTCCCAGCAGGCGGCCCAGAGCACAGAAGCTATGGGATGCAGGCAGGAGTGAACTAATACCAGAGAGCCCACATCATGAAACTGTGAGCAACCCAGGCTTTGGGACCTCAGAGCAGAAGGCCCACATCCCAATGGGGATGTGAACCTGGCTGGAGTGTCCTCGCACCACTGGGCGCACATCACAAAATGTGGGGAGCCCAGCAGTTAAGGCCTGATGCCAGAGGGCCCTCATCACCGAGGAGAGGAGGCTCCCAGCAGGCTCCAAGTGCCACCAGAGGGCTCATGTCCACAAGGCGAGGTGAGCAAGCCAGGCAGGAGTGACCTCACATCAGACGGCCCACCTCACAGATGGGTGAGGAACCCAGCCAGGATCAGACTCTCAACAGAGGGCCCACATCACCAAGGGGATGTGAACCAGGCAGGAGTCTCCTAAGACCATTGGTCCCACATCATCGAAAGGTGAGGAACCCAGCACATGTGGCCTCAAACCAGACGACACACATCACGAAGGGGCTGGGAGTGAGGCAGGCAGGAGGATCCTCACAACAGAGGGCCCAAAAAATTAAAAAAGTGAGGAATCCAGCAGTTGGAACCTCCCAGCAGGCGGCCAAGAGCACAGAGGCTATGGGATCCAGGCTTCTGTGAACACCAGAGAGCCCACATCATGAAAATGTGAACAACCCAGCCGTTGGGACCTCAGAGCAGAAGGCCCACAACCCCATGGAGATGGGATCCTAAGAGGAGTGCCAAAGCATCACCGGGCTCCCTAAGAAAAGTTGGTGAGTCCAGCAGTTAGGGCCTGACGCAAGAGGGTCCTCATCACCGGGGGGAGGAGATTCCCAGCACGCTCCAACTGCCACCACACGGCTGACTTCACCAAGGCAATGTGTGCCAGCCATGCAGGAGTGACCTATCAGCAGAGGGTCTCCCTCACAGGTGGGTGAGGAACAAAGCCAGGAACAGACTCTCACCAGGGGGTCCACATAACCACGTGGATGAGAACCAAGCAGGAGTGTCCTCACACTAGTGGGGCCACATCATCGAAAGGTGAGGAACCCAGCAAAGGTGGCCACAAACCAGAGGACCCACATCACCAAGGGGTTGAGAGTGAGGTAGGTGTCTGGACGGGTATATTTAACACTCATTTCCCACCAGGAAGAGAAATTAACCAAAGGCTCAGCGTGCCCTGCCAGAAGCAGATTAGGGCCTGAAGCAGTCTTGCGGGTTTGCGGCCAGCTCACAAGAAAGCGAGTTGAAGAAAGGAGCTCAGGGGCCCTGTAATTCACAAACCTGGAGAGTTATAAATAACAGATAACGTCCAAAAATATATTGAAGTAAGGCTGCGAAGAGGACTTGAAAGCGGGGCAGAATTTCAGGAAACCGATTTCAGGAGGTAGACTGGAATTGCATTTAAAGCATAGGAAAAGAGGCAGAACATCGACAATGATGCACTTGGCAACAAAGGGCGTATGAGTTTGTTCCTGAATATATTCAGGAAAAAACACATATGCCCTTTTTGGCAAACCAAGCAAGCTTGCAATGGAAATCCGAACTACTATGAAGTGTCACTTCCCCCCGGTCTAAAGGGCCATCTGAGAAAAGTGTAAAATCCAGAAAGGCAAGACAGGCCATGGGGAAAAAGGAGCCTTGTTATGCTGATGGGCGGGATGTAAATTGCCAACAGCCACTCTGGAGAAGTGTATGGTGTTTCCTGATACATCTGAAAAACAAAGCAACAGAGTCTAGGGCATTTCCACTTATGGTCCTATAGCTTAGGGAAATTAAAATCAAAAAGACACAGCCACCCCAAAATTTGGGACGGCTCTGTTTACAGGAACCTCTTCTACAGTACGAGTTAAATATCCCAGAGAACAAATAATTGATAAAGAAGTTGCGGTACTTATGTACAACAGAATACCACTCAGCAATGAAATCTGTGTCACCAGGCCTGTACCAGCATAATGAGTGGATTGAGGCATGATGATTCTAAGTGAAATAAGTCACACAGAAAAAGAAACATCATAAGGTATCACTAATGCACGGAATGTAAACTTGGCTACACATGAACTGAATTACAAAACAGAACAGGGTCTCAAGATTAGAAAACCAACTTATGCTTGCTTAAAGGGAAAGGTGAGTTAAGGGGGTGCTGCATAAAACCAGAGATTGAAATTAGCACAGATACCGTTCCATAAGCCAAATATGTAATAGACAAGACCTACCCCCTGCTCAACGAAATGGACTCAACAATGAGGTATCACCTCACACCTGTTAGAATGGGCATCATCTGAAAATCTACAAACAACAAATGCTGGAAAGGGTGTGGAGAAAAGGAACCCTCTTCCACTATTGTTGGGAATATAAGTTGATACAGTCACTATGGAGAACAATATGGAGTTTCTTAAGAAACTAATAATAGAATTACCATATGATACAGCGATCCCAGGACTGGACATATACCCAGACAAAACCATAAATCAAAAAGAGACATTCACCGCAATGTTCATTGCATCACTATTTACAATATCGAGGTAATGGAAGCAACCTAAATGCCCACAGACAGACGAATGCATAAAGATGTGGTACATATATAAAATGGAATATTACTAAGCCATGAAAGGAATGAAATTGGGTCATTTGTAGAGACGTCGATGGATCTAGAGACTGTCATACAGAGTGAAGTAAGTCAGAAAGAGAAAAACAAATCTTGTATATTCATGCATATATGTGGAACCTAGAAAAACTGTACAGATTAACCGTTTTGCAAGGCATAAATAGAGCAACAGATGTAGACAACAATCGTATGGACAACAAGGGGGGAAAGCTCTTGGAGGGGTGGTGGTAGGAGGAGTTGAGAGATTGGGATTGGCATGTAAACATTTATATGTATAAAATAGATAACCAATGAGAACCTGCTGTATAAAAATATAAAATAAAATTCAAAATTAAAAAGAAATAAAATTTAAAAAATAAAACAGAAAAAACAATTATTCCCTTCACATACATTTATATGAATAAATTATTTCCATGCTTATATCTGTAAATACAAAAAAGAGGAATAAAATCTACCTTGAACCAAAAACGAAAAAGAGAAAAAAAAAAACAGAACCCACCAGTTACTCAGAGGAAAACCGTATCAGGGCACTTGCTCCAGTTGTAAACAATTCTGAAGTTGGTCAGTGGTGGGGAATCGTCTCCCATTCAGCCAGCAGCCCCCACACAACAAGCGTCCTCATTGCAAAGCTGGGGCACCGTGCCGAGGCATCTGTGAGTAAACGTGAGCTGAGCCCCAGGCCAGTTGCTGCTGAACTGTTCCCGCCCTTCCCAGGTAAAACACCTGAATATATACAAGGACTTGAAAGCCTAGAGGAAGGGCCATGGAGCCACACGAGTGACAGCATGCCAGCTGACTTGGTGCCTGCAGGCCAGCCAGGATGGTCCTGGCCCTGGGTGCTCTTCTGGAAGATTTCCATTTCCCTGCCTGAGATACCCGTCCTGTCCCTGCCCCCACTGCTTTTTTCCTTCCTCACCTCTGCCCAGGGAGAAATTCCAGCAGCAGGTATGGGTGACACATCCTTTTCTTTAGCAGGTGGCAGCCTGGCAACTGCTGCAGAAAGTCCAGCAGAGCCCCACTCACACTGGGCCACCCACAAAGCCGTGGCCTCTCACTCCCTCCCACCAGCCCAGCCCCGAGACTGCTGACAGGGCAGAGAAAATGGCGTCAGGCACAGCTGCAGGGGCTTTTGCTGCCTGGAGTGGTATTTATATTGATCTCAACCCAGGCACACCTGGGGAGGGCTGGCCGGCATGGTAAGGTTGCCCAGGTCAGCCAATCATCACCCCTCAGGGGCTCACAGTTGCAGAAAATGGAACTTGCTGAACCGGCCAGGTCCAAGGAACAGGTGTGGGCTCCTGAGAGTCAGGATAGACAAGGGGCTGCAGCTTTGGCTTGTTTTCTAATCATTTTATCTGGCCCATGAGTGGGAGACAACTTCAAGAAAACCCTCTCCTAATGAGAGGAACCCAGGAGTCAGGGAGAGGAGGGGTGGGTGGTGGTTGGAGACAGAGGCCTGGTGCCCTGGGTGCAGTGGAAGTCTCTGGAAGACCAGGTGGAGGGAGGCCACACAGAGTGATGCCCAGGGTCACAGACCTGTCGGAGCTGCTGTTTGTTAGTTCAAGTCCTGCTCTGAGGTGCTCTGTGTCAGCTCTGAGCGACAGGTGAGCTGGGGGTGCTCTTCAATGAGGGCTATGTGCACGGTTCCTGTGTGCCCAGCCCTGCCACGGTACCTGCAAGGGTAGCTCTGTATCCTGGGAGGGGCCTGACCATGAGAGCCCCGTGGGCTGGGTTGGGGGTGGGGTACCTGCCCAGGAGAGCTCCATATCCTGGGATTGGCCTGACCACGAGAGCCCCATGGGCTGCTGGGGACCTGGTAAAGGATGTCAGGACAGTCAGTGAAGCCACCGAGGATATACCTCCAGTTGCTCCTGTTTCCTACACCCTGCTGGTCATTCTACCAACCACCAGGACATGGTATTCTGTATTAGTCTTCAATGATGCCTTCTTTTGTATTCCATTAGTCCCAGAGTCACAAGAAATTTTGGCTTGTGAGTGGCAGGACTCAACATACAACTAAAACAATACTTCCGGGCCGTCTTGCCCCAAGGGTTCAAAAATTCCCACACCATCTTTGGGGAAAGCTTAGCTAAAGACCGAAAAGTTCTACCTCTGGAAAAGGAAACCCTCCTTCAATATGCAGACGACATTCTGATCGCCAGCCCTACTAAGGAGGCCTCTGAACTACCAAGCCAATAAAGGATAGAAGTTGTCCAAGAAAAAGCTCAAATATCACAGACTGCAGTGACCTGCCTGGGCTTCATTCTCACACAAGGTCAGAGAAGCCCATCCCAGGAAAGGGAAGAAACCATTTGCAGCCTTACCCCTTTCTAAAACTAGAAGACAGCTTAGGGGTTCCTGGGGAGGCCAGGGTTTGCTGCTTCTGGATCCCTAACTACAGTCTACTAGCTGGGCCTCTATATGAAACACTGAAAGGAAAAGATGATGATCCTTTTGAACAGAATCCAGAAGTGGCCTTTCAAGAATGGAAAGAGCAGTCAATTCAGACCCTTGCCCTGGAACTCCCTAATTGAGCTAAACCCTTTGACCTTTCCATTCCCGGTGAAAGGTGAATCGCCATTGGAGAATTAGTGCAAAAACTGGGACCACTTGAAATGGAACAACGCAAGAATGCCATCCAGGTAGGATAAACTACAGTCACCAAGGGGCTTGGCCCACTGCCACATCTGGCCAAGATACTGGCGGTATCTAAAAACCTGGAAATCAGCAGCCCAAAAGGCCACCTCCCTCCTAAGGGAAAAGGACCCCACGTGGTGATCCTAATCACCAACCATGCCCTGAAGTTGCAGGGTTCGCTCCGTGGGCACACCGACCTCGAGTGAGGAGGCCCTCCAACTCCAACATCCAGAGAGATAACCGGGGGCAACAGGGCACCATGACGACTCGTGTGAACATCACTTGACCTGGAGTTTCTCTCATAAAACAACAATAGTGTGTCCCGAAGGAGTAGACTACTGCTTGCAGGACTTCCTGCACCCGGAGGGGAGCTAATAATCTTGGCGGGGGAACCGTATATCACACTGTCACCATAGAAAAGCCTACAGACACCGTGATGATGGTGGCCAATAAGACCGGCTGGACTCCTGTTTACTTCAAAAGGCTGTTGACTCAGTGGCCATCATGGTCCTTGATCACCACTGACCCTGGACTGTCTGGGAGTTGAGCGGGCAGGGCTCTGACACCTGGTGCTGTTTTTACGTTAATTCAGGGGCCTAATTGAAGAAAGAGCAGACTACTGGTCAGAGCATCTAGGCTGGCAGAAACGGTCAGCCTAAGGTGGCCGAACAAATGTGGGGCGGGGTGAAACCGGCCCCCACAGCGTCTCTGCACATCTCTTTCCTGGACCCTTAAAGGTCATTAGAATCTATAACACTTCCAATGCTGGTGCTCAGGCGGACGAGCAGGGAGGCAGGGGTCCTGGGGCCAATCAACGTCACCTGGAGGCTGCTGGGGAGAAGTTCTGACCCTCGTCCCCTGGTATGAGGGCTCCCAACTCAGCACTCAGCAGTTACAGAAGAAGGGTCTGCACCCTCAGCACTCCAAGAATGAGGAACGGGACAAAAGGCAGAGGAGGGGTTTGTCCCCAGCAAAGCCCATTAAAAATCCCTGGGAGATAAAAATAGAATGTGGGCAATAAAGTCAAGTCTGACCTTTTTTATCCTTTGTGCTTTGTCTAATTTCACGTGCTCCTAGGGTCCCGCATGCAGAGGTTCCACACCCGGCACTTCAGACCAGATTTCCTGGTGCAGAATGGCTGGGTCGACACCTCAGCTCCTGGGGCCCAGTGCAGACTCCGAGATATAGAGCCTGAGCTGCAGCCAACCCGGCCCTTGAGAGCTCCGCCCCCTCCCTCCCACTGACTCTGACAGGATCTCTACACAGCAGCCCAGCCCACAGCCCACGGGGTAGTGCATGCTCTCACCTCTCCATTCTCTGATGAAAATATAAAGTTTCCTTTGCTTGGGAACCAAACTCAGTCTCGATCTGTTGGCCCCAATGACACTGGGCAGGGGGACCCTTGTTGGGGTCCACTCTGGAGGATCAGTAACAGAAATTGAGACTATTGTAACTTCAATGAACAGATGTGTGAGCCAAACTGTAGTTAACATAGAACAGTTTATAAGGCTCGGGTAAAATAAGATGTTTCTAACACTTCCATTTGATATTTCCATCACTTTATTATAAGCAAGTTCAGTGAAAAGGTTTGTCTTATTTGTCAGGTCAATATTAGAGAAATGAAGTGATTTCTTTCCAAGGATGTACATCTAATAATCTTGGTTAAAGCTTCAATCTTGTTTTAAATGCTTTTCCATTGAAAATGATACCTCTCTTTCAGCTCCCCCATTTCTGAGAAGTATAAAATCTTATAATTTATTATTACCAAAGGGGAAAGGTGGGAGGAGGGATAAATTAACAGTTTGGAATTAACACATACACACTGCTATGTATAAAATAGATCATCAACAAGGAACTACTGTATAGCACAGGGAACTACACTCAATATTGTGCAATAACCTATAAGGGGAAATAATCGGAAAAAGAATAGATATTTTTATTGACATCATCTATCAATGACAGTTAAAGTGTAACCTAAGGGAAGCCGGTGGTGAGGGCTTCTGACCCTGAAGACTTCAGTCATCTAAAGTTTGGACTCTGCCTACTTCCCAAGGCCCTTAATGAACATATGTGTAGCCGTAGCTTAAAAAAATCCCCAGTTTGGGTTTCGGGGAGACACTGATTTTGAAAAAGCCCTGGTGTTCTCCTTACATGAATGGGACTCTTCCTACTGCTAAAACATGTCTGTCACACCCAGAGGATGGTATACCGTCTGATCGGGAAGAGTTTGGAAAAGGCATCTCATCTCCTCATCTCCTGGTGCTCGGGTTCACCCCTCCAGCGTCTTTACTAACAGTCTCCCCACTTGGAGATGTCAACACTGTCAACATCCTGTTGCGTACAGTTTGGAATTTGTCCAGAGGATGAAGCGGAAGGATGAGGAACAATGAGAGACAAGTCCTAGGTGTTCAGACAGGCACATGTCACTCTAATTTCCAATCAGGAAGATGAATTGACCAAAGGCTAGGGTTGCCCATGGAAACAGTATAGGGCTTGAGGAAATCCCACTGCTTTGTGGCCAGTTCCCATAAACACAAGTTGAACAATGGAACTCAGGGGCAGTAAAATTCACGAAACTGCAGAGTTGAAAATATCTATCACTGAAAAATGTCTTGAGGAAAGTCAAAGAAAAGGATTGGCAAGCAAGGGAGAATGGCAGGAAAGGGATTTGAGGAGGTAGAAAGGATTCGCCATTAAGCACAAGAAAAGGGGCTGAACATTTCCGACATTGCAGTTGGCCAAAAAGGCTGTATGCGTTTTTTTCTGTATATATTCAAGAAAAGGGCATACACTTTTTTAGCCAACCAAACAGGTGGGCACTGGAAATCAATACTACAAAAGATATCACTTCGCATCAGTCAGAAGAGCCATCCTCATAAAGTGTAAACGCCAGAAATGCAGGACAGGGCAAGGAGAAGAGGGAGCCCTGTGAGGCTTATAGTGGAAATGTATATTGCCAACGGCCATTCTGGAGAAGTGTATTGTGTTTACTAAAGCATCTAAAAAATGAGCTACAGAGCATAGGGCACTTGCACTCATGGGCGTATATCTTGGGAAAAACAAAAATCGAGAGGACACAGGCACCCCAATGTTTACTGCCTCTCTGTTTAAAAGATCCTCGACTAGGATATAACTTAAATGTCTCTGGAGGGAAAAAATGGATAGAGATGTGGTACTTATGTAGAGTGGAATATTACTCAGCCTGGAAATCAATGAAATATGGCCAGTTGTAACAACTCCGGAGGAGTTACGTATGATCATTCTAAGTGACATAATTCAAAAAGAAAAAGACACATATCATAAGATATCACTTAAAGGTGGAATCCAAAATGGCTACACATGAAATAAATTACAAAACAAAAACATAGTCAAATATGTAGAAAACACGCGTAAGGCTGCTAAACGGGAAAGGTGGGGAGGGGTGAGGCATCATCCAGGAGGTTGAAATTAGCAAAGATACCATTCCAAATACCAAACTGATAATCAACAAGGCCTACACGGTAGCTAAAAGAACTGCACTCAGCACACTCAAGTCACCGGAAAAGAATATCTATGACTGGTAAGAATCTGAAAAAGAATTTATTGATGTCTCTCTGTACGTGAATCAAGTGGATGTACAGCAGCAAGAAACAGAGCTTTGAAAATCAGCTGTAACCAATATAGTAATAAATTGAAAAAAATAAACGACAGAGAGACAGAGAAAACCTCTTACAACTTTTCCTCAGGGACGGTGATGCAACATGGATTGAACACATCTAGACCCACAGCAGGATGAGACATAAGGCTGGAAACTGTTCGCGCTAAGAGAAATGTGAGGTTGGGTGAGGAAATGCACACCCTTTAAAGTAATACTACCTGGTACCCATTCAATGGGTCCCAAATCTGCAGGTTCAAGGAATCTTCCTACAGCTAAAACATGCATGGAAAACCCAGAGGACTGTACACCATGTGATCGGGAGATGTGTCTAAAATGCACCTCATTTATCCTCTCCTGGTGCTCCTGTTCATCATTCCAGCCACGTTACTTAGAATCTCCCCACTTAGAGAATCAGCACATTTAAACTTCTGTTTCACACATTTTGCAAATTGTGAGGAGGATGAACGGGAAGAGGGGGAAACAATGAGAGAATAGTCGTAGGGGTTTGGACGGGCACATGTCACTCTAATTTCCCATTAAGAATAAGAATTAAAAAAAGGCTCAGCCCGCCTCGCCGGAGCCAAAATAGGGCCTGAAGCAATCCTGCGGTTTTGAGGCCAGCTCACAAAAGAGCAACTTAAAAAATGGAGCTCAGGGTCACTGCAATTCACAAACCTGCAGAGTTATAAATGAAAACTAACGTCCAAAAATATGTTGAGGTAAGGCAAAGAAGAGGATCTGAATGCAAGACAGAATTGCAAGAAACAGATTTCAAGAGATAGATTGGACTCGCCTTTAAAGCACATGAAAAGCGGCAGAATTTCGACAATGATGCAGTTGGCCCAAAAGGGAGTATGCGTTATTTCCTGAATATATCCAGGAAAAAACGCATACGCACTTTATGGGCAACCAAGCAAGCAAGCAATGCAAATGTGCACAACAAAGAAGTCTCATTTCCCACCGGTCAAAAGGGCCATCCGAAAAAATTGTAAACACCAGAAATGCAGGACAGGCCATGGAGAACAGGGAGCCTTTATACGCTGATGGACAGTGTGTGAACTGCCGAGAGCCACTCTGGAGAAGTGTATGGTGGTTCCTAAATCATCTAAAAAACAGAGCGACAGAGCATAGGGCACTTCCAATCACGGGAGTATATCTAGGGAAGTCTAAAAATCAACAAGACACAAGCACACCACAGTTTAGGGCTACTCTGTTTACAAGAACCTCAACTTCAGTACACCTTAAATATCCCAGGAAAGAGAACAATGGATAAAGAAAATGTGGTACTTATGTACAATGGAATATCTCTTCACCATGAAATCAATGTAATAAGGCTAGTAGAAGGATAAAGAGTGGATTGAGGTCCGATAATACTACTTGAAATAAGTCAAACAGAAAAAGAAACATATCATAAGATATCACTTATAGAGGGAGGATAAATATGGCTGCACAAAAAATGAATTACAAAACAGAACAGTGTCTCACATTTAGAAAACACACTTATGTCAGCTTAAGGGGAAAGGAGAGGTGGGGTGATGCATAAAACCAGAGTTTGAAATTAGCACAGATACCGTTCAATAAACCAAATAGGTATCAGACAAGATCTACACCTCGCTCAATGAACTGGCCTCAACACACCCTATACACCGCAGAGAAATATATCTGAGTAATAAGAATCTTAAAACCCATGTATTGATATATCTCCATAAGGGAATCAAGTGTGCGCAGAGCGGCACAAACACAGCAGTGAAAATGAGCTAAACCCCATTATAGAAATAAATTTTAAAACCAAAACGCAGAAACAATGAAAGAGAGAAAAATTCTTACAAAATTCGCTCAGGGGCTGTGATGCAACCTGGAATGACCACATATAAACCCACAGCTGGATAAGACATAAGGCTGGACACTTGGGGCTGAAAGGATTGGAGAGCTTTGGTGAGCAACTGCCGAAAGTTTAATGCAATACTTCATGCTACTTATTCCAAGGGTCCCAACACTCCAAGTTGAAGGGAATCTTCCTACAGCTAAACCATGCATGGGAAATCCAGCGGATGGTATACCATATGATCGGGAAAGGTTTCTAAAATGCACCTCATTTTCCTCTCCTGGGGCTCCGGATCAACATTCCAGCCACTTTACTAACAACATCTCCACATGGAGAGTCAATGCCTTTAAGTTCCGGTATCGCACAGTCTGCAGTTAGTGCGGAGGATGAATGGGAATAGGGGGAACCAGTGAGAAAATAGCTGTAGCGGTTTCAATGGGCACATGTCACTCTAATTTCACATCAGGAAGAAGAATTAACCAAAGGCAGAGCAAGGCACCCCAGAAGAAGAATAGGGCCTGAAGAAATCCTGTGGATATGAGGCAAGATCACAAAAATAAGAGCTGAAAAATGGAGCTAAGGGCCACTGCAATTCAAAAACCTGCAGAGTTATAAAGGCCAACTATTCTCCAAAAGTATATTGAGGTAAGGCTATGAAGAGGCACTGAGAGCAAGGCAGAACTGCAGGAAACCGATTTCAGGAGGTAGACAGGAATTGCACTGAAAACATATGAAAACACTCAGAACGTCGACAATGATGCACTTGGCCAAAAAGGGCGTATGCGTTTTTTCCTGAATATATTCAGGAAGAAACGCATACGCCCTTTCTGGCCAACCAAGCAAGCTCTCAAAGGAAATCTGCACTACAATGAAGTCTCACTTCACCCCGGTCAACGGGCCATCTGAAAAAAGTGTAAAATCCAGAAAGGCAGGACAGGCCATGGAGAACTGGGAGCCTTGTTATGCTGATGGGCGGGATGTAAATTGCCAGCAGCCACTCTGGAGAAGTGTATGGTGTTTCCTGAAACATCTAAAAAACAAAGCAACAGAGCCTAGGGCACTTGCACTTATGGTCCTATAGCTTAGGGAAATTAAAATCAAAAAGACACAGCCACCCCAAAGTTTGGGACGGCTCTGTTTACAAGAACCTCGTTTATGGTACAAGTTCAATATCACAGAAAGCGAAAAATGGATAAAGAAGTTGTGGTACTTACGTACAATGCAATATCACTCAGCAATGAAATCTATGTCATCAGGCCCGTAGCAGCATAATGAGTGGATTCAGGTACGATGATTCTAAGTGAAATAAGTCACACAGAAAAAGAAACATCATAAGATATCACCAATACACGGAATGTAAACTTGGCTACAAAGGAACTGAATTACAAAACAGAACAGGGTCTCAAATGTAGAAAACCAACTTATGCTTGCTTAAGGGGAAAGGTGAGTTGGGGTGCTGCATGAAACCAGAGATTGAAATTAGCACAGATACCGTTCCATAAGCCAAATATGCAATAGACAAGAGCTACTCCTTGCTGAACGAAGTGGACTCAACACCCCATATTAAACGCCTAAGAATATACCTGACTAGAAATAATCTTAAAACCTACGGATTTATTTGTCTCCGAAAGAGAATCAAGCGTGTGTACAGCGGCATAAACGCAGCAGTGATAGGATTGGTGAGGTTCGGTGAGCAAATGCAGACCCTTTGAAGTCATATTGCATGGTACCCATTCCATGGGTCTCAACTCTCCAGGTTTAAGGGATTCTTCCTTCAGCTAAAACATGCATGTGGAACCCAGAGTATGATCCACCGTGTGATCGGGAAACGTGTTCAAATGTGTCTCGTTTTCGTCCCCTGGTACTCGGGTGCAACATTCCAGATGCTTTACTAACACTCTCCCCACTTGGAGAGTCAGTGCCTTTAACCTCCTGTTTGGCCCAGTTTGTAATTTCTGTGGAAAATGAACAGGAATAGGGAGAACGAAAGAGAGACTAGCTGGAGGTGTCTGGACGGGCAAATTTAACTCTCATTTCCCACCAGGAAGAGGAATTAACCAAAGGCTCATCGTGCCGTGCCGGAACTACACTAGGGCCTGAAGCAATCCTGCGGTGTTGCGGCCAGCTCACAAGAAAGCGAGTTGAAGAAAGGAGCTCAGGGGCACTGTAATTCACAAACCTGCAGAGTTATAAATGACAGCTATCGTCCAAAAATATATTGAAGTAAGGCTGCCAAGAGGACTTGAAAGCGGGGCAGAATTGCAGGAAACCGATTTCAGGAGGTAGACGGGAATTGCATGTAAAGCATAGGAAAAGAGGCAGAACGTCCACAATGATGCACTTGGCCAAAAAGGGCGTATGCGTTTTTTCCTGAATATATTCAGGAAAAAACGCATACGCCCTTTTTGGCCAACCAAGCAAGCTTGCAAAGGAAATCTGCACTACAATGAAGTCTCGCTGCCCCCCGGTCAAAAGGGCCATATGAAAAAAGTGTAAAATCCAGAAAGGCAGGACAGGCCATGAAGAACTGGGAGCCTTGTTATGCTGATGGGCGGGATGTAAATTACCAACAGCCACTCTGGAGAAGTGTATGGTGTTTCCTGTAACATCTAAAAAACTAAGCAACAGAGCCTTGGGCACTTCCACTTATGGTCCTATAGCTTAGGGAAATTAAAATCAAAGAGACACAGCCACCCCAATGTTTGGGACGGCTCTGTTTACAAGAATCTTGTTTACGGTACAAGTTCAATATTACAAAAGCGAAAAATGGATAAAGAAGTTGTGGTACTTACGTACAATGCAATATCACTCAGCAATGAAATCTATGTCATCAGGCCCGTAGCAGCATAATGAGTGGATTCAGGTACGATGATTCTAAGTGAAATAAGTCACACAGAAAAAGAAACATCATAAGATATCACTACTACACGGAATGTAAACTTGGCTACACAGGATCTGAATTACAAAACAGAACAGGGTCTCAAATGTAGAAAACCAACTTATGCTTGCTTAAGGGGAAAGGTGAGTTGGGTACTGCATGAAACCAGAGATTGAAATTAGCACAGATACCGTTCCATAAGCCAAATATGTAATAGACAAGAGCTACTCCTTGCTCAACGAAGTGGACTCAACACCCCATATTAAACGCCTAAGAATATACCTGACTAGAAATAATCTAAAAACCTACCGATTTATATGTCTCCGAAAGAGAATCAAGCATGTGTACAGTGACATAAACGCAGCAGTGATAGGATTGGTGAGGTTCGGTGAGCAAATGCAGACCCTATGAAGTCATATTGCATGGTACCCATTCCATGGGTCTCAACTCTCCAGGTTTAAGGGATTCTTCCTTCAGCTAAAACATGCATGTGGAACCCAGAGTATGATCCACCGTGTGATCGGGAAACGTGTTCAAATGTGTCTCGTTTTCGTCCCCTGGTACTCGAGTGCAACATTCCAGATGCTTTACTAACACTCTCTCCACTTGGAGAGTCAGTGCCTTTAACCTCCTGTTTGGCCCAGTTTGCAATTTCTGTGGAAAATGAACAGGAATAGGGAGAACGAAAGAGAGACTAGCTGGAGGTGTCTGGACGGGCAAATTTAACTCTCATTTCCCACCAGGAAGAGGAATTAACCAAAGGCTCAGCGTGCCGTGCCGGAACTACACTAGGGCCTGAAGCAATCCTGCGGTGTTGCGGCCAGCTCACAAGAAAGCGAGTTGAAGAAAGGAGCTCAGGGGCACTGTAATTCACAAACCTGCAGAGTTATAAATGACAGCTATCGTCCAAAAATATATTGAAGTAAGGCTGCCAAGAGGACTTGAAAGCGGGGCAGAATTGCAGGAAACCGATTTCAGGAGGTAGACGGGAATTGCATGTAAAGCATAGGAAAAGAGGCAGAACGTCCACAATGATGCACTTGGCCAAAAAGGGCGTATGCGTTTTTTCCTGAATATATTCAGGAAAAAACGCATACGCCCTTTTTGGCCAACCAAGCAAGCTTGCAAAGGAAATCTGCACTACAATGAAGTCTCACTGCCCCCCGGTCAAAAGGGCCATCTGAAAAAAGTGTAAAATCCAGAAAGGCAGGACAGGCCATGGAGAACTGGGAGCCTTGTTATGCTGATGGGCGGGATGTAAATTGCCAACAGCCACTCTGGAGAAGTGTATGGTGTTTCCTGAAACATCTAAAAAACAAAGCAACAGAGCCTAGGGCACTTCCACTTATGGTCCTATAGCTTAGGGAAATTAAAATCAAAAAGACACAGCCTCCCCAAACTTTGGGACGGCTCTGTTTACAAGAACCTCGTTTACGGTACAAGTTCAATATCACAGAAAGCGAAAAATGGATACAGAAGTTGTGGTACTTACGTACAATGCAATATCACTCAGCAATGAAATCTATGTCATCAGGCCCGTAGCAGCATAATGAGTGGATTCAGGTATGATGATTCTAAGTGAAATAAGTCACACAGAAAAAGAAACATCATAAGATATCACTACTACACGGAATGTAAACTTGGCTACACAGGAACTGAATTACAAAACAGAACAGGGTCTCAAATGTAGAAAACCAACTTATGCTTGCTTGAGGGGAAAGGTGAGTTGGGGTGCTGCATGAAAACAGAGATTGAAATTAGCACAGATACCGTTCCATAAGCCAAATATGTAATAGACAAGAGCTACTCCTTGCTCAACGAAGTGGACTCAACACCCCATATTAAACGCCTAAGAATATACCTGACTAGTAAGAATATTAAAACCTACGGATTTATATGTCTCCGAAAGAGAATCAAGCGTGTGTACAGCGGCATAAACGCAGCAGTGATAGGATTGGTGAGGTTCGGTGAGCAAATGCAGACCCTATGAAGTCATATTGCATGGTACCCATTCCATGGGTCTCAACTTTCCAGGTTTAAGGGATTCTTCCTTCAGCTAAAACATGCATGTGGAACACAGAGTATGATCCACCGTGTGATCAGGAAACGTGTTCAAATGTGTCTCAGGTTTCGTCCCCTGGTACTCGGGTGCAACACTCCAGACGCTTTACTAACACTCTCCCCACTTGGAGAGTCAGTGCCTTTAACCTCCTGTATGGCCCAGTTTGCAATTTCTGCAGAAAATGTACAGGAATAGGGAGAACCAATGAGAGACTAGCTGGAGGTGTCTGGACGGGCAAATTTAACTCTCATTTCCGACCAGAAAGAGGAATTAACCAAAGGCTCAGCATGCCGTGCCAGAACCACACTAGGGCCTGAAGCAATCCTGCGGTGTTGCGGCCAGCTCACAAGAAAGCGAGTTGAAGAAAGGAGCTCAGGGGCACTGTAATTCACAAACCTGCAGAGTTATAAATGACAGCTATCGTCCAAAAATATATTGAAGTAAGGCTGCCAAGAGGACTTGAAAGCGGGGCAGAATTGCAGGAAACCGATTTCAGGAGGTAGACGGGAATTGCATGTAAAGCATAGGAAAAGAGGCAGAACGTCCACAATGATGCACTTGGCCAAAAAGGGCGTATGTGTTCTTTCCTGAATATATTCAGGAAAAAACGCATACGCCCTTTTTGGCCAACCAAGCAGGCTTGCAAAGGAAATCTACACTACAATGAAGTCTCACTGCCCCCCGGTCAAAAGGGCCATCTGAAAAAAGTGTAATATCCAGAAAGGCAGGACAGGCCATGGAGAACTGGGAGCCTTGTTATGCTGATGGGCGGTATGTAAATTGCCAACAGCCACTCTGGAGAAGTGTATGGTGTTTCCTGAAACATCTAAAAAACAAAGCAATAGAGCCTAGGGCACTTCCACTTATGGTCCTATAGCTTAGGGAAATTAAAATCAAAAAGACACAGCCTCCCCAAACTTTGGGACGGCTCTGTTTACAAGAACCTCGTTTACGGTACAAGTTCAATATCACAGAAAGCGAAAAATGGATACAGAAGTTGTGGTACTTACGTACAATGCAATATCACTCAGCAATGAAATCTATGTCATCAGGCCCGTAGCAGCATAATGAGTGGATTCAGGTATGATGATTCTAAGTGAAATAAGTCACACAGAAAAAGAAACATCATAAGATATCACTACTACACGGAATGTAAACTTGGCTACACAGGAACTGAATTACAAAACAGAACAGGGTCTCAAATGTAGAAAACCAACTTATGCTTGCTTGAGGGGAAAGGTGAGTTGGGGTGCTGCATGAAAACAGAGATTGAAATTAGCACAGATACCGTTCCATAAGCCAAATATGTAATAGACAAGAGCTACTCCTTGCTCAACGAAGTGGACTCAACACCCCATATTAAACGCCTAAGAATATACCTGACTAGTAAGAATATTAAAACCTACGGATTTATATGTCTCCGAAAGAGAATCAAGCGTGTGTACAGCGGCATAAACGCAGCAGTGATAGGATTGGTGAGGTTCGGTGAGCAAATGCAGACCCTTTGAAGTCATATTGCATGGTACCCATTCCATGGGTCTCAACTCTCCAAGTTTAAGGGATTATTCCTTCAGCTAAAACATGCATGTGGAACACAGAGTATGATCCACCGTGTGATCAGGAAACGTGTTCAAATGTGTCTCAGTTTTCGTCCCCTGGTACTCGGGTGCAACACTCCAGACGCTTTACTAACACTCTCTCCACTTGGAGAGTCAGTGCCTTTAACCTCCTGTATGGCCCAGTTTGCAATTTCTGCGGAAAATGTACAGGAATAGGGAGAACCAATGATAAACTAGCTGGAGGTGTCTGGACGGGCAAATTTAACTCTCATTTCCCACCAGGAAGAGGAATTAACCAAAGGCTCAGCATGCCGTGCCGGAACCACACTAGGGCCTGAAACAATCCTGCGGTGTTGCGGCCAGCTCACAAGAAAGCGAGTTGAAGAAAGGAGCTCAGGGGCACTGTAATTCACAAACCTGCAGAGTTATAAATGACAGCTATCGTCCAAAAATATATTGAAGTAAGGCTGCCAAGAGGACTTGAAAGTGGTGCAGAATTGCACGAAACCGATTTCAGGAGGTAGACTGGAATTGCATGTAAAGCATAGGAAAAGAGGCAGAACGTCCACAATGATGCACTTGGCCAAAAAGGGCGTATGCGTTTTTTCCTGAATATATTCAGGAAAAAACGCATACGCCCTTTTTGGCCAACCAAGAAAGCTTGCAAAGGAAATCTGCACTACAATGAAGTCTCACTGCCGCCCAGTCAAAAGGGCCATCTGAAAAATGTGTAAAATCCAGAAAGGCAGGACAGGCCATGGAGAACTGGGAGCCTTTTTATGCTGATGGGCGGGATGTAAATTGCCAACAGCCACTCTGGAGAAGTGTATGGTGTTTCCTGAAACATCTAAAAAACAAAGCAACAGAGCCTAGGGCACTTCCACTTATGGTCCTATAGCTTAGGGAAATTAAAATCAAAAAGACACAGCCACCCCAAAGTTTGGGACGGCTCTGTTTACAAGAACCTCGTTTATGGTACAATTTCAATATCACAGAAAGCGAAAAATGGATAAAGAAGTTGTGGTACTTACGTACAATGCAATATCACTCAGCAATGAAATCTATGTCATCAGGCCCGTAGCAGCATAATGAGTGGATTCAGGTACGATGATTCTAAGTGAAATAAGTCACACAGAAAAAGAAACATCATAAGATATCACCAATACACGGAATGTAAACTTGGCTACAAAGGAACTGAATTACAAAACAGAACAGGGTGTCAAATGTAGAAAACCAACTTATGCTTGCTTAAGGGGAAAGGTGAGTTGGGGTGCTGCATGAAACCAGAGATTGAAATTAGCACAGATACCGTTCCATAAGCCAAATATGCAATAGACAAGAGCTACTCCTTGCTGAACGAAGTGGACTCAACACCCCATATTAAACGCCTAAGAATATACCTGACTAGAAATAATCTTAAAACCTACGGATTTATATGTCTCCGAAAGAGAATCAAGCGTGTGTACAGCGGCATAAACGCAGCAGTGATAGGATTGGTGAGGTTCGGTGAGCAAATGCAGACCCTTTGAAGTCATATTGCATGGTCCCATTCCATGGGTCTCAACTCTCCAGGTTTAAGGGATTCTTCCTTCAGCTAAAACATGCATGTGGAACCCAGAGTATGATCCACCGTGTGATCGGGAAACGTGTTCAAATGTGTCCTGTTTCGTCCCCTGGTACTCGAGTGCAACATTCCAGATGCTTTACTAACACTCTCCCCACTTGGAGAGTCAGTGCCTTTAACCTCCTGTTTGGCCCAGTTTGCAATTTCTGTGGAAAATGAACAGGAATAGGGAGAACGAAAGAGAGACTAGCTGGAGGTGTCTGGACGGGCAAATTTAACTCTCATTTCCCACCAGGAAGAGGAATTAACCAAAGGCTCAGCGTGCCGTGCCTGAACTAAACTAGGGCCTGAAGCAATCCTGCGGTGTTGCAGCCAGCTCACAAGAAAGTAAGTTGAAGAAAGGAGCTCAGGGGCACTGTAATTCACAAACCTGGACAGTTATAAATGACAGCTATCGTCCAAAAATATATTGAAGTAAGGCTGCCAAGAGGACTTGAAAGTGGGGCAGAATTGCAGGAAACCGATTTCAGGAGGTAGACTGGAATTGCATGTAAAGCATAGGAAAAGAGGCAGAACGTCCTCAATGATGCACTTGGCCAAAAAGGGCGTATGCGTTTTTTCCTGAATATATTCAGGAAAAAACGCATACGCACTTTTTGGCCAACCAAGCAAGCTTGCAAAGGATATCTGCACTACAATGAAGTCTCACTGCCCCCGGGTCAAAAGGGCCATCTGAAAAAAGTGTAAAATCCAGAAAGGCAGGACAGGCCATGGAGAACTGGGAGCCTTGTTATGCTGATGGGCGGGATGTAAATTGCCAACAGCCACTCTGGAGAAGTGTATGGTGTTTCCTGAAACATCTAAAAAACAAAGCAACAGAGCCTAGGGCACTTCCACTTATGGTCCTATAGCTTAGGGAAATTAAAATAAAAAAGACACAGCCACCCCAAAGTTTGGGACGGCTCTGTTTACAAGAACCTCGTTTATGGTACAAGTTCAATATCACAGAAAGCGAAAAATGGATACAGAAGTTGTGGTACTTACGTACAATGCAATATCACTCAGCAATGAAATCTATGTCATCAGGCCCGTAGCAGCATAATGAGTGGATTCAGGTACGATGATTCTAAGTGAAATAAGTCACACAGAAAAAGAAACATCATAAGATATCACCAATACACGGGATGTAAACTTGGCTATAAAGGAACTGAATTACAAAACAGAACAGGGTCTCAAATGTAGAAAACCAACTTATGCTTGCTTAAGGGGAAAGGTGAGTTGGGGTGCTGCATGAAACCAGAGATTGAAATTAGCACAGATACCGTTCCATAAGCCAAATATGTAATAGACAAGAGCTACTCCTTGCTCAACGAAGTGGACTCAACACCCCATATTAAACGCTTAAGAATACACCTGACTAGAAATAATCTTAAAAACTACGGATTTATATGTCTCCGAAAGAGAATCAAGCGTGTGTACAGCGGCATAAACGCAGCAGTGATAGGATTGGTGAGGTTCGGTGAGCAAATGCAGACCCTTTGAAGTCATATTGCATGGTACCCATTCCATGGGTCTCAACTCTCCAGGTTTAAGGGATTCTTCCTTCAGCTAAAACATGCATGTGGAACACAGATTATGATCCACCGTGTGATCAGGAAACGTGTTCAAATGTGTCTCAGTTTTCGTCCCCTGGTACTCGGGTGCAACACTCCAGACGCTCTACTAACACTCTCCCCACTTCGAGAGTCAGTGCCTTTAACCTCCTGTATGGCCCAGTTTGCAATTTCTGCGGAAAATGTACAGGAATAGGGAGAACGAAAGAGAGACTAGCTGGAGGTGTCTGGACGGGCAAATTTAACTCTCATTTCCCACCAGGAAGAGGAATTAACCAAAGGCTCAGCGTGCCGTGCCGGAACTACACTAGGGCCTGAAGCAATCCTGCGGTGTTGCGGCCAGCTCACAAGAAAGCGAGTTGAAGAAAGGAGCTCAGGGGCACTGTAATTCACAAACCTGCAGAGTTATAAATGACAGCTATCGTCCAAAAATATATTGAAGTAAGGCTGCCAAGAGGACTTGAAAGCGGGGCAGAATTGCAGGAAACCGATTTCAGGAGGTAGACGGGAATTGCATGTAAAGCATAGGAAAAGAGGCAGAACGTCCACAATGATGCACTTGGCCAAAAAGGGCGTATGCGTTTTTTCCTGAATATATTCAGGAAAAAACGCATACGCCCTTTTTGGCCAACCAAGCAAGCTTGCAAAGGAAATCTGCACTACAATGAAGTCTCACTGCCCCCCAGTCAAAAGGGACATATGAAAAAAGTGTAAAATCCAGAAAGGCAGGACAGGCCATGAAGAACTGGGAGCCTTGTTATGCTGATGGGCGGGATGTAAATTGCCAACAGCCACTCTGGAGAAGTGTATGGTGTTTCCTGAAACATCTAAAAAACTAAGCAACAGAGCCTAGGGCACTTCCACTTATGGTCCTATAGCTTAGGGCAATTAAAATCAAAGAGACACAGCCACCCCAAAGTTTGGGACGGCTCTGTTTACAAGAATCTTGTTTACAGTACAAGTTCAATATCACAAAAGCGAAAAATGGATAAAGAAGTTGTGGTACTTACGTACAATGCAATATCACTCAGCAATGAAATCTATGTCATCAGGCCCGTAGCAGCATAATGAGTGGATTCAGGTACGATGATTCTAAGTGAAATAAGTCACACAGAAAAAGAAACATCATAAGATATCACTACTACACGGAATGTAAACTTGGCTACACAGGATCTGAATTACAAAACAGAACAGGGTCTCAAATGTAGAAAACCAACTTATGCTTGCTTAACGGGAAAGGTGAGTTGGGGTGCTGCATGAAACCAGAGATTAAAATTAGCACAGATACCGTTCCATAAGCCAAATATGTAATAGACAAGAGCTACTCCTTGCTCAACGAAGTGTACTCAACACCCCATATTAAACGCCTAACAATATACCTGACTAGAAATAATCTAAAAACCTACCGATTTATATGTCTCCGAAAGAGAATCAAGCGTGTGTACAGCGACATAAACGCAGCAGTGATAGGATTGGTGAGGTTCGGTGAGCAAATGCAGACCCTATGAAGTCATATTGCATGGTACCCATTCCATGGGTCTCAACTTTCCAGGTTTAAGGGATTCTTCCTTCAGCTAAAACATGCATGTGGAACACAGAGTATGATCCACCGTGTGATCAGGAAACGTGTTCAAATGTGTCTCAGGTTTCGTCCCCTGGTACTCGGGTGCAACACTCCAGACGCTTTACTAACACTCTCCCCACTTGGAGAGTCAGTGCCTTTAACCTCCTGTATGGCCCAGTTTGCAATTTCTACAGAAAATGTACAGGAATAGGGAGAACCAATGAGAGACTAGCTGGAGGTGTCTGGACGGGCAAATTTAACTCTCATTTCCGACCAGAAAGAGGAATTAACCAAAGGCTCAGCATGCCGTGCCAGAACCACACTAGGGCCTGAAGCAATCCTGCGGTGTTGCGGCCAGCTCACAAGAAAGCGAGTTGAAGAAAGGAGCTCAGGGGCACTGTAATTCACAAACCTGCAGAGTTATAAATGACAGCTATCGTCCAAAAATATATTGAAGTAAGGCTGCCAAGAGGACTTGAAAGCGGGGCAGAATTGCAGGAAACCGATTTCAGGAGGTAGACGGGAATTGCATGTAAAGCATAGGAAAAGAGGCAGAACGTCCACAATGATGCACTTGGCCAAAAAGGGCGTATGTGTTCTTTCCTGAATATATTCAGGAAAAAACGCATACGCCCTTTTTGGCCAACCAAGCAGGCTTGCAAAGGAAATCTACACTACAATGAAGTCTCACTGCCCCCCGGTCAAAAGGGCCATCTGAAAAAAGTGTAATATCCAGAAAGGCAGGACAGGCCATGGAGAACTGGGAGCCTTGTTATGCTGATGGGCGGGATGTAAATTGCCAACAGCCACTCTGGAGAAGTGTATGGTGTTTCCTGAAACATCTAAAAAACAAAGCAACAGAGCCTAGGGCACTTCCACTTATGGTCCTATAGCTTAGGGAAATTAAAATCAAAAAGACACAGCCTCCCCAAACTTTGGGCCGGCTCTGTTTACAAGAACCTCGTTTACGGTACAAGTTCAATATCACAGAAAGCGAAAAATGGATACAGAAGTTGTGGTACTTACGTACAATGCAATATCACTCAGCAATGAAATCTATGTCATCAGGCCCGTAGCAGCATAATGAGTGGATTCAGGTATGATGATTCTAAGTGAAATAAGTCACACAGAAAAAGAAACATCATAAGATATCACTACTACACGGAATGTAAACTTGGCTACACAGGAACTGAATTACAAAACAGAACAGGGTCTCAAATGTAGAAAACCAACTTATGCTTGCTTGAGGGGAAAGGTGAGTTGGGGTGCTGCATGAAAACAGAGATTGAAATTAGCACAGATACCGTTCCATAAGCCAAATATGTAATAGACAAGAGCTACTCCTTGCTCAACGAAGTGGACTCAACACCCCATATTAAACGCCTAAGAATATACCTGACTAGTAAGAATATTAAAACCTACGGATTTATATGTCTCCGAAAGGGAATCAAGCGTGTGTACAGCGGCATAAACGCAGCAGTGATAGGATTGGTGAGGTTCGGTGAGCAAATGCAGACCCTTTGAAGTCATATTGCATGGTACCCATTCCATGGGTCTCAACTCTCCAAGTTTAAGGGATTATTCCTTCAGCTAAAACATGCATGTGGAACACAGAGTATGATCCACCGTGTGATCAGGAAACGTGTTCAAATGTGTCTCAGTTTTCGTCCCCTGGTACTCGGGTGCAACACTCCAGACGCTTTACTAACACTCTCTCCACTTGGAGAGTCAGTGCCTTTAACCTCCTGTATGGCCCAGTTTGCAATTTCTGCGGAAAATGTACAGGAATAGGGAGAACCAATGATAAACTAGCTGGAGGTGTCTGGACGGGCAAATTTAACTCTCATTTCCCACCAGGAAGAGGAATTAACCAAAGGCTCAGCGTGCCGTGCCGGAACCACACTAGGGCCTGAAGCAATCCTGCGGTGTTGCGGCCAGCTCACAAAAAAGCGAGTTGAAGAAAGGAGCTCAGGGGCACTGTAATTCACAAACCTGCAGAGTTATAAATGACAGCTATCGTCCAAAAATATATTGAAGTAAGGCTGCCAAGAGGACTTGAAAGTGGTGCAGAATTGCACGAAACCGATTTCAGGAGGTAGACTGGAATTGCATGTAAAGCATAGGAAAAGAGGCAGAACGTCCACAATGATGCACTTGGCCAAAAAGGGCGTATGCGTTTTTTCCTGAATATATTCAGGAAAAAACGCATACGCCCTTTTTGGCCAACCAAGAAAGCTTGCAAAGGAAATCTGCACTACAATGAAGTCTCACCGCCGCCCAGTCAAAAGGGCCATCTGAAAAATGTGTAAAATCCAGAAAGGCAGGACAGGCCATGGAGAACTGGGAGCCTTTTTATGCTGATGGGCGGGATGTAAATTGCCAACAGCCACTCTGGAGAAGTGTATGGTGTTTCCTGAAACATCTAAAAAACAAAGCAACAGAGCCTAGGGCACTTCCACTTATGGTCCTATAGCTTAGGGAAATTAAAATCAAAAAGACACAGCCACCCCAAAGTTTGGGACGGCTCTGTTTACAAGAACCTCGTTTATGGTACAAGTTCAATATCACAGAAAGCGAAAAATGGATAAAGAAGTTGTGGTACTTACGTACAATGCAATATCACTCAGCAATGAAATCTATGTCATCAGGCCCGTAGCAGCATAATGAGTGGATTCAGGTACGATGATTCTAAGTGAAATAAGTCACACAGAAAAAGAAACATCATAAGATATCACCAATACACGGAATGTAAACTTGGCTACAAAGGAACTGAATTACAAAACAGAACAGGGTGTCAAATGTAGAAAACCAACTTATGCTTGCTTAAGGGGAAAGGTGAGTTGGGGTGCTGCATGAAACCAGAGATTGAAATTAGCACAGATACCGTTCCATAAGCCAAATATGCAATAGACAAGAGCTACTCCTTGCTGAACGAAGTGGACTCAACACCCCATATTAAACGCCTAAGAATATACCTGACTAGAAATAATCTTAAAACCTACGGATTTATATGTCTCCGAAAGAGAATCAAGCGTGTGTACAGCGGCATAAACGCAGCAGTGATAGGATTGGTGAGGTTCGGTGAGCAAATGCAGACCCTTTGAAGTCATATTGCATGGTCCCATTCCATGGGTCTCAACTCTCCAGGTTTAAGGGATTCTTCCTTCAGCTAAAACATGCATGTGGAACCCAGAGTATGATCCAGCGTGTGATCGGGAAACGTGTTCAAATGTGTCTCGTTTTCGTCCCCTGGTACTCGAGTGCAACATTCCAGATGCTTTACTAACACTCTCCCCACTTGGAGAGTCAGTGCCTTTAACCTCCTGTTTGGCCCAGTTTGCAATTTCTGTGGAAAATGAACAGGAATAGGGAGAACGAAAGAGAGACTAGCTGGAGGTGTCTGGACGGGCAAATTTAACTCTCATTTCCCACCAGGAAGAGGAATTAACCAAAGGCTCAGCGTGCCGTGCCTGAACTAAACTAGGGCCTGAAGCAATCCTGCGGTGTTGCAGCCAGCTCACAAGAAAGTAAGTTGAAGAAAGGAGCTCAGGGGCACTGTAATTCACAAACCTGCAGAGTTATAAATGACAGCTATCGTCCAAAAATATATTGAAGTAAGGCTGCCAAGAGGACTTGAAAGTGGGGCAGAATTGCAGGAAACCGATTTCAGGAGGTAGACTGGAATTGCATGTAAAGCATAGGAAAAGAGGCAGAACGTCCTCAATGATGCACTTGGCCAAAAAGGGCGTATGCGTTTTTTCCTGAATATATTCAGGAAAAAACGCATACGCACTTTTTGGCCAACCAAGCAAGTTTGCAAAGGATATCTGCACTACAATGAAGTCTCACTGCCCCCGGGTCAAAAGGGCCATCTGAAAAAAGTGTAAAATCCAGAAAGGCAGGACAGGCCATGGAGAACTGGGAGCCTTGTTATGCTGATGGGCGGGATGTAAATTGCCAACAGCCACTCTGGAGAAGTGTATGGTGTTTCCTGAAACATCTAAAAAACAAAGCAACAGAGCCTAGGGCACTTCCACTTATGGTCCTATAGCTTAGGGAAATTAAAATCAAAAAGACATGGTCACCCCAAAGTTTGGGACGGCTCTGTTTACAGAACCTCGTTTACAGTACAAGTTCAATATCACAGAAAGCAAAAAATGGATAAAGAAGTTGTGGTACTTACGTACAATGCAATATCACTCAGCAATGAAATCTATGTCATCAGGCCCGTAGCAGCATAATGAGTGGATGCAGGTATGATGAGTCTAAGTGAAATAAGTCACACAGAAAAAGAAACATCATAAGATATCACTACTACACGGAATGTAAACTTGGCTACACAGGAACTGAATTACAAAACAGAACAGGGTCTCAAATGTAGAAAACCAACTTATGCTTGCTTAAGGGGAAAGGTGAGTTGGGGTGCTGCATAAAACCAGAGATTGAAATTAGCACAGATACCGTTCCATAAGCCAAATATGTAATAGACAAGAGCTACTCCTTGCTCAACGAAGTGGACTCAACACCCCATATTAAACGCTTAAAAATACACCTGACTAGAAATAATCTTAAAAACTACGGATTTATATGTCTCCGAAAGAGAATCAAGCGTGTGTACAGCGGCATAAACGCAGCAGTGATAGGATTGGTGAGGTTCAGTGAGCAAATGCAGACCCTTTGAAGTCATATTGCATGGTACCCATTCCATGGGTCTCAACTCTCCAAGTTTAAGGGATTCTTCCTTCAGCTAAAACATGCATGTGGAACCCAGAGTATGATCCACCGTGTGATCGGGAAACGTGTTCAAATGTGTCTCAGTTTTCGTCCCCTGGTACTCGGGTGCAACACTCCAGACGCTTTACTAACACTCTCCCCACTTGGAGAGTCAGTGCCTTTAACATCCTGTATGGCCCAGTTTGCAATTTCTGCGGAAAATGTACAGGAATAGGGAGAACCAATGAGAAACTAGCTGGAGGTGTCTGGACGGGCAAATTTAACTCTCATTTCCCACCAGAAAGAGGAATTAACCAAAGGCTCAGCATGCCGTGCCGGAACCACACTAGGGCCTGAAGCAATCCTGCGGTGTTGCGGCCAGCTCACAAGAAAGCGAGTTGAAGAAAGGAGCTCAGGGGCACTGTAATTCACAAACCTGCAGAGTTATAAATGACAGCTATCGTCCAAAAATATATTGAAGTAAGGTTGCCAAGAGGACTTGAAAGCGGGGCAGAATTGCAGGAAACCGATTTCAGGAGGTAGACGGGAATTGCATGTAAAGCATAGGAAAAGAGGCAGAACGTCCACAATGATGCACTTGGCCAAAAAGGGCGTATGTGTTCTTTCCTGAATATATTCAGGAAAAAACGCATACGCCCTTTTTGGCCAACCAAGCAGGCTTGCAAAGGAAATCTACACTACAATGAAGTCTCACTGCCCCCCGGTCAAAAGAGCCATATGAAAAAAGTGTAATATCCAGAAAGGCAGGACAGGCCATGGAGAACTGGGAGCCTTGTTATGCTGATGGGCGGGATGTAAATTGCCAACAGCCACTCTGGAGAAGTGTATGGTGTTTCCTGAAACATCTAAAAAACAAAGCAACAGAGCCTAGGGCACTTCCACTTATGGTCCTATAGCTTAGGGAAATTAAAATCAAAAAGACACAGCCACCCCAAAGTTTGGGACGGCTCTGTTTACAAGAACCTCGTTTATGGTACAAGTTCAATATCACAGAAAGCGAAAAATGGATACAGAAGTTGTGGTACTTACGTACAATGCAATATCACTCAGCAATGAAATCTATGTCATCAGGCCCGTAGCAGCATAATGAGTGGATTCAGGTACGATGATTCTAAGTGAAATAAGTCACACAGAAAAAGAAACATCATAAGATATCACCAATACACGGGATGTAAACTTGGCTATAAAGGAACTGAATTACAAAACAGAACAGGGTCTCAAATGTAGAAAACCAACTTATGCTTGCTTAAGGGGAAAGGTGAGTTGGGGTGCTGCATGAAAGCAGAGATTGAAATTAGCACAGATACCGTTCCATAAGCCAAATATGTAATAGACAAGAGCTACTCCTTGCTCAACGAAGTGGACTCAACACCCCATATTAAACGCTTAAGAATACACCTGACTAGAAATAATCTTAAAAACTACGGATTTATATGTCTCCGAAAGAGAATCAAGCGTGTGTACAGCGGCATAAACGCAGCAGTGATAGGATTGGTGAGGTTCGGTGAGCAAATGCAGACCCTTTGAAGTCATATTGCATGGTACCCATTCCATGGGTCTCAACTCTCCAGGTTTAAGGGATTCTTCCTTCAGCTAAAACATGCATGTGGAACACAGATTATGATCCACCGTGTGATCAGGAAACGTGTTCAAATGTGTCTCAGTTTTCGTCCCCTGGTACTCGGGTGCAACACTCCAGACGCTCTACTAACACTCTCCCCACTTCGAGAGTCAGTGCCTTTAACCTCCTGTATGGCCCAGTTTGCAATTTCTGCGGAAAATGTACAGGAATAGGGAGAACCAATGAGAAACTAGCTGGAGGTGTCTGGACGGGCAAATTTAACTCTCATTTCCCACCAGAAAGAGGAATTAACCAAAGGCTCAGCATGCCGTGCCGGAACCACACTAGGGCCTGAAGCAATCCTGCGGTGTTGCGGCCAGCTCACAAGAAAGCGAGTTGAAGAAAGGAGCTCAGGGGCACTGTAATTCTCAAACCTGCAGAGTTATAAATGACAGCTATCGTCCAAAAATATATTGAAGTAAGGCTGCCAAGAGGACTTGAAAGTGGGGCAGAATTGCAGGAAACCGATTTCAGGAGGTAGACAGGAATTGCATGTAAAGCATAGGAAAAGAGGCAGAACGTCCACAATGATGCACTTGGCCAAAAAGGGCGTATGCGTTTTTTCCTGAATATATTCAGGAAAAAACGCATACGCCCTTTTTGGCCAACCAAGAAAGCTTGCAAAGGAAATCTGCACTACAATGAAGTCTCACTGCCCCCCGGTCAAAAGGGCCATCTGAAAAAAGTGTAAAATCCAGAAAGGCAGGACAGGCCATGGAGAACTGGGAGCCTTGTTATGCTGGTGGGCGGGATGTAAATTGTCAACAGCCACTCTGGAGAAGTGTATGGTGTTTCCTGAAACATCTAAAAAACAAAGCAACAGAGCCTAGGGCACTTCCACTTATGGTCCTATAGCTTAGGGAAATTAAAATCAAAAAGACACAGCCACCCCAAAGTTTGGGATGGCTCTGTTTACAAGAACCTCGTTTACGGTACAAGTTCAATATCACAGAAAGCAAAAAATGGATAAAGAAGTTGTGGTACTTACGTACAATGTAATATCACTCAGCAATGAAATCTATGTCATCAGGCCCGTAGCAGCATAATGAGTGGATTCAAGTACGATGATTCTAAGTGAAATAAGTCACACAGAAAAAGAAACATCATAAGTTATCACCAATACACGGAATGTAAACTTGCCTACACAGGAACTGAATTAGAAAACAGAAAAGGTTCTCAAATGTAGAAAACCAACTTATGCTTGCTTAAGGGGAAAGGTGAGTTGGGGTGCTGCATGAAACCAGAGATTGAAATTAGCACAGATACCGTTCCATAAGCCAAATATGCAATAGACAAGAGCTACTCCTTGCTCAACGAAGTGGACTCAACACCCCATATTAAACGCCTAAGAATATACCTGACTAGAAATAATCTTAAAACCTACGGATTTATATGTCTCCGAAAGAGAATCAAGCGTGTGTACAGCGGCATAAACGCAGCAGTGATAGGATTGGTGAGGTTCGGTGAGCAAATGCAGACCCTTTGAAGTCATATTGCATGGTCCCATTCCATGGGTCTCAACTCTCCAGGTTTAAGGGATTCTTCCTTCAGCTAAAACATGCATGTGGAACCCAGAGTATGATCCAGCGTGTGATCGGGAAACGTGTTCAAATGTGTCTCGTTTTCGTCCCCTGGTACTCGAGTGCAACATTCCAGATGCTTTACTAACACTCTCCCCACTTGGAGAGTCAGTGCCTTTAACCTCCTGTTTGGCCCAGTTTGCAATTTCTGTGGAAAATGAACAGGAATAGGGAGAACGAAAGAGAGACTAGCTGGAGGTGTCTGGACGGGCAAATTTAACTCTCATTTCCCACCAGGAAGAGGAATTAACCAAAGGCTCAGCGTGCCGTGCCTGAACTAAACTAGGGCCTGAAGCAATCCTGCGGTGTTGCAGCCAGCTCACAAGAAAGTAAGTTGAAGAAAGGAGCTCAGGGGCACTGTAATTCACAAACCTGCAGAGTTATAAATGACAGCTATCGTCCAAAAATATATTGAAGTAAGGCTGCCAAGAGGACTTGAAAGTGGGGCAGAATTGCAGGAAACCGATTTCAGGAGGTAGACTGGAATTGCATGTAAAGCATAGGAAAAGAGGCAGAACGTCCTCAATGATGCACTTGGCCAAAAAGGGCGTATGCGTTTTTTCCTGAATATATTCAGGAAAAAACGCATACGCACTTTTTGGCCAACCAAGCAAGTTTGCAAAGGATATCTGCACTACAATGAAGTCTCACTGCCCCCGGGTCAAAAGGGCCATCTGAAAAAAGTGTAAAATCCAGAAAGGCAGGACAGGCCATGGAGAACTGGGAGCCTTGTTATGCTGATGGGCGGGATGTAAATTGCCAACAGCCACTCTGGAGAAGTGTATGGTGTTTCCTGAAACATCTAAAAAACAAAGCAACAGAGCCTAGGGCACTTCCACTTATGGTCCTATAGCTTAGGGAAATTAAAATCAAAAAGACATGGTCACCCCAAAGTTTGGGACGGCTCTGTTTACAGAACCTCGTTTACAGTACAAGTTCAATATCACAGAAAGCAAAAAATGGATAAAGAAGTTGTGGTACTTACGTACAATGCAATATCACTCAGCAATGAAATCTATGTCATCAGGCCCGTAGCAGCATAATGAGTGGATGCAGGTATGATGAGTCTAAGTGAAATAAGTCACACAGAAAAAGAAACATCATAAGATATCACTACTACACGGAATGTAAACTTGGCTACACAGGAACTGAATTACAAAACAGAACAGGGTCTCAAATGTAGAAAACCAACTTATGCTTGCTTAAGGGGAAAGGTGAGTTGGGGTGCTGCATAAAACCAGAGATTGAAATTAGCACAGATACCGTTCCATAAGCCAAATATGTAATAGACAAGAGCTACTCCTTGCTCAACGAAGTGGACTCAACACCCCATATTAAACGCTTAAAAATACACCTGACTAGAAATAATCTTAAAAACTACGGATTTATATGTCTCCGAAAGAGAATCAAGCGTGTGTACAGCGGCATAAACGCAGCAGTGATAGGATTGGTGAGGTTCAGTGAGCAAATGCAGACCCTTTGAAGTCATATTGCATGGTACCCATTCCATGGGTCTCAACTCTCCAAGTTTAAGGGATTCTTCCTTCAGCTAAAACATGCATGTGGAACCCAGAGTATGATCCACCGTGTGATCGGGAAACGTGTTCAAATGTGTCTCAGTTTTCGTCCCCTGGTACTCGGGTGCAACACTCCAGACGCTTTACTAACACTCTCCCCACTTGGAGAGTCAGTGCCTTTAACATCCTGTATGGCCCAGTTTGCAATTTCTGCGGAAAATGTACAGGAATAGGGAGAACCAATGAGAAACTAGCTGGAGGTGTCTGGACGGGCAAATTTAACTCTCATTTCCCACCAGAAAGAGGAATTAACCAAAGGCTCAGCATGCCGTGCCGGAACCACACTAGGGCCTGAAGCAATCCTGCGGTGTTGCGGCCAGCTCACAAGAAAGCGAGTTGAAGAAAGGAGCTCAGGGGCACTGTAATTCACAAACCTGCAGAGTTATAAATGACAGCTATCGTCCAAAAATATATTGAAGTAAGGTTGCCAAGAGGACTTGAAAGCGGGGCAGAATTGCAGGAAACCGATTTCAGGAGGTAGACGGGAATTGCATGTAAAGCATAGGAAAAGAGGCAGAACGTCCACAATGATGCACTTGGCCAAAAAGGGCGTATGTGTTCTTTCCTGAATATATTCAGGAAAAAACGCATACGCCCTTTTTGGCCAACCAAGCAGGCTTGCAAAGGAAATCTACACTACAATGAAGTCTCACTGCCCCCCGGTCAAAAGAGCCATATGAAAAAAGTGTAATATCCAGAAAGGCAGGACAGGCCATGGAGAACTGGGAGCCTTGTTATGCTGATGGGCGGGATGTAAATTGCCAACAGCCACTCTGGAGAAGTGTATGGTGTTTCCTGAAACATCTAAAAAACAAAGCAACAGAGCCTAGGGCACTTCCACTTATGGTCCTATAGCTTAGGGAAATTAAAATCAAAAAGACACAGCCACCCCAAAGTTTGGGACGGCTCTGTTTACAAGAACCTCGTTTATGGTACAAGTTCAATATCACAGAAAGCGAAAAATGGATACAGAAGTTGTGGTACTTACGTACAATGCAATATCACTCAGCAATGAAATCTATGTCATCAGGCCCGTAGCAGCATAATGAGTGGATTCAGGTACGATGATTCTAAGTGAAATAAGTCACACAGAAAAAGAAACATCATAAGATATCACCAATACACGGGATGTAAACTTGGCTATAAAGGAACTGAATTACAAAACAGAACAGGGTCTCAAATGTAGAAAACCAACTTATGCTTGCTTAAGGGGAAAGGTGAGTTGGGGTGCTGCATGAAAGCAGAGATTGAAATTAGCACAGATACCGTTCCATAAGCCAAATATGTAATAGACAAGAGCTACTCCTTGCTCAACGAAGTGGACTCAACACCCCATATTAAACGCTTAAGAATACACCTGACTAGAAATAATCTTAAAAACTACGGATTTATATGTCTCCGAAAGAGAATCAAGCGTGTGTACAGCGGCATAAACGCAGCAGTGATAGGATTGGTGAGGTTCGGTGAGCAAATGCAGACCCTTTGAAGTCATATTGCATGGTACCCATTCCATGGGTCTCAACTCTCCAGGTTTAAGGGATTCTTCCTTCAGCTAAAACATGCATGTGGAACACAGATTATGATCCACCGTGTGATCAGGAAACGTGTTCAAATGTGTCTCAGTTTTCGTCCCCTGGTACTCGGGTGCAACACTCCAGACGCTCTACTAACACTCTCCCCACTTCGAGAGTCAGTGCCTTTAACCTCCTGTATGGCCCAGTTTGCAATTTCTGCGGAAAATGTACAGGAATAGGGAGAACCAATGAGAAACTAGCTGGAGGTGTCTGGACGGGCAAATTTAACTCTCATTTCCCACCAGAAAGAGGAATTAACCAAAGGCTCAGCATGCCGTGCCGGAACCACACTAGGGCCTGAAGCAATCCTGCGGTGTTGCGGCCAGCTCACAAGAAAGCGAGTTGAAGAAAGGAGCTCAGGGGCACTGTAATTCTCAAACCTGCAGAGTTATAAATGACAGCTATCGTCCAAAAATATATTGAAGTAAGGCTGCCAAGAGGACTTGAAAGTGGGGCAGAATTGCAGGAAACCGATTTCAGGAGGTAGACAGGAATTGCATGTAAAGCATAGGAAAAGAGGCAGAACGTCCACAATGATGCACTTGGCCAAAAAGGGCGTATGCGTTTTTTCCTGAATATATTCAGGAAAAAACGCATACGCCCTTTTTGGCCAACCAAGAAAGCTTGCAAAGGAAATCTGCACTACAATGAAGTCTCACTGCCCCCCGGTCAAAAGGGCCATCTGAAAAAAGTGTAAAATCCAGAAAGGCAGGACAGGCCATGGAGAACTGGGAGCCTTGTTATGCTGGTGGGCGGGATGTAAATTGTCAACAGCCACTCTGGAGAAGTGTATGGTGTTTCCTGAAACATCTAAAAAACAAAGCAACAGAGCCTAGGGCACTTCCACTTATGGTCCTATAGCTTAGGGAAATTAAAATCAAAAAGACACAGCCACCCCAAAGTTTGGGATGGCTCTGTTTACAAGAACCTCGTTTACGGTACAAGTTCAATATCACAGAAAGCAAAAAATGGATAAAGAAGTTGTGGTACTTACGTACAATGTAATATCACTCAGCAATGAAATCTATGTCATCAGGCCCGTAGCAGCATAATGAGTGGATTCAAGTACGATGATTCTAAGTGAAATAAGTCACACAGAAAAAGAAACATCATAAGTTATCACCAATACACGGAATGTAAACTTGCCTACACAGGAACTGAATTAGAAAACAGAAAAGGTTCTCAAATGTAGAAAACCAACTTATGCTTGCTTAAGGGGAAAGGTGAGTTGGGGTGCTGCATGAAACCAGAGATTGAAATTAGCACAGATACCGTTCCATAAGCCAAATATGCAATAGACAAGAGCTACTCCTTGCTCAACGAAGTGGACTCAACACCCCATATTAAACGCCTAAGAATATACCTGACTAGAAATAATCTTAAAACCTACGGATTTATATGTCTCCGAAAGAGAATCAAGCGTGTGTACAGCGGCATAAACGCAGCAGTGATAGGATTGGTGAGGTTCGGTGAGCAAATGCAGACCCTTTGAAGTCATATTGCATGGTACCCATTCCATGGGTCTCAACTCTCCAGGTTTAAGGGATTCTTCCTTCAGCTAAAACATGCATGTGGAACCCAGAGTATGATCCAACGTGTGATCGGGAAACGTGTTCAAATGTGTCTCGTTTTCGTCCCTGGTACTCGGGTGCAACATTCCAGATGCTTTACTAACACTCTCCCCACTTGGAGAGTCAGTGCCTTTAACCTCCTATTTCGCCCAGTTTGTAATTTCTGTGGAAAATGAACAGGAATAGGGAGAACGAAAGAGAGACTAGCTGGAGGTGTCTGGACGGGCAAATTTAACTCTCATTTCCCACCAGGAAGAGGAATTAACCAAAGGCTCAGCGTGCCGTGCCGGAACTACACTAGGGCCTGAAGCAATCCTGCGGTGTTGCGGACAGCTCACAAGAAAGCGAGTTGAAGAAACGAGCTCAGGGGCACTGTAATTCACAAACCTGCAGAGTTATAAATGACAGCTATCGTCCAAAAATATATTGAAGTAAGGCTGCCAAGAGGACTTGAAAGCGGGGCAGAATTGCAGGAAATCGATTTCAGGAGGTACACTGGAATTGCAAGTAAAGCATAGGAAAAGAGGCAGAACGTCCACAATGATGCACTTGGCCAAAAAGGGCGTATGCGTTTTTTCCTGAATATATTCAGGAAAAAACGCATACGCCCTTTTTGGCCAACCAAGCAAGCTTGCAAAGGATATCTGCACTACAATGAAGTCTCACTGCCCCCCGGTCAAAAGGGCCATCTGAAAAAAGTGTAAAATCCAGAAAGGCAGGACAGGCCATGGAGAACTGGGAGCCTTGTTATGCTGATGGGCGGGATGTAAATTGCCAACAGCCACTCTGGAGAAGTGTATGGTGTTTCCTGAAACATCTAAAAAACAAAGCAACAGAGCCTAGGGCACTTCCACTTATGGTCCTATAGCTTAGGGAAATTAAAATCAAAAAGACACAGTCACCCCAAAGTTTGGGACGGCTCTGTTTACAAGAACCTCGTTTACGGTACAAGTTCAATATCACAGAAAGCGAAAAATGGATAAAGAAGTTGTGGTACTTACGTACAATGCAATATCACTCAGCAATGAAATCTATGTCATCAGGCCCGTTAGCAGCATAATGAGTGGATTCAGGTATGATGATTCTAAGTGAAATAAGTCACACAGGAAAAGAAACACCATAAGATATCACTACTACACGGAAGGTAAACTTGGCTACACAAGAACTGAATTACAAAACAGAACAGGGTCTCAAATGTAGAAAACCAACTTATGCTTGCTTAAGGGGAAAGGTGAGTTGGGGTGCTGCATGAAACCAGAGATTGAAATTAGCACAGATACCGTTCCATAAGCCAAATATGCAATAGACAAGAGCTACTCCTTGCTCAACGAAGTGGACTCAACACCCCATATTAAACGCCTAAGAATATACCTGACTAGAAATAATCTTAAAACCTACAGATTTATATGTCTCCGAAAGAGAATCAAGCGTGTGTACAGCGGCATAAACGCAGCAGTGATAGGATTTGTGAGGTTCGGTGAGCAAATGCAGACCCTTTGAAGTCATATTGCATGGTACCCATTCCATGGGTCTCAACTCTCCAGGTTTAAGGGATTCTTCCTTCAGCTAAAACATGCATGTGGAACCCAGAGTATGATCCACCGTGTGATCGGGAAACGTGTTCAAATGTGTCTCGTTTTCGTCCCTGGTACTCGGGTGCAACATTCCAGATGCTTTACTAACACTCTCCCCACTTGGAGAGTCAGTGCCTTTAACCTCCTATTTGGCCCAGTTTGTAATTTCTGTGGAAAATGAACAGGAATAGGGAGAACAAAAGAGAGACTATCTGGAGGTGTCTGCACGGGCAAATTTAACTCTCATTTCCCACCAGGAAGAGGAATTAACCAAAGGCTCAGCGTGCCGTGCCGGAACTACACTAGGGCCTGAAGCAATCCTGCGGTGTTGCGGCCAGCTCACAAGAAAACGAGTTGAAGAAACGAGCTCAGGGGCACTGTAATTCACAAACCTGCAGAGTTATAAATGACAGCTATCGTCCAAAAATATATTGAAGTAAGGCTGCCAAGAGGACTTGAAAGCGGGGCAGAATTGCAGGAAATCGATTTCAGGAGGTACACTGGAATTGCATGTAAAGCATAGGAAAAGAGGCAGAACGTCCACAATGATGCACTTGGCCAAAAAGGGCGTATGCGTTCTTTCCTGAATATATTCAGGAAAAAACGCATACGCCCTTTTTGGCCAACCAAGCAAGCTTGCAAAGGAAATCTGCACTACAATGAAGTCTCACTGCCCCCCGGTCAAAAGGGCCATCTGAAAAAAGTGTAAAATCCAGAAAGGCAGGACAGGCCATGGAGAACTGGGAGCCTTGTTATGCTGATGGGCGGGATGTAAATTGCCAACAGCCACTCTGGAGAAGTGTATGGTGTTTCCTGAAACATCTAAAAAACAAAGCAACAGAGCCTAGGGCACTTCCACTTATGGTCCTATAGCTTAGGGAAATTAAAATCAAAAAGACACGGTCACCCCAAAGTTTGGGACGGCTCTGTTTACAGAACCTCGTTTACAGTACAAGTTCAATATCACAGAAAGCAAAAAATGGATAAAGAAGTTGTGGTACTTACGTACAATGCAATATCACTCAGCAATGAACTCTATGTCATCAGGCCCGTAGCAGCATAATGAGTGGATGCAGGTATGATGAGTCTAAGTGAAATAAGTCACACAGAAAAAGAAACATCATAAGATATCACTACTACACGGAATGTAAACTTGGCTACACAGGAACTGAATTACAAAACAGAACAGGGTCTCAAATGTAGAAAACCAACTTATGCTTGCTTAAGGGGAAAGGTGAGTTGGGGTGCTGCATAAAACCAGAGATTGAAATTAGCACAGATACCGTTCCATAAGCCAAATATGTAATAGACAAGAGCTACTCCTTGCTGAACGAAGTGGACTCAACACCCCATATTAAACGCTTAAAAATACACCTGACTAGAAATAATCTTAAAAACTACGGATTTATATGTCTCCGAAAGAGAATCAAGCGTGTGTACAGCGGCATAAACGCAGCAGTGATAGGATTGGTGAGGTTCAGTGAGCAAATGCAGACCCTTTGAAGTCATATTGCATGGTACCCATTCCATGGGGCTCAACTCTCCAAGGTTAAGGGATTCTTCCTTCAGCTAAAACATGCATGTGGAACCCAGAGTATGATCCACGGTGTGATCGGGAAACGTGTTCAAATGTGTCTCAGTTTTCGTCCCCTGGTACTCGGGTGCAACACTCCAGACGCTTTACTAACACTCTCCCCACTTGGAGAGTCAGTGCCTTTAACCTCCTGTATGGCCCAGTTTGCAATTTCTGCGGAAAATGTACAGGAATAGGGAGAACCAATGAGAGACTAGCTGGAGGTGTCTGGACGGGCAAATTTAACTCTCATTTCCCACCACGAAGAGGAATTAACCAAAGGCTCAGCGTGCCGTGCCGGAACCACACTAGGGCCTGAAGCAATCCTGCGGTGTTGCGGCCAGCTCACAAGAAAACGAGTTGAAGAAACGAGCTCAGGGGCACTGTAATTCACAAACCTGCAGAGTTATAAATGACAGCTATCGTCCAAAAATATATTGAAGTAAGGCTGCCAAGAGGACTTGAAAGCGGGGCAGAATTGCAGGAAACCGATTTCAGGAGGTAGACGGGAATTGCATGTAAAGCATAGGAAAAGAGGCAGAACATCCACAATGATGCACTTGGCCAAAAAGGGCGTATGCGTTCTTTCCTGAATATATTCAGGAAAAAACGCATACGCCCTTTTTGGCCAACCAAGCAAGCTTGCAAAGGAAATCTGCACTACAATGAAGTCTCACTGCCCCCCGGTCAAAAGGGCCATCTGAAAAAAGTGTAAAATCCAGAAAGGCAGGACAGGCCATGGAGAACTTGGAGCCTTGTTATGCTGATGGGCGGGATGTAAATTGCCAACAGCCACTCTGGAGAAGTGTATGGTGTTTCCTGAAACATCTAAAAAACTAAGCAACAGAGCCTAGGGCACTTCCACTTATGGTCCTATAGCTTAGGGAAATTAAAATCAAAAAGACACAGCCACCCCAAAGTTTGGGACGGCTCTGTTTACAAGAACCTCGTTTACGGTACAAGTTCAATATCACAGAAAGCGAAAAATTGATAAAGAAGTTGTGGTACTTACGTACAATGCAATATCACTCAGCAATGAAATCTATGTCATCAGGCCCGTCGCAGCATAATGAGTGGATTCAGGTACGATGATTCTAAGTGAAATAAGTCACACAGAAAAAGAAACACCATAAGATATCACTACTACACGGAATGTAAACTTGGCTACACAAGAACTGAATTACAAAACAGAACAGGGTCTCAAATGTAGAAAACCAACTTATGCTTGCTTGAGGGGAAAGGTGAGTTGGGGTGCTGCATGAAACCAGAGATTGAAATTAGCACAGATACCGTTCCATAAGCCAAATATGTAATAGACAAGAGCTACTCCTTGCTCAACGAAGTGGACTCAACACCCCATATTAAACGCCTAAGAATATACCTGACTAGTAAGAATATTAAAACCTACCGATTTATATGTCTCCCAAAGAGAATCAAGCGTGTGTACAGCGGCATAAACGCAGCAGTGATAGGATTGGTGAGGTTCGGTGAGCAAATGCAGACCCTTTGAAGTCATATTGCATGGTACCCATTCCATGGGTCTCAACTCTCCAAGTTTAAGGGATTATTCCTTCAGCTAAAACATGCATGTGGAACACAGAGTATGATCCACCGTGTGATCAGGAAACGTGTTCAAATGTGTCTCAGTTTTCGTCCCCTGGTACTCGGGTGCAACACTCCAGACGCTTTACTAACACTCTCTCCACTTGGAGAGTCAGTGCCTTTAACCTCCTGTATGGCCCAGTTTGCAATTTCTGCGGAAAATGTACAGGAATAGGGAGAACCAATGATAAACTAGCTGGAGGTGTCTGGACGGGCAAATTTAACTCTCATTTCCCACCAGGAAGAGGAATTAACCAAAGGCTCAGCGTGCCGTGCCGGAACCACACTAGGGCCTGAAGCAATCCTGCGGTGTTGCGGCCAGCTCACAAAAAAGCGAGTTGAAGAAAGGAGCTCAGGGGCACTGTAATTCACAAACCTGCAGAGTTATAAATGACAGCTATCGTCCAAAAATATATTGAAGTAAGGCTGCCAAGAGGACTTGAAAGTGGTGCAGAATTGCACGAAACCGATTTCAGGAGGTAGACTGGAATTGCATGTAAAGCATAGGAAAAGAGGCAGAACGTCCACAATGATGCACTTGGCCAAAAAGGGCGTATGCGTTTTTTCCTGAATATATTCAGGAAAAAACGCATACGCCCTTTTTGGCCAACCAAGAAAGCTTGCAAAGGAAATCTGCACTACAATGAAGTCTCACTGCCGCCCAGTCAAAAGGGCCATCTGAAAAATGTGTAAAATCCAGAAAGGCAGGACAGGCCATGGAGAACTGGGAGCCTTGTTATGCTGATGGGCGGGATGTAAATTGCCAACAGCCACTCTGGAGAAGTGTATGGTGTTTCCTGAAACATCTAAAAAACAAAGCAACAGACCCTAGGGCACTTCCACTTATGGTCCTATAGCTTAGGGAAATTAAAATCAAAAAGACACAGCCACCCCAAAGTTTGGGACGGCTCTGTTTACAAGAACCTCGTTTATGGTACAAGTTCAATATCACAGAAAGCGAAAAATGGATAAAGAAGTTGTGGTACTTACGTACAATGCAATATCACTCAGCAATGAAATCTATGTCATCAGGCCCGTAGCAGCATAATGAGTGGATTCAGGTACGATGATTCTAAGTGAAATAAGTCACACAGAAAAAGAAACATCATAAGATATCACCAATACACGGAATGTAAACTTGGCTACAAAGGAACTGAATTACAAAACAGAACAGGGTCTCAAATGTAGAAAACCAACTTATGCTTGCTTAAGGGGAAAGGTGAGTTGGGGTGCTGCATGAAACCAGAGATTGAAATTAGCACAGATACCGTTCCATAAGCCAAATATGCAATAGACAAGAGCTACTCCTTGCTCAACGAAGTGGACTCAACACCCCATATTAAACGCCTAAGAATATACCTGACTAGAAATAATCTTAAAACCTACGGATTTATATGTCTCCGAAAGAGAATCAAGCGTGTGTACAGCGGCATAAACGCAGCAGTGATAGGATTGGTGAGGTTCGGTGAGCAAATGCAGACCCTTTGAAGTCATATTGCATGGTCCCATTCCATGGGTCTCAACTCTCCAGGTTTAAGGGATTCTTCCTTCAGCTAAAACATGCATGTGGAACCCAGAGTATGATCCACCGTGTGATCGGGAAACGTGTTCAAATGTGTCTCGTTTTCGTCCCCTGGTACTCGAGTGCAACATTCCAGATGCTTTACTAACACTCTCCCCACTTGGAGAGTCAGTGCCTTTAACCTCCTGTTTGGCCCAGTTTGCAATTTCTGTGGAAAATGAACAGGAATAGGGAGAACGAAAGAGAGACTAGCTGGAGGTGTCTGGACGGGCAAATTTAACTCTCATTTCCCACCAGGAAGAGGAATTAACCAAAGGCTCAGCGTGCCGTGCCGGAACTACACTAGGGCCTGAAGCAATCCTGCGGTGTTGCGGCCAGCTCACAAGAAAGTGAGTTGAAGAAAGGAGCTCAGGGGCACTGTAATTCACAAACCTGCACAGTTATAAATGACAGCTATCGTCCAAAAATATATTGAAGTAAGGCTGCCAAGAGGACTTGAAAGTGGGGCAGAATTGCAGGAAACCGATTTCAGGAGGTAGACTGGAATTGCATGTAAAGCATAGGAAAAGAGGCAGAACGTCCACAATGATGCACTTGGCCAAAAAGGGCGTATGCGTTTTTTCGGAAAAAACGCATACGCACTTTTTGGCCAACCAAGCTAGCTTGCAAATGATATCTGCACTACAATGAAGTCTCACTGCCCCCGGGTCAAAAGGGCCATCTGAAAAAAGTGTAAAATCCAGAAAGGCAGGACAGGCCATGGAGAACTGGGAGCCTTGTTATGCTGATGGGCGGGATGTAAATTGCCAACAGCCACTCTGGAGAAGTGTATGGTGTTTCCTGAAACATCTAAAAAACAAAGCAACAGAGCCTAGGGCACTTCCACTTATGGTCCTATAGCTTAGGGAAATTAAAATCAAAAAGACACGGTCACCCCAAAGTTTGGGACGGCTCTATTTACAGAACCTCGTTTACAGTACAAGTTCAATATCACAGAAAGCAAAAAATGGATAAAGAAGTTGTGGTACTTACGTACAATGCAATATCACTCAGCAATGAAATCTATGTCATCAGGCCCGTAGCAGCATAATGAGTGGATGCAGGTATGATGAGTCTAAGTGAAATAAGTCACACAGAAAAAGAAACATCATAAGATATCACTACTACACGGAATGTAAACTTGGCTACACAGGAACTGAATTACAAAACAGAACAGGGTCTCAAATGTAGAAAACCAACTTATGCTTGCTTAAGGGGAAAGGTGAGTTGGGGTGCTGCATAAAACCAGAGATTGAAATTAGCACAGATACCGTTCCATAAGCCAAATATGTAATAGACAAGAGCTACTCCTTGCTCAACGAAGTGGACTCAACACCCCATATTAAACGCTTAAAAATACACCTGACTAGAAATAATCTTAAAAACTACGGATTTATATGTCTCCGAAAGAGAATCAAGCGTGTGTACAGCGGCATAAACGCAGCAGTGATAGGATTGGTGAGGTTCAGTGAGCAAATGCAGACCCTTTGAAGTCATATTGCATGGTACCCATTCCATGGGTCTCAACTCTCCAAGTTTAAGGGATTCTTCCTTCAGCTAAAACATGCATGTGGAACCCAGAGTATGATCCACCGTGTGATCGGGAAACGTGTTCAAATGTGTCTCAGTTTTCGTCCCCTGGTACTCGGGTGCAACACTCCAGACGCTTTACTAACACTCTCCCCACTTGGAGAGTCAGTGCCTTTAACATCCTGTATGGCCCAGTTTGCAATTTCTGCGGAAAATGTACAGGAATAGGGAGAACCAATGAGAAACTAGCTGGAGGTGTCTGGACGGGCAAATTTAACTCTCATTTCCCACCAGAAAGAGGAATTAACCAAAGGCTCAGCATGCCGTGCCGGAACCACACTAGGGCCTGAAACAATCCTGCGGTGTTGCGGCCAGCTCACAAGAAAGCGAGTTGAAGAAAGGAGCTCAGGGGCACTGTAATTCACAAACCTGCAGAGTTATAAATGACAGCTATCGTCCAAAAATATATTGAAGTAAGGTTGCCAAGAGGACTTGAAAGCGGGGCAGAATTGCAGGAAACCGATTTCAGGAGGTAGACGGGAATTGCATGTAAAGCATAGGAAAAGAGGCAGAACGTCCACAATGATGCACTTGGCCAAAAAGGGCGTATGTGTTCTTTCCTGAATATATTCAGGAAAAAACGCATACGCCCTTTTTGGCCAACCAAGCAGGCTTGCAAAGGAAATCTACACTACAATGAAGTCTCACTGCCCCCCGGTCAAAAGAGCCATATGAAAAAAGTGTAATATCCAGAAAGGCAGGACAGGCCATGGAGAACTGGGAGCCTTGTTATGCTGATGGGCGGGATGTAAATTGCCAACAGCCACTCTGGAGAAGTGTATGGTGTTTCCTGAAACATCTAAAAAACAAAGCAACAGAGCCTAGGGCACTTCCACTTATGGTCCTATAGCTTAGGGAAATTAAAATCAAAAAGACACAGCCACCCCAAACTTTGGGACGGCTCTGTTTACAAGAACCTCGTTTATGGTACAAGTTCAATATCACAGAAAGCGAAAAATGGATACAGAAGTTGTGGTACTTACGTACAATGCAATATCACTCAGCAATGAAATCTATGTCATCAGGCCCGTAGCACCATAATGAGTGGATTCAGGTACGATGATTCTAAGTGAAATAAGTCACACAGAAAAAGAAACATCATAAGATATCACCAATACACGGGATGTAAACTTGGCTATAAAGGAACTGAATTACAAAACAGAACAGGGTCTCAAATGTAGAAAACCAACTTATGCTTGCTTAAGGGGAAAGGTGAGTTGGGGTGCTGCATGAAACCAGAGATTGAAATTAGCACAGATACCGTTCCATAAGCCAAATATGTAATAGACAAGAGCTACTCCTTGCTCAACGAAGTGGACTCAACACCCCATATTAAACGCTTAAGAATACACCTGACTAGAAATAATCTTAAAAACTACGGATTTATATGTCTCCGAAAGAGAATCAAGCGTGTGTACAGCGGCATAAACGCAGCAGTGATAGGATTGGTGAGGTTCGGTGAGCAAATGCAGACCCTTTGAAGTCATATTGCATGGTACCCATTCCATGGGTCTCAACTCTCCAGGTTTAAGGGATTCTTCCTTCAGCTAAAACATGCATGTGGAACACAGATTATGATCCACCGTGTGATCAGGAAACGTGTTCAAATGTGTCTCAGTTTTCGTCCCATGGTACTCGGGTGCAACACTCCAGACGCTCTACTAACACTCTCCCCACTTCGAGAGTCAGTGCCTTTAACCTCCTGTATGGCCCAGTTTGCAATTTCTGCGGAAAATGTACAGGAATAGGGAGAACCAATGAGAAACTAGCTGGAGGTGTCTGGACGGGCAAATTTAACTCTCATTTCCCACCAGGAAGAGGAATTAACCAAAGGCTCAGCGTGCCGTGCCGGAACTACACTAGGGCCTGAAGCAATCCTGCGGTGTTGCGGACAGCTCACAAGAAAGCGAGTTGAAGAAACGAGCTCAGGGGCACTGTAATTCACAAACCTGCAGAGTTATAAATGACAGCTATCGTCCAAAAATATATTGAAGTAAGGCTGCCAAGAGAACTTGAAAGCGGGGCAGAATTGCAGGAAATCGATTTCAGGAGGTACACTGGAATTGCAAGTAAAGCATAGGAAAAGAGGCAGAACGTCCACAATGATGCACTTGGCCAAAAAGGGCGTATGCGTTTTTTCCTGAATATATTCAGGAAAAAACGCATACGCCCTTTTTGGCCAACCAAGCAAGCTTGCAAAGGATATCTGCACTACAATGAACTCTCACTGCCCCCCGGTCAAAAGGGCCATCTGAAAAAAGTGTAAAATCCAGAAAGGCAGGACAGGCCTTGGAGAACTGGGAGCCTTGTTATGCTGATGGGCGGGATGTAAATTGCCAACAGCCACTCTGGAGAAGTGTATGGTGTTTCCTGAAACATCTAAAAAACAAAGCAACAGAGCCTAGGGCACTTCCACTTATGGTCCTATAGCTTAGGGAAATTAAAATCAAAAAGACACAGTCACCCCAAAGTTTGGGACGGCTCTGTTTACAAGAACCTCGTTTACGGTACAAGTTCAATATCACAGAAAGCGAAAAATGGATAAAGAAGTTGTGGTACTTACGTACAATGCAATATCACTCAGCAATGAAATCTATGTCATCAGGCCCGTAGCAGCATAATGAGTGGATTCAGGTATGATGATTCTAAGTGAAATAAGTCACACAGGAAAAGAAACACCATAAGATATCACTACTACACGGAAGGTAAACTTGGCTACACAAGAACTGAATTACAAAACAGAACAGGGTCTCAAATGTAGAAAACCAACTTATGCTTGCTTAAGGGGAAAGGTGAGTTGGGGTGCTGCATGAAACCAGAGATTGAAATTAGCACAGATACCATTCCATAAGCCAAATATGCAATAGACAAGAGCTACTCCTTGCTCAACGAAGTGGACTCAACACCCCATATTAAACGCCTAAGAATATACCTGACTAGAAATAATCTTAAAACCTACAGATTTATATGTCTCCGAAAGAGAATCAAGCGTGTGTACAGCGGCATAAACGCAGCAGTGATAGGATTTGTGAGGTTCGGTGAGCAAATGCAGACCCTTTGAAGTCATATTGCATGGTACCCATTCCATGGGTCTCAACTCTCCAGGTTTAAGGGATTCTTCCTTCAGCTAAAACATGCATGTGGAACCCAGAGTATGATCCACCGTGTGATCGGGAAACGTGTTCAAATGTGTCTCGTTTTCGTCCCTGGTACTCGGGTGCAACATTCCAGATGCTTTACTAACACTCTCCCCACTTGGAGAGTCAGTGCATTTAACCTCCTGTTTGGCCCAGTTTGTAATTTCTGTGGAAAATGAACAGGAATAGGGAGAACAAAAGAGAGACTATCTGGAGGTGTCTGGACGGGCAAATTTAACTCTCATTTCCCACCAGGAAGAGGAATTAACCAAAGGCTCAGCGTGCCGTGCCGGAACCACACTAGGGCCTGAAGCAATCCTGCGGTGTTGCGGCCAGCTCACAAGAAAGCGAGTTGAAGAAAGGAGCTCAGGGGCACTGTAATTCACAAACCTGCAGAGTTATAAATGACAGCTATCGTCCAAAAATATATTGAAGTAAGGCTGCCAAGAGGACTTGAAAGCGGGGCAGAATTGCAGGAAACCGATTTCAGGAGGTAGACGGGAATTGCATGTAAAGCATAGGAAAAGAGGCAGAACGTCCACAATGATGCACTTGGCCAAAAAGGGCGTATGCGTTTTTTCCTGAATATATTCAGGAAAAAACGCATACGCCCTTTTTGGCCAACCAAGAAAGCTTGCAAAGGAAATCTGCACTACAATGAAGTCTCACTGCCCCCCGGTCAAAAGGGCCATCTGAAAAAAGTGTAAAATCCAGAAAGGCAGGACAGGCCATGGAGAACTGGGAGCCTTGTTATGCTGGTGGGCGGGATGTAAATTGCCAACAGCCACTCTGGAGAAGTGTATGGTGTTTCCTGAAACATCTAAAAAACAAAGCAACAGAGCCTAGGGCACTTCCACTTATGGTCCTATAGCTTAGGGAAATTAAAATCAAAAAGACACAGCCACCCCAAAGTTTGGGACGGCTCTGTTTACAAGAACCTCGTTTACGGTACAAGTTCAATATCACAGAAAGCGAAAAATGGATAAAGAAGTTGTGGTACTTACGTACAATGCAATATCACTCAGCAATGAAATCTATGTCATCAGGCCCGTAGCAGCATAATGAGTGGATTCAGGTATGATGATTCTAAGTGAAATAAGTCACACAGAAAAAGAAACACCATAAGATATCACTACTACACGGAAGGTAAACTTGGCTACACAAGAACTGAATTACAAAACAGAACAGGGTCTCAAATGTAGAAAACCAACTTATGCTTGCTTGAGGGGAAAGGTGAGTTGGGGTGCTGCATGAAAGCAGAGATTGAAATTAGCACAGATACCGTTCCATAAGCCAAATATGTAATAGAAAAGAGCTACTCCTTGCTCAACGAAGTGGACTCAACACCCCATATTAAACGCCTAAGAATATACCTGACTAGAAATAATCTTAAAACCTACGCATTTATATGTCTCCGAAAGAGAATCAACCGTGTGTACGGCTGCATAAACGCAGCAGTGATAGGATTGGTGAGGTTCGGTGAGCAAATGCAGACCCTTTGAAGTCATACTGCATGGTCCCCATTCCATGGGTCTCAACTCTCCAGGTTTAAGGGATTCTTCCTTCAGCTGAAACATGCATGTGGAACACAGAGTATGATCCACCGTGTGATCGGGAAACGTGTTCAAATGTGTCTCAGTTTTCGTCCCCTGGTACTCGGGTGCAACATTCAAGACGCTTTACTAACACTCTCCCCACTTGGAGAGTCAGTGTCTTTAAACTCCTGTTTGGCCCAGTTTGCAATTTCTGCGGAAAATGTACAGGAATAGGGAGAACCAATGAGAGACTAGCTGGAGGTGTGTGGACGGGCAAATTTAACTCTCATTTCCCACCAGGAAGAGGAATTAACCAAAGGCTCAGCGTGCCGTGCCGGAACCACACTAGGGCCTGAAGCAATCCTGCGGTGTTGCGGCCAGCTCACAAGAAAGCGAGTTGAAGAAAGGAGCTCAGGGGCACTGTAATTCACAAACCTGCAGAGTTATAAAGGACAGCTATCGTCCAAAAATATATTGAAGTAAGGCTGCCAAGAGGACTTGAAAGCGGGGCAGAATTGCAGGAAACCGATTTCAGGAGGTAGATGGGAATTGCATGTACAGCATAGGAAAAGAGGCAGAACGTCCACAATGATGCACTTGGCCAAAAAGGGCGTATGCGTTTTTTCCTGAATATATTCAGGAAAAAACGCATACGCCCTTTTTGGCCAATCAAGCAAGCTTGCAAAGGAAATCTGCACTACAATGAAGTCTCACTGCCCCACGGTCAAAAGGGCCATCTGAAAAAAGTGTAAAATCAAGAAAGGCAGGACAGGCCATGGAGAACTGGGAGCCTTGTTATGCCGGTGGGCGGGATGTAAATTGCCAACAGCCACTCTGGAGAAGTGTATGGTGTTTCCTGAAACATCTAAAAAACAAAGCAACAGAGCCTAGGGCACTTCCACTTATGGTCCTATAGCTTAGGGAAATTAAAATCAGAAAGACACAGCCACCCCAAAGTTTGGGCCGGCTCTGTTTACAAGAACCTCGTTTACGGTACAAGTTCAATATCACAGAAAGCGAAAAATGGATAAAGAAGTTTTGGTACTTACGTACAATGCAATATCACTCAGCAATGAAATCTATGTCATCAGGCCCGTCGCAGCATAATGAGTGGATTTAGGTACGATGATTCTAAGTGAAATAAGTCACACAGAAAAAGAAAGATCATAAGATATCACTACTACACGGAATGTAAACTTGGCTACACAGGAACTGAATTACAAAACAGAACAGGGTCTCAAATGTAGAAAACCAACTTATGCTTGCTTAAGGGGAAAGGTGAGTTGGGGTGCTGCATGAAACCAGAGATTGAAATTAGCACAGATACCGTGCCATAAGCCAAATATGTAATAGACAAGAGCTACTCCTTGCTAAACGAAGTGTACTCAACACCCCATATTAAACGCCTAAGAATACACCTGACTAGTAAGAATCTTAAAACCTGTGGATTTATATGTCTCCGAAAGAGAATCAAACGTGTGTACGGCGGCATAAACGCAGCAGTGATAGGATTGGTGAGGTTCGGTGAGCAAATGCAGACCCTTTGAAGTCATATTGCATGGTACCCATTCCATGGGTCTCAACTCTCCAGGTTTAAGGGATTCTTCCTTCAGCTAAAACACGCATGTGGAACCCAGAGTATGATCCACCGTGTGATCGGGAAACGTGTTCAAATGTGTCTCAGTTTTCGTCCCCTGGTACTCGGGTGCAACATTCAAGACGCTTTACTAACACTCTCCCCACTTGGAGAGTCAGTGCCTTTAAACTCCTGTTTGGCCCAGTTTGCAATTTCTGCGGAAAATGTACAGGAATAGGGAGAACCAATGAGAGACTAGCTGGAGGTGTCTGGACGGGCAAATTTAACTCTCATTTCCCACCAGGAAGAGGAATTAACCAAAGGTTCAGCGTGCCGTGCCGGAACCACACTAGGGCCTGAAGCAATCCTGCGGTGTTGCGGACAGCTCACAAGAAAGCGAGTTGAAGAAAGGAGCTCAGGGGCACTGTAATTCACAAACCTGCAGAGTTATAAATGACAGCTATCGTCCAAAAATATATTGAAGTAAGGCTGCCAAGAGAACTTGAAAGCGGGGCAGAATTGCAGGAAATCGATTTCAGGAGGTAGACGGGAATTGCATGTAAAGCATAGGAAAAGAGGCAGAACGTCCACAATGATGCACTTGGCCAAAAAGGGCGTATGCGTTTTTTCCTGAATATATTCAGGAAAAAACGCATACGCCCTTTTTGGCCAACCAAGCAAGCTTGCAAAGGAAATCTGCACTACAATGAAGTCTCACTGCCCCCCGGTCAAAAGGGCCATCTGAAAAAAGTGTAAAATCCAGAAAGGCAGGACAGGCCATGGAGAACTGGGAGTCTTGTTATGCTGGTGGGCGGGATGTAAATTGCCAACAGCCACTCTGGAGAAGTGTATGGTGTTTCCTGAAACATCTAAAAAACTAAGCAACAGAGCCTAGGGCACTTCCACTTATGGTCCTATAGATTAGGGAAATTAAAATCAAAAACACAAAGCCACCCCAAAGTTTGGGACGGCTCTGTTTACAAGAACCTCGTTTACGGTACAAGTTCAATATCACAGAAAGCAAAAAATGGATAAAGAAGTTGTGGTACTTACGTACAATGCAATATCACTCAGCAATGAAATCTATGTCATCAGGCCCGTAGCAGATAATGAGTGGATTCAGGTATGATGATTCTAAGTGAAATAAGTCACACAGAAAAAGAAACACCAGAAGATATCACTACTACACGGAAGGTAAACTTGGCTACACAAGAACTGAATTACAAAACAGAACAGGGTCTCAAATGTAGAAAACCAACTTATGCTTGATTGAGGGGAAAGGTGAGTTGGGGTGCTGCATGAAACCAGAGATTGAAATTAGCACAGATACCGTTCCATAAGCCAAATATGTAATAGACAAGAGCTACTCCTTGCTCAACGCAGTGGACTCAACACCCCATATTAAACGCCTAAGAATATACCTGACTAGAAATAATCTTAAAACCTACGGATTTATGTCTCCAAAAGAGAATCAAGCCTGTGTACGGCTGCTTAAACGCAGCAGTGATAGGATTGGTGAGGTTCGGTGAGCAAATGCAGACCCTTTGAAGTCATACTGCATGGTACCCATTCCATGGGTCTCAACTCTCCAGGTTTAAGGGATTCTTCCTTCAGCTGAAACATGCATGTGGAACACAGAGTATGATCCACCGTGTGATCAGGAAACGTGTTCAAATGTGTCTCAGTTTTCGTCCCCTGGTACTCGGGTGCAACATTCAAGACGCTTTACTAACACTCTCCCCACTTGGAGAGTCAGTGCCTTTAAACTCCTGTTTGGCCCAGTTTGCAATTTCTGCGGAAAATGTGCAGGAATAGGGAGAACCAATGAGAGACTAGCTGGAGGTGTGTGGACGGGCAAATTTAACTCTCATTTCCCACCAGGAAGAGGAATTAACCAAAGGCTCAGCGTGCCGTGCCGGAACCACACTAGGGCCTGAAGCAATCCTGCGGTGTTGCGGCCAGCTCACAAGAAAGCGAGTTGAAGAAAGGAGCTCAGGGGCACTGTAATTCACAAACCTGCAGAGTTATAAATGACAGCTATCGTCCAAAAATATATTGAAGTAAGGCTGCCAAGAGGACTTGAAAGCGGGGCAGAATTGCAGGAAACCGATTTCAGGAGGTAGACGGGAATTGCATGTAAAGCATAGGAAAAGAGGCAAAACGTCCACAATGATGCACTTGGCCAAAAAGGGCGTATGCGTTTTTTCCTGAATATATTCAGGAAAAAACGCATACGCCCTTTTTGGCCAACCAAGCAAGCTTGCAAAGGAAATCTGCACTACAATGAAGTCTCACTGCCCCCCGGTCAAAAGGGCCATCTGAAAAAAGTGTAAAATCCAGAAAGGCAGGACAGGCCATGCAGAACTGGGAGACTTGTTATGCTGGTGGGCGGGATGTAAATTGCCAACAGCCACTCTGGAGAAGTGTATGGTGTTTCCTGAAACATCTAAAAAACAAAGCAACAGAGCCTAGGGCACTTCCACTTATGGTCCTATAGCTTAGGGAAATTAAAATCAAAAAGACACAGCCACCCCAAAGTTTGGGCTGGCTCTGTTTACAAGAACCTCGTTTACGGTACAAGTTCAATATCACAGAAAGCGAAAAATGGATAAAGAAGTTGTGGTACTTACGTACAATGCAATATCACTCAGCAATGAAATCTATGTCATCAGGCCCGTAGCAGCATAATGAGTGGATGCAGGTACGATGATTCTAAGTGAAATAAGTCACACAGAAAAAGAAACATCATAAGGTATCACTACTACACGGAATGTAAACTTGGCTACACAGGAACTGAATTACAAAACAGAACAGGGTCTCAAATGTAGAAAACCAACTTATGCTTGCTTAAGGGGAAAGGTGAGTTGGGGTGCTGCATAAAACCAGAGATTGAAATTAGCACAGATACCGTTCCATAAGCCAAATATGTAATAGACAAGAGCTACTCCTTGCTCAACGCAGTGGACTCAACACCCCATATTAAACGCCTAAGTATATACCTGACTAGAAATAATCTTAAAACCTATGGATTTATATGTCTCCGAAAGAGAATCAAGCGTGTGTACGGCGGCATAAACGCAGCAGTGATAGGATTGGTGAGGTTCGGTGAGCAAATGCAGACCCTTTGAAGTCATACTGCATGGTACCCATTCCATGGGTCGCAACTCTCCAGGTTTAAGGGATTCTTTCTTCAGCTGAAACATGCATGTGGAACACAGTGTATGATACACCGTGTGATCAGGAAACGTGTTCAAATGTGTCTCAGTTTTCGTCCCCTGGTACTCGGGTGCAACATTCAAGACGCTTTACTAACACTCTCCCCACTTGGAGAGTCAGTGCCTTTAAACTCCTGTTTGGCCCAGTTTGCAATTTCTGCGGAAAATGTACAGGAATAGGGAGAACCAATGAGAGACTAGCTGGAGGTGTGTGGACGGGCAAATTTAACTCTCATTTCCCACCAGGAAGAGGAATTAACCAAAGGCTCAGCGTGCCGTGCCGGAACCACACTAGGGCCTGAAGCAATCCTGCGGTGTTGCGGCCAGCTCACAAGAAAGCGAGTTGAAGAAAGGAGCTCAGGGGCACTGTAATTCACAAACCTGCAGAGTTATAAATGACAGCTATCGTCCAAAAATATATTGAAGTAAGGCTGCCAAGAGGACTTGAAAGCGGGCCAGAATTGCAGGAAACCGATTTCAGGAGGTAGACGGGAATTGCATGTAAAGCATAGGAAAAGAGGCAGAACGTCCACAATGATGCACTTGGCCAAAAAGGGCGTATGCGTTTTTCCCTGAATATATTCAGGAAAAAACGCATACGCCCTTTTTGGCCAACCAAGAAAGCTTGCAAAGGAAATCTGCACTACAATGAAGTCTCACTGCCCCGGTCAAAAGGGCCATCTGAAAAAGTGTAAAATCCAGAAAGGCAGGACAGGCCATGGAGAACTGGGAGCTTTGTTATGCTGATGGGCGGGATGTAAATTGCCAACAGCCACTCTGGAGAAGTGTATGGTGTTTCCTGAAACATCTAAAAAACAAAGCAACAGAGCCTAGGGCACTTCCACTTATGGTCCTATAGCTTAGGGAAATTAAAATCAAAAAGACACAGCCACCCCAAAGTTTGGGACGGCTCTGTTTACAAGAACCTCGTTTACGGTACAAGTTCAATATCACAGAAAGCGAAAAATGGATAAAGAAGTTTTGGTACTTACGTACAATGCAATATCACTCAGCAATGAAATCTATGTCATCAGGCCCGTCGCAGCATAATGAGTGGATTTAGGTACGATGATTCTAAGTGAAATAAGTCACACAGAAAAAGAAACATCATAAGATATCACTACTACACGGAATGTAAACTTGGCTACACAGGAACTGAATTACAAAACAGAACAGGGTCTCAAATGTAGAAAACCAACTTATGCTTGTTTAAGGGGAAAGGTGAGTTGGGGTGCTGCATGAAACCAGAGATTGAAATTAGCACAGATACCGTGCCATAAGCCAAATATGTAATAGACAAGAGCTACTCCTTGCTGAACGAAGTGTACTCAACACCCCATATTAAACGCCTAAGAATACACCTGACTAGTAAGAATCTTAAAACCTGTGGATTTATATGTCTCCGAAAGAGAATCAAGCGTGTGTACAGCGGCATAAACGCAGCAGTGATAGGATTTGTGAGGTTCGGTGAGCAAATGCAGACCCTTTGAAGTCATACTGCATGGTACCCATTCCATGGGTCTCAACTCTCCAGGTTTAAGGGATAATTCCTTCAGCTGAAACATGCATGTGGAACACAGAGTATGATCCACCGTGTGATCAGGAAACGTGTTCAAATGTGTCTCAGTTTTCATCCCCTGGTACTCGGGTGCAACATTCAAGACGCTTTACTAACTCTCTCCCCACTTGGAGAGTCAGTGTCTTTAAACTCCTGTTTGGCCCAGTTTGCAATTTCTGCGGAAAATGTACAGGAATAGGGAGAACCAATGAGAAACTAGCTGGAGGTGTCTGGACGGGCAAATTTAACTCTCATTTCCCACCAGAAAGAGGAATTAACCAAAGGCTCAGCATGCCGTGCCGGAACCACACTAGGGCCTGAAGCAATCCTGCGGTGTTGCGGCCAGCTCACAAGAAAGCGAGTTGAAGAAAGGAGCTCAGGGGCACTGTAATTCACAAACCTGCAGAGTTATAAATGACAGCTATCGTCCAAAAATATATTGAAGTAAGGCTGCCAAGAGGACATGAAAGCTTGGCAGGATTGCAGGAAACCGATTTCAGGAGGTAGACAGGAATTGCATGTAAAGCATAGGAAAAGAGGCAGAACGTCCACAATGATGCACTTGGCCAAAAAGGGCGTATGCGTTTTTTCCTGAATATATTCAGGAAAAAACGCATACGCCCTTTTTGGCCAACCAAGCAAGCTTGCAAAGGATATCTGCACTACAATGAAGTCTCACTGCCCCCCGGTCAAAAGGGCCATCTGAAAAAAGTGTAAAATCCAGAAAGGCAGGACAGGCCATGCAGAACTGGGAACCTTGATATGCTGATGGGCGGGATGTAAATTGCCAACAGCCACTCTGGGGAAGTGTATGGTGTTTCCTGAAACATCTAAAAAACTAAGCAACAGAGCCTAGGGCACTTCCAATTATGGTCCTATAGCTTAGGGAAATTAAAATCAAAAAGACACAGTCACCCCAAAGTTTGGGACGGCTCTGTTTACAAGAACCTCGTTTACGGTACAAGTTCAATATCACAGAAAGCGAAAAATGGATAAAGAAGTTGTGGTACTTACGTACAATGCAATATCACTCAGCAATGAAATCTATGTCATCAGGCCCGTAGCAGCATAATGAGTGGATTCAGGTATGATGATTCTAAGTGAAATAAGTCACACAGAAAAAGAAACACCATAAGATATCACTACTACAAGGAAGGTAAACTTGGCTACACAAGAACTGAATTACAAAACAGAACAGGGTCTCAAATGTAGAAAACCAACTTATGCTTGCTTGAGGGGAAAGGTGAGTTGGGGTGCTGCATGAAACCAGAGATTGAAATTAGCACAGATACCGTTCCATAAGCCAAATATGTAATAGACAAGAGCTACTCCTTGCTCAACGAAGTGGACTCAACACCCCATATTAAATGCCTAAGAATATACCTGACTAGTAAGAATATTAAAACCTACCGATTTATATGTCTCCGAAAGAGAATCTAGCGTGTGTACAGTGGCATAAACGCAGCAGTGATAGGATTGGTGAGGTTCGGTGAGCAAATGCAGACTCTTTGAAGTCATATTGCATGGTACCCATTCCATGGGTCTCAACTCTCCAGGTTTAAGGGATTCTTCCTTCAGCTAAAACATGCATGTGGAACCCAGAGTATGATCCACCGTGTGATCGGGAAACGTTTTCAAATGTGTCTCAGTTTTCGTTCCCTGGTACTCGGGTGCAACATTCTAGACGCTTTACTAACACTCTCCCCACTTGGAGAGTCAGTGCCTTTAACCTCCTGTTTGGCCCAGTTTGCAATTTCTGCGTAAGATGAACAGGAATAGGGAGAACCAATGAGAGACTAGCTGGAGCTGTGAGGACGGGCAAATTTAACTCTCATTTCCCACCAGGAAGAGGAATTAACGAAAGGCTCAGCATGCGATGCCGGAACCAAACTAGGGCCTGAAGCAATCCTGCGGTGTTGCGGCCAGCTCACAAGAAAGCGAGTTGAAGAAAGGAGCTCAGGGGCACTGTAATTCACAATCCTGCAGAGTTATAAATGACAGCTATCGTCCAAAAATATATTGAAGGAAGGCTGCCAAGAGGAGTTGAAAGCGGGGCAGAATTGCAGAAAACCGATTTCAGGAGGTAGACTGGAATTGCATGTAAAGCATAGGAAAAGAGGCAGAACGTCCACAATGATGCACTTGGCCAAAAAGGGCGTATGCGTTTTTCCCTGAATATATTCAGGAAAAAACGCATACGCCCTTTTTGGCCAACCAAGCAAGCTTGCAAAGGAAATCTGCACTACAGTGAAGTCTCACTGCCCCCGGTCAAAAGGGCTATCTGAAAAAAGTGTAAAATCCAGAAAGGCAGGACAGACCATAGAGAACTGGGAGCCTTGTTAAGCTGATGGGCGGGATGTAAATTGCCAACAGCCACTCTGAAGAAGTGTATGGTGTTTCCTGAAACATCAAAAAAACAAAGCAACAGAGCCTAGGGCACTTCCACTTATGGTCCTATAGCTTAGGGAAATTAAAATCAAAAAGACTCAGCCACCCCAAAGTTTCGGCCGGCTCTGTTTACAAGAACCTCGTTTACGGTACAAGTTCAATATCACAGAAAGCGAAAAATGGATAAAGAAGTTGTGGTACTTACGTACAATGCAATATCACTCAGCAATGAAATCTATGTCATCAGGCCCGTAGCAGCATAATGAGTGGATTCAGGTACGATGATTATAAGTGAAATAAGTCACACAGAAAAAGAAACATCATAAGATATCACTACTACATGGAATGTAAACTTGGCTACACAGGAACTGAATTACAAAACAGAACAGGGTGTCAAATGTAGAAAACCAACTTATACTTGCTTAAGGGGAAAGGTGAGTTGGGGTGCTGCATAAAACCAGAGATTGAAATTAGCACAGATACCGTTCCATAAGCCAAATATGTAATAGACAAGAGCTACTCCTTGCTCAACGAAGTGGACTCAACACCCCATATTAAACGCCTTACAATATACCTGACTAGTAAGAATCTTAAAACCTATGGATTTATATGTCTCCGGAAGAGAATGAAGCGTGTGTACAGTGGCATAAACGCAGCAGTGATAGGATTGGTGAGGTTTGGTGAGCAAATGCAGACCCTTTGAAGTCATATTGCATGGTACCCATTCCATGGGTCTCAACTCTCCATGTTTAAGGGATTCTTCCTTCAGCTAAAACATGCATGTGGAACCAAGAGTATGATCCACCGTGTGATCGGGAAACGTGTTCAAATGTGTCTCAGTTTTCGTCCCCTGGTACTCGGGTGCAACATTCCAGACGCTTTACTAACACTCTCCCCACTTGGAGAGTCAGTGCCTTTAACCTCCTGTTTGGCCCTGTTTGCAATTTCTTCGGAAGATGAACAGGAATAAGGAGAAGCAATGGGAGACTATCTGTAGGTGTCTGGACGGGCAAATTTAACTCTCATTTCCCACCAGGAAGATAAATGAACCAAAGGCTCTGCGTGCCATGCTGGAACTAGATTAGGGCCTGAGGAGATCCTGCGGTGCTGCGGCCAGCTCACAAGAAAGCGAGTTGAAGAAAGGAGCTCAGGGGCACTGTAATTCAGAAACCTGCGGAGTTATAAATGACAGCTATCATCCAAAATTATACTGAAGTAAGGCTGCGATGAGGACTTGAATGCCGGGCAGAATTGCTGGAAACTGATTTCAGAACGTACACGGGAGTAGTTCTTAAAGCATAGGAAAAGAGACAGAACTTGGAAAATAATGCACTTGGCAAAAAAGGGCATATGTGTTTTATCCAGAGCTCTCATAACTGAGGGGAGGAGATTCCCAGCAGGCTCCAACTGCCACCTGAGGGCTCACATTGCCAAGGCAACGTGAGCATGCCAGGCAGGAGTTACCTCACAGCAGAGGTCCCACCTCACAGAAGGGTGAGAAACCCAGCCAACATCAGACTCTCACCAGAGGGCCCACATCACCAAGGGGATGGGAACCAGGCAGGAGTGTCTTCACATCAGTGGGGCCACATCATCGAAAGCTGAGGTACTCAGCACATGTGTCCTCAAACCAGAGGACCCACATCACCAAGGACCTCGGAGTGAGGCAGGCAGGAGTAACCTCACAACACTGGGCACATAGAATAAAAAAGTGAGGAATCCAGCAGTTGGAACCTCCCAGCAGGCGGCCCAGAGCACCGAGGCTATGGGATCCAGGCCACAGTGAACTCACAGAAGAGGGCCCATGTCATGAAACTGAGCAAACCAGCCATTGGGACCTCAGAGCAGGAGGCCCACATCCCCATGGGGATGGAATTCTGGTAGGAGTGTCCTCGCACCACTGAGAACGTATCAGAAAATTTTGGGCGACCAGCAGTTAGGGCCTGACGCCAGAGGACCCTCATCACCAAGGGAAGGAGGCTCCCAGCAGGCTCCAACTGCCACCAGAGGGCTGACGTCGCCAAGGCGATGTGTGCCAACCAGGCACGAATGACCTCACAGCAGAGGGCCCACCTCAGAGAAGTGTGACGAACCCAGTCAGGATCAGACTCGCACCAGAGGGCCCACATCACCAAATGGATTGGAACCAGGCAGGAGTGTCCTCACATGAGTAGGGCCACATCATCTAAAGGTGAGGAACCCAGAACATGTGGCTTCAAACCATAGGACACCCATCACCAAGGGGCTGGGAGTGAGGCAGGCAGGAGGAGCCTCATAACAGAGGGCCCAAAAATAAGAAAGGTGAGGAATCCAGCAGTTGGAACCTCCCAGCAGGCGGCCCAGAGCACAGAGGCTAGAGGAACCAGGCCAGAGTGAACTAACACCAGACAGCCCACATCATGAAACTGTGAGCAACCCAGACATTGGGACCTCAGAGCAGAAGGCCCACATCCCCATGGTGATGGGAACATGACAGGAGTGTCCTGGCATCACTGGGCTCACATCAGAAAACGTGGGGTGCTCAGAAGTTAGGGCCTGACGCTAGAGGGCACTCATCACCGAGAGGAGGAGGCTCCCAGCAGGCTCCAGCTGCCACCAGAGGGCCAACGTCGCCAAGGCGATGTGTGCCAGTCTGGCAGGAGTGACCTCACAGCAGAGGGCCCACCTCACAGAAGGGTGAGGAACACAGCCAGGATCAGACTCTCACCAGAGGGCCCACATCACCAAGGGGATGGGAACCAGGCAGGAGTGTCCCCACACCAGTGGGACAACATCATCGAAAGGTGAGGATCCCAGCACATGTGTCCTCAAACCAGAGGAACCACATCACCAAGGGGTTCGGAATGAGGCTGGCAGGACTGGCCTCACAACACAGGGTCCATAGAATATAAAAGTTGAGGAATCCAGCAGTTGGAACCTCCCAGCAAGTGGCCCAGAGCACCGAGGCTATGGGATCCAGGCCGCAGTGAACTCACAGCAGAGGGCCCACATCATGAACCTGTGAGCAGCCCAGCTGTTGGGACCTCAGAACAGAAGGCCCACATCCCCATTGGGATGGGAACCTGGCAGGAGTGGCTTTGCACCACTTAGCACATATCAGAAAAAGTTAGGAGCCCAGCAGTTAGGGCCTGACGCCAGGGGGCCCTCATAACTGAGGGGAGGAGACTCCCAGCAGGTTCCAACTGCCAACAGAGGGCCCACATCTACAAGGTGGCATGCGCCAGCCAGGCAGTAGTGACCTCACAGCAGAGGGCCTATCTCACAGAAGGGTGAGGAACCGAGGCAGGATGAGACTCTCACCAGAGGGCCCACAACACCAAGGGGATGGGAACCAGTCAGGACTGTCCTCCCACCAGTGGGGCCACATCATCGAAAGGTGAGGAACCCAGCACATGTGGCCTCATATCAGAGGACATACATCACAAAGGGGATGGGAGTGAGGCAGGTAGGAGTAGCCTAAAAACAGAGGGCCCAAAGAATAAAAAAAGTGAGGAATCCAGCATTTGGAACCTCCCAGCAGGCGGCCGAGAGCACAGAAGCTATGGGATGCAGGCAGGAGTTAACTAACACCAGAGAGCCCACATCATGAAACTGTGAGCAACCCAGGCATTGGGACCTCAGAGCAGAAAGCCCACATCCCCATGGGGATGGGAACCTGACAGGAGTGTCCTGGCATCACTGGGCTCACATCAGAAAACGTGGGGAGCCCAGCAGTTAGAGCCTGATGCTAGAGGGCCATCATCACCGAGGGCAGGAGGCTCCCAGCAGGTTCCATGTGCCAACAGAGGGCCCACGTCGCCAAGGTGATGTGTGCAAGTCAGGCAGGATTGACCTCACAGCAGAGGGCCTACCTCACAGAAGAGTGAGGAACCCAGCCAGGATAAGACTGTCACCAGAAGGCCCACATCACCAAGGGGATGGGAACCAGGCAGGAGTGTCCTCACACCAGTGGGGCCACATCATTGAAAGTTGCCTAACCCAGCACATGTGGCCTCAAACCAGAAGACCCACATCACGAAGGGGTTGCGAGTGAGGCAGGCAGGAGGAGCATCACAACACAGGACCCATAGAATACAAAAGTTGAGGAATCGAGCAGTTGGAAGCTCCCAGCAGGCAGCCAAGACCACAGAGGCTATGGGATCCAGGCCACAGTGAACTAACACCAGAGAGCCCACATCATGAAATTGTGATCAACCCAGCCGTTGGAACCTCAGAGCAGAAGGCCCACATCCCCATGGGGATGGGAACCTAAGAGGAGTGCTTGAGCAACACTGGGCTCACTAAGAAAAGTTGGGGAGCCCAGCAGTTAGGGCCTGACGTCAGAGGGCCCTCATCACAGAGCTGAGGAGGCTCCCAGCAGGGTCCAATTGCCACCAGAGGGCTCATGTCAACAAGGCGAGGTGAGCAACCCAGGCAAGAGTTACCTGATAGTAGAGGGCCCACCTCACAGATGGGTGAGGAACCCAGCCAGGATCAGACTCTCACCAGAGGGCCCACATCACAAAGGGGATGGGACCCAGTCAGGATTATCCTCACACCAGTGGGGCCTCATCATCTTAAGGTGAGGAACCCAGCACATGTGTCCTCAAACCAGAGGACCCACATCACCAAGGGCCTTGGAGTGAGGCAGGCAGGAGTAGCCTCACAACACAGGGCACATAATATAAAAAACGTGAGAATTCCAGCATTTAGACCTTCCAGCAGGCGGCCCAGAACACCGAGGCTATGGGATCCAGGCCACAGTGAACTCACAGCAGAGGGCCCACATCACAAAACTGTGAGCAACCCAGGAGTTGAGACCTCAGCGCAGAAGGCCCACATCCCCATGGGAATGGGAACCTGGCTGGAGTGTCCTCGCACCACTGGGCGCACATCAGAAAATGTGGGGAGCCCACCATTTAGGGCCTGACGCCAGAGGGCCGTCATCACCGAGAGGAGGAGGTGCCCTGCACGCTCCAACTGCCACCAGAGGGCTCACGTCTCCAAGGTGACGTGTGCCAGCCAGGCAGGAGTGACCTCACAGCAGAGGGCCTACCTCACAGAACGTTGAGGAACCCAGCCAGGATTAGACTCTCGCCAGAGGGCCCACCTCACCAAGGGGATGGGAACCAGGCAGGAGTGTCCTCACACGAGTGGGGTCACATCATCGAAAGGTGAGGAACGCAGCACATGTGGCCTCAAGCCATAGGACAGTCATCACCAAGGGGCTGGCAGTGAGGCAGGCAGGAGGAGCCTCACAACAGAGGGCACATAGAATAAAAAAGTTGAGGAATCCAGCAGTTGGAACCTCCCAGCAGGCGGCTCAGAGCACCGATGATAAGGGATCCTTGCCGGAGTGAACTCACAGCAGAGGGCCCACATCATGGTACTGTGAGCAAGCCAGCCGTTTTGACCTCAGAGCAGAAGGCCCATATCGCCATGGGGATGGGAACCTGGCAAGAGTCTCCTCACTCACTTGGCGCACATCAGAAAATGTGGGGAGCCCTGCAGTTATGGCCTAAGGCAAGAGGGCCCTCATCACCGAGGGGAGGAGGATCCCAGCACACTCCAACTGCCACCAGAGGGCCCACGTCGCCAAGGTGACGTGTGCCAGACAGGCATGATTGACCTCACAGCAGAGGGCCCACCTCACAGAAGGGTGAGGAACCCAGCCAGGATCAGACTCTCACCTGAGGGCCCACATCAGCAAGGGGATGGGAACCAGTCAGGACTGTCTTCCCTCCAGTGGGGTCACATCATCGAAAGGTGCGGAACCCAGCACATGTGGCCTCAAATCAGAGGACACATATCACAAAGGGAATGGGAGTGAGGCAGGCAGGAGTAGCCTAAAATCAGAGGGCCCAAAGAATAAGAAAGGTGAGGAATCCAGCAGTTGGAACCTCCCAGCAGGCGGCCCAGAGCACAGAAGCTATGGGATGCAGGCAGGAGTGAACTAATACCAGAGAGCCCACATCATGAAACTGTGAGCAACCCAGGCTTTGGGACCTCAGAGCAGAAGGCCCACATCCCAATGGGGATGTGAACCTGGCTGGAGTGTCCTCGCACCACTGGGCGCACATCACAAAATGTGGGGAGCCCAGCAGTTAAGGCCTGATGCCAGAGGGCCCTCATCACCGAGGAGAGGAGGCTCCCAGCAGGCTCCAAGTGCCACCAGAGGGCTCATGTCCACAAGGCGAGGTGAGCAAGCCAGGCAGGAGTGACCTCACATCAGACGGCCCACCTCACAGATGGGTGAGGAACCCAGCCAGGATCAGACTCTCAACAGAGGGCCCACATCACCAAGGGGATGTGAACCAGGCAGGAGTCTCCTAAGACCATTGGTCCCACATCATCGAAAGGTGAGGAACCCAGCACATGTGGCCTCAAACCAGACGACACACATCACGAAGGGGATGGGAGTGAGGCAGGCAGGAGGATCCTCACAACAGAGGGCCCAAAAAATTAAAAAAGTGAGGAATCCAGCAGTTGGAACCTCCCAGCAGGCGGCCAAGAGCACAGAGGCTATGGGATCCAGGCTTCTGTGAACACCAGAGAGCCCACATCATGAAAATGTGAACAACCCAGCCGTTGGGACCTCAGAGCAGAAGGCCCACAACCCCATGGAGATGGGATCCTAAGAGGAGTGCCAAAGCATCACCGGGCTCCCTAAGAAAAGTTGGTGAGTCCAGCAGTTAGGGCCTGACGCAAGAGGGTCCTCATCACCGGGGGGAGGAGATTCCCAGCACGCTCCAACTGCCACCACACGGCTGACTTCACCAAGGCAATGTGTGCCAGCCATGCAGGAGTGACCTATCAGCAGAGGGTCTCCCTCACAGGTGGGTGAGGAACAAAGCCAGGAACAGACTCTCACCAGGGGGTCCACATAACCACGTGGATGAGAACCAAGCAGGAGTGTCCTCACACTAGTGGGGCCACATCATCGAAAGGTGAGGAACCCAGCAAAGGTGGCCACAAACCAGAGGACCCACATCACCAAGGGGTTGAGAGTGAGGTAGGTGTCTGGACGGGTATATTTAACACTCATTTCCCACCAGGAAGAGAAATTAACCAAAGGCTCAGCGTGCCCTGCCAGAAGCAGATTAGGGCCTGAAGCAGTCTTGCGGGTTTGCGGCCAGCTCACAAGAAAGCGAGTTGAAGAAAGGAGCTCAGGGGCCCTGTAATTCACAAACCTGGAGAGTTATAAATAACAGATAACGTCCAAAAATATATTGAAGTAAGGCTGCGAAGAGGACTTGAAAGCGGGGCAGAATTTCAGGAAACCGATTTCAGGAGGTAGACTGGAATTGCATTTAAAGCATAGGAAAAGAGGCAGAACATCGACAATGATGCACTTGGCAACAAAGGGCGTATGAGTTTGTTCCTGAATATATTCAGGAAAAAACACATATGCCCTTTTTGGCAAACCAAGCAAGCTTGCAATGGAAATCCGAACTACTATGAAGTGTCACTTCCCCCCGGTCTAAAGGGCCATCTGAGAAAAGTGTAAAATCCAGAAAGGCAAGACAGGCCATGGGGAAAAAGGAGCCTTGTTATGCTGATGGGCGGGATGTAAATTGCCAACAGCCACTCTGGAGAAGTGTATGGTGTTTCCTGATACATCTGAAAAACAAAGCAACAGAGTCTAGGGCATTTCCACTTATGGTCCTATAGCTTAGGGAAATTAAAATCAAAAAGACACAGCCACCCCAAAATTTGGGACGGCTCTGTTTACAGGAACCTCTTCTACAGTACGAGTTAAATATCCCAGAGAACAAATAATTGATAAAGAAGTTGCGGTACTTACGTACAACAGAATACCACTCAGCAATGAAATCTGTGTCACCAGGCCTGTACCAGCATAATGAGTGGATTGAGGCATGATGATTCTAAGTGAAATAAGTCACACAGAAAAAGAAACATCATAAGGTATCACTAATGCACGGAATGTAAACTTGGCTACACATGAACTGAATTACAAAACAGAACAGGGTCTCAAGATTAGAAAACCAACTTATGCTTGCTTAAAGGGAAAGGTGAGTTAAGGGGGTGCTGCATAAAACCAGAGATTGAAATTAGCACAGATACCGTTCCATAAGCCAAATATGTAATAGACAAGACCTACCCCCTGCTCAACGAAATGGACTCAACAATGAGGTATCACCTCACACCTGTTAGAATGGGCATCATCGGAAAATCTACAAACAACAAATGCTGGAAAGGGTGTGGAGAAAAGGAACCCTCTTCCACTATTGTTGGGAATATAAGTTGATACAGTCACTATGGAGAACAATATGGAGTTTCTTAAGAAACTAATAATAGAATTACCATATGATACAGCGATCCCAGGACTGGACATATACCCAGACAAAACCATAAATCAAAAAGAGACATTCACCGCAATGTTCATTGCATCACTATTTACAATATCGAGGTAATGGAAGCAACCTAAATGCCCACAGACAGACGAATGCATAAAGATGTGGTACATATATAAAATGGAATATTACTAAGCCATGAAAGGAATGAAATTGGGTCATTTGTAGAGACGTCGATGGATCTAGAGACTGTCATACAGAGTGAAGTAAGTCAGAAAGAGAAAAACAAATCTTGTATATTCATGCATATATGTGGAACCTAGAAAAACTGTACAGATTAACCGTTTTGCAAGGCATAAATAGAGCAACAGATGTAGACAACAATCGTATGGACAACAAGGGGGGAAAGCTCTTGGAGGGGTGGTGGTGGGAGGAGTTGAGAGATTGGGATTGGCATGTAAACATTTATATGTATAAAATAGATAACCAATGAGAACCTGCTGTATAAAAATATAAAATAAAATTCAAAATTAAAAAGAAATAAAATTTAAAAAATAAAACAGAAAAAACAATTATTCCCTTCACATACATGTATTTATATGAATAAATTATTTCCATGCTTATATCTGTAAATACAAAAAAGAGGAATAAAATCTACCTTGAACCAAAAACGAAAAAGAGAAAAAAAAAACAGAACCCACCAGTTACTCAGAGGAAAACCGTATCAGGGCACTTGCTCCAGTTGTAAACAATTCTGAAGTTGGTCAGTGGTGGGGAATCGTCTCCCATTCAGCCAGCAGCCCCCACACAACAAGCGTCCTCATTGCAAAGCTGGGGCACCGTGCCGAGGCATCTGTGAGTAAACGTGAGCTGAGCCCCAGGCCAGTTGCTGCTGAACTGTTCCCGCCCTTCCCAGGTAAAACACCTGAATATATACAAGGACTTGAAAGCCTAGAGGAAGGGCCATGGAGCCACACGAGTGACAGCATGCCAGCTGACTTGGTGCCTGCAGGCCAGCCAGGATGGTCCTGGCCCTGGGTGCTCTTCTGGAAGATTTCCATTTCCCTGCCTGAGATACCCGTCCTGTCCCTGCCCCCACTGCTTTTTTCCTTCCTCACCTCTGCCCAGGGAGAAATTCCAGCAGCAGGTATGGGTGACACATCCTCTTCTTTAGCAGGTGGCAGCCTGGCAACTGCTGCAGAAAGTCCAGCAGAGCCCCACTCACACTGGGCCACCCACAAAGCCGTGGCCTCTCATTCCCTCCCACCAGCCCAGCCCCGAGACTGCTGACAGGGCAGAGAAAATGGCGTCAGGCACAGCTGCAGGGGCTTTTGCTGCCTGGAGTGGTATTTATATTGATCTCAACCCAGGCACACCTGGGGAGGGCTGGCCGGCATGGTAAGGTTGCCCAGGTCAGCCAATCATCACCCCTCAGGGGCTCACAGTTGCAGAAAATGGAACTTGCTGAACCGGCCAGGTCCAAGGAACAGGTGTGGGCTCCTGAGAGTCAGGATAGACAAGGGGCTGCAGCTTTGGCTTGTTTTCTAATCATTTTATCTGGCCCATGAGTGGGAGACAACTTCAAGAAAACCCTCTCCTAATGAGAGGAACCCAGGAGTCAGGGAGAGGAGGGGTGGGTGGTGGTTGGAGACAGAGGCCTGGTGCCCTGGGTGCAGTGGAAGTCTCTGGAAGACCAGGTGGAGGGAGGCCACACAGAGTGATGCCCAGGGTCACAGACCTGTCGGAGCTGCTGTTTGTTAGTTCAAGTCCTGCTCTGAGGTGCTCTGTGTCAGCTCTGAGCGACAGGTGAGCTGGGGGTGCTCTTCAATGAGGGCTATGTGCACGGTTCCTGTGTGCCCAGCCCTGCCACGGTACCTGCAAGGGTAGCTCTGTATCCTGGGAGGGGCCTGACCATGAGAGCCCCGTGGGCTGGGTTGGGGGTGGGGTACCTGCCCAGGAGAGCTCCATATCCTGGGATTGGCCTGACCACGAGAGCCCCATGGGCTGCTGGGGACCTGGTAAAGGATGTCAGGACAGTCAGTGAAGCCACCGAGGATATACCTCCAGTTGCTCCTGATTCCTACACCCTGCTGGTCATTCTACCAACCACCAGGACATGGTATTCTGTATTAGTCTTCAATGATGCCTTCTTTTGTATTCCATTAGTCCCAGAGTCACAAGAAATTTTGGCTTGTGAGTGGCAGGACTCAACATACAACTAAAACAATACTTCCGGGCCGTCTTGCCCCAAGGGTTCAAAAATTCCCACACCATCTTTGGGGAAAGCTTAGCTAAAGACCGAAAAGTTCTACCTCTGGAAAAGGAAACCCTCCTTCAATATGCAGACGACATTCTGATCGCCAGCCCTACTAAGGAGGCCTCTGAACTACCAAGCCAATAAAGGATAGAAGTTGTCCAAGAAAAAGCTCAAATATCACAGACTGCAGTGACCTGCCTGGGCTTCATTCTCACACAAGGTCAGAGAAGCCCATCCCAGGAAAGGGAAGAAACCATTTGCAGCCTTACCCCTTTCTAAAACTAGAAGACAGCTTAGGGGTTCCTGGGGAGGCCAGGGTTTGCTGCTTCTGGATCCCTAACTACAGTCTACTAGCTGGGCCTCTATATGAAACACTGAAAGGAAAAGATGATGATCCTTTTGAACAGAATCCAGAAGTGGCCTTTCAAGAATGGAAAGAGCAGTCAATTCAGACCCTTGCCCTGGAACTCCCTAATTGAGCTAAACCCTTTGACCTTTCCATTCCCGGTGAAAGGTGAATCGCCATTGGAGAATTAGTGCAAAAACTGGGACCACTTGAAATGGAACAACGCAAGAATGCCATCCAGGTAGGATAAACTACAGTCACCAAGGGGCTTGGCCCACTGCCACATCTGGCCAAGATACTGGCGGTATCTAAAAACCTGGAAATCAGCAGCCCAAAAGGCCACCTCCCTCCTAAGGGAAAAGGACCCCACGTGGTGATCCTAATCACCAACCATGCCCTGAAGTTGCAGGGTTCGCTCCGTGGGCACACCGACCTCGAGTGAGGAGGCCCTCCAACTCCAACATCCAGAGAGATAACCGGGGGCAACAGGGCACCATGACGACTCGTGTGAACATCACTTGACCTGGAGTTTCTCTCATAAAACAACAATAGTGTGTCCCGAAGGAGTAGACTACTGCTTGCAGGACTTCCTGCACCCGGAGGGGAGCTAATAATCTTGGCGGGGGAACCGTATATCACACTGTCACCATAGAAAAGCCTACAGACACCATGATGATGGTGGCCAATAAGACCGGCTGGACTCCTGTTTACTTCAAAAGGCTGTTGACTCAGTGGCCATCATGGTCCTTGATCACCACTGACCCTGGACTGTCTGGGAGTTGAGCGGGCAGGGCTCTGACACCTGGTGCTGTTTTTACGTTAATTCAGGGGCCTAATTGAAGAAAGAGCAGACTACTGGTCAGAGCATCTAGGCTGGCAGAAACGGTCAGCCTAAGGTGGCCGAACAAATGTGGGGTGGGGTGAAACCGGCCCCCACAGCGTCTCTGCACATCTCTTTCCTGGACCCTTAAAGGTCATTAGAATCTATAACACTTCCAATGCTGGTGCTCAGGCGGACGAGCAGGGAGGCAGGGGTCCTGGGGCCAATCAACATCACCTGGAGGCTGCTGGGGAGAAGTTCTGACCCTCGTCCCCTGGTATGAGGGCTCCCAACTCAGCACTCAGCAGTTACAGAAGAAGGGTCCGCACCCTCAGCACTCCAAGAATGAGGAACGGGACAAAAGGCAGAGGAGGGGTTTGTCCCCAGCAAAGCCCATTAAAAATCCCTGGGAGATAAAAATAGAATGTGGGCAATAAAGTCAAGTCTGACCTTTTTTATCCTTTGTGCTTTGTCTAATTTCACGTGCTCCTAGGGTCCCGCATGCAGAGGTTCCACACCCGGCACTTCAGACCAGATTTCCTGGTGCAGAATGGCTGGGTCGACACCTCAGCTCCTGGGGCCCAGTGCAGACTCCGAGATATAGAGCCTGAGCTGCAGCCAACCCGGCCCTTGAGAGCTCCGCCCCCTCCCTCTCACTGACTCTGACAGGATCTCTACACAGCAGCCCAGCCCACAGCCCACGGGGTAGTGCATGCTCTCACCTCTCCATTCTCTGATGAAAATATAAAGTTTCCTTTGCTTGGGAACCAAACTCAGTCTCGATCTGTTGGCCCCAATGACACTGGGCAGGGGGACCCTTGTTGGGGTCCACTCTGGAGGATCAGTAACAGAAATTGAGACTATTGTAACTTCAATGAACAGATGTGTGAGCCAAACTGTAGTTAACATAGAACAGTTTATAAGGCTCGGGTAAAATAAGATGTTTCTAACACTTCCATTTGATATTTCCATCACTTTATTATAAGCAAGTTCAGTGAAAAGGTTTGTCTTATTTGTCAGGTCAATATTAGAGAAATGAAGTGATTTCTTTCCAAGGATGTACATCTAATAATCTTGGTTAAAGCTTCAATCTTGTTTTAAATGCTTTTCCATTGAAAATGATACCTCTCTTTCAGCTCCCCCATTTCTGAGAAGTATAAAATCTTATAATTTATTATTACCAAAGGGGAAAGGTGGGAGGAGGGATAAATTAACAGTTTGGAATTAACACATACACACTGCTATGTATAAAATAGATCATCAACAAGGAACTACTGTATAGCACAGGGAACTACACTCAATATTGTGCAATAACCTATAAGGGGAAATAATCGGAAAAAGAATAGATATTTTTATTGACATCATCTATCAATGACAGTTAAAGTGTAACCTAAGGGAAGCCGGTGGTGAGTGCTTCTGACCCTGAAGACTTCAGTCATCTAAAGTTTGGACTCTGCCTACTTCCCAAGGCCCTTAATGAACATATGTGTAGCCGTAGCTTAAAAAACTCCCCAGTTTGGGTTTCGGGGAGACACTGATTTTGAAAAAGCCCTGGTGTTCTCCTTACATGAATGGGACTCTTCCTACTGCTAAAACATGTCTGTCACACCCAGAGGATGGTATACCGTCTGATCGGGAAGAGTTTGGAAAAGGCATCTCATCTCCTCATCTCCTGGTGCTCGGGTTCACCCCTCCAGCGTCTTTACTAACAGTCTCCCCACTTGGAGATGTCAACACTGTCAACATCCTGTTGCGTACAGTTTGGAATTTGTCCAGAGGATGAAGCGGAAGGATGAGGAACAATGAGAGACAAGTCCTAGGTGTTCAGACAGGCACATGTCACTCTAATTTCCAATCAGGAAGATGAATTGACCAAAGGCTAGGGTTGCCCATGGAAACAGTATAGGGCTTGAGGAAATCCCACTGCTTTGTGGCCAGTTCCCATAAACACAAGTTGAACAATGGAACTCAGGGGCAGTAAAATTCACGAAACTGCAGAGTTGAAAATATCTATCACTGAAAAATGTCTTGAGGAAAGTCAAAGAAAAGGATTGGCAAGCAAGGGAGAATGGCAGGAAAGGGATTTGAGGAGGTAGAAAGGATTCGCCATTAAGCACAAGAAAAGGGGCTGAACATTTCCGACATTGCAGTTGGCCAAAAAGGCTGTATGCGTTTTTTTCTGTATATATTCAAGAAAAGGGCATACACTTTTTTAGCCAACCAAACAGGTGGGCACTGGAAATCAATACTACAAAAGATATCACTTCGCATCAGTCAGAAGAGCCATCCTCATAAAGTGTAAACGCCAGAAATGCAGGACAGGGCAAGGAGAAGAGGGAGCCCTGTGAGGCTTATAGTGGAAATGTATATTGCCAACGGCCATTCTGGAGAAGTGTATTGTGTTTACTAAAGCATCTAAAAAATGAGCTACAGAGCATAGGGCACTTGCACTCATGGGCGTATATCTTGGGAAAAACAAAAATCGAGAGGACACAGGCACCCCAATGTTTACTGCCTCTCTGTTTAAAAGATCCTCGACTAGGATATAACTTAAATGTCTCTGGAGGGAAAAAATGGATAGAGATGTGGTACTTATGTAGAGTGGAATATTACTCAGCCTGGAAATCAATGAAATATGGCCAGTTGTAACAACTCCGGAGGAGTTACGTATGATCATTCTAAGTGACATAATTCAAAAAGAAAAAGACACATATCATAAGATATCACTTAAAGGTGGAATCCAAAATGGCTACACATGAAATAAATTACAAAACAAAAACATAGTCAAATATGTAGAAAACACGCGTAAGGCTGCTAAACGGGAAAGGTGGGGAGGGGTGAGGCATCATCCAGGAGGTTGAAATTAGCAAAGATACCATTCCAAATACCAAACTGATAATCAACAAGGCCTACACGGTAGCTAAAAGAACTGCACTCAGCACACTCAAGTCACCGGAAAAGAATATCTATGACTGGTAAGAATCTGAAAAAGAATTTATTGATGTCTCTCTGTACGTGAATCAAGTGGATGTACAGCAGCAAGAAACAGAGCTTTGAAAATCAGCTGTAACCAATATAGTAATAAATTGAAAAAAATAAACGACAGAGAGACAGAGAAAACCTCTTACAACTTTTCCTCAGGGACGGTGATGCAACATGGATTGAACACATCTAGACCCACAGCAGGATGAGACATAAGGCTGGAAACTGTTCGCGCTAAGAGAAATGTGAGGTTGGGTGAGGAAATGCACACCCTTTAAAGTAATACTACCTGGTACCCATTCAATGGGTCCCAAATCTGCAGGTTCAAGGAATCTTCCTACAGCTAAAACATGCATGGAAAACCCAGAGGACTGTACACCATGTGATCGGGAGATGTGTCTAAAATGCACCTCATTTATCCTCTCCTGGTGCTCCTGTTCATCATTCCAGCCACGTTACTTAGAATCTCCCCACTTAGAGAATCAGCACATTTAAACTTCTGTTTCACACATTTTGCAAATTGTGAGGAGGATGAACGGGAAGAGGGGGAAACAATGAGAGAATAGTTGTAGGGGTTTGGACGGGCACATGTCACTCTAATTTCCCATTAAGAATAAGAATTAAAAAAAGGCTCAGCCCGCCTCGCCGGAGCCAAAATAGGGCCTGAAGCAATCCTGCGGTTTTGAGGCCAGCTCACAAAAGAGCAACTTAAAAAATGGAGCTCAGGGTCACTGCAATTCACAAACCTGCAGAGTTATAAATGAAAACTAACGTCCAAAAATATGTTGAGGTAAGGCAAAGAAGAGGATCTGAATGCAAGACAGAATTGCAAGAAACAGATTTCAAGAGATAGATTGGACTCGCCTTTAAAGCACATGAAAAGCGGCAGAATTTCGACAATGATGCAGTTGGCCCAAAAGGGAGTATGCGTTAGTTCCTGAATATATCCAGGAAAAAACGCATATGCACTTTATGGGCAACCAAGCAAGCAAGCAATGCAAATGTGCACAACAAAGAAGTCTCATTTCCCACCGGTCAAAAGGGCCATCCGAAAAAATTGTAAACACCAGAAATGCAGGACAGGCCATGGAGAACAGGGAGCCTTTATACGCTGATGGACAGTGTGTGAACTGCCGAGAGCCACTCTGGAGAAGTGTATGGTGGTTCCTAAATCATCTAAAAAACAGAGCGACAGAGCATAGGGCACTTCCAATCACGGGAGTATATCTAGGGAAGTCTAAAAATCAACAAGACACAAGCACACCACAGTTTAGGGCTACTCTGTTTACAAGAACCTCAACTTCAGTACACCTTAAATATCCCAGGAAAGAGAACAATAGATAAAGAAAATGTGGTACTTATGTACAATGGAATATCTCTTCACCATGAAATCAATGTAATAAGGCTAGTAGAAGGATAAAGAGTGGATTGAGGTCCGATAATACTACTTGAAATAAGTCAAACAGAAAAAGAAACATATCATAAGATATCACTTATAGAGGGAGGATAAATATGGCTGCACAAAAAATGAATTACAAAACAGAACAGTGTCTCACATTTAGAAAACACACTTATGTCAGCTTAAGGGGAAAGGAGAGGTGGGGTGATGCATAAAACCAGAGTTTGAAATTAGCACAGATACCGTTCAATAAACCAAATAGGTATCAGACAAGATCTACACCTCGCTCAATGAACTGGCCTCAACACACCCTATACACCGCAGAGAAATATATCTGAGTAATAAGAATCTTAAAACCCATGTATTGATATATCTCCATAAGGGAATCAAGTGTGCGCAGAGCGGCACAAACACAGCAGTGAAAATGAGCTAAACCCCATTATAGAAATAAATTTTAAAACCAAAACGCAGAAACAATGAAAGAGAGAAAAATTCTTACAAAATTCGCTCAGGGGCTGTGATGCAACCTGGAATGACCACATATAAACCCACAGCTGGATAAGACATAAGGCTGGACACTTGGGGCTGAAAGGATTGGAGAGCTTTGGTGAGCAACTGCCGAAAGTTTAATGCAATACTTCATGCTACTTATTCCAAGGGTCCCAACACTCCAAGTTGAAGGGAATCTTCCTACAGCTAAACCATGCATGGGAAATCCAGCGGATGGTATACCATATGATCGGGAAAGGTTTCTAAAATGCACCTCATTTTCCTCTCCTGGGGCTCCGGATCAACATTCCAGCCACTTTACTAACAACATCTCCACATGGAGAGTCAATGCCTTTAAGTTCCGGTATCGCACAGTCTGCAGTTAGTGCGGAGGATGAATGGGAATAGGGGGAACCAGTGAGAAAATAGCTGTAGCGGTTTCAATGGGCACATGTCACTCTAATTTCACATCAGGAAGAAGAATTAACCAAAGGCAGAGCAAGGCGCCCCAGAAGAAGAATAGGGCCTGAAGAAATCCTGTGGATATGAGGCAAGATCACAAAAATAAGAGCTGAAAAATGAAGCTAAGGGCCACTGCAATTCAAAAACCTGCAGAGTTATAAAGGCCAACTATTCTCCAAAAGTATATTGAGGTAAGGCTATGAAGAGGCACTGAGAGCAAGGCAGAACTGCAGGAAACCGATTTCAGGAGGTAGACAGGAATTGTACTGAAAACATATGAAAACACTCAGAACGTCGACAATGATGCACTTGGCCAAAAAGGGCGTATGCGTTTTTTCCTGAATATATTCAGGAAGAAACGCATACGCCCTTTCTGGCCAACCAAGCAAGCTCTCAAAGGAAATCTGCACTACAATGAAGTCTCACTTCACCCCGGTCAAAGGGCCATCTGAAAAAAGTGTAAAATCCAGAAAGGCAGGACAGGCCATGGAGAACTGGGAGCCTTGTTATGCTGATGGGCGGGATGTAAATTGCCAGCAGCCACTCTGGAGAAGTGTATGGTGTTTCCTGAAACATCTAAAAAACAAAGCAACAGAGCCTACGGCACTTCCACTTATGGTCCTATAGCTTATGGAAATTAAAATCAAAAAGACACAGCCACCCCAAAGTTTGGGACGGCTCTGTTTACAAGAACCTCGTTTACGGTACAAGTTCAATATCAGAGAAAGCGAAAAATGGATAAAGAAGTTGTGGTACTTACGTACAATGCAATATCACTCAGCAATGAGATCTATGTCATCAGGCCCGTAGCAGCATAATGAGTGGATTCAGGTACGATGATTCTAAGTGAAATAAGTCACACAGAAAAAGAAACACCATAAGATATCACTACTACACGGAAGGTAAACTTGGCTACACAGGAACTGAATTACAAAACAGAACAGGGTCTCAAATGTAGAAAACCAACTTATGCTTGCTTAAGAGGAAAGGTGAGTTGGGGTGCTGCATGAAACCAGAGATTGAAATTAGCACAGATACCGTTCCATAAGCCAAATATGTAATAGACAAGAGCTACTCCTTGCTCAACGAAGTGGACTCAACACCCCATATTAAACGCCTAAGAATATAACTGACTAGTAAGAATCTTAAAACCTATGGATTTATATGTCTCCGAAAGAGAATCAAGCGTGTGTACAGCGGCATAAACGCAGCAGTGATAGGATTGGTGAGGTTCGGTGAGCAAATGCAGACCCTTTGAAGTCATACTGCATGGTACCCATTCCATGGGTCTCAACTCTCCAGGTTTAAGGGATTCTTCCTTCAGCTAAAACATGCATGTGGAACACAGATTATGATCCACCGTGTGATTGGGAAACGTGTTCAAATGTGTCTCAGTTTTCGTCCCCTGGTACTCGGGTGCAACACTCCAGACGCTTTACTAACACTCTCCCCACTTGGAGAGTCAGTGCCTTTAAACTCCTGTATGGCCCAGTTTGCAATTTCTGCGGAAAATGTACAGGAATAGGGAGAACCAATGATAAACTAGCTGGAGGTGTCTGGACGGGCAAATTTAACTCTCATTTCCCACCAGGAAGAGGAATTAACCAAAGGCTCAGCGTGCCGTGCCGGAACCACACTAGGGCCTGAAGCAATCCTGCGGTGTTGCGGCCAGCTCACAAGAAAGCGAGTTGAAGAAAGGAGCTCAGGGGCACTGTAATTCACAAACCTGCAGAGTTATAAATGACAGCTATCGTCCAAAAATATATTGAAGTAAGGCTGCCAAGAGGACTTGAAAGCGGGGCAGAATTGCAGGAAACCGATTTCAGGAGGTAGACGGGAATTGCATGTAAAGCATAGGAAAAGAGGCAGAACGTCCACAATGATGCACTTGGCCAAAAAGGGCGTATGCGTTTTTTCCTGAATATATACAGGAAAAAACGCATACGCCCGTTTTGGCCAACCAAGCAAGTTTGCAAAGGAAATCTGCACTACAATGAAGTCTCACTGCCCCCCGGTCAAAAGGGCTATCTGAAAAAAGTGTAAAATCCAGAAAGGCAAGACAGGCCATGGAGAACTGGGAACCTTGTTATGCTGATGGGCGGGATGTAAATTGCCAACAGCCACTCTGGAGAAGTGTATTGTGTTTCCTGAAACATCTAAAAAACAAAGCAACAGAGCCTACGGCACTTCCACTTATGGTCCTATAGCTTAGGGAAATTAAAATCAAAAAGACACAGCCACCCCAAAGTTTGGGCCGGCTCTGTTTACAAGAACCTCGTTTACGGTACAAGTTGAATATCACAGAAAGCGAAAAATGGATAAAGAAATTGTGGTACTTACGTACAATGCAATATCACTCAGCAATGAAATCTATGTCATCAGGCCCGTAGCAGCATAATGAGTGGATTCAGGTACGATGATTCTAAGTGAAATCAGTCACACAGAAAAAGAAACATCATAAGGTTTCACTACTACACGGAATGTAAACTTGGCTACACAGGAACTGAATTACAAAACAGAACAGGGTCTCAAATGTAGAAAACCAACTTATGCTTGCTTAAGGGGAAAGGTGAGTTGGGGTGCGGCATAAAACCAGAGATTGAAATTAGCACAGATACCGTTCCATAAGCCAAATATGTAATAGACAAGAGCTACTCCTTGCTCAACGAAGTGGACTCAACACCCCATATTAAACGCCTAACAATATACCTGACTAGTAAGAATCTTAAAACCTATGGATTTATATGTCTCCGAAAGAGAATCTAGCGTGTGTACAGTGGCATAAACGCAGCAGTGATAGGATTGGTGAGGTTCGGTGAGCAAATGCAGACTCTTTGAAGTCATATTGCATGGTACCCATTCCATGGGTCTCAACTCTCCAGGTTTAAGGGATTCTTCCTTCAGCTAAAACATGCATGTGGAACCCAGAGTATGATCCACCGTGTGATCGGGAAACGTTTTCAAATGTGTCTCAGTTTTCGTTCCCTGGTACTCGGGTGCAACATTCCAGACGCTTTACTAACACTCTCCCCACTTGGAGAGTCAGTGCCTTTAACCTCCTGTTTGGCCCAGTTTGCAATTTCTGCGTAAGATGAACAGGAATAGGGAGAACCAATGAGAGACTAGCTGGAGCTGTGAGGACGGGCAAATTTAACTCTCATTTCCCACCAGGAAGAGGAATTAACGAAAGGCTCAGCATGCGATGCCGGAACCAAACTAGGGCCTGAAGCAATCCTGCGGTGTTGCGGCCAGCTCACAAGAAAGCGAGTTGAAGAAAGGAGCTCAGGGGCACTGTAATTCACAATCCTGCAGAGTTATAAATGACAGCTATCGTCCAAAAATATATTGAAGGAAGGCTGCCAAGAGGAGTTGAAAGCGGGGCAGAATTGCAGAAAACCGATTTCAGGAGGTAGACTGGAATTGCATGTAAAGCATAGGAAAAGAGGCAGAACGTCCACAATGATGCACTTGGCCAAAAAGGGCGTATGCGTTTTTCCCTGAATATATTCAGGAAAAAACGCATACGCCCTTTTTGGCCAACCAAGCAAGCTTGCAAAGGAAATCTGCACTACAGTGAAGTCTCACTGCCCCCGGTCAAAAGGGCTATCTGAAAAAAGTGTAAAATCCAGAAAGGCAGGACAGACCATAGAGAACTGGGAGCCTTGTTAAGCTGATGGGCGGGATGTAAATTGCCAACAGCCACTCTGAAGAAGTGTATGGTGTTTCCTGAAACATCAAAAAAACAAAGCAACAGAGCCTAGGGCACTTCCACTTATGGTCCTATAGCTTAGGGAAATTAAAATCAAAAAGACTCAGCCACCCCAAAGTTTCGGCCGGCTCTGTTTACAAGAACCTCGTTTACGGTACAAGTTCAATATCACAGAAAGCGAAAAATTGATAAAGAAGTTGTGGTACTTACGTACAATGCAATATCACTCAGCAATGAAATCTATGTCATCAGGCCCGTAGCAGCATAATGAGTGGATTCAGGTACGATGATTCTAAGTGAAATCAGTCACACAGAAAAAGAAACATCATAAGGTATCACTACTACACGGAATGTAAACTTGGCTACACAGGAACTGAATTACAAAACAGAACAGGGTCTCAAATGTAGAAAACCAACTTATGCTTGCTTAAGGGGAAAGGTGAGTTGGGGTGCGGCATAAAACCAGAGATTGAAATTAGCACAGATACCGTTCCATAAGCCAAATATGTAATAGACAAGAGCTACTCCTTGCTCAACGAAGTGGACTCAACACCCCATATTAAACGCCTAACAATATACCTGACTAGTAAGAATCTTAAAACCTATGGATTTATATGTCTCCGAAAGAGAATCTAGCGTGTGTACAGTGGCATAAACGCAGCAGTGATAGGATTGGTGAGGTTCGGTGAGCAAATGCAGACTCTTTGAAGTCATATTGCATGGTACCCATTCCATGGGTCTCAACTCTCCAGGTTTAAGGGATTCTTCCTTCAGCTAAAACATGCATGTGGAACCCAGAGTATGATCCACCGTGTGATCGGGAAACGTTTTCAAATGTGTCTCAGTTTTCGTTCCCTGGTACTCGGGTGCAACATTCCAGACGCTTTACTAACACTCTCCCCACTTGGAGAGTCAGTGCCTTTAACCTCCTGTTTGGCCCAGTTTGCAATTTCTGCGTAAGATGAACAGGAATAGGGAGAACCAATGAGAGACTAGCTGGAGCTGTGAGGACGGGCAAATTTAACTCTCATTTCCCACCAGGAAGAGGAATTAACGAAAGGCTCAGCATGCGATGCCGGAACCAAACTAGGGCCTGAAGCAATCCTGCGGTGTTGCGGCCAGCTCACAAGAAAGCGAGTTGAAGAAAGGAGCTCAGGGGCACTGTAATTCACAATCCTGCAGAGTTATAAATGACAGCTATCGTCCAAAAATATATTGAAGGAAGGCTGCCAAGAGGAGTTGAAAGCGGGGCAGAATTGCAGAAAACCGATTTCAGGAGGTAGACTGGAATTGCATGTAAAGCATAGGAAAAGAGGCAGAACGTCCACAATGATGCACTTGGCCAAAAAGGGCGTATGCGTTTTTCCCTGAATATATTCAGGAAAAAACGCATACGCCCTTTTTGGCCAACCAAGCAAGCTTGCAAAGGAAATCTGCACTACAGTGAAGTCTCACTGCCCCCGGTCAAAAGGGCTATCTGAAAAAAGTGTAAAATCCAGAAAGGCAGGACAGACCATAGAGAACTGGGAGCCTTGTTAAGCTGATGGGCGGGATGTAAATTGCCAACAGCCACTCTGAAGAAGTGTATGGTGTTTCCTGAAACATCAAAAAAACAAAGCAACAGAGCCTAGGGCACTTCCACTTGTGGTCCTATAGCTTAGGGAAATTAAAATCAAAAAGACTCAGCCACCCCAAAGTTTCGGCCGGCTCTGTTTACAAGAACCTCGTTTACGGTACAAGTTCAATATCACAGAAAGCGAAAAATGGATAAAGAAGTTGTGGTACTTACGTACAATGCAATATCACTCAGCAATGAAATCTATGTCATCAGGCCCGTAGCAGCATAATGAGTGGATTCAGGTACGATGATTCTAAGTGAAATCAGTCACACAGAAAAAGAAACATCATAAGGTATCACTACTACACGGAATGTAAACTTGGCTACACAGGAACTGAATTACAAAACAGAACAGGGTCTCAAATGTAGAAAACCAACTTATGCTTGCTTAAGGGGAAAGGTGAGTTGGGGTGCTGCATAAAACCAGAGATTGAAATTAGCACAGATACCGTTCCATAAGCCAAATATGTAATAGACAAGAGCTACTCCTTGCTCAACGAAGTGGACTCAACACCCCACATTAAACGCCTAAGAATATACCTGACTAGTAATAATCTTAATACCTAAGGATTTATATGTCTCCGAAAGAGAATCAAGCGTGTGTACAGCGGCATAAACGCAGCAGTGATAGGATTGGTGAAGTTTGGTGAGCAAATGCAGACCCTTTGAAGTCATATTGCATGGTACCCATTCCATGGGTCTCAACTCTCCAGGTTTAAGGGATTCTTCCTTCAGCTAAAACATGCATGTGGAACCCAGAGTATGATCCACCATGTGATCGGGAAACGTGTTCAAATGTGTCTCAGTTTTCGTCCCCTGGTACTCGGGTGCAACATTCCAGACGCTTTACTAACACTCTGCCCACTTGGAGAGTCAGTGCCTTTAACCTCCTGTTTGGCCGAGTTTGCAATCTCTGTGGAAAATGAACAGGAATAGGGAGAACCAATGAGAGACTAGGTGGAGGTGTCTGGACGGGCAAATTTAACTCTCATTTCCCACCAGGAAGAGGAATTAACCAAAGGATCAGCATGCCATGCCGGAACCAAACTAGGGCCCGAAGCAATCCTGCGGTGTTGCGGCCAGCTCACGAGAAAGCGAGTTGAAGAAAGGAGCTCAGGGGCACTGTAATTCACAAACCTGCAGAGTTATAAATGACAGCTATCGTCCAAAAATATATTGAAGGAAGGCTGACAAGAGGACTTGAAAGCGGGGCAGAATTGCAGGAAACCGATTTCAGGACGTAGACTGGAATTGCATGTAAAGCATAGGAAAAGAGGCAGAACGTCCACAATGATGCACTTGGCCAAAAAGGGCGTATGCGTTTTTTCCTGAATATATTCAGGAAAAAACGCATACGCACTTTTTGGCCAACCAAGCAAGTTTGCAAAGGAAATCTGCACTACAATGAAGTCTCACTGCCCCCCAGTCAAAAGGGCCATCTGAAAAAAGTGTAAAATCCAGAAAGGCAGGATAGGTCATGGAGAACTGGGAGCCTTGTTATGCTGATGGGCGGGATGTAAATTGCCAGCAGCCACTCTGGAGAAGTGTATGGTGTTTCCTGAAACATCTAAAAAACAAAGCAACAGAGCCTAGGGCACTTCCACTTATGGTCCTATAGCTTAGGGAAATTAAAATCAAAAAGACACAGCCACCCCAAAGTTTGGGCCGGCTCTGTTTACAAGAACCTCGTTTACGGTACAAGTTCAATATCACAGAAAGCGAAAAATGGATAAAGAAGTTGTGGTAATTACGTACAATGCAATATCACTCAGCAATGAAATCTATGTCATCAGGCCCGTAGCAGCATAATGAGTGGATTCAGGTACGATGATTATAAGTGAAATAAGTCACACAGAAAAAGAAACATCATAAGATATCACTACTACATGGAATGTAAACTTGGCTACACAGGAACTGAATTACAAAACAGAACAGGGTGTCAAATGTAGAAAACCAACTTATACTTGCTTAAGGGGAAAGGTGAGTTGGGGTGCTGCATAAAACCAGAGATTGAAATTAGCACAGATACCGTTCCATAAGCCAAATATGTAATAGACAAGAGCTACTCCTTGCTCAACGAAGTGGACTCAACACCCCATATTAAACGCCTAACAATATACCTGACTAGTAAGAATCTTAAAACCTATGGATTTATATGTCTCCGGAAGAGAATGAAGCGTGTGTACAGTGGCATAAACGCAGCAGTGATAGGATTGGTGAGGTTTGGTGAGCAAATGCAGACCCTTTGAAGTCATATTGCATGGTACCCATTCCATGGGTCTCAACTCTCCATGTTTAAGGGATTCTTCCTTCAGCTAAAACATGCATGTGGAACCAAGAGTATGATCCACCGTGTGATCGGGAAACGTGTTCAAATGTGTCTCAGTTTTCGTCCCCTGGTACTCGGGTGCAACATTCCAGACGCTTTACTAACACTCTCCCCACTTGGAGAGTCAGTGCCTTTAACCTCCTGTTTGGCCCTGTTTGCAATTTCTTCGGAAGATGAACAGGAATAAGGAGAAGCAATGGGAGACTATCTGTAGGTGTCTGGACGGGCAAATTTAAGTCTCATTTCCCACCAGGAAGATAAATGAACCAAAGGCTCTGCGTGCCATGCTGGAACTAGATTAGGGCCTGAGGAGATCCTGCGGTGTTGCGGCCAGCTCACAAGAAAGCGAGTTGAAGAAAGGAGCTCAGGGGCACTGTAATTCAGAAACCTGCGGAGTTATAAATGACAGCTATCATCCAAAATTATACTGAAGTAAGGCTGCGATGAGGACTTGAATGCCGGGCAGAATTGCTGGAAACTGATTTCAGAACGTACACGGGAGTAGTTCTTAAAGCATAGGAAAAGAGACAGAACTTGGAAAATAATGCACTTGGCAAAAAAGGGCATATGTGTTTTATCCAGAGCTCTCATAACTGAGGGGAGGAGATTCCCAGCAGGCTCCAACTGCCACCTGAGGGCTCACATTGCCAAGGCAACGTGAGCATGCCAGGCAGGAGTTACCTCACAGCAGAGGTCCCACCTCACAGAAGGGTGAGAAACCCAGCCAACATCAGACTCTCACCAGAGGGCCCACATCACCAAGGGGATGGGAACCAGGCAGGAGTGTCTTCACATCAGTGGGGCCACATCATCGAAAGCTGAGGTACTCAGCACATGTGTCCTCAAACCAGAGGACCCACATCACCAAGGACCTCGGAGTGAGGCAGGCAGGAGTAACCTCACAACACTGGGCACATAGAATAAAAAAGTGAGGAATCCAGCAGTTGGAACCTCCCAGCAGGCGGCCCAGAGCACCGAGGCTATGGGATCCAGGCCACAGTGAACTCACAGAAGAGGGCCCATGTCATGAAACTGAGCAAACCAGCCATTGGGACCTCAGAGCAGGAGGCCCACATCCCCATGGGGATGGAATTCTGGTAGGAGTGTCCTCGCACCACTGAGAACGTATCAGAAAATTTTGGGCGACCAGCAGTTAGGGCCTGACGCCAGAGGACCCTCATCACCAAGGGAAGGAGGCTCCCAGCAGGCTCCAACTGCCACCAGAGGGCTGACGTCGCCAAGGCGATGTGTGCCAACCAGGCACGAATGACCTCACAGCAGAGGGCCCACCTCAGAGAAGTGTGACGAACCCAGTCAGGATCAGACTCGCACCAGAGGGCCCACATCACCAAATGGATTGGAACCAGGCAGGAGTGTCCTCACATGAGTAGGGCCACATCATCTAAAGGTGAGGAACCCAGAACATGTGGCTTCAAACCATAGGACACCCATCACCAAGGGGCTGGGAGTGAGGCAGGCAGGAGGAGCCTCATAACAGAGGGCCCAAAAATAAGAAAGGTGAGGAATCCAGCAGTTGGAACCTCCCAGCAGGCGGCCCAGAGCACAGAGGCTAGAGGAACCAGGCCAGAGTGAACTAACACCAGACAGCCCACATCATGAAACTGTGAGCAACCCAGACATTGGGACCTCAGAGCAGAAGGCCCACATCCCCATGGTGATGGGAACATGACAGGAGTGTCCTGGCATCACTGGGCTCACATCAGAAAACGTGGGGTGCTCAGAAGTTAGGGCCTGACGCTAGAGGGCACTCATCACCGAGAGGAGGAGGCTCCCAGCAGGCTCCAGCTGCCACCAGAGGGCCAACGTCGCCAAGGCGATGTGTGCCAGTCTGGCAGGAGTGACCTCACAGCAGAGGGCCCACCTCACAGAAGGGTGAGGAACACAGCCAGGATCAGACTCTCACCAGAGGGCCCACATCACCAAGGGGATGGGAACCAGGCAGGAGTGTCCCCACACCAGTGGGACAACATCATAGAAAGGTGAGGATCCCAGCACATGTGTCCTCAAACCAGAGGAACCACATCACCAAGGGGTTCGGAATGAGGCTGGCAGGACTGGCCTCACAACACAGGGTCCATAGAATATAAAAGTTGAGGAATCCAGCAGTTGGAACCTCCCAGCAAGTGGCCCAGAGCACCGAGGCTATGGGATCCAGGCCGCAGTGAACTCACAGCAGAGGGCCCACATCATGAACCTGTGAGCAGCCCAGCTGTTGGGACCTCAGAACAGAAGGCCCACATCCCCATTGGGATGGGAACCTGGCAGGAGTGGCTTTGCACCACTTAGCACATATCAGAAAAAGTTAGGAGCCCAGCAGTTAGGGCCTGACGCCAGGGGGCCCTCATAACTGAGGTGAGGAGACTCCCAGCAGGTTCCAACTGCCAACAGAGGGCCCACATCTACAAGGTGGCATGCGCCAGCCAGGCAGTAGTGACCTCACAGCAGAGGGCCTATCTCACAGAAGGGTGAGGAACCGAGGCAGGATGAGACTCTCACCAGAGGGCCCACAACACCAAGGGGATGGGAACCAGTCAGGACTGTCCTCCCACCAGTGGGGCCACATCATCGAAAGGTGAGGAACCCAGCACATGTGGCCTCATATCAGAGGACATACATCACAAAGGGGATGGGAGTGAGGCAGGTAGGAGTAGCCTAAAAACAGAGGGCCCAAAGAATAAAAAAAGTGAGGAATCCAGCATTTGGAACCTCCCAGCAGGCGGCCGAGAGCACAGAAGCTATGGGATGCAGGCAGGAGTTAACTAACACCAGAGAGCCCACATCATGAAACTGTGAGCAACCCAGGCATTGGGACCTCAGAGCAGAAAGCCCACATCCCCATGGGGATGGGAACCTGACAGGAGTGTCCTGGCATCACTGGGCTCACATCAGAAAACGTGGGGAGCCCAGCAGTTAGAGCCTGATGCTAGAGGGCCATCATCACCGAGGGCAGGAGGCTCCCAGCAGGTTCCATGTGCCAACAGAGGGCCCACGTCGCCAAGGTGATGTGTGCAAGTCAGGCAGGATTGACCTCACAGCAGAGGGCCTACCTCACAGAAGAGTGAGGAACCCAGCCAGGATAAGACTGTCACCAGAAGGCCCACATCACCAAGGGGATGGGAACCAGGCAGGAGTGTCCTCACACCAGTGGGGCCACATCATTGAAAGTTGCCTAACCCAGCACATGTGGCCTCAAACCAGAAGACCCACATCACGAAGGGGTTGCGAGTGAGGCAGGCAGGAGGAGCATCACAACACAGGACCCATAGAATACAAAAGTTGAGGAATCGAGCAGTTGGAAGCTCCCAGCAGGCAGCCAAGACCACAGAGGCTATGGGATCCAGGCCACAGTGAACTAACACCAGAGAGCCCACATCATGAAATTGTGATCAACCCAGCCGTTGGAACCTCAGAGCAGAAGGCCCACATCCCCATGGGGATGGGAACCTAAGAGGAGTGCTTGAGCAACACTGGGCTCACTAAGAAAAGTTGGGGAGCCCAGCAGTTAGGGCCTGACGTCAGAGGGCCCTCATCACAGAGCTGAGGAGGCTCCCAGCAGGGTCCAATTGCCACCAGAGGGCCCATGTCAACAAGGCGAGGTGAGCAACCCAGGCAAGAGTTACCTGATAGTAGAGGGCCCACCTCACAGATGGGTGAGGAACCCAGCCAGGATCAGACTCTCACCAGAGGGCCCACATCACAAAGGGGATGGGACCCAGTCAGGATTATCCTCACACCAGTGGGGCCTCATCATCTTAAGGTGAGGAACCCAGCACATGTGTCCTCAAACCAGAGGACCCACATCACCAAGGGCCTTGGAGTGAGGCAGGCAGGAGTAGCCTCACAACACAGGGCACATAATATAAAAAACGTGAGAATTCCAGCATTTAGACCTTCCAGCAGGCGGCCCAGAACACCGAGGCTATGGGATCCAGGCCACAGTGAACTCACAGCAGAGGGCCCACATCACAAAACTGTGAGCAACCCAGGAGTTGAGACCTCAGCGCAGAAGGCCCACATCCCCATGGGAATGGGAACCTGGCTGGAGTGTCCTCGCACCACTGGGCGCACATCAGAAAATGTGGGGAGCCCACCATTTAGGGCCTGACGCCAGAGGGCCGTCATCACCGAGAGGAGGAGGCGCCCTGCACGCTCCAACTGCCACCAGAGGGCTCACGTCTCCAAGGTGACGTGTGCCAGCCAGGCAGGAGTGACCTCACAGAAGAGGGCCTACCTCACAGAACGTTGAGGAACCCAGCCAGGATTAGACTCTCGCCAGAGGGCCCACCTCACCAAGGGGATGGGAACCAGGCAGGAGTGTCCTCACACGAGTGGGGTCACATCATCGAAAGGTGAGGAACGCAGCACATGTGGCCTCAAGCCATAGGACAGTCATCACCAAGGGGCTGGCAGTGAGGCAGGCAGGAGGAGCCTCACAACAGAGGGCACATAGAATAAAAAAGTTGAGGAATCCAGCAGTTGGAACCTCCCAGCAGGCGGCTCAGAGCACCGATGATAAGGGATCCTTGCCGGAGTGAACTCACAGCAGAGGGCCCACATCATGGTACTGTGAGCAAGCCAGCCGTTTTGACCTCAGAGCAGAAGGCCCATATCGCCATGGGGATGGGAACCTGGCAAGAGTCTCCTCACTCACTTGGCGCACATCAGAAAATGTGGGGAGCCCTGCAGTTATGGCCTAAGGCAAGAGGGCCCTCATCACCGGGGGGAAGAGATTCCCAGCACGCTCCAACTGCCACCAGAGGGCCCACGTCGCCAAGGTGACGTGTGCCAGACAGGCATGATTGACCTCACAGCAGAGGGCCCACCTCACAGAAGGGTGAGGAACCCAGCCAGGATCAGACTCTCACCTGAGGGCCCACATCAGCAAGGGGATGGGAACCAGTCAGGACTGTCTTCCCTCCAGTGGGGTCACATCATCGAAAGGTGCGGAACCCAGCACATGTGGCCTCAAATCAGAGGACACATATCACAAAGGGAATGGGAGTGAGGCAGGCAGGAGTAGCCTAAAATCAGAGGGCCCAAAGAATAAGAAAGGTGAGGAATCCAGCAGTTGGAACCTCCCAGCAGGCGGCCCAGAGCACAGAAGCTATGGGATGCAGGCAGGAGTGAACTAATACCAGAGAGCCCACATCATGAAACTGTGAGCAACCCAGGCTTTGGGACCTCAGAGCAGAAGGCCCACATCCCAATGGGGATGTGAACCTGGCTGGAGTGTCCTCGCACCACTGGGCGCACATCACAAAATGTGGGGAGCCCAGCAGTTAAGGCCTGATGCCAGAGGGCCCTCATCACCGAGGAGAGGAGGCTCCCAGCAGGCTCCAAGTGCCACCAGAGGGCTCATGTCCACAAGGCGAGGTGAGCAAGCCAGGCAGGAGTGACCTCACATCAGACGGCCTACCTCACAGATGGGTGAGGAACCCAGCCAGGATCAGACTCTCAACAGAGGGCCCACATCACCAAGGGGATGTGAACCAGGCAGGAGTCTCCTAAGACCATTGGTCCCACATCATCGAAAGGTGAGGAACCCAGCACATGTGGCCTCAAACCAGACGACACACATCACGAAGGGGATGGGAGTGAGGCAGGCAGGAGGATCCTCACAACAGAGGGCCCAAAAAATTAAAAAAGTGAGGAATCCAGCAGTTGGAACCTCCCAGCAGGCGGCCAAGAGCACAGAGGCTATGGGATCCAGGCTTCTGTGAACACCAGAGAGCCCACATCATGAAAATGTGAACAACCCAGCCGTTGGGACCTCAGAGCAGAAGGCCCACAACCCCATGGAGATGGGATCCTAAGAGGAGTGCCAAAGCATCACCGGGCTCCCTAAGAAAAGTTGGTGAGTCCAGCAGTTAGGGCCTGACGCAAGAGGGTCCTCATCACCGGGGGGAGGAGATTCCCAGCACGCTCCAACTGCCACCACACGGCTGACTTCACCAAGGCAATGTGTGCCAGCCATGCAGGAGTGACCTATCAGCAGAGGGTCTCCCTCACAGGTGGGTGAGGAACAAAGCCAGGAACAGACTCTCACCAGGGGGTCCACATAACCACGTGGATGAGAACCAAGCAGGAGTGTCCTCACACTAGTGGGGCCACATCATCGAAAGGTGAGGAACCCAGCAAAGGTGGCCACAAACCAGAGGACCCACATCACCAAGGGGTTGAGAGTGAGGTAGGTGTCTGGACAGGTATATTTAACACTCATTTCCCACCAGGAAGAGAAATTAACCAAAGGCTCAGCGTGCCCTGCCAGAAGCAGATTAGGGCCTGAAGCAGTCTTGCGGGTTTGCGGCCAGCTCACAAGAAAGCGAGTTGAAGAAAGGAGCTCAGGGGCCCTGTAATTCACAAACCTGGAGAGTTATAAATAACAGATAACGTCCAAAAATATATTGAAGTAAGGCTGCGAAGAGGACTTGAAAGCGGGGCAGAATTTCAGGAAACCGATTTCAGGAGGTAGACTGGAATTGCATTTAAAGCATAGGAAAAGAGGCAGAACATCGACAATGATGCACTTGGCAACAAAGGGCGTATGAGTTTGTTCCTGAATATATTCAGGAAAAAACACATATGCCCTTTTTGGCAAACCAAGCAAGCTTGCAATGGAAATCCGAACTACTATGAAGTGTCACTTCCCCCCGGTCTAAAGGGCCATCTGAGAAAAGTGTAAAATCCAGAAAGGCAAGACAGGCCATGGGGAAAAAGGAGCCTTGTTATGCTGATGGGCGGGATGTAAATTGCCAACAGCCACTCTGGAGAAGTGTATGGTGTTTCCTGATACATCTGAAAAACAAAGCAACAGAGTCTAGGGCATTTCCACTTATGGTCCTATAGCTTAGGGAAATTAAAATCAAAAAGACACAGCCACCCCAAAATTTGGGACGGCTCTGTTTACAGGAACCTCTTCTACAGTACGAGTTAAATATCCCAGAGAACAAATAATTGATAAAGAAGTTGCAGTACTTACGTACAACAGAATACCACTCAGCAATGAAATCTGTGTCACCAGGCCTGTACCAGCATAATGAGTGGATTGAGGCATGATGATTCTAAGTGAAATAAGTCACACAGAAAAAGAAACATCATAAGGTATCACTAATGCACGGAATGTAAACTTGGCTACACATGAACTGAATTACAAAACAGAACAGGGTCTCAAGATTAGAAAACCAACTTATGCTTGCTTAAAGGGAAAGGTGAGTTAAGGGGGTGCTGCATAAAACCAGAGATTGAAATTAGCACAGATACCGTTCCATAAGCCAAATATGTAATAGACAAGACCTACCCCCTGCTCAACGAAATGGACTCAACAATGAGGTATCACCTCACACCTGTTAGAATGGGCATCATCTGAAAATCTACAAACAACAAATGCTGGAAAGGGTGTGGAGAAAAGGAACCCTCTTCCACTATTGTTGGGAATATAAGTTGATACAGTCACTATGGAGAACAATATGGAGTTTCTTAAGAAACTAATAATAGAATTACCATATGATACAGCGATCCCAGGACTGGACATATACCCAGACAAAACCATAAATCAAAAAGAGACATTCACCGCAATGTTCATTGCATCACTATTTACAATATCGAGGTAATGGAAGCAACCTAAATGCCCACAGACAGACGAATGCATAAAGATGTGGTACATATATAAAATGGAATATTACTAAGCCATGAAAGGAATGAAATTGGGTCATTTGTAGAGACGTCGATGGATCTAGAGACTGTCATACAGAGTGAAGTAAGTCAGAAAGAGAAAAACAAATCTTGTATATTCATGCATATATGTGGAACCTAGAAAAACTGTACAGATTAACCGTTTTGCAAGGCATAAATAGAGCAACAGATGTAGACAACAATCGTATGGACAACAAGGGGGGAAAGCTCTTGGAGGGGTGGTGGTGGGAGGAGTTGAGAGATTGGGATTGGCATGTAAACATTTATATGTATAAAATAGATAACCAATGAGAACCTGCTGTATAAAAATATAAAATAAAATTCAAAATTAAAAAGAAATAAAATTTAAAAAATAAAACAGAAAAAACAATTATTCCCTTCACATACATGTATTTATATGAATAAATTATTTCCATGCTTATATCTGTAAATACAAAAAAGAGGAATAAAATCTACCTTGAACCAAAAACGAAAAAGAGAAAAAAAAAACAGAACCCACCAGTTACTCAGAGGAAAACCGTATCAGGGCACTTGCTCCAGTTGTAAACAATTCTGAAGTTGGTCAGTGGTGGGGAATCGTCTCCCATTCAGCCAGCAGCCCCCACACAACAAGCGTCCTCATTGCAAAGCTGGGGCACCGTGCCGAGGCATCTGTGAGTAAACGTGAGCTGAGCCCCAGGCCAGTTGCTGCTGAACTGTTCCCGCCCTTCCCAGGTAAAACACCTGAATATATACAAGGACTTGAAAGCCTAGAGGAAGGGCCATGGAGCCACACGAGTGACAGCATGCCAGCTGACTTGGTGCCTGCAGGCCAGCCAGGATGGTCCTGGCCCTGGGTGCTCTTCTGGAAGATTTCCATTTCCCTGCCTGAGATACCCGTCCTGTCCCTGCCCCCACTGCTTTTTTCCTTCCTCACCTCTGCCCAGGGAGAAATTCCAGCAGCAGGTATGGGTGACACATCCTCTTCTTTAGCAGGTGGCAGCCTGGCAACTGCTGCAGAAAGTCCAGCAGAGCCCCACTCACACTGGGCCACCCACAAAGCCGTGGCCTCTCACTCCCTCCCACCAGCCCAGCCCCGAGACTGCTGACAGGGCAGAGAAAATGGCGTCAGGCACAGCTGCAGGGGCTTTTGCTGCCTGGAGTGGTATTTATATTGATCTCAACCCAGGCACACCTGGGGAGGGCTGGCCGGCATGGTAAGGTTGCCCAGGTCAGCCAATCATCACCCCTCAGGGGCTCACAGTTGCAGAAAATGGAACTTGCTGAACCGGCCAGGTCCAAGGAACAGGTGTGGGCTCCTGAGAGTCAGGATAGACAAGGGGCTGCAGCTTTGGCTTGTTTTCTAATCATTTTATCTGGCCCATGAGTGGGAGACAACTTCAAGAAAACCCTCTCCTAATGAGAGGAACCCAGGAGTCAGGGAGAGGAGGGGTGGGTGGTGGTTGGAGACAGAGGCCTGGTGCCCTGGGTGCAGTGGAAGTCTCTGGAAGACCAGGTGGAGGGAGGCCACACAGAGTGATGCCCAGGGTCACAGACCTGTCGGAGCTGCTGTTTGTTAGTTCAAGTCCTGCTCTGAGGTGCTCTGTGTCAGCTCTGAGCGACAGGTGAGCTGGGGGTGCTCTTCAATGAGGGCTATGTGCACGGTTCCTGTGTGCCCAGCCCTGCCACGGTACCTGCAAGGGTAGCTCTGTATCCTGGGAGGGGCCTGACCATGAGAGCCCCGTGGGCTGGGTTGGGGGTGGGGTACCTGCCCAGGAGAGCTCCATATCCTGGGATTGGCCTGACCACGAGAGCCCCATGGGCTGCTGGGGACCTGGTAAAGGATGTCAGGACAGTCAGTGAAGCCACCGAGGATATACCTCCAGTTGCTCCTGATTCCTACACCCTGCTGGTCATTCTACCAACCACCAGGACATGGTATTCTGTATTAGTCTTCAATGATGCCTTCTTTTGTATTCCATTAGTCCCAGAGTCACAAGAAATTTTGGCTTGTGAGTGGCAGGACTCAACATACAACTAAAACAATACTTCCGGGCCGTCTTGCCCCAAGGGTTCAAAAATTCCCACACCATCTTTGGGGAAAGCTTAGCTAAAGACCGAAAAGTTCTACCTCTGGAAAAGGAAACCCTCCTTCAATATGCAGACGACATTCTGATCGCCAGCCCTACTAAGGAGGCCTCTGAATTACCAAGCCAATAAAGGATAGAAGTTGTCCAAGAAAAAGCTCAAATATCACAGACTGCAGTGACCTGCCTGGGCTTCATTCTCACACAAGGTCAGAGAAGCCCATCCCAGGAAAGGGAAGAAACCATTTGCAGCCTTACCCCTTTCTAAAACTAGAAGACAGCTTAGGGGTTCCTGGGGAGGCCAGGGTTTGCTGCTTCTGGATCCCTAACTACAGTCTACTAGCTGGGCCTCTATATGAAACACTGAAAGGAAAAGATGATGATCCTTTTGAACAGAATCCAGAAGTGGCCTTTCAAGAATGGAAAGAGCAGTCAATTCAGACCCTTGCCCTGGAACTCCCTAATTGAGCTAAACCCTTTGACCTTTCCATTCCCGGTGAAAGGTGAATCGCCATTGGAGAATTAGTGCAAAAACTGGGACCACTTGAAATGGAACAACGCAAGAATGCCATCCAGGTAGGATAAACTACAGTCACCAAGGGGCTTGGCCCACTGCCACATCTGGCCAAGATACTGGCGGTATCTAAAAACCTGGAAATCAGCAGCCCAAAAGGCCACCTCCCTCCTAAGGGAAAAGGACCCCACGTGGTGATCCTAATCACCAACCATGCCCTGAAGTTGCAGGGTTCGCTCCGTGGGCACACCGACCTCGAGTGAGGAGGCCCTCCAACTCCAACATCCAGAGAGATAACCGGGGGCAACAGGGCACCATGACGACTCGTGTGAACATCACTTGACCTGGAGTTTCTCTCATAAAACAACAATAGTGTGTCCCGAAGGAGTAGACTACTGCTTGCAGGACTTCCTGCACCCGGAGGGGAGCTAATAATCTTGGCGGGGGAACCGTATATCACACTGTCACCATAGAAAAGCCTACAGACACCATGATGATGGTGGCCAATAAGACCGGCTGGACTCCTGTTTACTTCAAAAGGCTGTTGACTCAGTGGCCATCATGGTCCTTGATCACCACTGACCCTGGACTGTCTGGGAGTTGAGCGGGCAGGGCTCTGACACCTGGTGCTGTTTTTACGTTAATTCAGGGGCCTAATTGAAGAAAGAGCAGACTACTGGTCAGAGCATCTAGGCTGGCAGAAACGGTCAGCCTAAGGTGGCCGAACAAATGTGGGGTGGGGTGAAACCGGCCCCCACAGCGTCTCTGCACATCTCTTTCCTGGACCCTTAAAGGTCATTAGAATCTATAACACTTCCAATGCTGGTGCTCAGGCGGACGAGCAGGGAGGCAGGGGTCCTGGGGCCAATCAACATCACCTGGAGGCTGCTGGGGAGAAGTTCTGACCCTCGTCCCCTGGTATGAGGGCTCCCAACTCAGCACTCAGCAGTTACAGAAGAAGGGTCCGCACCCTCAGCACTCCAAGAATGAGGAACGGGACAAAAGGCAGAGGAGGGGTTTGTCCCCAGCAAAGCCCATTAAAAATCCCTGGGAGATAAAAATAGAATGTGGGCAATAAAGTCAAGTCTGACCTTTTTTATCCTTTGTGCTTTGTCTAATTTCACGTGCTCCTAGGGTCCCGCATGCAGAGGTTCCACACCCGGCACTTCAGACCAGATTTCCTGGTGCAGAATGGCTGGGTCGACACCTCAGCTCCTGGGGCCCAGTGCAGACTCCGAGATATAGAGCCTGAGCTGCAGCCAACCCGGCCCTTGAGAGCTCCGCCCCCTCCCTCTCACTGACTCTGACAGGATCTCTACACAGCAGCCCAGCCCACAGCCCACGGGGTAGTGCATGCTCTCACCTCTCCATTCTCTGATGAAAATATAAAGTTTCCTTTGCTTGGGAACCAAACTCAGTCTCGATCTGTTGGCCCCAATGACACTGGGCAGGGGGACCCTTGTTGGGGTCCACTCTGGAGGATCAGTAACAGAAATTGAGACTATTGTAACTTCAATGAACAGATGTGTGAGCCAAACTGTAGTTAACATAGAACAGTTTATAAGGCTCGGGTAAAATAAGATGTTTCTAACACTTCCATTTGATATTTCCATCACTTTATTATAAGCAAGTTCAGTGAAAAGGTTTGTCTTATTTGTCAGGTCAATATTAGAGAAATGAAGTGATTTCTTTCCAAGGATGTACATCTAATAATCTTGGTTAAAGCTTCAATCTTGTTTTAAATGCTTTTCCATTGAAAATGATACCTCTCTTTCAGCTCCCCCATTTCTGAGAAGTATAAAATCTTATAATTTATTATTACCAAAGGGGAAAGGTGGGAGGAGGGATAAATTAACAGTTTGGAATTAACACATACACACTGCTATGTATAAAATAGATCATCAACAAGGAACTACTGTATAGCACAGGGAACTACACTCAATATTGTGCAATAACCTATAAGGGGAAATAATCGGAAAAAGAATAGATATTTTTATTGACATCATCTATCAATGACAGTTAAAGTGTAACCTAAGGGAAGCCGGTGGTGAGTGCTTCTGACCCTGAAGACTTCAGTCATCTAAAGTTTGGACTCTGCCTACTTCCCAAGGCCCTTAATGAACATATGTGTAGCCGTAGCTTAAAAAACTCCCCAGTTTGGGTTTCGGGGAGACACTGATTTTGAAAAAGCCCTGGTGTTCTCCTTACATGAATGGGACTCTTCCTACTGCTAAAACATGTCTGTCACACCCAGAGGATGGTATACCGTCTGATCGGGAAGAGTTTGGAAAAGGCATCTCATCTCCTCATCTCCTGGTGCTCGGGTTCACCTCTCCAGCGTCTTTACTAACAGTCTCCCCACTTGGAGATGTCAACACTGTCAACATCCTGTTGCGTACAGTTTGGAATTTGTCCAGAGGATGAAGCGGAAGGATGAGGAACAATGAGAGACAAGTCCTAGGTGTTCAGACAGGCACATGTCACTCTAATTTCCAATCAGGAAGATGAATTGACCAAAGGCTAGGGTTGCCCATGGAAACAGTATAGGGCTTGAGGAAATCCCACTGCTTTGTGGCCAGTTCCCATAAACACAAGTTGAACAATGGAACTCAGGGGCAGTAAAATTCACGAAACTGCAGAGTTGAAAATATCTATCACTGAAAAATGTCTTGAGGAAAGTCAAAGAAAAGGATTGGCAAGCAAGGGAGAATGGCAGGAAAGGGATTTGAGGAGGTAGAAAGGATTCGCCATTAAGCACAAGAAAAGGGGCTGAACATTTCCGACATTGCAGTTGGCCAAAAAGGCTGTATGCGTTTTTTTCTGTATATATTCAAGAAAAGGGCATACACTTTTTTAGCCAACCAAACAGGTGGGCACTGGAAATCAATACTACAAAAGATATCACTTCGCATCAGTCAGAAGAGCCATCCTCATAAAGTGTAAACGCCAGAAATGCAGGACAGGGCAAGGAGAAGAGGGAGCCCTGTGAGGCTTATAGTGGAAATGTATATTGCCAACGGCCATTCTGGAGAAGTGTATTGTGTTTACTAAAGCATCTAAAAAATGAGCTACAGAGCATAGGGCACTTGCACTCATGGGCGTATATCTTGGGAAAAACAAAAATCGAGAGGACACAGGCACCCCAATGTTTACTGCCTCTCTGTTTAAAAGATCCTCGACTAGGATATAACTTAAATGTCTCTGGAGGGAAAAAATGGATAGAGATGTGGTACTTATGTAGAGTGGAATATTACTCAGCCTGGAAATCAATGAAATATGGCCAGTTGTAACAACTCCGGAGGAGTTACGTATGATCATTCTAAGTGACATAATTCAAAAAGAAAAAGACACATATCATAAGATATCACTTAAAGGTGGAATCCAAAATGGCTACACATGAAATAAATTACAAAACAAAAACATAGTCAAATATGTAGAAAACACGCGTAAGGCTGCTAAACGGGAAAGGTGGGGAGGGGTGAGGCATCATCCAGGAGGTTGAAATTAGCAAAGATACCATTCCAAATACCAAACTGATAATCAACAAGGCCTACACGGTAGCTAAAAGAACTGCACTCAGCACACTCAAGTCACCGGAAAAGAATATCTATGACTGGTAAGAATCTGAAAAAGAATTTATTGATGTCTCTCTGTACGTGAATCAAGTGGATGTACAGCAGCAAGAAACAGAGCTTTGAAAATCAGCTGTAACCAATATAGTAATAAATTGAAAAAAATAAACGACAGAGAGACAGAGAAAACCTCTTACAACTTTTCCTCAGGGACGGTGATGCAACATGGATTGAACACATCTAGACCCACAGCAGGATGAGACATAAGGCTGGAAACTGTTCGCGCTAAGAGAAATGTGAGGTTGGGTGAGGAAATGCACACCCTTTAAAGTAATACTACCTGGTACCCATTCAATGGGTCCCAAATCTGCAGGTTCAAGGAATCTTCCTACAGCTAAAACATGCATGGAAAACCCAGAGGACTGTACACCATGTGATCGGGAGATGTGTCTAAAATGCACCTCATTTATCCTCTCCTGGTGCTCCTGTTCATCATTCCAGCCACGTTACTTAGAATCTCCCCACTTAGAGAATCAGCACATTTAAACTTCTGTTTCACACATTTTGCAAATTGTGAGGAGGATGAACGGGAAGAGGGGGAAACAATGAGAGAATAGTTGTAGGGGTTTGGACGGGCACATGTCACTCTAATTTCCCATTAAGAATAAGAATTAAAAAAAGGCTCAGCCCGCCTCGCCGGAGCCAAAATAGGGCCTGAAGCAATCCTGCGGTTTTGAGGCCAGCTCACAAAAGAGCAACTTAAAAAATGGAGCTCAGGGTCACTGCAATTCACAAACCTGCAGAGTTATAAATGAAAACTAACGTCCAAAAATATGTTGAGGTAAGGCAAAGAAGAGGATCTGAATGCAAGACAGAATTGCAAGAAACAGATTTCAAGAGATAGATTGGACTCGCCTTTAAAGCACATGAAAAGCGGCAGAATTTCGACAATGATGCAGTTGGCCCAAAAGGGAGTATGCGTTAGTTCCTGAATATATCCAGGAAAAAACGCATATGCACTTTATGGGCAACCAAGCAAGCAAGCAATGCAAATGTGCACAACAAAGAAGTCTCATTTCCCACCGGTCAAAAGGGCCATCCGAAAAAATTGTAAACACCAGAAATGCAGGACAGGCCATGGAGAACAGGGAGCCTTTATACGCTGATGGACAGTGTGTGAACTGCCGAGAGCCACTCTGGAGAAGTGTATGGTGGTTCCTAAATCATCTAAAAAACAGAGCGACAGAGCATAGGGCACTTCCAATCACGGGAGTATATCTAGGGAAGTCTAAAAATCAACAAGACACAAGCACACCACAGTTTAGGGCTACTCTGTTTACAAGAACCTCAACTTCAGTACACCTTAAATATCCCAGGAAAGAGAACAATAGATAAAGAAAATGTGGTACTTATGTACAATGGAATATCTCTTCACCATGAAATCAATGTAATAAGGCTAGTAGAAGGATAAAGAGTGGATTGAGGTCCGATAATACTACTTGAAATAAGTCAAACAGAAAAAGAAACATATCATAAGATATCACTTATAGAGGGAGGATAAATATGGCTGCACAAAAAATGAATTACAAAACAGAACAGTGTCTCACATTTAGAAAACACACTTATGTCAGCTTAAGGGGAAAGGAGAGGTGGGGTGATGCATAAAACCAGAGTTTGAAATTAGCACAGATACCGTTCAATAAACCAAATAGGTATCAGACAAGATCTACACCTCGCTCAATGAACTGGCCTCAACACACCCTATACACCGCAGAGAAATATATCTGAGTAATAAGAATCTTAAAACCCATGTATTGATATATCTCCATAAGGGAATCAAGTGTGCGCAGAGCGGCACAAACACAGCAGTGAAAATGAGCTAAACCCCATTATAGAAATAAATTTTAAAACCAAAACGCAGAAACAATGAAAGAGAGAAAAATTCTTACAAAATTCGCTCAGGGGCTGTGATGCAACCTGGAATGACCACATATAAACCCACAGCTGGATAAGACATAAGGCTGGACACTTGGGGCTGAAAGGATTGGAGAGCTTTGGTGAGCAACTGCCGAAAGTTTAATGCAATACTTCATGCTACTTATTCCAAGGGTCCCAACACTCCAAGTTGAAGGGAATCTTCCTACAGCTAAACCATGCATGGGAAATCCAGCGGATGGTATACCATATGATCGGGAAAGGTTTCTAAAATGCACCTCATTTTCCTCTCCTGGGGCTCCGGATCAACATTCCAGCCACTTTACTAACAACATCTCCACATGGAGAGTCAATGCCTTTAAGTTCCGGTATCGCACAGTCTGCAGTTAGTGCGGAGGATGAATGGGAATAGGGGGAACCAGTGAGAAAATAGCTGTAGCGGTTTCAATGGGCACATGTCACTCTAATTTCACATCAGGAAGAAGAATTAACCAAAGGCAGAGCAAGGCGCCCCAGAAGAAGAATAGGGCCTGAAGAAATCCTGTGGATATGAGGCAAGATCACAAAAATAAGAGCTGAAAAATGAAGCTAAGGGCCACTGCAATTCAAAAACCTGCAGAGTTATAAAGGCCAACTATTCTCCAAAAGTATATTGAGGTAAGGCTATGAAGAGGCACTGAGAGCAAGGCAGAACTGCAGGAAACCGATTTCAGGAGGTAGACAGGAATTGTACTGAAAACATATGAAAACACTCAGAACGTCGACAATGATGCACTTGGCCAAAAAGGGCGTATGCGTTTTTTCCTGAATATATTCAGGAAGAAACGCATACGCCCTTTCTGGCCAACCAAGCAAGCTCTCAAAGGAAATCTGCACTACAATGAAGTCTCACTTCACCCCGGTCAAAGGGCCATCTGAAAAAAGTGTAAAATCCAGAAAGGCAGGACAGGCCATGGAGAACTGGGAGCCTTGTTATGCTGATGGGCGGGATGTAAATTGCCAGCAGCCACTCTGGAGAAGTGTATGGTGTTTCCTGAAACATCTAAAAAACAAAGCAACAGAGCCTAGGGCACTTCCACTTATGGTCCTATAGCTTATGGAAATTAAAATCAAAAAGACACAGCCACCCCAAAGTTTGGGACGGCTCTGTTTACAAGAACCTCGTTTACGGTACAAGTTCAATATCAGAGAAAGCGAAAAATGGATAAAGAAGTTGTGGTACTTACGTACAATGCAATATCACTCAGCAATGAGATCTATGTCATCAGGCCCGTAGCAGCATAATGAGTGGATTCAGGTACGATGATTCTAAGTGAAATAAGTCACACAGAAAAAGAAACACCATAAGATATCACTACTACACGGAAGGTAAACTTGGCTACACAGGAACTGAATTACAAAACAGAACAGGGTCTCAAATGTAGAAAACCAACTTATGCTTGCTTAAGAGGAAAGGTGAGTTGGGGTGCTGCATGAAACCAGAGATTGAAATTAGCACAGATACCGTTCCATAAGCCAAATATGTAATAGACAAGAGCTACTCCTTGCTCAACGAAGTGGACTCAACACCCCATATTAAACGCCTAAGAATATAACTGACTAGTAAGAATCTTAAAACCTATGGATTTATATGTCTCCGAAAGAGAATCAAGCGTGTGTACAGCGGCATAAACGCAGCAGTGATAGGATTGGTGAGGTTCGGTGAGCAAATGCAGACCCTTTGAAGTCATACTGCATGGTACCCATTCCATGGGTCTCAACTCTCCAGGTTTAAGGGATTCTTCCTTCAGCTAAAACATGCATGTGGAACACAGATTATGATCCACCGTGTGATTGGGAAACGTGTTCAAATGTGTCTCAGTTTTCGTCCCCTGGTACTCGGGTGCAACACTCCAGACGCTTTACTAACACTCTCCCCACTTGGAGAGTCAGTGCCTTTAAACTCCTGTATGGCCCAGTTTGCAATTTCTGCGGAAAATGTACAGGAATAGGGAGAACCAATGATAAACTAGCTGGAGGTGTCTGGACGGGCAAATTTAACTCTCATTTCCCACCAGAAAGAGGAATTAACCAAAGGCTCAGCATGCCGTGCCGGAACCACACTAGGGCCTGAAGCAATCCTGCGGTGTTGCGGCCAGCTCACAAGAAAGCGAGTTGAAGAAAGGAGCTCAGGGGCACTGTAATTCACAAACCTGCAGAGTTATAAATGACAGCTATCGTCCAAAAATATATTGAAGTAAGGCTGCCAAGAGGACTTGAAAGTGGGGCAGAATTGCAGGAAACCGATTTCAGGAGGTAGACGGGAATTGCATGTAAAGCATAGGAAAAGAGGCAGAACGTCCACAATGATGCACTTGGCCAAAAAGGGCGTATGCGTTTTTTCCTGAATATATTCAGGAAAAAACGCATACGCCCTTTTTGGCCAACCAAGCAAGCTTGCAAAGGAAATCTGCACTACAATGAAGTCTCGCTGCCCCCCGGTCAAAAGGGCCATATGAAAAAAGTGTAAAATCCAGAAAGGCAGGACAGGCCATGAAGAACTGGGAGCCTTCTTATGCTGATGGGCGGGATGTAAATTGCCAACAGCCACTCTGGAGAAGTGTATGGTGTTTCCTGTAACATCTAAAAAACTAAGCAACAGAGCCTAGGGCACTTCCACTTATGGTCCTATAGCTTAGGGCAATTAAAATCAAAGAGACACAGCCACCCCACAGTTTGGGACGGCTCTGTTTACAAGAATCTTGTTTACGGTACAACTTCAATATCACAAAAGCGAAAAATGGATAAAGAAGTTGTGGTACTTACGTACAATGCAATATCACTCAGCAATGAAATCTATGTCATCAGGCCCGTAGCAGCATAATGAGTGGATTCAGGTACGATGATTCTAAGTGAAATAAGTCACACAGAAAAAGAAACATCATAAGATATCACTACTACACGGAATGTAAACTTGGTTACACAGGATCTGAATTACAAAACAGAACAGGGTCTCAAATGTAGAAAACCAACTTATGCTTGCTTAAGGGGAAAGGTGAGTTGGGGTGCTGCATGAAACCACAGATTGAAATTAGCACAGATACCATTCCATAAGCCAAATATGTAATAGACAAGAGCTACTCCTTGCTCAACGAAGTGTACTCAACACCCCATATTAAACGCCTAACAATATACCTGACTAGAAATAATCTAAAAACCTACCGATTTATATGTCTCCGAAAGAGAATCAAGCGTGTGTACAGCGACATAAACGCAGCGGTGATAGGATTGGTGAGGTTCGGTGAGCAAATGCAGACCCTATGAAGTCATATTGCATGGTACCCATTCCATGGGTCTCAACTCTCCAGGTTTAAGGGATTCTTCCTTCAGCTAAAACATGCATGTGGAACCCAGAGTATGATCCAGCGTGTGATCGGGAAACGTGTTCAAATGTGTCTCGTTTTCGTCCCCTGGTACTCGAGTGCAACATTCCAGATGCTTTACTAACACTCTCCCCACTTGGAGAGTCAGTGCCTTTAACCTCCTGTTTGGCCCAGTTTGCAGTTTCTGTGGAAAATGAACAGGAATAGGGAGAACGAAAGAGAGACTAGCTGGAGGTGTCTGGACGGGCAAATTTAACTCTCATTTCCCACCAGGAAGAGGAATTAACCAAAGGCTCAGCGTGCCGTGCCGGAACCACACTAGGGCCTGAAGCAATCCTGCGGTGTTGCGGCCAGCTCACAAGAAAGCGAGTTGAAGAAAGGAGCTCAGGGGCACTGTAATTCACAAACCTGCAGAGTTATAAATGACAGCTATCGTCCAAAAATATATTGAAGTAAGGCTGCCAAGAGGACTTGAAAGCGGGGCAGAATTGCAGGAAACCGATTTCAGGAGGTAGACGGGAATTGCATGTAAAGCATAGGAAAAGAGGCAGAACGTCCACAATGATGCACTTGGCCAAAAAGGGCGTATGCGTTTTTTCCTGAATATATTCAGGAAAAAACGCATACGCCCTTTTTGGCCAACCAAGCAAGCTTGCAAAGGATATCTGCACTACAATGAAGTCTCACTGCCCCCCGGTCAAAAGGGCCATCTGAAAAAAGTGTAAAATCCAGAAAGGCAGGACAGACCATGGAGAACTGGGAGCCTTGTTATGCTGGTAGGCGGGATGTAAATTGCCAACAGCCACTCTGGAGAAGTGTATGGTGTTTCCTGAAACATCTAAAAAACAAAGCAACAGAGCCTAGGGCACTTCCACTTATGGTCCTATAGCTTAGGGAAATTAAAATCAAAAAGACACGGTCACCCCAAAGTTTGGGACGGCTCTGTTTACAGAACCTCGTTTACAGTACAAGTTCAATATCACAGAAAGCAAAAAATGGATAAAGAAGTTGTGGTACTTACGTACAATGCAATATCACTCAGCAATGAAATCTATGTCATCAGGCCCGTAGCAGCATAATGAGTGGATGCAGGTATGATGAGTCTAAGTGAAATAAGTCACACAGAAAAAGAAACATCATAAGATATCACTACTACACGGATTGTAAACTTGGCTACACAGGAACTGAATTACAAAACAGAACAGGGTCTCAAATGTAGAAAACCAACTTATGCTTGCTTAAGAGGAAAGGTGAGTTGGGGTGCTGCATGAAACCAGAGATTGAAATTAGCACAGATACCGTTCCATAAGCCAAATATGTAATAGACAAGAGCTACTCCTTGCTCAACGAAGTGGACTCAAGACCCCATATTAAACGCCTAAGAATATAACTGACTAGTAAGAATCTTAAAACCTATGGATTTATATGTCTCCAAAAGAGAATCAAGCGTGTGTACAGCGGCATAAACGCAGCAGTGATAGGATTGGTGAGGTTCGGTGAGCAAATGCAGACCCTTTGAAGTCATACTGCATGGTACCCATTCCATGGGTCTCAACTCTCCAGGTTTAAGGGATTCTTCCTTCAGCTAAAACATGCATGTGGAACACAGATTATGATCCACCGTGTGATTGGGAAACGTGTTCAAATGTGTCTCAGTTTTCGTCCCCTGGTACTCGGGTGCAACACTCCAGACGCTTTACTAACACTCTCCCCACTTGGAGAGTCAGTGCCTTTAAACTCCTGTATGGCCCAGTTTGCAATTTCTGCGGAAAATGTACAGGAATAGGGAGAACCAATGATAAACTAGCTGGAGGTGTCTGGACGGGCAAATTTAACTCTCATTTCCCACCAGAAAGAGGAATTAACCAAAGGCTCAGCATGCCGTGCCGGAACCACACTAGGGCCTGAAGCAATCCTGCGGTGTTGCGGCCAGCTCACAAGAAAGCGAGTTGAAGAAAGGAGCTCAGGGGCACTGTAATTCACAAACCTACAGAGTTATAAATGACAGCTATCGTCCAAAAATATATTGAAGTAAGGCTGCCAAGAGGACTTGAAAGTGGGGCAGAATTGCAGGAAACAGATTTCAGGAGGTAGACGGGAATTGCATGTAAAGCATAGGAAAAGAGGCAGAACGTCCACAATGATGCACTTGGCCAAAAAGGGCGTATGCGTTTTTTCCTGAATATATTCAGGAAAAAACGCATACGCCCTTTTTGGCCAACCAAGCAAGCTTGCAAAGGAAATCTGCACTACAATGAAGTCTCGCTGCCCCCCGGTCAAAAGGGCCATATGAAAAAAGTGTAAAATCCAGAAAGGCAGGACAGGCCATGAAGAACTGGGAGCCTTCTTATGCTGATGGGCGGGATGTAAATTGCCAACAGCCACTCTGGAGAAGTGTATGGTGTTTCCTGTAACATCTAAAAAACTAAGCAACAGAGCCTAGGGCACTTCCACTTATGGTCCTATAGCTTAGGGCAATTAAAATCAAAGAGACACAGCCACCCCACAGTTTGGGACGGCTCTGTTTACAAGAATCTTGTTTACGGTACAACTTCAATATCACAAAAGCGAAAAATGGATAAAGAAGTTGTGGTACTTACGTACAATGCAATATCACTCAGCAATGAAATCTATGTCATCAGGCCCGTAGCAGCATAATGAGTGGATTCAGGTACGATGATTCTAAGTGAAATAAGTCACACAGAAAAAGAAACATCATAAGATATCACTACTACACGGAATGTAAACTTGGCTACACAGGATCTGAATTACAAAACAGAACAGGGTCTCAAATGTAGAAAACCAACTTATGCTTGCTTAAGGGGAAAGGTGAGTTGGGGTGCTGCATAAAACCAGAGATTGAAATTAGCACAGATACCGTTCCATAAGCCAAATATGTAATAGACAAGAGCTACTCCTTGCTCAACGAAGTGGACTCAACACCCCATATTAAACGCTTAAAAATACCCCGGACTAGAAATAATCTTATAAACTACGGATTTATATGTCTCCGAAAGAGAATCAAGCGTGTGTACAGCGGCATAAACGCAGCAGTGATAGGATTGGTGAGGTTCAGTGAGCAAATGCAGACCCTTTGAAGTCATATTGCATGGTACCCATTCCATGGGTCTCAACTCTCCAAGTTTAAGGGATTCTTCCTTCAGCTAAAACATGCATGTGGAACACAGAGTATGATCCACCGTGTGATCAGGAAACGTGTTCAAATGTGTCTCAGTTTTCGTCCCCTGGTACTCGGGTGCAACACTCCAGACGCTTTACTAACACTCTCCCCACTTGGAGAGTCAGTGCCTTTAACCTCCTGTATGGCCCAGTTTGTAATTTCTGTGGAAAATGTACAGCAATAGGGAGAACCAATGAGAAACTAGCTGGAGGTGTCTGGACGGGCAAATTTAACTCTCATTTCCCACCAGAAAGAGGAATTAACCAAAGGCTCAGCATGCCGTGCCGGAACCACACTAGGGCCTGAAGCAATCCTGCGGTGTTGCGGCCAGCTCACAAGAAAGCGAGTTGAAGAAAGGAGCTCAGGGGCACTGTAATTCACAAACCTGCAGAGTTATAAATGACAGCTATCGTCCAAAAATATATTGAAGTAAGGCTGCCAAGAGGACTTGAAAGCGGGGCAGAATTGCAGGAAACCGATTTCAGGAGGTAGACGGGAATTGCATGTAAAGCATAGGAAAAGAGGCAGAACGTCCACAATGATGCACTTGGCCAAAAAGGGCGTATGCGTTTTTTCCTGAATATATACAGGAAAAAACGCATACGCCCGTTTTGGCCAACCAAGCAAGTTTGCAAAGGAAATCTGCACTACAATGAAGTCTCACTGCCCCCCGGTCAAAAGGGCTATCTGAAAAAAGTGTAAAATCCAGAAAGGCAGGACAGGCCATGGAGAACTGGGAACCTTGTTATGCTGATGGGCGGGATGTAAATTGCCAACAGCCACTCTGGAGAAGTGTATTGTGTTTCCTGAAACATCTAAAAAACAAAGCAACAGAGCCTACGGCACTTCCACTTATGGTCCTATAGCTTAGGGAAATTAAAATCAAAAAGACACAGCCACCCCAAAGTTTGGGCCGGCTCTGTTTACAAGAACCTCGTTTACGGTACAAGTTCAATATCACAGAAAGCGAAAAATGGATAAGGAAGTTGTGGGAATTACGTACAATGCAATATCACTCAGCAATGAAATCTATGTCATCAGGCCCGTAGCAGCATAATGAGTGGATTCAGGTACGATGATTCTAAGTGAAATCAGTCACACAGAAAAAGAAACATCATAAGGTATCACTACTACACGGAATGTAAACTTGGCTACACAGGAACTGAATTACAAAACAGAACAGGGTCTCAAATGTAGAAAACCAACTTATGCTTGCTTAAGGGGAAAGGTGAGTTGGGGTGCGGCATAAAACCAGAGATTGAAATTAGCACAGATACCGTTCCATAAGCCAAATATGTAATAGACAAGAGCTACTCCTTGCTCAACGAAGTGGACTCAACACCCCATATTAAACGCCTAACAATATACCTGACTAGTAAGAATCTTAAAACCTATGGATTTATATGTCTCCGAAAGAGAATCTAGCGTGTGTACAGTGGCATAAACGCAGCAGTGATAGGATTGGTGAGGTTCGGTGAGCAAATGCAGACTCTTTGAAGTCATATTGCATGGTACCCATTCCATGGGTCTCAACTCTCCAGGTTTAAGGGATTCTTCCTTCAGCTAAAACATGCACGTGGAACCCAGAGTATGATCCACCGTGTGATCGGGAAACGTTTTCAAATGTGTCTCAGTTTTCATTCCCTGGTACTCGGGTGCAACATTCCAGATGCTTTACTAACACTCTCCCCACTTGGAGAGTCAGTGCCTTTAACCTCCTGTTTGGCCCAGTTTGCAATTTCTGCGTAAGATGAACAGGAATAGGGAGAACCAATGAGAGACAAGCTGGAGCTGTGAGGACGGGCAAATTTAACTCTCATTTCCCACCAGGAAGAGGAATTAACCAAAGGATCAGCATGCCATGCCGGAACCAAACTAGGGCCTGAAGCAATCCTGCGGTGTTGCGGCCAGCTCACAAGAAAGCGAGTTGAAGAAAGGAGCTCAGGGGCACTGTAATTCACAATCCTGCAGAGTTATAAATGACAGCTATCGTCCAAAAATATATTGAAGGAAGGCTGCCAAGAGGAGTTGAAAGCGGGGCAGAATTGCAGAAAACCGATTTCAGGAGGTAGACTGGAATTGCATGTAAAGCATAGGAAAAGAGGCAGAACGTCCACAATGATGCACTTGGCCAAAAAGGGCGTATGCGTTTTTCCCTGAATATATTCAGGAAAAAACGCATACGCCCTTTTTGGCCAACCAAGCAAGCTTGCAAAGGAAATCTGCACTACAGTGAAGTCTCACTGCCCCCGGTCAAAAGGGCTATCTGAAAAAAGTGTAAAATCCAGAAAGGCAGGACAGACCATAGAGAACTGGGAGCCTTGTTAAGCTGATGGGCGGGATGTAAATTGCCAACAGCCACTCTGAAGAAGTGTATGGTGTTTCCTGAAACATCAAAAAAACAAAGCAACAGAGCCTAGGGCACTTCCACTTATGGTCCTATAGCTTAGGGAAATTAAAATCAAAAAGACTCAGCCACCCCAAAGTTTCGGCCGGCTCTGTTTACAAGAACCTCGTTTACGGTACAAGTTCAATATCACAGAAAGCGAAAAATTGATAAAGAAGTTGTGGTACTTACGTACAATGCAATATCACTCAGCAATGAAATCTATGTCATCAGGCCCGTAGCAGCATAATGAGTGGATTCAGGTACGATGATTCTAAGTGAAATCAGTCACACAGAAAAAGAAACATCATAAGGTATCACTACTACACGGAATGTAAACTTGGCTACACAGGAACTGAATTACAAAACAGAACAGGGTCTCAAATGTAGAAAACCAACTTATGCTTGCTTAAGGGGAAAGGTGAGTTGGGGTGCGGCATAAAACCAGAGATTGAAATTAGCACAGATACCGTTCCATAAGCCAAATATGTAATAGACAAGAGCTACTCCTTGCTCAACGAAGTGGACTCAACACCCCATATTAAACGCCTAACAATATACCTGACTAGTAAGAATCTTAAAACCTATGGATTTATATGTCTCCGAAAGAGAATCTAGCGTGTGTACAGTGGCATAAACGCAGCAGTGATAGGATTGGTGAGGTTCGGTGAGCAAATGCAGACTCTTTGAAGTCATATTGCATGGTACCCATTCCATGGGTCTCAACTCTCCAGGTTTAAGGGATTCTTCCTTCAGCTAAAACATGCATGTGGAACCCAGAGTATGATCCACCGTGTGATCGGGAAACGTTTTCAAATGTGTCTCAGTTTTCGTTCCCTGGTACTCGGGTGCAACATTCCAGACGCTTTACTAACACTCTCCCCACTTGGAGAGTCAGTGCCTTTAACCTCCTGTTTGGCCCAGTTTGCAATTTCTGCGTAAGATGAACAGGAATAGGGAGAACCAATGAGAGACTAGCTGGAGCTGTGAGGACGGGCAAATTTAACTCTCATTTCCCACCAGGAAGAGGAATTAACGAAAGGCTCAGCATGCGATGCCGGAACCAAACTAGGGCCTGAAGCAATCCTGCGGTGTTGCGGCCAGCTCACAAGAAAGCGAGTTGAAGAAAGGAGCTCAGGGGCACTGTAATTCACAATCCTGCAGAGTTATAAATGACAGCTATCGTCCAAAAATATATTGAAGGAAGGCTGCCAAGAGGAGTTGAAAGCGGGGCAGAATTGCAGAAAACCGATTTCAGGAGGTAGACTGGAATTGCATGTAAAGCATAGGAAAAGAGGCAGAACGTCCACAATGATGCACTTGGCCAAAAAGGGCGTATGCGTTTTTCCCTGAATATATTCAGGAAAAAACGCATACGCCCTTTTTGGCCAACCAAGCAAGCTTGCAAAGGAAATCTGCACTACAGTGAAGTCTCACTGCCCCCGGTCAAAAGGGCTATCTGAAAAAAGTGTAAAATCCAGAAAGGCAGGACAGACCATAGAGAACTGGGAGCCTTGTTAAGCTGATGGGCGGGATGTAAATTGCCAACAGCCACTCTGAAGAAGTGTATGGTGTTTCCTGAAACATCAAAAAAACAAAGCAACAGAGCCTAGGGCACTTCCACTTATGGTCCTATAGCTTAGGGAAATTAAAATCAAAAAGACTCAGCCACCCCAAAGTTTCGGCCGGCTCTGTTTACAAGAACCTCGTTTACGGTACAAGTTCAATATCACAGAAAGCGAAAAATGGATAAAGAAGTTGTGGTACTTACGTACAATGCAATATCACTCAGCAATGAAATCTATGTCATCAGGCCCGTAGCAGCATAATGAGTGGATTCAGGTACGATGATTCTAAGTGAAATCAGTCACACAGAAAAAGAAACATCATAAGGTATCACTACTACACGGAATGTAAACTTGGCTACACAGGAACTGAATTACAAAACAGAACAGGGTCTCAAATGTAGAAAACCAACTTATGCTTGCTTAAGGGGAAAGGTGAGTTGGGGTGCTGCATAAAACCAGAGATTGAAATTAGCACAGATACCGTTCCATAAGCCAAATATGTAATAGACAAGAGCTACTCCTTGCTCAACGAAGTGGACTCAACACCCCACATTAAACGCCTAAGAATATACCTGACTAGTAATAATCTTAATACCTAAGGATTTATATGTCTCCGAAAGAGAATCAAGCGTGTGTACAGCGGCATAAACGCAGCAGTGATAGGATTGGTGAAGTTTGGTGAGCAAATGCAGACCCTTTGAAGTCATATTGCATGGTACCCATTCCATGGGTCTCAACTCTCCAGGTTTAAGGGATTCTTCCTTCAGCTAAAACATGCATGTGGAACCCAGAGTATGATCCACCATGTGATCGGGAAACGTGTTCAAATGTGTCTCAGTTTTCGTCCCCTGGTACTCGGGTGCAACATTCCAGACGCTTTACTAACACTCTGCCCACTTGGAGAGTCAGTGCCTTTAACCTCCTGTTTGGCCCAGTTTGCAGTTTCTGTGGAAAATGAACAGGAATAGGGAGAACCAATGAGAGACTAGGTGGAGGTGTCTGGACGGGCAAATTTAACTCTCATTTCCCACCAGGAAGAGGAATTAACCAAAGGATCAGCATGCCATGCCGGAACCAAACTAGGGCCCGAAGCAATCCTGCGGTGTTGCGGCCAGCTCACGAGAAAGCGAGTTGAAGAAAGGAGCTCAGGGGCACTGTAATTCACAAACCTGCAGAGTTATAAATGACAGCTATCGTCCAAAAATATATTGAAGGAAGGCTGACAAGAGGACTTGAAAGCGGGGCAGAATTGCAGGAAACCGATTTCAGGACGTAGACTGGAATTGCATGTAAAGCATAGGAAAAGAGGCAGAACGTCCACAATGATGCACTTGGCCAAAAAGGGCGTATGCGTTTTTTCCTGAATATATTCAGGAAAAAACGCATACGCACTTTTTGGCCAACCAAGCAAGTTTGCAAAGGAAATCTGCACTACAATGAAGTCTCACTGCCCCCCAGTCAAAAGGGCCATCTGAAAAAAGTGTAAAATCCAGAAAGGCAGGATAGGTCATGGAGAACTGGGAGCCTTGTTATGCTGATGGGCGGGATGTAAATTGCCAGCAGTCACTCTGGAGAAGTGTATGGTGTTTCCTGAAACATCTAAAAAACAAAGCAACAGAGCCTAGGGCACTTCCACTTATGGTCCTATAGCTTAGGGAAATTAAAATCAAAAAGACACAGCCACCCCAAAGTTTGGGCCGGCTCTGTTTACAAGAACCTCGTTTACGGTACAAGTTCAATATCACAGAAAGCGAAAAATGGATAAAGAAGTTGTGGTAATTACGTACAATGCAATATCACTCAGCAATGAAATCTATGTCATCAGGCCCGTAGCAGCATAATGAGTGGATTCAGGTACGATGATTATAAGTGAAATAAGTCACACAGAAAAAGAAACATCATAAGATATCACTACTACATGGAATGTAAACTTGGCTACACAGGAACTGAATTACAAAACAGAACAGGGTGTCAAATGTAGAAAACCAACTTATACTTGCTTAAGGGGAAAGGTGAGTTGGGGTGCTGCATAAAACCAGAGATTGAAATTAGCACAGATACCGTTCCATAAGCCAAATATGTAATAGACAAGAGCTACTCCTTGCTCACCGAAGTGGACTCAACACCCCATATTAAACGCCTAACAATATACCTGACTAGTAAGAATCTTAAAACCTATGGATTTATATGTCTCCGGAAGAGAATGAAGCGTGTGTACAGTGGCATAAACGCAGCAGTGATAGGATTGGTGAGGTTTGGTGAGCAAATGCAGACCCTTTGAAGTCATATTGCATGGTACCCATTCCATGGGTCTCAACTCTCCATGTTTAAGGGATTCTTCCTTCAGCTAAAACATGCATGTGGAACCAAGAGTATGATCCACCGTGTGATCGGGAAACGTGTTCAAATGTGTCTCAGTTTTCGTCCCCTGGTACTCGGGTGCAACATTCCAGACGCTTTACTAACACTCTCCCCACTTGGAGAGTCAGTGCCTTTAACCTCCTGTTTGGCCCTGTTTGCAATTTCTTCGGAAGATGAACAGGAATAAGGAGAAGCAATGGGAGACTATCTGTAGGTGTCTGGACGGGCAAATTTAAGTCTCATTTCCCACCAGGAAGATAAATGAACCAAAGGCTCTGCGTGCCATGCTGGAACTAGATTAGGGCCTGAGGAGATCCTGCGGTGTTGCGGCCAGCTCACAAGAAAGCGAGTTGAAGAAAGGAGCTCAGGGGCACTGTAATTCAGAAACCTGCGGAGTTATAAATGACAGCTATCATCCAAAATTATACTGAAGTAAGGCTGCGATGAGGACTTGAATGCCGGGCAGAATTGCTGGAAACTGATTTCAGAACGTACACGGGAGTAGTTCTTAAAGCATAGGAAAAGAGACAGAACTTGGAAAATAATGCACTTGGCAAAAAAGGGCATATGTGTTTTATCCAGAGCTCTCATAACTGAGGGGAGGAGATTCCCAGCAGGCTCCAACTGCCACCTGAGGGCTCACATTGCCAAGGCAACGTGAGCATGCCAGGCAGGAGTTACCTCACAGCAGAGGTCCCACCTCACAGAAGGGTGAGAAACCCAGCCAACATCAGACTCTCACCAGAGGGCCCACATCACCAAGGGGATGGGAACCAGGCAGGAGTGTCTTCACATCAGTGGGGCCACATCATCGAAAGCTGAGGTACTCAGCACATGTGTCCTCAAACCAGAGGACCCACATCACCAAGGACCTCGGAGTGAGGCAGGCAGGAGTAACCTCACAACACTGGGCACATAGAATAAAAAAGTGAGGAATCCAGCAGTTGGAACCTCCCAGCAGGCGGCCCAGAGCACCGAGGCTATGGGATCCAGGCCACAGTGAACTCACAGAAGAGGGCCCATGTCATGAAACTGAGCAAACCAGCCATTGGGACCTCAGAGCAGGAGGCCCACATCCCCATGGGGATGGAATTCTGGTAGGAGTGTCCTCGCACCACTGAGAACGTATCAGAAAATTTTGGGCGACCAGCAGTTAGGGCCTGACGCCAGAGGACCCTCATCACCAAGGGAAGGAGGCTCCCAGCAGGCTCCAACTGCCACCAGAGGGCTGACGTCGCCAAGGCGATGTGTGCCAACCAGGCACGAATGACCTCACAGCAGAGGGCCCACCTCAGAGAAGTGTGACGAACCCAGTCAGGATCAGACTCGCACCAGAGGGCCCACATCACCAAATGGATTGGAACCAGGCAGGAGTGTCCTCACATGAGTAGGGCCACATCATCTAAAGGTGAGGAACCCAGAACATGTGGCTTCAAACCATAGGACACCCATCACCAAGGGGCTGGGAGTGAGGCAGGCAGGAGGAGCCTCATAACAGAGGGCCCAAAAATAAGAAAGGTGAGGAATCCAGCAGTTGGAACCTCCCAGCAGGCGGCCCAGAGCACAGAGGCTAGAGGAACCAGGCCAGAGTGAACTAACACCAGACAGCCCACATCATGAAACTGTGAGCAACCCAGACATTGGGACCTCAGAGCAGAAGGCCCACATCCCCATGGTGATGGGAACATGACAGGAGTGTCCTGGCATCACTGGGCTCACATCAGAAAACGTGGGGTGCTCAGAAGTTAGGGCCTGACGCTAGAGGGCACTCATCACCGAGAGGAGGAGGCTCCCAGCAGGCTCCAGCTGCCACCAGAGGGCCAACGTCGCCAAGGCGATGTGTGCCAGTCTGGCAGGAGTGACCTCACAGCAGAGGGCCCACCTCACAGAAGGGTGAGGAACACAGCCAGGATCAGACTCTCACCAGAGGGCCCACATCACCAAGGGGATGGGAACCAGGCAGGAGTGTCCCCACACCAGTGGGACAACATCATCGAAAGGTGAGGATCCCAGCACATGTGTCCTCAAACCAGAGGAACCACATCACCAAGGGGTTCGGAATGAGGCTGGCAGGACTGGCCTCACAACACAGGGTCCATAGAATATAAAAGTTGAGGAATCCAGCAGTTGGAACCTCCCAGCAAGTGGCCCAGAGCACCGAGGCTATGGGATCCAGGCCGCAGTGAACTCACAGCAGAGGGCCCACATCATGAACCTGTGAGCAGCCCAGCTGTTGGGACCTCAGAACAGAAGGCCCACATCCCCATTGGGATGGGAACCTGGCAGGAGTGGCTTTGCACCACTTAGCACATATCAGAAAAAGTTAGGAGCCCAGCAGTTAGGGCCTGACGCCAGGGGGCCCTCATAACTGAGGTGAGGAGACTCCCAGCAGGTTCCAACTGCCAACAGAGGGCCCACATCTACAAGGTGGCATGCGCCAGCCAGGCAGTAGTGACCTCACAGCAGAGGGCCTATCTCACAGAAGGGTGAGGAACCGAGGCAGGATGAGACTCTCACCAGAGGGCCCACAACACCAAGGGGATGGGAACCAGTCAGGACTGTCCTCCCACCAGTGGGGCCACATCATCGAAAGGTGAGGAACCCAGCACATGTGGCCTCATATCAGAGGACATACATCACAAAGGGGATGGGAGTGAGGCAGGTAGGAGTAGCCTAAAAACAGAGGGCCCAAAGAATAAAAAAAGTGAGGAATCCAGCATTTGGAACCTCCCAGCAGGCGGCCGAGAGCACAGAAGCTATGGGATGCAGGCAGGAGTTAACTAACACCAGAGAGCCCACATCATGAAACTGTGAGCAACCCAGGCATTGGGACCTCAGAGCAGAAAGCCCACATCCCCATGGGGATGGGAACCTGACAGGAGTGTCCTGGCATCACTGGGCTCACATCAGAAAACGTGGGGAGCCCAGCAGTTAGAGCCTGATGCTAGAGGGCCATCATCACCGAGGGCAGGAGGCTCCCAGCAGGTTCCATGTGCCAACAGAGGGCCCACGTCGCCAAGGTGATGTGTGCAAGTCAGGCAGGATTGACCTCACAGCAGAGGGCCTACCTCACAGAAGAGTGAGGAACCCAGCCAGGATAAGACTGTCACCAGAAGGCCCACATCACCAAGGGGATGGGAACCAGGCAGGAGTGTCCTCACACCAGTGGGGCCACATCATTGAAAGTTGCCTAACCCAGCACATGTGGCCTCAAACCAGAAGACCCACATCACGAAGGGGTTGCGAGTGAGGCAGGCAGGAGGAGCATCACAACACAGGACCCATAGAATACAAAAGTTGAGGAATCGAGCAGTTGGAACCTCCCAGCAGGCAGCCAAGACCACAGAGGCTATGGGATCCAGGCCACAGTGAACTAACACCAGAGAGCCCACATCATGAAATTGTGATCAACCCAGCCGTTGGAACCTCAGAGCAGAAGGCCCACATCCCCATGGGGATGGGAACCTAAGAGGAGTGCTTGAGCAACACTGGGCTCACTAAGAAAAGTTGGGGAGCCCAGCAGTTAGGGCCTGACGTCAGAGGGCCCTCATCACAGAGCTGAGGAGGCTCCCAGCAGGGTCCAATTGCCACCAGAGGGCCCATGTCAACAAGGCGAGGTGAGCAACCCAGGCAAGAGTTACCTGATAGTAGAGGGCCCACCTCACAGATGGGTGAGGAACCCAGCCAGGATCAGACTCTCACCAGAGGGCCCACATCACAAAGGGGATGGGACCCAGTCAGGATTATCCTCACACCAGTGGGGCCTCATCATCTTAAGGTGAGGAACCCAGCACATGTGTCCTCAAACCAGAGGACCCACATCACCAAGGGCCTTGGAGTGAGGCAGGCAGGAGTAGCCTCACAACACAGGGCACATAATATAAAAAACGTGAGAATTCCAGCATTTAGACCTTCCAGCAGGCGGCCCAGAACACCGAGGCTATGGGATCCAGGCCACAGTGAACTCACAGCAGAGGGCCCACATCACAAAACTGTGAGCAACCCAGGAGTTGAGACCTCAGCGCAGAAGGCCCACATCCCCATGGGAATGGGAACCTGGCTGGAGTGTCCTCGCACCACTGGGCGCACATCAGAAAATGTGGGGAGCCCACCATTTAGGGCCTGACGCCAGAGGGCCGTCATCACCGAGAGGAGGAGGTGCCCTGCACGCTCCAACTGCCACCAGAGGGCTCACGTCTCCAAGGTGACGTGTGCCAGCCAGGCAGGAGTGACCTCACAGAAGAGGGCCTACCTCACAGAACGTTGAGGAACCCAGCCAGGATTAGACTCTCGCCAGAGGGCCCACCTCACCAAGGGGATGGGAACCAGGCAGGAGTGTCCTCACACGAGTGGGGTCACATCATCGAAAGGTGAGGAACGCAGCACATGTGGCCTCAAGCCATAGGACAGTCATCACCAAGGGGCTGGCAGTGAGGCAGGCAGGAGGAGCCTCACAACAGAGGGCACATAGAATAAAAAAGTTGAGGAATCCAGCAGTTGGAACCTCCCAGCAGGCGGCTCAGAGCACCGATGATAAGGGATCCTTGCCGGAGTGAACTCACAGCAGAGGGCCCACATCATGGTACTGTGAGCAAGCCAGCCGTTTTGACCTCAGAGCAGAAGGCCCATATCGCCATGGGGATGGGAACCTGGCAAGAGTCTCCTCACTCACTTGGCGCACATCAGAAAATGTGGGGAGCCCTGCAGTTATGGCCTAAGGCAAGAGGGCCCTCATCACCGGGGGGAAGAGATTCCCAGCACGCTCCAACTGCCACCAGAGGGCCCACGTCGCCAAGGTGACGTGTGCCAGACAGGCATGATTGACCTCACAGCAGAGGGCCCACCTCACAGAAGGGTGAGGAACCCAGCCAGGATCAGACTCTCACCTGAGGGCCCACATCAGCAAGGGGATGGGAACCAGTCAGGACTGTCTTCCCTCCAGTGGGGTCACATCATCGAAAGGTGCGGAACCCAGCACATGTGGCCTCAAATCAGAGGACACATATCACAAAGGGAATGGGAGTGAGGCAGGCAGGAGTAGCCTAAAATCAGAGGGCCCAAAGAATAAGAAAGGTGAGGAATCCAGCAGTTGGAACCTCCCAGCAGGCGGCCCAGAGCACAGAAGCTATGGGATGCAGGCAGGAGTGAACTAATACCAGAGAGCCCACATCATGAAACTGTGAGCAACCCAGGCTTTGGGACCTCAGAGCAGAAGGCCCACATCCCAATGGGGATGTGAACCTGGCTGGAGTGTCCTCGCACCACTGGGCGCACATCACAAAATGTGGGGAGCCCAGCAGTTAAGGCCTGATGCCAGAGGGCCCTCATCACCGAGGAGAGGAGGCTCCCAGCAGGCTCCAAGTGCCACCAGAGGGCTCATGTCCACAAGGCGAGGTGAGCAAGCCAGGCAGGAGTGACCTCACATCAGACGGCCCACCTCACAGATGGGTGAGGAACCCAGCCAGGATCAGACTCTCAACAGAGGGCCCACATCACCAAGGGGATGTGAACCAGGCAGGAGTCTCCTAAGACCATTGGTCCCACATCATCGAAAGGTGAGGAACCCAGCACATGTGGCCTCAAACCAGACGACACACATCACGAAGGGGATGGGAGTGAGGCAGGCAGGAGGATCCTCACAACAGAGGGCCCAAAAAATTAAAAAAGTGAGGAATCCAGCAGTTGGAACCACCCAGCAGGCGGCCAAGAGCACAGAGGCTATGGGATCCAGGCTTCTGTGAACACCAGAGAGCCCACATCATGAAAATGTGAACAACCCAGCCGTTGGGACCTCAGAGCAGAAGGCCCACAACCCCATGGAGATGGGATCCTAAGAGGAGTGCCAAAGCATCACCGGGCTCCCTAAGAAAAGTTGGTGAGTCCAGCAGTTAGGGCCTGACGCAAGAGGGTCCTCATCACCGGGGGGAGGAGATTCCCAGCACGCTCCAACTGCCACCACACGGCTGACTTCACCAAGGCAATGTGTGCCAGCCATGCAGGAGTGACCTATCAGCAGAGGGTCTCCCTCACAGGTGGGTGAGGAACAAAGCCAGGAACAGACTCTCACCAGGGGGTCCACATAACCACGTGGATGAGAACCAAGCAGGAGTGTCCTCACACTAGTGGGGCCACATCATCGAAAGGTGAGGAACCCAGCAAAGGTGGCCACAAACCAGAGGACCCACATCACCAAGGGGTTGAGAGTGAGGTAGGTGTCTGGACGGGTATATTTAACACTCATTTCCCACCAGGAAGAGAAATTAACCAAAGGCTCAGCGTGCCCTGCCAGAAGCAGATTAGGGCCTGAAGCAGTCTTGCGGGTTTGCGGCCAGCTCACAAGAAAGCGAGTTGAAGAAAGGAGCTCAGGGGCACTGTAATTCACAAACCTGGAGAGTTATAAATAACAGATAACGTCCAAAAATATATTGAAGTAAGGCTGCGAAGAGGACTTGAAAGCGGGGCAGAATTTCAGGAAACCGATTTCAGGAGGTAGACTGGAATTGCATTTAAAGCATAGGAAAAGAGGCAGAACATCGACAATGATGCACTTGGCAACAAAGGGCGTATGAGTTTGTTCCTGAATATATTCAGGAAAAAACACATATGCCCTTTTTGGCAAACCAAGCAAGCTTGCAATGGAAATCCGAACTACTATGAAGTGTCACTTCCCCCCGGTCTAAAGGGCCATCTGAGAAAAGTGTAAAATCCAGAAAGGCAAGACAGGCCATGGGGAAAAAGGAGCCTTGTTATGCTGATGGGCGGGATGTAAATTGCCAACAGCCACTCTGGAGAAGTGTATGGTGTTTCCTGATACATCTGAAAAACAAAGCAACAGAGTCTAGGGCATTTCCACTTATGGTCCTATAGCTTAGGGAAATTAAAATCAAAAAGACACAGCCACCCCAAAATTTGGGACGGCTCTGTTTACAGGAACCTCTTCTACAGTACGAGTTAAATATCCCAGAGAACAAATAATTGATAAAGAAGTTGCGGTACTTATGTACAACAGAATACCACTCAGCAATGAAATCTGTGTCACCAGGCCTGTACCAGCATAATGAGTGGATTGAGGCATGATGATTCTAAGTGAAATAAGTCACACAGAAAAAGAAACATCATAAGGTATCACTAATGCACGGAATGTAAACTTGGCTACACATGAACTGAATTACAAAACAGAACAGGGTCTCAAGATTAGAAAACCAACTTATGCTTGCTTAAAGGGAAAGGTGAGTTAAGGGGGTGCTGCATAAAACCAGAGATTGAAATTAGCACAGATACCGTTCCATAAGCCAAATATGTAATAGACAAGACCTACCCCCTGCTCAACGAAATGGACTCAACAATGAGGTATCACCTCACACCTGTTAGAATGGGCATCATCTGAAAATCTACAAACAACAAATGCTGGAAAGGGTGTGGAGAAAAGGAACCCTCTTCCACTATTGTTGGGAATATAAGTTGATACAGTCACTATGGAGAACAATATGGAGTTTCTTAAGAAACTAATAATAGAATTACCATATGATACAGCGATCCCAGGACTGGACATATACCCAGACAAAACCATAAATCAAAAAGAGACATTCACCGCAATGTTCATTGCATCACTATTTACAATATCGAGGTAATGGAAGCAACCTAAATGCCCACAGACAGACGAATGCATAAAGATGTGGTACATATATAAAATGGAATATTACTAAGCCATGAAAGGAATGAAATTGGGTCATTTGTAGAGACGTCGATGGATCTAGAGACTGTCATACAGAGTGAAGTAAGTCAGAAAGAGAAAAACAAATCTTGTATATTCATGCATATATGTGGAACCTAGAAAAACTGTACAGATTAACCGTTTTGCAAGGCATAAATAGAGCAACAGATGTAGACAACAATCGTATGGACAACAAGGGGGGAAAGCTCTTGGAGGGGTGGTGGTGGGAGGAGTTGAGAGATTGGGATTGGCATGTAAACATTTATATGTATAAAATAGATAACCAATGAGAACCTGCTGTATAAAAATATAAAATAAAATTCAAAATTAAAAAGAAATAAAATTTAAAAAATAAAACAGAAAAAACAATTATTCCCTTCACATACATGTATTTATATGAATAAATTATTTCCATGCTTATATCTGTAAATACAAAAAAGAGGAATAAAATCTACCTTGAACCAAAAACGAAAAAGAGAAAAAAAAAACAGAACCCACCAGTTACTCAGAGGAAAACCGTATCAGGGCACTTGCTCCAGTTGTAAACAATTCTGAAGTTGGTCAGTGGTGGGGAATCGTCTCCCATTCAGCCAGCAGCCCCCACACAACAAGCGTCCTCATTGCAAAGCTGGGGCACCGTGCCGAGGCATCTGTGAGTAAACGTGAGCTGAGCCCCAGGCCAGTTGCTGCTGAACTGTTCCCGCCCTTCCCAGGTAAAACACCTGAATATATACAAGGACTTGAAAGCCTAGAGGAAGGGCCATGGAGCCACACGAGTGACAGCATGCCAGCTGACTTGGTGCCTGCAGGCCAGCCAGGATGGTCCTGGCCCTGGGTGCTCTTCTGGAAGATTTCCATTTCCCTGCCTGAGATACCCGTCCTGTCCCTGCCCCCACTGCTTTTTTCCTTCCTCACCTCTGCCCAGGGAGAAATTCCAGCAGCAGGTATGGGTGACACATCCTCTTCTTTAGCAGGTGGCAGCCTGGCAACTGCTGCAGAAAGTCCAGCAGAGCCCCACTCACACTGGGCCACCCACAAAGCCGTGGCCTCTCACTCCCTCCCACCAGCCCAGCCCCGAGACTGCTGACAGGGCAGAGAAAATGGCGTCAGGCACAGCTGCAGGGGCTTTTGCTGCCTGGAGTGGTATTTATATTGATCTCAACCCAGGCACACCTGGGGAGGGCTGGCCGGCATGGTAAGGTTGCCCAGGTCAGCCAATCATCACCCCTCAGGGGCTCACAGTTGCAGAAAATGGAACTTGCTGAACCGGCCAGGTCCAAGGAACAGGTGTGGGCTCCTGAGAGTCAGGATAGACAAGGGGCTGCAGCTTTGGCTTGTTTTCTAATCATTTTATCTGGCCCATGAGTGGGAGACAACTTCAAGAAAACCCTCTCCTAATGAGAGGAACCCAGGAGTCAGGGAGAGGAGGGGTGGGTGGTTGTTGGAGACAGAGGCCTGGTGCCCTGGGTGCAGTGGAAGTCTCTGGAAGACCAGGTGGAGGGAGGCCACACAGAGTGATGCCCAGGGTCACAGACCTGTCGGAGCTGCTGTTTGTTAGTTCAAGTCCTGCTCTGAGGTGCTCTGTGTCAGCTCTGAGCGACAGGTGAGCTGGGGGTGCTCTTCAATGAGGGCTATGTGCACGGTTCCTGTGTGCCCAGCCCTGCCACGGTACCTGCAAGGGTAGCTCTGTATCCTGGGAGGGGCCTGACCATGAGAGCCCCGTGGGCTGGGTTGGGGGTGGGGTACCTGCCCAGGAGAGCTCCATATCCTGGGATTGGCCTGACCACGAGAGCCCCATGGGCTGCTGGGGACCTGGTAAAGGATGTCAGGACAGTCAGTGAAGCCACCGAGGATATACCTCCAGTTGCTCCTGATTCCTACACCCTGCTGGTCATTCTACCAACCACCAGGACATGGTATTCTGTATTAGTCTTCAATGATGCCTTCTTTTGTATTCCATTAGTCCCAGAGTCACAAGAAATTTTGGCTTGTGAGTGGCAGGACTCAACATACAACTAAAACAATACTTCCGGGCCGTCTTGCCCCAAGGGTTCAAAAATTCCCACACCATCTTTGGGGAAAGCTTAGCTAAAGACCGAAAAGTTCTACCTCTGGAAAAGGAAACCCTCCTTCAATATGCAGACGACATTCTGATCGCCAGCCCTACTAAGGAGGCCTCTGAACTACCAAGCCAATAAAGGATAGAAGTTGTCCAAGAAAAAGCTCAAATATCACAGACTGCAGTGACCTGCCTGGGCTTCATTCTCACACAAGGTCAGAGAAGCCCATCCCAGGAAAGGGAAGAAACCATTTGCAGCCTTACCCCTTTCTAAAACTAGAAGACAGCTTAGGGGTTCCTGGGGAGGCCAGGGTTTGCTGCTTCTGGATCCCTAACTACAGTCTACTAGCTGGGCCTCTATATGAAACACTGAAAGGAAAAGATGATGATCCTTTTGAACAGAATCCAGAAGTGGCCTTTCAAGAATGGAAAGAGCAGTCAATTCAGACCCTTGCCCTGGAACTCCCTAATTGAGCTAAACCCTTTGACCTTTCCATTCCCGGTGAAAGGTGAATCGCCATTGGAGAATTAGTGCAAAAACTGGGACCACTTGAAATGGAACAACGCAAGAATGCCATCCAGGTAGGATAAACTACAGTCACCAAGGGGCTTGGCCCACTGCCACATCTGGCCAAGATACTGGCGGTATCTAAAAACCTGGAAATCAGCAGCCCAAAAGGCCACCTCCCTCCTAAGGGAAAAGGACCCCACGTGGTGATCCTAATCACCAACCATGCCCTGAAGTTGCAGGGTTCGCTCCGTGGGCACACCGACCTCGAGTGAGGAGGCCCTCCAACTCCAACATCCAGAGAGATAACCGGGGGCAACAGGGCACCATGACGACTCGTGTGAACATCACTTGACCTGGAGTTTCTCTCATAAAACAACAATAGTGTGTCCCGAAGGAGTAGACTACTGCTTGCAGGACTTCCTGCACCCGGAGGGGAGCTAATAATCTTGGCGGGGGAACCGTATATCACACTGTCACCATAGAAAAGCCTACAGACACCGTGATGATGGTGGCCAATAAGACCGGCTGGACTCCTGTTTACTTCAAAAGGCTGTTGACTCAGTGGCCATCATGGTCCTTGATCACCACTGACCCTGGACTGTCTGGGAGTTGAGCGGGCAGGGCTCTGACACCTGGTGCTGTTTTTACGTTAATTCAGGGGCCTAATTGAAGAAAGAGCAGACTACTGGTCAGAGCATCTAGGCTGGCAGAAACGGTCAGCCTAAGGTGGCCGAACAAATGTGGGGTGGGGTGAAACCGGCCCCCACAGCGTCTCTGCACATCTCTTTCCTGGACCCTTAAAGGTCATTAGAATCTATAACACTTCCAATGCTGGTGCTCAGGCGGACGAGCAGGGAGGCAGGGGTCCTGGGGCCAATCAACGTCACCTGGAGGCTGCTGGGGAGAAGTTCTGACCCTCGTCCCCTGGTATGAGGGCTCCCAACTCAGCACTCAGCAGTTACAGAAGAAGGGTCCGCACCCTCAGCACTCCAAGAATGAGGAACGGGACAAAAGGCAGAGGAGGGGTTTGTCCCCAGCAAAGCCCATTAAAAATCCCTGGGAGATAAAAATAGAATGTGGGCAATAAAGTCAAGTCTGACCTTTTTTATCCTTTGTGCTTTGTCTAATTTCACGTGCTCCTAGGGTCCCGCATGCAGAGGTTCCACACCCGGCACTTCAGACCAGATTTCCTGGTGCAGAATGGCTGGGTCGACACCTCAGCTCCTGGGGCCCAGTGCAGACTCCGAGATATAGAGCCTGAGCTGCAGCCAACCCGGCCCTTGAGAGCTCCGCCCCCTCCCTCTCACTGACTCTGACAGGATCTCTACACAGCAGCCCAGCCCACAGCCCACGGGGTAGTGCATGCTCTCACCTCTCCATTCTCTGATGAAAATATAAAGTTTCCTTTGCTTGGGAACCAAACTCAGTCTCTATCTGTTGGCCCCAATGACACTGGGCAGGGGGACCCTTGTTGGGGTCCACTCTGGAGGATCAGTAACAGAAATTGAGACTATTGTAACTTCAATGAACAGATGTGTGAGCCAAACTGTAGTTAACATAGAACAGTTTATAAGGCTCGGGTAAAATAAGATGTTTCTAACACTTCCATTTGATATTTCCATCACTTTATTATAAGCAAGTTCAGTGAAAAGGTTTGTCTTATTTGTCAGGTCAATATTAGAGAAATGAAGTGATTTCTTTCCAAGGATGTACATCTAATAATCTTGGTTAAAGCTTCAATCTTGTTTTAAATGCTTTTCCATTGAAAATGATACCTCTCTTTCAGCTCCCCCATTTCTGAGAAGTATAAAATCTTATAATTTATTATTACCAAAGGGGAAAGGTGGGAGGAGGGATAAATTAACAGTTTGGAATTAACACATACACACTGCTATGTATAAAATAGATCATCAACAAGGAACTACTGTATAGCACAGGGAACTACACTCAATATTGTGCAATAACCTATAAGGGGAAATAATCGGAAAAAGAATAGATATTTTTATTGACATCATCTATCAATGACAGTTAAAGTGTAACCTAAGGGAAGCCGGTGGTGAGTGCTTCTGACCCTGAAGACTTCAGTCATCTAAAGTTTGGACTCTGCCTACTTCCCAAGGCCCTTAATGAACATATGTGTAGCCGTAGCTTAAAAAACTCCCCAGTTTGGGTTTCGGGGAGACACTGATTTTGAAAAAGCCCTGGTGTTCTCCTTACATGAATGGGACTCTTCCTACTGCTAAAACATGTCTGTCACACCCAGAGGATGGTATACCGTCTGATCGGGAAGAGTTTGGAAAAGGCATCTCATCTCCTCATCTCCTGGTGCTCGGGTTCACCCCTCCAGCGTCTTTACTAACAGTCTCCCCACTTGGAGATGTCAACACTGTCAACATCCTGTTGCGTACAGTTTGGAATTTGTCCAGAGGATGAAGCGGAAGGATGAGGAACAATGAGAGACAAGTCCTAGGTGTTCAGACAGGCACATGTCACTCTAATTTCCAATCAGGAAGATGAATTGACCAAAGGCTAGGGTTGCCCATGGAAACAGTATAGGGCTTGAGGAAATCCCACTGCTTTGTGGCCAGTTCCCATAAACACAAGTTGAACAATGGAACTCAGGGGCAGTAAAATTCACGAAACTGCAGAGTTGAAAATATCTATCACTGAAAAATGTCTTGAGGAAAGTCAAAGAAAAGGATTGGCAAGCAAGGGAGAATGGCAAGAAAGGGATTTGAGGAGGTAGAAAGGATTCGCCATTAAGCACAAGAAAAGGGGCTGAACATTTCCGACATTGCAGTTGGCCAAAAAGGCTGTATGCGTTTTTTTCTGTATATATTCAAGAAAAGGGCATACACTTTTTTAGCCAACCAAACAGGTGGGCACTGGAAATCAATACTACAAAAGATATCACTTCGCATCAGTCAGAAGAGCCATCCTCATAAAGTGTAAACGCCAGAAATGCAGGACAGGGCAAGGAGAAGAGGGAGCCCTGTGAGGCTTATAGTGGAAATGTATATTGCCAACGGCCATTCTGGAGAAGTGTATTGTGTTTACTAAAGCATCTAAAAAATGAGCTACAGAGCATAGGGCACTTGCACTCATGGGCGTATATCTTGGGAAAAACAAAAATCGAGAGGACACAGGCACCCCAATGTTTACTGCCTCTCTGTTTAAAAGATCCTCGACTAGGATATAACTTAAATGTCTCTGGAGGGAAAAAATGGATAGAGATGTGGTACTTATGTAGAGTGGAATATTACTCAGCCTGGAAATCAATGAAATATGGCCAGTTGTAACAACTCCGGAGGAGTTACGTATGATCATTCTAAGTGACATAATTCAAAAAGAAAAAGACACATATCATAAGATATCACTTAAAGGTGGAATCCAAAATGGCTACACATGAAATAAATTACAAAACAAAAACATAGTCAAATATGTAGAAAACACGCGTAAGGCTGCTAAACGGGAAAGGTGGGGAGGGGTGAGGCATCATCCAGGAGGTTGAAATTAGCAAAGATACCATTCCAAATACCAAACTGATAATCAACAAGGCCTACACGGTAGCTAAAAGAACTGCACTCAGCACACTCAAGTCACCGGAAAAGAATATCTATGACTGGTAAGAATCTGAAAAAGAATTTATTGATGTCTCTCTGTACGTGAATCAAGTGGATGTACAGCAGCAAGAAACAGAGCTTTGAAAATCAGCTGTAACCAATATAGTAATAAATTGAAAAAAATAAACGACAGAGAGACAGAGAAAACCTCTTACAACTTTTCCTCAGGGACGGTGATGCAACATGGATTGAACACATCTAGACCCACAGCAGGATGAGACATAAGGCTGGAAACTGTTCGTGCTAAGAGAAATGTGAGGTTGGGTGAGGAAATGCACACCCTTTAAAGTAATACTACCTGGTACCCATTCAATGGGTCCCAAATCTGCAGGTTCAAGGAATCTTCCTACAGCTAAAACATGCATGGAAAACCCAGAGGACTGTACACCATGTGATCGGGAGATGTGTCTAAAATGCACCTCATTTATCCTCTCCTGGTGCTCCTGTTCATCATTCCAGCCACGTTACTTAGAATCTCCCCACTTAGAGAATCAGCACATTTAAACTTCTGTTTCACACATTTTGCAAATTGTGAGGAGGATGAACGGGAAGAGGGGGAAACAATGAGAGAATAGTTGTAGGGGTTTGGACGGGCACATGTCACTCTAATTTCCCATTAAGAATAAGAATTAAAAAAAGGCTCAGCCCGCCTCGCCGGAGCCAAAATAGGGCCTGAAGCAATCCTGCGGTTTTGAGGCCAGCTCACAAAAGAGCAACTTAAAAAATGGAGCTCAGGGTCACTGCAATTCACAAACCTGCAGAGTTATAAATGAAAACTAACGTCCAAAAATATGTTGAGGTAAGGCAAAGAAGAGGATCTGAATGCAAGACAGAATTGCAAGAAACAGATTTCAAGAGATAGATTGGACTCGCCTTTAAAGCACATGAAAAGCGGCAGAATTTCGACAATGATGCAGTTGGCCCAAAAGGGAGTATGCGTTAGTTCCTGAATATATCCAGGAAAAAACGCATATGCACTTTATGGGCAACCAAGCAAGCAAGCAATGCAAATGTGCACAACAAAGAAGTCTCATTTCCCACCGGTCAAAAGGGCCATCCGAAAAAATTGTAAACACCAGAAATGCAGGACAGGCCATGGAGAACAGGGAGCCTTTATACGCTGATGGACAGTGTGTGAACTGCCGAGAGCCACTCTGGAGAAGTGTATGGTGGTTCCTAAATCATCTAAAAAACAGAGCGACAGAGCATAGGGCACTTCCAATCACGGGAGTATATCTAGGGAAGTCTAAAAATCAACAAGACACAAGCACACCACAGTTTAGGGCTACTCTGTTTACAAGAACCTCAACTTCAGTACACCTTAAATATCCCAGGAAAGAGAACAATAGATAAAGAAAATGTGGTACTTATGTACAATGGAATATCTCTTCACCATGAAATCAATGTAATAAGGCTAGTAGAAGGATAAAGAGTGGATTGAGGTCCGATAATACTACTTGAAATAAGTCAAACAGAAAAAGAAACATATCATAAGATATCACTTATAGAGGGAGGATAAATATGGCTGCACAAAAAATGAATTACAAAACAGAACAGTGTCTCACATTTAGAAAACACACTTATGTCAGCTTAAGGGGAAAGGAGAGGTGGGGTGATGCATAAAACCAGAGTTTGAAATTAGCACAGATACCGTTCAATAAACCAAATAGGTATCAGACAAGATCTACACCTCGCTCAATGAACTGGCCTCAACACACCCTATACACCGCAGAGAAATATATCTGAGTAATAAGAATCTTAAAACCCATGTATTGATATATCTCCATAAGGGAATCAAGTGTGCGCAGAGTGGCACAAACACAGCAGTGAAAATGAGCTAAACCCCATTATAGAAATAAATTTTAAAACCAAAACGCAGAAACAATGAAAGAGAGAAAAATTCTTACAAAATTCGCTCAGGGGCTGTGATGCAACCTGGAATGACCACATATAAACCCACAGCTGGATAAGACATAAGGCTGGACACTTGGGGCTGAAAGGATTGGAGAGCTTTGGTGAGCAACTGCCGAAAGTTTAATGCAATACTTCATGCTACTTATTCCAAGGGTCCCAACACTCCAAGTTGAAGGGAATCTTCCTACAGCTAAACCATGCATGGGAAATCCAGCGGATGGTATACCATATGATCGGGAAAGGTTTCTAAAATGCACCTCATTTTCCTCTCCTGGGGCTCCGGATCAACATTCCAGCCACTTTACTAACAACATCTCCACATGGAGAGTCAATGCCTTTAAGTTCCGGTATCGCACAGTCTGCAGTTAGTGCGGAGGATGAATGGGAATAGGGGGAACCAGTGAGAAAATAGCTGTAGCGGTTTCAATGGGCACATGTCACTCTAATTTCACATCAGGAAGAAGAATTAACCAAAGGCAGAGCAAGGCGCCCCAGAAGAAGAATAGGGCCTGAAGAAATCCTGTGGATATGAGGCAAGATCACAAAAATAAGAGCTGAAAAATGAAGCTAAGGGCCACTGCAATTCAAAAACCTGCAGAGTTATAAAGGCCAACTATTCTCCAAAAGTATATTGAGGTAAGGCTATGAAGAGGCACTGAGAGCAAGGCAGAACTGCAGGAAACCGATTTCAGGAGGTAGACAGGAATTGTACTGAAAACATATGAAAACACTCAGAACGTCGACAATGATGCACTTGGCCAAAAAGGGCGTATGCGTTTTTTCCTGAATATATTCAGGAAGAAACGCATACGCCCTTTCTGGCCAACCAAGCAAGCTCTCAAAGGAAATCTGCACTACAATGAAGTCTCACTTCACCCCGGTCAAAGGGCCATCTGAAAAAAGTGTAAAATCCAGAAAGGCAGGACAGGCCATGGAGAACTGGGAGCCTTGTTATGCTGATGGGCGGGATGTAAATTGCCAGCAGCCACTCTGGAGAAGTGTATGGTGTTTCCTGAAACATCTAAAAAACAAAGCAACAGAGCCTAGGGCACTTCCACTTATGGTCCTATAGCTTATGGAAATTAAAATCAAAAAGACACAGCCACCCCAAAGTTTGGGACGGCTCTGTTTACAAGAACCTCGTTTACGGTACAAGTTCAATATCAGAGAAAGCGAAAAATGGATAAAGAAGTTGTGGTACTTACGTACAATGCAATATCACTCAGCAATGAGATCTATGTCATCAGGCCCGTAGCAGCATAATGAGTGGATTCAGGTACGATGATTCTAAGTGAAATAAGTCACACAGAAAAAGAAACACCATAAGATATCACTACTACACGGAAGGTAAACTTGGCTACACAGGAACTGAATTACAAAACAGAACAGGGTCTCAAATGTAGAAAACCAACTTATGCTTGCTTAAGAGGAAAGGTGAGTTGGGGTGCTGCATGAAACCAGAGATTGAAATTAGCACAGATACCGTTCCATAAGCCAAATATGTAATAGACAAGAGCTACTCCTTGCTCAACGAAGTGGACTCAACACCCCATATTAAACGCCTAAGAATATAACTGACTAGTAAGAATCTTAAAACCTATGGATTTATATGTCTCCGAAAGAGAATCAAGCGTGTGTACAGCGGCATAAACGCAGCAGTGATAGGATTGGTGAGGTTCGGTGAGCAAATGCAGACCCTTTGAAGTCATACTGCATGGTACCCATTCCATGGGTCTCAACTCTCCAGGTTTAAGGGATTCTTCCTTCAGCTAAAACATGCATGTGGAACACAGATTATGATCCACCGTGTGATTGGGAAACGTGTTCAAATGTGTCTCAGTTTTCGTCCGCTGGTACTCGGGTGCAACACTCCAGATGCTTTACTAACACTCTCCCCACTTGGAGAGTCAGTGCCTTTAAACTCCTGTATGGCCCAGTTTGCAATTTCTGCGGAAAATGTACAGGAATAGGGAGAACCAATGATAAACTAGCTGGAGGTGTCTGGACGGGCAAATTTAACTCTCATTTCCCACCAGAAAGAGGAATTAACCAAAGGCTCAGCATGCCGTGCCGGAACCACACTAGGGCCTGAAGCAATCCTGCGGTGTTGCGGCCAGCTCACAAGAAAGCGAGTTGAAGAAAGGAGCTCAGGGGCACTGTAATTCACAAACCTGCAGAGTTATAAATGACAGCTATCGTCCAAAAATATATTGAAGTAAGGCTGCCAAGAGGACTTGAAAGTGGGGCAGAATTGCAGGAAACCGATTTCAGGAGGTAGACGGGAATTGCATGTAAAGCATAGGAAAAGAGGCAGAACGTCCACAATGATGCACTTGGCCAAAAAGGGCGTATGCGTTTTTTCCTGAATATATTCAGGAAAAAACGCATACGCCCTTTTTGGCCAACCAAGCAAGCTTGCAAAGGAAATCTGCACTACAATGAAGTCTCGCTGCCCCCCGGTCAAAAGGGCCATATGAAAAAAGTGTAAAATCCAGAAAGGCAGGACAGGCCATGAAGAACTGGGAGCCTTCTTATGCTGATGGGCGGGATGTAAATTGCCAACAGCCACTCTGGAGAAGTGTATGGTGTTTCCTGTAACATCTAAAAAACTAAGCAACAGAGCCTAGGGCACTTCCACTTATGGTCCTATAGCTTAGGGCAATTAAAATCAAAGAGACACAGCCACCCCACAGTTTGGGACGGCTCTGTTTACAAGAATCTTGTTTACGGTACAACTTCAATATCACAAAAGCGAAAAATGGATAAAGAAGTTGTGGTACTTACGTACAATGCAATATCACTCAGCAATGAAATCTATGTCATCAGGCCCGTAGCAGCATAATGAGTGGATTCAGGTACGATGATTCTAAGTGAAATAAGTCACACAGAAAAAGAAACATCATAAGATATCACTACTACACGGAATGTAAACTTGGTTACACAGGATCTGAATTACAAAACAGAACAGGGTCTCAAATGTAGAAAACCAACTTATGCTTGCTTAAGGGGAAAGGTGAGTTGGGGTGCTGCATGAAACCACAGATTGAAATTAGCACAGATACCATTCCATAAGCCAAATATGTAATAGACAAGAGCTACTCCTTGCTCAACGAAGTGTACTCAACACTCCATATTAAACGCCTAACAATATACCTGACTAGAAATAATCTAAAAACCTACCGATTTATATGTCTCCGAAAGAGAATCAAGCGTGTGTACAGCGACATAAACGCAGCGGTGATAGGATTGGTGAGGTTCGGTGAGCAAATGCAGACCCTATGAAGTCATATTGCATGGTACCCATTCCATGGGTCTCAACTCTCCAGGTTTAAGGGATTCTTCCTTCAGCTAAAACATGCATATGGAACCCAGAGTATGATCCAGCGTGTGATCGGGAAACGTGTTCAAATGTGTCTCGTTTTCGTCCCCTGGTACTCGAGTGCAACATTCCAGATGCTTTACTAACACTCTCCCCACTTGGAGAGTCAGTGCCTTTAACCTCCTGTTTGGCCCAGTTTGCAGTTTCTGTGGAAAATGAACAGGAATAGGGAGAACGAAAGAGAGACTAGCTGGAGGTGTCTGGACGGGCAAATTTAACTCTCATTTCCCACCAGGAAGAGGAATTAACCAAAGGCTCAGCGTGCCGTGCCGGAACCACACTAGGGCCTGAAGCAATCCTGCGGTGTTGCGGCCAGCTCACAAGAAAGCGAGTTGAAGAAAGGAGCTCAGGGGCACTGTAATTCACAAACCTGCAGAGTTATAAATGACAGCTATCGTCCAAAAATATATTGAAGTAAGGCTGCCAAGAGGACTTGAAAGCGGGGCAGAATTGCAGGAAACCGATTTCAGGAGGTAGACGGGAATTGCATGTAAAGCATAGGAAAAGAGGCAGAACGTCCACAATGATGCACTTGGCCAAAAAGGGCGTATGCGTTTTTTCCTGAATATATTCAGGAAAAAACGCATACGCCCTTTTTGGCCAACCAAGCAAGCTTGCAAAGGATATCTGCACTACAATGAAGTCTCACTGCCCCCCGGTCAAAAGGGCCATCTGAAAAAAGTGTAAAATCCAGAAAGGCAGGACAGGCCATGGAGAACTGGGAGCCTTGTTATGCTGGTAGGTGGGATGTAAATTGCCAACAGCCACTCTGGAGAAGTGTATGGTGTTTCCTGAAACATCTAAAAAACAAAGCAACAGAGCCTAGGGCACTTCCACTTATGGTCCTATAGCTTAGGGAAATTAAAATCAAAAAGACACGGTCACCCCAAAGTTTGGGACGGCTCTGTTTACAGAACCTCGTTTACAGTACAAGTTCAATATCACAGAAAGCAAAAAATGGATAAAGAAGTTGTGGTACTTACGTACAATGCAATATCACTCAGCAATGAAATCTATGTCATCAGGCCCGTAGCAGCATAATGAGTGGATGCAGGTATGATGAGTCTAAGTGAAATAAGTCACACAGAAAAAGAAACATCATAAGATATCACTACTACACGGAATGTAAACTTGGCTACACAGGAACTGAATTACAAAACAGAACAGGGTCTCAAATGTAGAAAACCAACTTATGCTTGCTTAAGAGGAAAGGTGAGTTGGGGTGCTGCATGAAACCAGAGATTGAAATTAGCACAGATACCGTTCCATAAGCCAAATATGTAATAGACAAGAGCTACTCCTTGCTCAACGAAGTGGACTCAACACCCCATATTAAACGCCTAAGAATATAACTGACTAGTAAGAATCTTAAAACCTATGGATTTATATGTCTCCAAAAGAGAATCAAGCGTGTGTACAGCGGCATAAACGCAGCAGTGATAGGATTGGTGAGGTTCGGTGAGCAAATGCAGACCCTTTGAAGTCATACTGCATGGTACCCATTCCATGGGTCTCAACTCTCCAGGTTTAAGGGATTCTTCCTTCAGCTAAAACATGCATGTGGAACACAGATTATGATCCACCGTGTGATTGGGAAACGTGTTCAAATGTGTCTCAGTTTTCGTCCCCTGGTACTCGGGTGCAACACTCCAGACGCTTTACTAACACTCTCCCCACTTGGAGAGTCAGTGCCTTTAAACTCCTGTATGGCCCAGTTTGCAATTTCTGCGGAAAATGTACAGGAATAGGGAGAACCAATGATAAACTAGCTGGAGGTGTCTGGACGGGCAAATTTAACTCTCATTTCCCACCAGAAAGAGGAATTAACCAAAGGCTCAGCATGCCGTGCCGGAACCACACTAGGGCCTGAAGCAATCCTGCGGTGTTGCGGCCAGCTCACAAGAAAGCGAGTTGAAGAAAGGAGCTCAGGGGCACTGTAATTCACAAACCTGCAGAGTTATAAATGACAGCTATCGTCCAAAAATATATTGAAGTAAGGCTGCCAAGAGGACTTGAAAGTGGGGCAGAATTGCAGGAAACCGATTTCAGGAGGTAGACGGGAATTGCATGTAAAGCATAGGAAAAGAGGCAGAACGTCCACAATGATGCACTTGGCCAAAAAGGGCGTATGCGTTTTTTCCTGAATATATTCAGGAAAAAACGCATACGCCCTTTTTGGCCAACCAAGCAAGCTTGCAAAGGAAATCTGCACTACAATGAAGTCTCGCTGCCCCCCGGTCAAAAGGGCCATATGAAAAAAGTGTAAAATCCAGAAAGGCAGGACAGGCCATGAAGAACTGGGAGCCTTCTTATGCTGATGGGCGGGATGTAAATTGCCAACAGCCACTCTGGAGAAGTGTATGGTGTTTCCTGTAACATCTAAAAAACTAAGCAACAGAGCCTAGGGCACTTCCACTTATGGTCCTATAGCTTAGGGCAATTAAAATCAAAGAGACACAGCCACCCCACAGTTTGGGACGGCTCTGTTTACAAGAATCTTGTTTACGGTACAACTTCAATATCACAAAAGCGAAAAATGGATAAAGAAGTTGTGGTACTTACGTACAATGCAATATCACTCAGCAATGAAATCTATGTCATCAGGCCCGTAGCAGCATAATGAGTGGATTCAGGTACGATGATTCTAAGTGAAATAAGTCACACAGAAAAAGAAACATCATAAGATATCACTACTACACGGAATGTAAACTTGGCTACACAGGATCTGAATTACAAAACAGAACAGGGTCTCAAATGTAGAAAACCAACTTATGCTTGCTTAAGGGGAAAGGTGAGTTGGGGTGCTGCATAAAACCAGAGATTGAAATTAGCACAGATACCGTTCCATAAGCCAAATATGTAATAGACAAGAGCTACTCCTTGCTCAACGAAGTGGACTCAACACCCCATATTAAACGCTTAAAAATACCCCGGACTAGAAATAATCTTATAAACTACGGATTTATATGTCTCCGAAAGAGAATCAAGCGTGTGTACAGCGGCATAAACGCAACAGTGATAAGATTGGTGAGGTTCAGTGAGCAAATGCAGACCCTTTGAAGTCATATTGCATGGTACCCATTCCATGGGTCTCAACTCTCCAAGTTTAAGGGATTCTTCCTTCAGCTAAAACATGCATGTGGAACACAGAGTATGATCCACCGTGTGATCAGGAAACGTGTTCAAATGTGTCTCAGTTTTCGTCCCCTGGTACTCGGGTGCAACACTCCAGACCCTTTACTAACACTCTCCCCACTTGGAGAGTCAGTGCCTTTAACCTCCTGTATGGCCCAGTTTGTAATTTCTGTGGAAAATGTACAGCAATAGGGAGAACCAATGAGAAACTAGCTGGAGGTGTCTGGACGGGCAAATTTAACTCTCATTTCCCACCAGAAAGAGGAATTAACCAAAGGCTCAGCATGCCGTGCCGGAACCACACTAGGGCCTGAAGCAATCCTGCGGTGTTGCGGCCAGCTCACAAGAAAGCGAGTTGAAGAAAGGAGCTCAGGGGCACTGTAATTCACAAACCTGCAGAGTTATAAATGACAGCTATCGTCCAAAAATATATTGAAGTAAGGCTGCCAAGAGGACTTGAAAGCGGGGCAGAATTGCAGGAAACCGATTTCAGGAGGTAGACGGGAATTGCATGTAAAGCATAGGAAAAGAGGCAGAACGTCCACAATGATGCACTTGGCCAAAAAGGGCGTATGCGTTTTTTCCTGAATATATACAGGAAAAAACGCATACGCCCGTTTTGGCCAACCAAGCAAGTTTGCAAAGGAAATCTGCACTACAATGAAGTCTCACTGCCCCCCCGGTCAAAAGGGCTATCTGAAAAAAGTGTAAAATCCAGAAAGGCAGGACAGGCCATGGAGAACTGGGAACCTTGTTATGCTGATGGGCGGGATGTAAATTGCCAACAGCCACTCTGGAGAAGTGTATTGTGTTTCCTGAAACATCTAAAAAACAAAGCAACAGAGCCTACGGCACTTCCACTTATGGTCCTATAGCTTAGGGAAATTAAAATCAAAAAGACACAGCCACCCCAAAGTTTGGGCCGGCTCTGTTTACAAGAACCTCGTTTACGGTACAAGTTCAATATCACAGAAAGCGAAAAATGGATAAGGAAGTTGTGGGAATTACGTACAATGCAATATCACTCAGCAATGAAATCTATGTCATCAGGCCCGTAGCAGCATAATGAGTGGATTCAGGTACGATGATTGTAAGTGAAATCAGTCACACAGAAAAAGAAACATCATAAGGTATCACTACTACACGGAATGTAAACTTGGCTACACAGGAACTGAATTACAAAACAGAACAGGGTCTCAAATGTAGAAAACCAACTTATGCTTGCTTAAGGGGAAAGGTGAGTTGGGGTGCGGCATAAAACCAGAGATTGAAATTAGCACAGATACCGTTCCATAAGCCAAATATGTAATAGACAAGAGCTACTCCTTGCTCAACGAAGTGGACTCAACACCCCATATTAAACGCCTAACAATATACCTGACTAGTAAGAATCTTAAAACCTATGGATTTATATGTCTCCGAAAGAGAATCTAGCGTGTGTACAGTGGCATAAACGCAGCAGTGATAGGATTGGTGAGGTTCGGTGAGCAAATGCAGACTCTTTGAAGTCATATTGCATGGTACCCATTCCATGGGTCTCAACTCTCCAGGTTTAAGGGATTCTTCCTTCAGCTAAAACATGCATGTGGAACCCAGAGTATGATCCACCGTGTGATCGGGAAACGTTTTCAAATGTGTCTCAGTTTTCGTTCCCTGGTACTCGGGTGCAACATTCCAGACGCTTTACTAACACTCTCCCCACTTGGAGAGTCAGTGCCTTTAACCTCCTGTTTGGCCCAGTTTGCAATTTCTGCGTAAGATGAACAGGAATAGGGAGAACCAATGAGAGACTAGCTGGAGCTGTGAGGACGGGCAAATTTAACTCTCATTTCCCACCAGGAAGAGGAATTAACGAAAGGCTCAGCATGCGATGCCGGAACCAAACTAGGGCCTGAAGCAATCCTGCGGTGTTGCGGCCAGCTCACAAGAAAGCGAGGTGAAGAAAGGAGCTCAGGGGCACTGTAATTCACAATCCTGCAGAGTTATAAATGACAGCTATCGTCCAAAAATATATTGAAGGAAGGCTGCCAAGAGGAGTTGAAAGCGGGGCAGAATTGCAGAAAACCGATTTCAGGAGGTAGACTGGAATTGCATGTAAAGCATAGGAAAAGAGGCAGAACGTCCACAATGATGCACTTGGCCAAAAAGGGCGTATGCGTTTTTCCCTGAATATATTCAGGAAAAAACGCATACGCCCTTTTTGGCCAACCAAGCAAGCTTGCAAAGGAAATCTGCACTACAGTGAAGTCTCACTGCCCCCGGTCAAAAGGGCCATCTGAAAAAAGTGTAAAATCCAGAAAGGCAGGACAGGCCATGGAGAACTGGGAGCCTTGTTATGCTGATGGGCGGGATGTAAATTGCCAACAGCCACTCTGGAGAAGTGTATGGTGTTTCCTGAAACATCTAAAAAACTAAGCAACAGAGCCTAGGGCACTTCCACTTATGGTCCTATAGCTTAGGGAAATTAAAATGAAAAAGACACGGTCACCCCAAAGTTTGGGACAGCTCTGTTTACAAGAACCTCGTTTACGGTACAAGTTCAATATCACAGAAAGCGAAAAATGGATAAAGAAGTTGTGGTACTTACGTACAATGCAATATCACTCAGCAATGAAATCTATGTCATCAGGCCCGTCGCAGCATAATGAGTGGATTCAGGTACGATGATTCTAAGTGAAATAAGTCACACAGAAAAAGAAACATCATAAGATATCACTACTACACGGAAGGTAAACTTGGCTACACAAGAACTGAATTACAAAACAGAACAGGGTCTCAAATGTAGAAAACCAACTTATGCTTGCTTAAGAGGAAAGGTGAGTTGGGGTGCTGCATGAAACCAGAGATTGAAATTAGCACAGATACCGTTCCATAAGCCAAATATGTAATAGACAAGAGCTACTCCTTGCTCAACGAAGTGGACTCAACACCCCATATTAAACGCCTAAGAATATACCTGACTAGAAATAATCTTAAAACCTACGGATTTATATGTCTCTGAAAGACAATCAAGCGTGTGTACAGCGGCATAAACGCAGCAGTGATAGGATTGGTGAGGTTCGGTGAGCAAATGCAGACGCTTTGAAGTCATATTGCATGGTACCCATTCCATGGGTCTCAACTCTCCAGGTTTAAGGGATTCTTCCTTCAGCTAAAACATGCATGTGGAACCCAGAGTATGATCCACCGTGTGATTGGGAAACGTGTTCAAATGTGTCTCAGTTTTTGTCCCCTGGTACTCGGGTGCAACATTCAAGACGCTTTACTAACACTCTCCCCACTTGGAGAGTCAGTGCCTTTAACCTCCTGTTTGGCCCAGTTTGCAATTTCTGCGGAAAATGTACAGGAATAGGGAGAACCAATGAGAGACTAGCTGGAGGTGTCTGGACGGGCAAATTTAACTCTCATTTCCCACCAGGAAGAGGAATTAACCAAAGGTTCAGCATGCCATGCCGGAACCACACTAGGGCCTGAAGCAATCCTGCGGTGTTGTGGCCAGCTCACAAGAAAGCGAGTTGAAGAAGGGAGCTCAGGGGCACTGTAATTCACAAACCTGCAGAGTTATAAATGACAGCTATCGTCCAAAAATATATTGAAGTAAGGCTGCCAAGAGGACTTGAAAGCGGGGCAGAATTGCAGGAAACCGATTTCAGGAGGTAGACGGGAATTGCATGTAAAGCATAGGAAAAGAGGCAGAACGTCCACAATGATGCACTTGGCCAAAAAGGGCGTATGCGTTTTTTCCTATTCAGGAAAAAACGCATACGCCCTTTTTGGCCAACCAAGCAAGCTTGCAAAGGAAATCTGCACTACAATGAAGTCTCACTGCCCCCCGGTCAAAAGGGCCATCTGAAAAAAGTGTAAAATCCAGAAAGGCAAGACAGGACATGGAGAATTGGGAGCCTTGTTATGCTGATGGGCGGGATGTAAATTGCCAACAGCCACTCTGGAGAAGTGTATGCTGTTTCCTGAAACATCTAAAAAACAAAGCAACAGAGCCTAGGGCACTTCCACTTATGGTCCTATAGCTTAGGGAAATTAAAATCAAAAAGACACAGCCACCCCAAAGTTTGGGACGGCTCTGTTTACAAGAACCTTGTTTACGGTAAAAGTTCAATATCACAGAAAGCGAAAAATGGATAAAGAAGTTGTGGTACTTACGTACAATGCAATATCACTCAGCAATGAAATCTATGTCATCAGGCCCGTCGCAGCATAATGAGTGGATTAAGGTACGATGATTGTAAGTGAAATAAGTCACACAGAAAAAGAAACATCATAAGATATCACTACTACACGGAATATAAACTTGGCTTCACAGGAACTGAATTACAAAACAGAACAGGGTCTCAAATGTAGAAAACCAACTTACGCTAGCTTAAGGGGAAAGGTGAGATGGGGTGCTGCATGAAACCAGAGATTGAAATTAGCACAGATACCGTTCCATAAGCCAAATATGTAATAGACAAGAGCTACTCCTTGCTCAACGAAGTGGACTCAACACCCCATATTAAACGCCTAAGAATATACCTGACTAGAAATAATCTTAAAACCTGTGGATTTATATGTCTCCGAAAGAGAATCAAGCGTGTGTACGGTGGCATAAACGCAGCAGTGATAGGATTGGTGAGGTTCGGTGAGCAAATGCAGACCCTTTGAAGTCATATTGCATGGTACCCATTCCATGGGTCTCAACTCTCCAGGTTTAAGGGATTCTTCCTTCAGCTAAAACATGCATGTGGAACACAGAGTATGATCCACCGTGTGATCGGGAAACGTGTTCAAATGTGTCTCAGTTTTCGTCCCCTGGTACTCGGGTGCAAACTCCAGACGCTTTACTAACACTCTCCCCACTTGGAGAGTCAGTGCCTTTAACCTCCTGTTTGGCCCAGTTTGCAATTTCTGCGGAAAATGTACAGGAATAGGGAGAACCAATGAGAGACTAGCTGGGGGTGTCTGGACGGGCAAATTTAACTCTCATTTCCCACCAGGAAGAGGAATTAACCGAAGGCTCAGCGTGCCGTACCGGAACCACACTAGGGCCTGAAGCAATCCTGCGGTGTTGCGGCCAGCTCACAAGAAAGCGAGTTGAAGAAAGGAGCTCAGGGGCACTGTAATTCACAAACCTGCAGAGTTATAAATGACAGCTATCGTCCAAAAATATATTGAAGTAAGGCTGCCAAGAGGACTTGAAAGCGGGGCAGAATTGCAGGAAACCGATTTCAGTAGGTAGACGGGAATTGCATGTAAAGCATAGGAAAAGAGGCAGAACGTACACAATGATGCACTTGGCCAAAAAGGGCGTATGCGTTTTTTCCTGAATATATTCAGGAAAAAACGCATACGCCCTTTTTGGCCAACCAAGCAAGCTTGCAAAGGAAATCTGCACTACAATGAAGTCTCACTGCCCCCAGGTCTAAAGGGCCATCTGAAAAAAGTGTAAAATCCAGAAAGGCAGGACAGGCCATGGAGAACTGGGAGCTTTGTTATGCTGATGGGCGGGATGTAAATTGCCAACAGCCAATCTGGAGAAGTGTATGGTGTTTCCTGAAACATCTAAAAAACAAAGCAACAGAGCCTAGGGCACTTCCACTTATGGTCCTATAGCTTAGGGAAATTAAAATCAAAAAGACACAGCCACCCCAAAGTTTGGGACGGCTCTGTTTACAAGAACCTCGTTTACGGTACAAGTTCAATATCACAGAAAGCGAAAAATGGATAAAGAAGTTGTGGTACTTACGTACAATGCAATATCACTCAGCAATGAAATCTATGTCATCAGGCCCGTCGCAGCATAATGAGTGGATTCAGGTACGATGATTCTAAGTGAAATAAGTCACACAGAAAAAGAAACATCATAAGATATCACTACTACACGGAAGGTAAACTTGGCTACACAAGAACTGAATTACAAAACAGAACAGGGTCTCAAATGTAGAAAACCAACTTATGCTTGCTTAAGAGGAAAGGTGAGTTGGGGTGCTGCATGAAACCAGAGATTGAAATTAGCACAGATACCGTTCCATAAGCCAAATATGTAATAGACAAGAGCTACTCCTTGCTCAACGAAGTGGACTCAACACCCCATATTAAACGCTTAAGAATACACCTGACTAGAAATAATCTTAAAAACTACGAATTTATATGTCTCCGAAAGACAATCAAGCGTGTGTACAGCGGCATAAACGCAGCAGTGATAGGATTGGTGAGGTTCGGTGAGCAAATGCAGACCCTTTGAAGTCATATTGCATGGTACCCATTCCATGGGTCTCAACTCTCCAGGTTTAAGGAATTCTTCCTTCAGCTAAAACATGCATGTGGAACCCAGAGTATGATCCACCATGTGATCGGGAAACGTGTTCAAATGTGTCTCAGTTTTCGTCCCCTGGTACTCGGGTGCAAACTCCAGACGCTTTACTAACACTCTCCCCACTTGGAGAGTCAGTGCCTTTAACCTCCTGTTTGGCCCAGTTTGCAATTTCTGTGGAAAATGTACAGGAATAGGGAGAACGAATAAGAGACTAGCTGGGGGTGTCTGGACGGGCAAATTTAACTCTCATTTCCCACCAGGAAGAGGAATTAATCAAAGGCTCAGCGTGCCGTGCCGGAACCACACTAGGGCCTGAAGCAATCCTGCGGTGTTGCGGCCAGCTCACAAGAAAGCGAGTTGAAGAAAGGAGCTCAGGGGCACTGTAATTCACAAACCTGCAGAGTTATAAATGACAGCTATCGTCCAAAAATATATTGAAGTAAGGCTGCCAAGAGGACTTGAAAGCGGGGCAGAATTGCAGGAAACCGATTTCAGGAGGTAGACGGGAATTGCATGTAAAGCATAGGAAAAGAGGCAGAACGTCCACAATGATGCACTTGGCCAAAAAGGGCGTATGCGTTTTTTCCTGAATATATTCAGGAAAAAACGCATACGCCCTTTTTGGCCAACCAAGCAAGCTTGCAAAGGAAATCTGCACTACAATGAAGTCTCACTGCCCCCCGGTCAAAAGGGCCATCTGAAAAAAGTGTAAAATCCAGAAAGGCAGGACAGGCCATGGAGAACTGGGAGCTTTGTTATGCTGATGGGCGGGATGTAAATTGCCAACAGCCAATCTGGAGAAGTGTATGGTGTTTCCTGAAACATCTAAAAAACAAAGCAACAGAGCCTAGGGCACTTCCACTTATGGTCCTATAGCTTAGGGAAATTAAAATCAAAAAGACACAGCCACCCCAAAGTTTGGGACGGCTCTGTTTACAAGAACCTCGTTTACGGTACAAGTTCAATATCACAGAAAGCGAAAAATGGATAAAGAAGTTGTGGTACTTACGTACAATGCAATATCACTCAGCAATGAAATCTATGTCATCAGGCCCGTCGCAGCATAATGAGTGGATTCAGGTACGATGATTCTAAGTGAAATAAGTCACACAGAAAAAGAAACATCATAAGATATCACTACTACACGGAATGTAAACTTGGCTACACAGGAACTGAATTACAAAACAGAACAGGGTCTCAAATGTAGAAAACCAACTTATGCTTGCTTAAGGGGAAAGGTGAGTTGGGGTGCTGCATGAAACCAGAGATTGAAATTAGCACAGATACCGTGTCATAAGCCAAATATGTAATAGACAAGAGCAACTCCTTGCTAAACGAAGTGTACTCAACACCCCATATTAAACGCCTAAGAATACACCTGACTAGTAAGAATCTTAAAACCTGTGGATTTATATGTCTCCGAAAGAGAATGAAGCGTGTGTACGGTGGCATAAACGCAGCAGTGATAGGATTGGTGAGGTTCGGTGAGCAAATGCAGACCCTTTGAAGTCATATTGCATGGTACCCATTCCATGGGTCTCAACTCTCCAGGTTTAAGGGATTCTTCCTTCAGCTAAAACATGCATGTGGAACACAGAGTATGATCCACCGTGTGATCGGGAAACGTGTTCAAATGTGTCTCAGTTTTCGTCCCCTGGTACTCGGGTGCAAACTCCAGACGCTTTACTAACTCTCTCCCCACTTGAAGAGTCAGTGCCTTTAACCTCCTGTTTGGCCCAGTTTGCAATTTCTGCGGAAAATGTACAGGAATAGGGAGAACCAATGAGAGACTAGCTGGGGGTGTCTGGACGGGCAAATTTAACTCTCATTTCCCACCAGGAAGAGGAATTAACCAAAGGCTCAGCGTGCCGTGCCGGAACCACACTAGGGCCTGAAGCAATCCTGCGGTGTTGCGGCCAGCTCACAAGAAAGCGAGTTGAAGAAAGGAGCTCAGGGGCACTGTAATTCACAAACCTGCAGAGTTATAAATGACAGCTATCGTCCAAAAATATATTGAAGTAAGGCTGCCAAGAGGACTTGAAAGCGGGGCAGAATTGCAGGAAACCGATTTCAGGAGGTAGACGGGAATTGCATGTAAAGCATAGGAAAAGAGGCAGAACGTACACAATGATGCACTTGGCCAAAAAGGGCGTATGCGTTTTTTCCTGAATCAGGAAAAAACGCATACGCCCTTTTTGGCCAACCAAGCAAGCTTGCAAAGGAAATCTGCACTACAATGAAGTCTCACTGCCCCCCGGTCAAAAGGGCCATCTGAAAAAAGTGTAAAATCCAGAAAGGCAGGACAGGCCATGGAGAACAGGGAGCTTTGTTATGCTGATGGGCGGGATGTAAATTGCCAACAGCCAATCTGGAGAAGTGTATGGTGTTTCCTGAAACATCTAAAAAACAAAGCAACAGAGCCTAGGGCACTTCCACTTATGGTCCTATAGCTTAGGGAAATTAAAATCAAAAAGACACAGCCACCCCAAAGTTTGGGACGGCTCTGTTTACAAGAACCTCGTTTACGGTACAAGTTCAATATCACAGAAAGCGAAAAATGGATAAAGAAGTTGTGGTACTTACATACAATGCAATATCACTCAGCAATGAAATCTATGTCATCAGGCCCGTCGCAGCATAATGAGTGGATTCAGGTACGATGATTCTAAGTGAAATAAGTCACACAGAAAAAGAAACATCATAAGATATCACTACTACACGGAAGGTAAACTTGGCTACACAAGAACTGAATTACAAAACAGAACAGGGTCTCAAATGTAGAAAACCAACTTATGCTTGCTTAAGAGGAAAGGTGAGTTGGGGTGCTGCATGAAACCAGAGATTGAAATTAGCACAGATACCGTTCCATAAGCCAAATATGTAATAGACAAGAGCTACTCCTTGCTCAACGAAGTGGACTCAACACCCCATATTAAACGCTTAAGAATACACCTGACTAGAAATAATCTTAAAAACTACGAATTTATATGTCTCCGAAAGACAATCAAGCGTGTGTACAGCGGCATAAACGCAGCAGTGATAGGATTGGTGAGGTTCAGTGAGCAAATGCAGACCCTTTGAAGTCATATTGCATGGTACCCATTCCATGGGTCTCAACTCTCCAGGTTTAAGGGATTCTTCCTTCAGCTAAAACATGCATGTGGAACCCAGAGTATGATCCACCATGTGATCGGGAAACGTGTTCAAATGTGTCTCAGTTTTCGTCCCCTGGTACTCGGGTGCAAACTCCAGACGCTTTACTAACACTCTCCCCACTTGGAGAGTCAGTGCCTTTAACCTCCTGTTTGGCCCACTTTGCAATTTCTGCGGAAAATGTACAGGAATAGGGAGAACCAATGAGAGACTAGCTGGGGGTGTCTGGACGGGCAAATTTAACTCTCATTTCCCACCAGGAAGAGGAATTAATCAAAGGCTCAGCGTGCCGTGCCGGAACCACACTAGGGCCTGAAGCAATCCTGCGGTGTTGCGGCCAGCTCACAAGAAAGCGAGTTGAAGAAAGGAGCTCAAGGGCACTGTAATTCACAAACCTGCAGAGTTATAAATGACAGCTATCGTCCAAAAATATATTGAAGTAAGGCTGCCAAGAGGACTTGAAAGCGGGGCAGAATTGCAGGAAACCGATTTCAGGAGGTAGACGGGAATTGCATGTAAAGCATAGGAAAAGAGGCAGAACGTACACAATGATGCACTTGGCCAAAAAGGGCGTATGCGTTTTTTCCTGAATATATTCAGGAAAAAACGCATACGCCCTTTTTGGCCAACCAAGCAAGCTGGCAAAGGAAATCTGCACTACAATGAAGTCTCACTGCCCCCCGGTCAAAAGGGCCATCTGAAAAAAGTGTAAAATCCAGAAAGGCAGGACAGGCCATGGAGAACTGGGAGCTTTGTTATGCTGATGGGCGGGATGTAAATTGCCAACAGCCAATCTGGAGAAGTGTATGGTGTTTCCTGAAACATCTAAAAAACAAAGCAACAGAGCCTAGGGCACTTCCACTTATGGTCCTATAGCTTAGGGAAATTAACATCAAAAAGACACAGCCACCCCAAAGTTTGGGACGGCTCTGTTTACAAGATCTCGTTTACGGTACAAGTTCAATATCACAGAAAGCGAAAAATGGATAAAGAAGTTGTGGTACTTACGTACAATGCAATATCACTCAGCAATGAAATCTATGTCATCAGGCCCGTCGCAGCATAATGAGTGGATTCAGGTACGATGATTCTAAGTGAAATAAGTCACACAGAAAAAGAAACATCATAAGATATCACTACTACACGGAAGGTAAACTTGGCTACACAAGAACTGAATTACAAAACAGAACAGGGTCTCAAATGTAGAAAACCAACTTATACTTGCTTAAGAGGAAAGGTGAGTTGGGGTGCTGCATGAAACCAGAGATTGAAATTAGCACAGATACCGTTCCATAAGCCAAATATGTAATAGACAAGAGCTACTCCTTGCTCAACGAAGTGGACTCAACACCCCATATTAAACGCTTAAGAATACACCTGACTAGAAATAATCTTAAAAACTACGAATTTATATGTCTCCGAAAGACAATCAAGCGTGTGTACAGTGGCATAAACGCAGCAGTGATAGGATTGGTGAGGTTCGGTGAGCAAATGCAGACCCTTTGAAGTCATATTGCATGGTACCCATTCCATGGGTCTCAACTCTCCAGGTTTAAGGGATTCTTCCTTCAGCTAAAACATGCATGTGGAACCCAGAGTATGATCCACCGTGTGATCGGGAAACGTGTTCAAATGTGTCTCAGTTTTCGTCCCCTGGTACTCGGGTGCAACACTCCAGACGCTTTACTAACACTCTCCCCACTTGGAGAGTCAGTGCCTTTAACCTCCTGTATGGCCCAGTTTGCAATTTCTGCGGAAAATGTACAGGAATAGGGAGAACCAATGAGAAACTAGCTGGAGGTGTCTGGACGGGCAAATTTAACTCTCATTTCCCACCAGAAAGAGGAATTAACCAAAGGCTCAGCATGCCGTTCCAGAACCACACTAGGGCCTGAAACAATCCTGCGGTGTTGCGGCCAGCTCACAAGAAAGCGAGTTGAAGAAAGGAGCTCAGGGGCACTGTAATTCACAAACCTGCAGAGTTATAAATGACAGCTATCGTCCAAAAATATATTGAAGTAAGGCTGCCAAGAGGACTTGAAAGCGGGGCAGAATTGCAGGAAATCGATTTCAGGAGGTACACTGGAATTGCATGTAAAGCATAGAAAAGAGGCAGAACGTCCACAATGATGCACTTGGCCAAAAAGGGCGTATGCGTTTTTTCCTGAATATATTCAGGAAAAAACGCATACGCCCTTTTTGGCCAACCAAGCAAGCTTGCAAAGGAAATCTGCACTACAATGAAGTCTCACTGCCCCCCGGTCAAAAGGGCCATCTGAAAAAAGTGTAAAATCCAGAAAGGCAGGACAGGCCATGGAGAACTGGGAGCCTTGTTATGCTGATGGGCGGGATGTAAATTGCCAACAGCCACTCTGGAGAAGTGTATGGTGTTTCCTGAAACATCTAAAAAACTAAGCAACAGAGCCTAGGGCACTTCCACTTATGGTCCTATAGCTTAGGGAAATTAAAATCAAAAAGACACGGTCACCCCAAAGTTTGGGACAGCTCTGTTTACAAGAACCTCGTTTACGGTACAAGTTCAATATCACAGAAAGCGAAAAATGGATAAAGAAGTTGTGGTACTTACGTACAATGCAATATCACTCAGCAATGAAATCTATGTCATCAGGCCCGTAGCATCATAATGAGTGGATGCAGGTATGATGAGTCTAAGTGAAATAAGTCACACAGAAAAAGAAACATCATAAGATATCACTACTACACGGAATGTAAACTTGGCTACACAGGAACTGAATTACAAAACAGAACAGGGTCTCAAATGTAGAAAACCAACTTACGCTAGCTTAAGGGGAAAGGTGAGATGGGGTGCTGCATGAAACCAGAGATTGAAATTAGCACAGATACCGTTCCAAGCCAAATATGTAATAGACAAGAGCTACTCCTTGCTCAACGAAGTGGACTCAACACCCCATATTAAACGCCTAAGAATATACCTGACTAGAAATAATCTTAAAACCTACGGATTTATATGTCTCTGAAAGATAATCAAGCGTGTGTACAGCGGCATAAACGCAGCAGTGATAGGATTGGTGAGGTTCGGTGAGCAAATGCAGACCCTTTGAAGTCATACTGCATGGTACCCATTCCATGGGTCTCAACTCTCCAGGTTTAAGGGATTCTTCCTTCAGCTAAAACATGCATGTGGAACCCAGAGTATGATCCACCGTGTGATCGGGAAACGTGTTCAAATGTGTCTCAGTTTTCGTCCCCTGGTACTCGGGTGCAAACTCCAGACGCTTTACTAACACTCTCCCCACTTGGAGAGTCAGTGCCTTTAACCTCCTGTTTGGCCCAGTTTGCAATTTCTGCGGAAAATGTACAGGAATAGGGAGAACCAATGAGAGACTAGCTGGGGGTGTCTGGACGGGCAAATTTAACTCTCATTTCCCACCAGGAAGAGGAATTAACCAAAGGCTCAGCGTGCCGTGCCGGAACCACACTAGGGCCTGAAGCAATCCTGCGGTGTTGCGGCCAGCTCACAAGAAAGCGAGTTGAAGAAAGGAGCTCAGGGGCACTGTAATTCACAAACCTGCAGAGTTATAAATGACAGCTATCGTCCAAAAATATATTGAAGTAAGGCTGCCAAGAGGACTTGAAAACGGGGCAGAATTGCAGGAAACCGATTTCAGGAGGTAGACGGGAATTGCATGTAAAGCATAGGAAAAGAGGCAGAACGTCCACAATGATGCACTTGGCCAAAAAGGGCGTATGCGTTTTTTCAGGAAAAAACGCATACGCACTTTTTGGCCAACCAAGCAAGCTTGCAAAGGAAATCTGCACTACAATGAAGTCTCACTGCCCCCCGGTCAAAAGGGCCATCTGAAAAAAGTGTAAAATCCAGAAAGGCAGGACAGGCCATGGAGAACTGGGAGCTTTGTTATGCTGATGGGCGGGATGTAAATTGCCAACAGCCAATCTGGAGAAGTGTATGGTGTTTCCTGAAACATCTAAAAAACAAAGCAACAGAGCCTAGGGCACTTCCACTTATGGTCCTATAGCTTAGGGAAATTAAAATCAAAAAGACACAGCCACCCCAAAGTTTGGGACGGCTCTGTTTACAAGAACCTCGTTTACGGTACAAGTTCAATATCACAGAAAGCGAAAAATGGATAAAGAAGTTGTGGTACTTACGTACAATGCAATATCACTCAGCAATGAAATCTATGTCATCAGGCCCGTCGCAGCATAATGAGTGGATTCAGGTACGATGATTCTAAGTGAAATAAGTCACACAGAAAAAGAAACATCATAAGATATCACTACTACACGGAATGTAAACTTGGCTACACAGGAACTGAATTACAAAACAGAACAGGGTCTCAAATGTAGAAAACCAACTTATGCTTGCTTAAGAGGAAAGGTGAGTTGGAGTGCTGCATGAAACCAGAGATTGAAATTAGCACAGATACCGTGTCATAAGCCAAATATGTAATAGACAAGAGCAACTCCTTGCTAAACGAAGTGTACTCAACACCCCATATTAAACGCCTAAGAATACACCTGACTAGTAAGAATCTTAAAACCTGTGGATTTATATATCTCCGAAAGAGAATCAAGCGTGTGTACGGTGGCATAAACGCAGCAGTGATAGGATTGGTGAGGTTCGGTGAGCAAATGCAGACCCTTTGAAGTCATATTGCATGGTACCCATTCCATGGGTCTCAACTCTCCAGGTTTAAGGGATTCTTCCTTCAGCTAAAACATGCATGTGGAACACAGAGTATGATCCACCGTGTGATCGGGAAACGTGTTCAAATGTGTCTCAGTTTTCGTCCCCTGGTACTCGGGTGCAACACTCCAGACGCTTTACTAACACTCTCCCCACTTGGAGAGTCAGTGCCTTTAACCTCCTGTTTGGCCCAGTTTGCAATTTCTGCGGAAAATGTACAGGAATAGGGAGAACCAATGAGAGACTAGCTGGGGGTGTCTGGACGGGCAAATTTAACTCTCATTTCCCACCAGGAAGAGGAATTAACCAAAGGCTCAGCGTGCCGTGCCGGAACCACACTAGGGCCTGAAGCAATCCTGCGGTGTTGCGGCCAGCTCACAAGAAAGCGAGTTGAAGAAAGGAGCTCAGGGGCACTGTAATTCACAAACCTGCAGAGTTATAAATGACAGCTATCGTCCAAAAATATATTGAAGTAAGGCTGCCAAGAGGACTTGAAAGCGGGGCAGAATTGCAGGAAACCGATTTCAGGAGGTAGACGGGAATTGCATGTAAAGCATAGGAAAAGAGGCAGAACGTCCACAATGATGCACTTGGCCAAAAAGGGCGTATGCGTTTTTTCCTGAATCAGGAAAAAACGCATACGCCCTTTTGGGCCAACCAAGCAAGCTTGCAAAGGAAATCTGCACTACAATGAAGTCTCACTGCCCCCCGGTCAAAAGGGCCATCTGAAAAAAGTGTAAAATCCAGAAAGGCAGGACAGGCCATGGAGAACTGGGAGCCTTGTTATGCTGATGGGCGGGATGTAAGTTGCCAACAGCCAATCTGGAGAAGTGTATGGTGTTTCCTGAAACATCTAAAAAACAAAGCAACAGAGCCTAGGGCACTTCCACTTATGGTCCTATAGCTTAGGGAAATTAAAATCAAAAAGACACAGCCACCCCAAAGTTTGGGACGGCTCTGTTTACAAGAACCTCGTTTACGATACAAGTTCAATATCACAGAAAGCGAAAAATGGATAAAGAAGTTGTGGTACTTACGTACAATGCAATATCACTCAGCAATGAAATCTATGTCATCAGGCCCGTCGCAGCATAATGAGTGGATTCAGGTACGATGATTCTAAGTGAAATAAGTCACACAGAAAAAGAAACATCATAAGATATCACTACTACACGGAAGGTAAACTTGGCTACACAAGAACTGAATTACAAAACAGAACAGGGTCTCAAATGTAGAAAACCAACATATGCTTGCTTAAGAGGAAAGGTGAGTTGGGGTGCTGCATGAAACCAGAGATTGAAATTAGCACAGATACCGTTCCATAAGCCAAATATGTAATAGACAAGAGCTACTCCTTGCTCAATGAAGTGGACTCAACACCCCATATTAAACGCTTAAGAATACACCTGACTAGAAATAATCTTAAAAACTACGAATTTATATGTCTCCGAAAGACAATCAAGCGTGTGTACAGCGGCATAAACGCAGCAGTGATAGGATTGGTGAGGTTCGGTGAGCAAATGCAGACCCTTTGAAGTCATATTGCATGGTACCCATTCCATGGGTCTCAACTCTCCAGGTTTAAGGGATTCTTCCTTCAGCTAAAACATGCATGTGGAACCCAGAGTATGATCCACCATGTGATCGGGAAACGTGTTCAAATGTGTCTCAGTTTTCGTCCCCTGGTACTCGGGTGCAACACTCCAGACGCTTTACTAACACTCTCCCCACTTGGAGAGTCAGTGCCTTTAACCTCCTGTATGGCCCAGTTTGCAATTTCTGCGGAAAATGTACAGGAATAGGGAGAACCAATGAGAAACTAGCTGGAGGTGTCTGGACGGGCAAATTTAACTCTCATTTCCCACCAGAAAGAGGAATTAACCAAAGGCTCAGCATGCCGTTCCAGAACCACACTAGGGCCTGAAGCAATCCTGCGGTGTTGCGGCCAGCTCACAAGAAAGCGAGTTGAAGAAAGGAGCTCAGGGGCACTGTAATTCACAAACCTGCAGAGTTATAAATGACAGCTATCGTCCAAAAATATATTGAAGTAAGGCTGCCAAGAGGACTTGAAAGCGGGGCAGAATTGCAGGAAACCGATTTCAGGAGGTAGACGGGAATTGCATGTAAAGCATAGGAAAAGAGGCAGAACGTCCACAATGATGCACTTGGCCAAAAAGGGCGTATGCGTTTTTTCCTGAATATATTCAGGAAAAAACGCATACGCCCTTTTTGGCCAACCAAGCAAGCTTGCAAAGGAAATCTGCACTACAATGAAGTCTCACTGCCCCCCGGTCAAAAGGGCCATCTGAAAAAAGTGTAAAATCCAGAAAGGCAGGACAGGCCATGGAGAACTGGGAGCCTTGTTATGCTGATGGGCGGGATGTAAATTGCCAACAGCCACTCTGGAGAAGTGTATGGTGTTTCCTGAAACATCTAAAAAACTAAGCAACAGAGCCTAGGGCACTTCCACTTATGGTCCTATAGCTTAGGGAAATTAAAATCAAAAAGACACGGTCACCCCAAAGTTTGGGACAGCTCTGTTTACAAGAACCTCGTTTACGGTACAAGTTCAATATCACAGAAAGCGAAAAATGGATAAAGAAGTTGTGGTACTTACGTACAATGCAATATCACTCAGCAATGAAATCTATGTCATCAGACCCGTAGCATCATAATGAGTGGATGCAGGTATGATGAGTCTAAGTGAAATAAGTCACACAGAAAAAGAAACATCATAAGATATCACTACTACACGGAATGTAAACTTGGCTACACAGGAACTGAATTACAAAACAGAACAGGGTCTCAAATGTAGAAAACCAACTTACGCTAGCTTAAGGGGAAAGGTGAGATGGGGTGCTGCATGAAACCAGAGATTGAAATTAGCACAGATACCGTTCCATAAGCCAAATATGTAATAGACAAGAGCTACTCCTTGCTCAACGAAGTGGACTCAACACCCCATATTAAACGCCTAAGAATATACCTGACTAGAAATAATCTTAAAACCTACGGATTTATATGTCTCTGAAAGACAATCAAGCGTGTGTACAGCGGCATAAACGCAGCAGTGATAGGATTGGTGAGGTTCGGTGAGCAAATGCAGACCCTTTGAAGTCATATTGCATGGTACCCATTCCATGGGTCTCAACTCTCCAGGTTTAAGGGATTCTTCCTTCAGCTAAAACATGCATGTGGAACCCAGAGTATGATCCACCGTGTGATCGGGAAACGTGTTCAAATGTGTCTCAGTTTTCGTCCCCTGGTACTCGGGTGCAAACTCCAGACGCTTTACTAACACTCTCCCCACTTGGAGAGTCAGTGCCTTTAACCTCCTGTTTGGCCCAGTTTGCAATTTCTGCGGAAAATGTACAGGAATAGGGAGAACCAATGAGAGACTAGCTGGGGGTGTCTGGACGGGCAAATTTAACTCTCATTTCCCACCAGGAAGAGGAATTAACCAAAGGCTCAGCGTGCCGTGCCGGAACCACACTAGGGCCTGAAGCAATCCTGCGGTGTTGCGGCCAGCTCACAAGAAAGCGAGTTGAAGAAAGGAGCTCAGGGGCACTGTAATTCACAAACCTGCAGAGTTATAAATGACAGCTATCGTCCAAAAATATATTGAAGTAAGGCTGCCAAGAGGACTTGAAAACGGGGCAGAATTGCAGGAAACCGATTTCAGGAGGTAGACGGGAATTGCATGTAAAGCATAGGAAAAGAGGCAGAACGTCCACAATGATGCACTTGGCCAAAAAGGGCGTATGCGTTTTTTCAGGAAAAAACGCATACGCACTTTTTGGCCAACCAAGCAAGCTTGCAAAGGAAATCTGCACTACAATGAAGTCTCACTGCCCCCCGGTCAAAAGGGCCATCTGAAAAAAGTGTAAAATCCAGAAAGGCAGGACAGGCCATGGAGAACTGGGAGCTTTGTTATGCTGATGGGCGGGATGTAAATTGCCAACAGCCAATCTGGAGAAGTGTATGGTGTTTCCTGAAACATCTAAAAAACAAAGCAACAGAGCCTAGGGCACTTCCACTTATGGTCCTATAGCTTAGGGAAATTAAAATCAAAAAGACACAGCCACCCCAAAGTTTGGGACGGCTCTGTTTACAAGAACCTCGTTTACGGTACAAGTTCAATATCACAGAAAGCGAAAAATGGATAAAGAAGTTGTGGTACTTACGTACAATGCAATATCACTCAGCAATGAAATCTATGTCATCAGGCCCGTCGCAGCATAATGAGTGGATTCAGGTACGATGATTCTAAGTGAAATAAGTCACACAGAAAAAGAAACATCATAAGATATCACTACTACACGGAAGGTAAACTTGGCTACACAAGAACTGAATTACAAAACAGAACAGGGTCTCAAATGTAGAAAACCAACATATGCTTGCTTAAGAGGAAAGGTGAGTTGGGGTGCTGCATGAAACCAGAGATTGAAATTAGCACAGATACCGTTCCATAAGCCAAATATGTAATAGACAAGAGCTACTCCTTGCTCAATGAAGTGGACTCAACACCCCATATTAAACGCTTAAGAATACACCTGACTAGAAATAATCTTAAAAACTACGAATTTATATGTCTCCGAAAGACAATCAAGCGTGTGTACAGCGGCATAAACGCAGCAGTGATAGGATTGGTGAGGTTCGGTGAGCAAATGCAGACCCTTTGAAGTCATATTGCATGGTACCCATTCCATGGGTCTCAACTCTCCAGGTTTAAGGGATTCTTCCTTCAGCTAAAACATGCATGTGGAACCCAGAGTATGATCCACCATGTGATCGGGAAACGTGTTCAAATGTGTCTCAGTTTTCGTCCCCTGGTACTCGGGTGCAACACTCCAGACGCTTTACTAACACTCTCCCCACTTGGAGAGTCAGTGCCTTTAACCTCCTGTATGGCCCAGTTTGCAATTTCTGCGGAAAATGTACAGGAATAGGGAGAACCAATGAGAAACTAGCTGGAGGTGTCTGGACGGGCAAATTTAACTCTCATTTCCCACCAGAAAGAGGAATTAACCAAAGGCTCAGCATGCCGTTCCAGAACCACACTAGGGCCTGAAACAATCCTGCGGTGTTGCGGCCAGCTCACAAGAAAGCGAGTTGAAGAAAGGAGCTCAGGGGCACTGTAATTCACAAACCTGCAGAGTTATAAATGACAGCTATCGTCCAAAAATATATTGAAGTAAGGCTGCCAAGAGGACTTGAAAGCGGGGCAGAATTGCAGGAAACCGATTTCAGGAGGTAGACGGGAATTGCATGTAAAGCATAGGAAAAGAGGCAGAACGTCCACAATGATGCACTTGGCCAAAAAGGGCGTATGCGTTTTTTCCTGAATATATTCAGGAAAAAACGCATACGCCCTTTTTGGCCAACCAAGCAAGCTTGCAAAGGAAATCTGCACTACAATGAAGTCTCACTGCCCCCCGGTCAAAAGGGCCATCTGAAAAAAGTGTAAAATCCAGAAAGGCAGGACAGGCCATGGAGAACTGGGAGCCTTGTTATGCTGATGGGCGGGATGTAAATTGCCAACAGCCACTCTGGAGAAGTGTATGGTGTTTCCTGAAACATCTAAAAAACTAAGCAACAGAGCCTAGGGCACTTCCACTTATGGTCCTATAGCTTAGGGAAATTAAAATCAAAAAGACACGGTCACCCCAAAGTTTGGGACAGCTCTGTTTACAAGAACCTCGTTTACGGTACAAGTTCAATATCACAGAAAGCGAAAAATGGATAAAGAAGTTGTGGTACTTACGTACAATGCAATATCACTCAGCAATGAAATCTATGTCATCAGGCCCGTAGCATCATAATGAGTGGATGCAGGTATGATGAGTCTAAGTGAAATAAGTCACACAGAAAAAGAAACATCATAAGATATCACTACTACACGGAATGTAAACTTGGCTACACAGGAACTGAATTACAAAACAGAACAGGGTCTCAAATGTAGAAAACCAACTTATGCTTGCTTAAGAGGAAAGGTGAGTTGGAGTGCTGCATGAAACCAGAGATTGAAATTAGCACAGATACCGTGTCATAAGCCAAATATGTAATAGACAAGAGCAACTCCTTGCTAAACGAAGTGTACTCAACACCCCATATTAAACGCCTAAGAATACACCTGACTAGTAAGAATCTTAAAACCTGTGGATTTATATATCTCCGAAAGAGAATCAAGCGTGTGTACGGTGGCATAAACGCAGCAGTGATAGGATTGGTGAGGTTCGGTGAGCAAATGCAGACCCTTTGAAGTCATATTGCATGGTACCCATTCCATGGGTCTCAACTCTCCAGGTTTAAGGGATTCTTCCTTCAGCTAAAACATGCATGTGGAACACAGAGTATGATCCACCGTGTGATCGGGAAACGTGTTCAAATGTGTCTCAGTTTTCGTCCCCTGGTACTCGGGTGCAAACTCCAGACGCTTTACTAACACTCTCCCCACTTGGAGAGTCAGTGCCTTTAACCTCCTGTTTGGCCCAGTTTGCAATTTCTGCGGAAAATGTACAGGAATAGGGAGAACCAATGAGAGACTAGCTGGGGGTGTCTGGACGGGCAAATTTAACTCTCATTTCCCACCAGGAAGAGGAATTAACCAAAGGCTCAGCGTGCCGTGCCGGAACCACACTAGGGCCTGAAGCAATCCTGCGGTGTTGCGGCCAGCTCACAAGAAAGCGAGTTGAAGAAAGGAGCTCAGGGGCACTGTAATTCACAAACCTGCAGAGTTATAAATGACAGCTATCGTCCAAAAATATATTGAAGTAAGGCTGCCAAGAGGACTTGAAAGCGGGGCAGAATTGCAGGAAACCGATTTCAGGAGGTAGACGGGAATTGCATGTAAAGCATAGGAAAAGAGGCAGAACGTCCACAATGATGCACTTGGCCAAAAAGGGCGTATGCGTTTTTTCCTGAATATATTCAGGAAAAAACGCATACGCCCTTTTTGGCCAACCAAGCAAGCTTGCAAAGGAAATCTGCACTACAATGAAGTCTCACTGCCCCCCGGTCAAAAGGGCCATCTGAAAAAAGTGTAAAATCCAGAAAGGCAGGACAGGCCATGGAGAACTGGGAGCCTTGTTATGCTGATGGGCGGGATGTAAATTGCCAACAGCCACTCTGGAGAAGTGTATGGTGTTTCCTGAAACATCTAAAAAACTAAGCAACAGAGCCTAGGGCACTTCCACTTATGGTCCTATAGCTTAGGGAAATTAAAATCAAAAAGACACGGTCACCCCAAAGTTTGGGACAGCTCTGTTTACAAGAACCTCGTTTACGGTACAAGTTCAATATCACAGAAAGCGAAAAATGGATAAAGAAGTTGTGGTACTTACGTACAATGCAATATCACTCAGCAATGAAATCTATGTCATCAGACCCGTAGCATCATAATGAGTGGATGCAGGTATGATGAGTCTAAGTGAAATAAGTCACACAGAAAAAGAAACATCATAAGATATCACTACTACACGGAATGTAAACTTGGCTACACAGGAACTGAATTACAAAACAGAACAGGGTCTCAAATGTAGAAAACCAACTTACGCTAGCTTAAGGGGAAAGGTGAGATGGGGTGCTGCATGAAACCAGAGATTGAAATTAGCACAGATACCGTTCCATAAGCCAAATATGTAATAGACAAGAGCTACTCCTTGCTCAACGAAGTGGACTCAACACCCCATATTAAACGCCTAAGAATATACCTGACTAGAAATAATCTTAAAACCTACGGATTTATATGTCTCCGAAAGACAATCAAGCGTGTGTACAGCGGCATAAACGCAGCAGTGATAGGATTGGTGAGGTTCGGTGAGCAAATGCAGACCCTTTGAAGTCATATTGCATGGTACCCATTCCATGGGTCTCAACTCTCCAGGTTTAAGGGATTCTTCCTTCAGCTAAAACATGCATGTGGAACCCAGAGTATGATCCACCGTGTGATCGGGAAACGTGTTCAAATGTGTCTCAGTTTTCGTCCCCTGGTACTCGGGTGCAAACTCCAGACGCTTTACTAACACTCTCCCCACTTGGAGAGTCAGTGCCTTTAACCTCCTGTTTGGCCCAGTTTGCAATTTCTGCGGAAAATGTACAGGAATAGGGAGAACCAATGAGAGACTAGCTGGGGGTGTCTGGACGGGCAAATTTAACTCTCATTTCCCACCAGGAAGAGGAATTAACCAAAGGCTCAGCGTGCCGTGCCGGAACCACACTAGGGCCTGAAGCAATCCTGCGGTGTTGCGGCCAGCTCACAAGAAAGCGAGTTGAAGAAAGGAGCTCAGGGGCACTGTAATTCACAAACCTGCAGAGTTATAAATGACAGCTATCTTCCAAAAATATATTGAAGTAAGGCTGCCAAGAGGACTTGAAAGCGGGGCAGAATTGCAGGAAACCGATTTCAGGAGGTAGACGGGAATTGCATGTAAAGCATAGGAAAAGAGGCAGAACGTCCACAATGATGCACTTGGCCAAAAAGGGCGTATGCGTTTTTTCCTGAATATATTCAGGAAAAAACGCATACGCCCTTTTTGGCCAACCAAGCAAGCTTGCAAAGGAAATCTGCACTACAATGAAGTCTCACTGCCCCCCGGTCAAAAGGGCCATCTGAAAAAAGTGTAAAATCCAGAAAGGCAGGACAGGCCATGGAGAACTGGGAGCCTTGTTATGCTGATGGGCGGGATGTAAATTGCCAACAGCCACTCTGAAGAAGTGTATGGTGTTTCCTGAAACATCTAAAAAACTAAGCAACAGAGCCTAGGGCACTTCCACTTATGGTCCTATAGCTTAGGGAAATTAAAATCAAAAAGACACGGTCACCCCAAAGTTTGGGACAGCTCTGTTTACAAGAACCTCGTTTACGGTACAAGTTCAATATCACAGAAAGCGAAAAATGGATAAAGAAGTTGTGGTACTTACGTACAATGCAATATCACTCAGCAATGAAATCTATGTCATCAGGCCCGAAGTAGCATAATGAGTGGATTCAGGTATGATGATTCTAAGTGAAATAAGTCACACAGAAAAAGAAACACCATAAGATATCACTACTACACGGAAGGTAAACTTGGCTACACAAGAACTGAATTACAAAACAGAACAGGGTCTCAAATGTAGAAAACCAACTTATGCTTGCTTAAGGGGAAAGGTGAGTTGGGGTGCTGCATGAAACCAGAGATTGAAATTAGCACAGATACCGTGTCATAAGCCAAATATGTAATAGACAAGAGCAACTCCTTGCTAAACGAAGTGTACTCAACACCCCATATTAAACGCCTAAGAATACACCTGACTAGTAAGAATCTTAAAACCTGTGGATTTATATGTCTCCGAAAGAGAATGAAGCGTGTGTACGGTGGCATAAACGCAGCAGTGATAGGATTGGTGAGGTTCGGTGAGCAAATGCAGACCCTTTGAAGTCATATTGCATGGTACCCATTCCATGGGTCTCAACTCTCCAGGTTTAAGGGATTCTTCCTTCAGCTAAAACATGCATGTGGAACACAGAGTATGATCCACCGTGTGATCGGGAAACGTGTTCAAATGTGTCTCAGTTTTCGTCCCCTGGTACTCGGGTGCAAACTCCAGACGCTTTACTAACACTCTCCCCACTTGGAGAGTCAGTGCCTTTAACCTCCTGTTTGGCCCAGTTTGCAATTTCTGCGGAAAATGTACAGGAATAGGGAGAACCAATGAGAGACTAGCTGGGGGTGTCTGGACGGGCAAATTTAACTCTCATTTCCCACCAGGAAGAGGAATTAACCAAAGGCTCAGCGTGCCGTGCCGGAACCACACTAGGGCCTGAAGCAATCCTGCGGTGTTGCGGCCAGCTCACAAGAAAGCGAGTTGAAGAAAGGAGCTCAGGGGCACTGTAATTCACAAACCTGCAGAGTTATAAATGACAGCTATCGTCCAAAAATATATTGAAGTAAGGCTGCCAAGAGGACTTGAAAGCGGGGCAGAATTGCAGGAAACCGATTTCAGGAGGTAGACGGGAATTGCATGTAAAGCATAGGAAAAGAGGCAGAACGTACACAATGATGCACTTGGCCAAAAAGGGCGTATGCGTTTTTTCCTGAATCAGGAAAAAACGCATACGCCCTTTTTGGCCAACCAAGCAAGCTTGCAAAGGAAATCTGCACTACAATGAAGTCTCACTGCCCCCCGGTCAAAAGGGCCATCTGAAAAAAGTGTAAAATCCAGAAAGGCAGGACAGGCCATGGAGAACAGGGAGCTTTGTTATGCTGATGGGCGGGATGTAAATTGCCAACAGCCAATCTGGAGAAGTGTATGGTGTTTCCTGAAACATCTAAAAAACAAAGCAACAGAGCCTAGGGCACTTCCACTTATGGTCCTATAGCTTAGGGAAATTAAAATCAAAAAGACACAGCCACCCCAAAGTTTGGGACGGCTCTGTTTACAAGAACCTCGTTTACGGTACAAGTTCAATATCACAGAAAGCGAAAAATGGATAAAGAAGTTGTGGTACTTACATACAATGCAATATCACTCAGCAATGAAATCTATGTCATCAGGCCCGTCGCAGCATAATGAGTGGATTCAGGTACGATGATTCTAAGTGAAATAAGTCACACAGAAAAAGAAACATCATAAGATATCACTACTACACGGAAGGTAAACTTGGCTACACAAGAACTGAATTACAAAACAGAACAGGGTCTCAAATGTAGAAAACCAACTTATGCTTGCTTAAGAGGAAAGGTGAGTTGGGGTGCTGCATGAAACCAGAGATTGAAATTAGCACAGATACCGTTCCATAAGCCAAATATGTAATAGACAAGAGCTACTCCTTGCTCAACGAAGTGGACTCAACACCCCATATTAAACGCTTAAGAATACACCTGACTAGAAATAATCTTAAAAACTACGAATTTATATGTCTCCGAAAGACAATCAAGCGTGTGTACAGCGGCATAAACGCAGCAGTGATAGGATTGGTGAGGTTCAGTGAGCAAATGCAGACCCTTTGAAGTCATATTGCATGGTACCCATTCCATGGGTCTCAACTCTCCAGGTTTAAGGGATTCTTCCTTCAGCTAAAACATGCATGTGGAACCCAGAGTATGATCCACCATGTGATCGGGAAACGTGTTCAAATGTGTCTCAGTTTTCGTCCCCTGGTACTCGGGTGCAAACTCCAGACGCTTTACTAACACTCTCCCCACTTGGAGAGTCAGTGCCTTTAACCTCCTGTTTGGCCCACTTTGCAATTTCTGCGGAAAATGTACAGGAATAGGGAGAACCAATGAGAGACTAGCTGGGGGTGTCTGGACGGGCAAATTGAACTCTCATTTCCCACCAGGAAGAGGAATTAATCAAAGGCTCAGCGTGCCGTGCCGGAACCACACTAGGGCCTGAAGCAATCCTGCGGTGTTGCGGCCAGCTCACAAGAAAGCGAGTTGAAGAAAGGAGCTCAAGGGCACTGTAATTCACAAACCTGCAGAGTTATAAATGACAGCTATCGTCCAAAAATATATTGAAGTAAGGCTGCCAAGAGGACTTGAAAGCGGGGCAGAATTGCAGGAAACCGATTTCAGGAGGTAGACGGGAATTGCATGTAAAGCATAGGAAAAGAGGCAGAACGTACACAATGATGCACTTGGCCAAAAAGGGCGTATGCGTTTTTTCCTGAATATATTCAGGAAAAAACGCATACGCCCTTTTTGGCCAACCAAGCAAGCTGGCAAAGGAAATCTGCACTACAATGAAGTCTCACTGCCCCCCGGTCAAAAGGGCCATCTGAAAAAAGTGTAAAATCCAGAAAGGCAGGACAGGCCATGGAGAACTGGGAGCTTTGTTATGCTGATGGGCGGGATGTAAATTGCCAACAGCCAATCTGGAGAAGTGTATGGTGTTTCCTGAAACATCTAAAAAACAAAGCAACAGAGCCTAGGGCACTTCCACTTATGGTCCTATAGCTTAGGGAAATTAACATCAAAAAGACACAGCCACCCCAAAGTTTGGGACGGCTCTGTTTACAAGATCTCGTTTACGGTACAAGTTCAATATCACAGAAAGCGAAAAATGGATAAAGAAGTTGTGGTACTTACGTACAATGCAATATCACTCAGCAATGAAATCTATGTCATCAGGCCCGTCGCAGCATAATGAGTGGATTCAGGTACGATGATTCTAAGTGAAATAAGTCACACAGAAAAAGAAACATCATAAGATATCACTACTACACGGAAGGTAAACTTGGCTACACAAGAACTGAATTACAAAACAGAACAGGGTCTCAAATGTAGAAAACCAACTTATACTTGCTTAAGAGGAAAGGTGAGTTGGGGTGCTGCATGAAACCAGAGATTGAAATTAGCACAGATACCGTTCCATAAGCCAAATATGTAATAGACAAGAGCTACTCCTTGCTCAACGAAGTGGACTCAACACCCCATATTAAACGCTTAAGAATACACCTGACTAGAAATAATCTTAAAAACTACGAATTTATATGTCTCCGAAAGACAATCAAGCGTGTGTACAGTGGCATAAACGCAGCAGTGATAGGATTGGTGAGGTTCGGTGAGCAAATGCAGACCCTTTGAAGTCATATTGCATGGTACCCATTCCATGGGTCTCAACTCTCCAGGTTTAAGGGATTCTTCCTTCAGCTAAAACATGCATGTGGAACCCAGAGTATGATCCACCGTGTGATCGGGAAACGTGTTCAAATGTGTCTCAGTTTTCGTCCCCTGGTACTCGGGTGCAACACTCCAGACGCTTTACTAACACTCTCCCCACTTGGAGAGTCAGTGCCTTTAACCTCCTGTATGGCCCAGTTTGCAATTTCTGCGGAAAATGTACAGGAATAGGGAGAACCAATGAGAAACTAGCTGGAGGTGTCTGGACGGGCAAATTTAACTCTCATTTCCCACCAGAAAGAGGAATTAACCAAAGGCTCAGCATGCCGTTCCAGAACCACACTAGGGCCTGAAGCAATCCTGCGGTGTTGCGGCCAGCTCACAAGAAAGCGAGTTGAAGAAAGGAGCTCAGGGGCACTGTAATTCACAAACCTGCAGAGTTATAAATGACAGCTATCGTCCAAAAATATATTGAAGTAAGGCTGCCAAGAGGACTTGAAAGCGGGGCAGAATTGCAGGAAATCGATTTCAGGAGGTACACTGGAATTGCATGTAAAGCATAGAAAAGAGGCAGAACGTCCACAATGATGCACTTGGCCAAAAAGGGCGTATGCGTTTTTTCCTGAATGTATTCAGGAAAAAACGCATACGCCCTTTTTGGCCAACCAAGCAAGCTTGCAAAGGAAATCTGCACTACAATGAAGTCTCACTGCCCCCCGGTCAAAAGGGCCATCTGAAAAAAGTGTAAAATCCAGAAAGGCAGGACAGGCCATGGAGAACTGGGAGCCTTGTTATGCTGATGGGCGGGATGTAAATTGCCAACAGCCACTCTGGAGAAGTGTATGGTGTTTCCTGAAACATCTAAAAAACTAAGCAACAGAGCCTAGGGCACTTCCACTTATGGTCCTATAGCTTAGGGAAATTAAAATCAAAAAGACACGGTCACCCCAAAGTTTGGGACAGCTCTGTTTACAAGAACCTCGTTTACGGTACAAGTTCAATATCACAGAAAGCGAAAAATGGATAAAGAAGTTGTGGTACTTACGTACAATGCAATATCACTCAGCAATGAAATCTATGTCATCAGGCCCGTAGCATCATAATGAGTGGATGCAGGTATGATGAGTCTAAGTGAAATAAGTCACACAGAAAAAGAAACATCATAAGATATCACTACTACACGGAATGTAAACTTGGCTACACAGGAACTGAATTACAAAACAGAACAGGGTCTCAAATGTAGAAAACCAACTTACGCTAGCTTAAGGGGAAAGGTGAGATGGGGTGCTGCATGAAACCAGAGATTGAAATTAGCACAGATACCGTTCCATAAGCCAAATATGTAATAGACAAGAGCTACTCCTTGCTCAACGAAGTGGACTCAACACCCCATATTAAACGCCTAAGAATATACCTGACTAGAAATAATCTTAAAACCTACGGATTTATATGTCTCTGAAAGATAATCAAGCGTGTGTACAGCGGCATAAACGCAGCAGTGATAGGATTGGTGAGGTTCGGTGAGCAAATGCAGACCCTTTGAAGTCATACTGCATGGTACCCATTCCATGGGTCTCAACTCTCCAGGTTTAAGGGATTCTTCCTTCAGCTAAAACATGCATGTGGAACCCAGAGTATGATCCACCGTGTGATCGGGAAACGTGTTCAAATGTGTCTCAGTTTTCGTCCCCTGGTACTCGGGTGCAAACTCCAGACGCTTTACTAACACTCTCCCCACTTGGAGAGTCAGTGCCTTTAACCTCCTGTTTGGCCCAGTTTGCAATTTCTGCGGAAAATGTACAGGAATAGGGAGAACCAATGAGAGACTAGCTGGGGGTGTCTGGACGGGCAAATTTAACTCTCATTTCCCACCAGGAAGAGGAATTAACCAAAGGCTCAGCGTGCCGTGCCGGAACCACACTAGGGCCTGAAGCAATCCTGCGGTGTTGCGGCCAGCTCACAAGAAAGCGAGTTGAAGAAAGGAGCTCAGGGGCACTGTAATTCACAAACCTGCAGAGTTATAAATGACAGCTATCGTCCAAAAATATATTGAAGTAAGGCTGCCAAGAGGACTTGAAAACGGGGCAGAATTGCAGGAAACCGATTTCAGGAGGTAGACGGGAATTGCATGTAAAGCATAGGAAAAGAGGCAGAACGTCCACAATGATGCACTTGGCCAAAAAGGGCGTATGCGTTTTTTCAGGAAAAAACGCATACGCACTTTTTGGCCAACCAAGCAAGCTTGCAAAGGAAATCTGCACTACAATGAAGTCTCACTGCCCCCCGGTCAAAAGGGCCATCTGAAAAAAGTGTAAAATCCAGAAAGGCAGGACAGGCCATGGAGAACTGGGAGCTTTGTTATGCTGATGGGCGGGATGTAAATTGCCAACAGCCAATCTGGAGAAGTGTATGGTGTTTCCTGAAACATCTAAAAAACAAAGCAACAGAGCCTAGGGCACTTCCACTTATGGTCCTATAGCTTAGGGAAATTAAAATCAAAAAGACACAGCCACCCCAAAGTTTGGGACGGCTCTGTTTACAAGAACCTCGTTTACGGTACAAGTTCAATATCACAGAAAGCGAAAAATGGATAAAGAAGTTGTGGTACTTACGTACAATGCAATATCACTCAGCAATGAAATCTATGTCATCAGGCCCGTCGCAGCATAATGAGTGGATTCAGGTACGATGATTCTAAGTGAAATAAGTCACACAGAAAAAGAAACATCATAAGATATCACTACTACACGGAATGTAAACTTGGCTACACAGGAACTGAATTACAAAACAGAACAGGGTCTCAAATGTAGAAAACCAACTTATGCTTGCTTAAGAGGAAAGGTGAGTTGGAGTGCTGCATGAAACCAGAGATTGAAATTAGCACAGATACCGTGTCATAAGCCAAATATGTAATAGACAAGAGCAACTCCTTGCTAAACGAAGTGTACTCAACACCCCATATTAAACGCCTAAGAATACACCTGACTAGTAAGAATCTTAAAACCTGTGGATTTATATATCTCCGAAAGAGAATCAAGCGTGTGTACGGTGGCATAAACGCAGCAGTGATAGGATTGGTGAGGTTCGGTGAGCAAATGCAGACCCTTTGAAGTCATATTGCATGGTACCCATTCCATGGGTCTCAACTCTCCAGGTTTAAGGGATTCTTCCTTCAGCTAAAACATGCATGTGGAACACAGAGTATGATCCACCGTGTGATCGGGAAACGTGTTCAAATGTGTCTCAGTTTTCGTCCCCTGGTACTCGGGTGCAAACTCCAGACGCTTTACTAACACTCTCCCCACTTGGAGAGTCAGTGCCTTTAACCTCCTGTTTGGCCCAGTTTGCAATTTCTGCGGAAAATGTACAGGAATAGGGAGAACCAATGAGAGACTAGCTGGGGGTGTCTGGACGGGCAAATTTAACTCTCATTTCCCACCAGGAAGAGGAATTAACCAAAGGCTCAGCGTGCCGTGCCGGAACCACACTAGGGCCTGAAGCAATCCTGCGGTGTTGCGGCCAGCTCACAAGAAAGCGAGTTGAAGAAAGGAGCTCAGGGGCACTGTAATTCACAAACCTGCAGAGTTATAAATGACAGCTATCGTCCAAAAATATATTGAAGTAAGGCTGCCAAGAGGACTTGAAAGCGGGGCAGAATTGCAGGAAACCGATTTCAGGAGGTAGACGGGAATTGCATGTAAAGCATAGGAAAAGAGGCAGAACGTCCACAATGATGCACTTGGCCAAAAAGGGCGTATGCGTTTTTTCCTGAATCAGGAAAAAACGCATACGCCCTTTTGGGCCAACCAAGCAAGCTTGCAAAGGAAATCTGCACTACAATGAAGTCTCACTGCCCCCCGGTCAAAAGGGCCATCTGAAAAAAGTGTAAAATCCAGAAAGGCAGGACAGGCCATGGAGAACTGGGAGCCTTGTTATGCTGATGGGCGGGATGTAAATTGCCAACAGCCACTCTGGAGAAGTGTATGGTGTTTCCTGAAACATCTAAAAAACTAAGCAACAGAGCCTAGGGCACTTCCACTTATGGTCCTATAGCTTAGGGAAATTAAAATCAAAAAGACACGGTCACCCCAAAGTTTGGGACAGCTCTGTTTACAAGAACCTCGTTTACGGTACAAGTTCAATATCACAGAAAGCGAAAAATGGATAAAGAAGTTGTGGTACTTACGTACAATGCAATATCACTCAGCAATGAAATCTATGTCATCAGACCCGTAGCATCATAATGAGTGGATGCAGGTATGATGAGTCTAAGTGAAATAAGTCACACAGAAAAAGAAACATCATAAGATATCACTACTACACGGAATGTAAACTTGGCTACACAGGAACTGAATTACAAAACAGAACAGGGTCTCAAATGTAGAAAACCAACTTACGCTAGCTTAAGGGGAAAGGTGAGATGGGGTGCTGCATGAAACCAGAGATTGAAATTAGCACAGATACCGTTCCATAAGCCAAATATGTAATAGACAAGAGCTACTCCTTGCTCAACGAAGTGGACTCAACACCCCATATTAAACGCCTAAGAATATACCTGACTAGAAATAATCTTAAAACCTACGGATTTATATGTCTCAGAAAGACAATCAAGCGTGTGTACAGCGGCATAAACGCAGCAGTGATAGGATTGGTGAGGTTCGGTGAGCAAATGCAGACCCTTTGAAGTCATATTGCATGGTACCCATTCCATGGGTCTCAACTCTCCAGGTTTAAGGGATTCTTCCTTCAGCTAAAACATGCATGTGGAACCCAGAGTATGATCCACCGTGTGATCGGGAAACGTGTTCAAATGTGTCTCAGTTTTCGTCCCCTGGTACTCGGGTGCAAACTCCAGACGCTTTACTAACACTCTCCCCACTTGGAGAGTCAGTGCCTTTAACCTCCTGTTTGGCCCAGTTTGCAATTTCTGCGGAAAATGTACAGGAATAGGGAGAACCAATGAGAGACTAGCTGGGGGTGTCTGGACGGGCAAATTTAACTCTCATTTCCCACCAGGAAGAGGAATTAACCAAAGGCTCAGCGTGCCGTGCCGGAACCACACTAGGGCCTGAAGCAATCCTGCGGTGTTGCGGCCAGCTCACAAGAAAGCGAGTTGAAGAAAGGAGCTCAGGGGCACTGTAATTCACAAACCTGCAGAGTTATAAATGACAGCTATCTTCCAAAAATATATTGAAGTAAGGCTGCCAAGAGGACTTGAAAGCGGGGCAGAATTGCAGGAAACCGATTTCAGGAGGTAGACGGGAATTGCATGTAAAGCATAGGAAAAGAGGCAGAACGTCCACAATGATGCACTTGGCCAAAAAGGGCGTATGCGTTTTTTCCTGAATATATTCAGGAAAAAACGCATACGCCCTTTTTGGCCAACCAAGCAAGCTTGCAAAGGAAATCTGCACTACAATGAAGTCTCACTGCCTCCCGGTAAAAAGGGCCATCTGAAAAAAGTGTAAAATCCAGAAAGGCAAGACAGGACATGGAGAATTGGGAGCCTTGTTATGCTGATGGGCGGGATGTAAATTGCCAACAGCCACTCTGGAGAAGTGTATGCTGTTTCCTGAAACATCTAAAAAACAAAGCAACAGAGCCTAGGGCACTTCCACTTATGGTCCTATAGCTTAGGGAAATTAAAATCAAAAAGACACAGCCACCCCAAAGTTTGGGACGGCTCTGTTTACAAGAACCTCGTTTACGGTACAAGTTCAATATCACAGAAAGCGAAAAATGGATAAAGAAGTTGTGGTACTTACGTACAATGCAATATCACTCAGCAATGAAATCTATGTCATCAGGCCCGTAGCAGCATAATGAGTGGATTAAGGTACGATGATTGTAAGTGAAATAAGTCACACAGAAAAAGAAACATCATAAGATATCACTACTACACGGAATGTAAACTTGGCTACACAGGAACTGAATTACAAAACAGAACAGGGTCTCAAATGTAGAAAACCAACTTACGCTAGCTTAAGGGGAAAGGTGAGTTGGGGTGCTGCATGAAACCAGAGATTGAAATTAGCACAGATACCGTTCCATAAGCCAAATATGTAATAGACAAGAGCTACTCCTTGCTCAACGAAGTGGACTCAACACCCCATATTAAACGCCTAAGAATATACCTGACTAGAAATAATCTTAAAACCTACGGATTTATATGTCTCAGAAAGACAATCAAGCGTGTGTACAGCGGCATAAACGCAGCAGTGATAGGATTGGTGAGGTTCGGTGAGCAAATGCAGACCCTTTGAAGTCATATTGCATGGTACCCATTCCATGGGTCTCAACTCTCCAGGTTTAAGGGATTCTTCCTTCAGCTAAAACATGCATGTGGAACCCAGAGTATGATCCACCGTGTGATCGGGAAACGTGTTCAAATGTGTCTCAGTTTTCGTCCCCTGGTACTCGGGTGCAAACTCCAGACGCTTTACTAACACTCTCCCCACTTGGAGAGTCAGTGCCTTTAACCTCCTGTTTGGCCCAGTTTGCAATTTCTGTGGAAAATGTACAGGAATAGGGAGAACCAATGAGAGACTAGCTGGGGGTGTCTGGACGGGCAAATTTAACTCTCATTTCCCACCAGGAAGAGGAATTAACCAAAGGCTCAGCGTGCCGTGCCGGAACCACACTAGGGCCTGAAGCAATCCTGCGGTGTTGCGGCCAGCTCACAAGAAAGCGAGTTGAAGAAAGGAGCTCAGGGGCACTGTAATTCACAAACCTGCAGAGTTATAAATGACAGCTATCGTCCAAAAATATATTGAAGTAAGGCTGCCAAGAGGACTTGAAAGCGGGGCAGAATTGCAGGAAACCGATTTCAGGAGGTAGACGGGAATTGCATGTAAAGCATAGGAACAGAGGCAGAACGTACACAATGATGCACTTGGCCAAAAAGGGCGTATGCGTTTTTTCCTGAATCAGGAAAAAACGCATACGCCCTTTTGGGCCAACCAAGCAAGCTTGCAAAGGAAATCTGCACTACAATGAAGTCTCACTGCCCCCCGGTCAAAAGGGCCATCTGAAAAAAGTGTAAAATCCAGAAAGGCAGGACAGGCCATGGAGAACTGGGAGCCTTGTTATGCTGATGGGCGGGATGTAAATTGCCAACAGCCACTCTGGAGAAGTGTATGGTGTTTCCTGAAACATCTAAAAAACTAAGCAACAGAGCCTAGGGCACTTCCACTTATGGTCCTATAGCTTAGGGAAATGAAATTCAAACAGACACAGCCACCCCAAAGTTTGGGATGGCTCTGTTTACAAGAACCTCGTTTACGGTACAAGTTCAATATCACAGAAAGCGAAAAATGGATAAAGAAGTTGTGGTACTTACGTACAATGCAATATCACTCAGCAATGAAATCTATGTCATCAGGCCCGTAGCAGCATAATGAGTGGATTCAGGTATGATGATTCTAAGTGAAATAAGTCACACAGAAAAAGAAACACCATAAGATATCACTACTACACGGAATGTAAACTTGGCTACACAAGAACTGAATTACAAAACAGAAAAGGGTCTCAAATATAGAAAACCAACTTATGCTTGCTTAAGAGGAAAGGTGAGTTGGGGTGCTGCATGAAACCAGAGATTGAAATTAGCACAGATACCGTACCATAAGCCAAATATGTAATAGACAAGAGCTACTCCTTGCTCAACGAAGTGGACTCAACACCCCATATTAAACGCTTAAGAATACACCTGACTAGAAATAATCTTAAAAACTACGAATTTATATGTCTCCGAAAGACAATCAAGCGTGTGTACAGCGGCATAAACGCAGCAGTGATAGGATTGGTGAGGTTCGGTGAGCAAATGCAGACCCTTTGAAGTCATATTGCATGGTACCCATTCCATGGGTCTCAACTCTCCAGGTTTAAGGGATTCTTCCTTCAGCTAAAACATGCATGTGGAACCCAGAGTATGATCCACCGTGTGATCGGGAAACGTGTTCAAATGTGTCTCAGTTTTCGTCCCCTGGTACTCGGGTGCAACACTCCAGACGCTTTACTAACACTCTCCCCACTTGGAGAGTCAGTGCCTTTAACCTCCTGTATGGCCCAGTTTGCAATTTCTGCGGAAAACGTACAGGAATAGGGAGAACCAATGAGAAACTAGCTGGAGGTGTCTGGACGGGCAAATTTAACTCTCATTTCCCACCAGAAAGAGGAATTAACCAAAGGCTCAGCATGCCGTTCCAGAACCACACTAGGGCCTGAAGCAATCCTGCGGTGTTGCGGCCAGCTCACAAGAAAGCGAGTTGAAGAAAGGAGCTCAGGGGCACTGTAATTCACAAACCTGCAGAGTTATAAATGACAGCTATCGTCCAAAAATATATTGAAGTAAGGCTGCCAAGAGGACTTGAAAGCGGGGCAGAATTGCAGGAAATCGATTTCAGGAGGTACACTGGAATTGCATGTAAAGCATAGAAAAGAGGCAGAACGTCCACAATGATGCACTTGGCCAAAAAGGGCGTATGCGTTTTTTCCTGAATATATTCAGGAAAAAACGCATACGCCCATTTTGGCCAACCAAGCAAGCTTGCAAAGGAAATCTGCACTACAATGAAGTCTCACTGCCTCCCGGTCAAAAGGGCCATCTGAAAAAAGTGTAAAATCCAGAAAGGCAGGACAGGCCATGGAGAACTGGGAGCCTTGTTATGCTGATGGGCGGGATGTAAATTGCCAACAGCCACTCTGGAGAAGTGTATGGTGTTTCCTGTAACATCTAAAAAACAAAGCAACAGAGCCTAGGGCACTTCCACTTATGGTCCTATAGCTTAGGGAAATTAAAATAAAAAAGACACGGTCACCCCAAAGTTTGGGACAGCTCTGTTTACAAGAACCTCGTTTACGGTACAAGTTCAATATCACAGAAAGCGAAAAATGGATAAAGAAGTTGTGGTACTTACGTACAATGCAATATCACTCAGCAATGAAATCTATGTCATCAGGCCCATAGCATCATAATGAGTGGATGCAGGTATGATGAGTCTAAGTGAAATAAGTCACACAGAAAGAGAAACATCATAAGATATCACTACTACACGGAATGTAAACTTGGCTACACAGGAACTGAATTACAAAACAGAACAGTGTCTCAAATGTAGAAAACCAACTTATGCTTGCTAAAGGGGAAAGGTGAGTTGGGGTGCAGCTTGAAACCAGAGATTGAAATTAGCACAGATACCGTGCCATAAGCCAAATATGTAATAGACAAGAGCTACTCCTTGCTAAACGAAGTGTACTCAACACCCCATATTAAACGCCTAAGAATAAACCTGACTAGTAAGAATCTTAAAACCTGTGGATTTATATGTCTCCGAAAGAGAATCAACCGTGTGTACGGCGGCATAAACGCAGCAGTGATAGGATTGGTGAGGTTCGGTGAGCAAATGCAGACCCTTTGAAGTCATATTGCATGGTACCCATTCCATGGGTCTCAACTCTCCAGGTTTAAGGGATTCTTCCTTCAGCTAAAACATGCATGTGGAACCCAGAGTATGATCCACCGTGTGATCGGGAAACGTGTTCAAATGTGTCTCAGTTTTCGTCCCCTGGTACTCGGGTGCAACACTCCAGACGCTTTACTAACACTCTCCCCACTTGGAGAGTCAGTGCCTTTAAACGCCTGTTTGGCCCAGTTTGCAATTTCTGCGGAAAATGTACAGGAATAGGGAGAACCAATGAGAGACAATCTGGAGGTGTCTGGACGGGCAAATTTAACTCTCATTTCCCACCAGGAAGAGGAAATAACCAAAGGTTCAGCATGCCATGCCGGAACCACACTAGGGCCTGAAGCAATCCTGCGGTGTTGTGGCCAGCTCACAAGAAAGCGAGTTGAAGAAAGGAGCTCAGGGGCACTGTAATTCACAAACCTGCAGAGTTATAAATGACAGCTATCGTCCAAAAATATATTGAAGTAAGGCTGCCAAGAGGACTTGAAAGCGGGGCAGAATTGCAGGAAACCGATTTCAGGAGGTAGACGGGAATTGCATGTAAAGCATAGGAAAAGAGGCAGAACGTCCACAATGATGCACGTGGCCAAAAAGGGCGTATGCATTTTTTCCTGAATATATTCAGGAAAAAACGCATACGCCCTTTTTGGCCAACCAAGCAAGCTTGCAAAGGAAATCTGCACTACAATGAAGTCTCACTGTCCCCCGGTCAAAAGGGCCATCTGAAAAAAGTGTAAAATCCAGAAAGGCAAGACAGGACATGGAGAATTGGGAGCCTTGTTATGCTGATGGGCGGGATGTAAATTGCCAACAGCCACTCTGGAGAAGTGTATGCTGTTTCCTGAAACATCTAAAAAACAAAGCAACAGAGCCTAGGGCACTTCCACTTATGGTCCTATAGCTTAGGGAAATTAAAATCAAAAAGACACAGCCACCCCAAAGTTTGGGACGGCTCTGTTTACAAGAACCTCGTTTACGGTACAAGTTCAATATCACAGAAAGCGAAAAATGGATAAAGAAGTTGTGGTACTTACGTACAATGCAATATCACTCAGCAATGAAATCTATGTCATCAGGCCCGTCGCAGCATAATGAGTGGATTCAGGTACGATGATTCTAAGTGAAATAAGTCACACAGAAAAAGAAACATCATAAGATATCAGTACTACACGGAATGTAAACTTGGCTACACAGGAACTGAATTACAAAACAGAACAGGGTCTCAAATGTAGAAAACCAACTTATGCTTGCTTAAGGGGAAAGGTGAGTTGGGGTGCTGCATGAAACCAGAGATTGAAATTAGCACAGATACCGTGCCATAAGCCAAATATGTAATAGACAAGAGCAACTCCTTGCTAAACGAAGTGTACTCAACACCCCATATTAAACGCCTAAGAATACACCTGACTAGTAAGAATCTTAAAACCTGTGGATTTATATGTCTCCGAAAGAGAATCAAGCGTGTGTACGGTGGCATAAACGCAGCAGTGATAGGATTGGTGAGGTTCGGTGAGCAAATGCAGACCCTTTGAAGTCATATTGCATGGTACCCATTCCATGGGTCTCAACTCTCCAGGTTTAAGGGATTCTTCCTTCATCTAAACATGCATGTGGAACACAGAGTATGATCCACCGTGTGATCGGGAAACGTGTTCAAATGTGTCTCAGTTTTCGTCCCCTGGTACTCGGGTGCAACATTCAAGACGCTTTACTAACACTCTCCCCACTTGGAGAGTCAGTGCCTTTAACCTCCTGTTTGGCCCAGTTTGCAATTTCTGCGGAAAATGTACAGGAATAGGGAGAACCAATGAGAGACTGGCTGGGGGTGTCTGGACGGGCAAATTTAACTCTCATTTCCCACCAGGAAGAGGAATTAACCAAAGGCTCAGCGTGCCGTGCCGGAACCACACTAGGGCCTGAAGCAATCCTGCGGTGTTGTGGCCAGCTCACAAGAAAGCGAGTTGAAGAAAGGAGCTCAGGGGCACTGTAATTCACAAACCTGCAGAGTTATAAATGACAGCTATCGTCCAAAAATATATTGAAGTAAGGCTGCCAAGAGGACTTGAAAGCGGGGCAGAATTGCAGGAAACCGATTTCAGGAGGTAGACGGGAATTGCATGTAAAGCATAGGAAAAGAGGCAGAACGTCCACAATGATGCACTTGGCCAAAAAGGGCGTATGCGTTTTTTCCTGAATATATTCAGGAAAAAACGCATACGCCCTTTTTGGCCAACCAAGCAAGCTTGCAAAGGAAATCTGCACTACAATGAAGTCTCACTGCCCCCCTGTCAAAAGGGCCATCTGAAAAAAGTGTAAAATCCAGAAAGGCAGGACAGGCCATGGAGAACTGGGAGCCTTGTTATGCTGATGGGCGGGATTTAAATTACCAGCAGCCACTCTGGAGAAGTGTATGGTGTTTCCTGAAACATCCAAAAAACAAAGCAACAGAGCCTAGGGCAATTCCACTTATGTTCCTATAGCTTAGGGAAATTAAAATCAAAAAGGCACAGCCACCCCAAAGTTTGGGACGGCTCTGTTTACAAGAACCTTGTTCACCGTACAAGTTCAATATCACAGAAAGCGAAAAATGGATAAAGAAGTTGTGGTACTTACGTACAATGCAATATCACTCAGCAATGAAATCTATGTCATCAGGCCCGTAGCAGCATAATGAGTGGATTCAGGTACGATGATTCTAAGTGAAATAAGTCACACAGAAAAAGAAACATCATAAGATATCACTACTACACGGAATGTAAACTTGGCTACACAGGAACTGAATTACAAAACAGAACAGGGTGTCAAATGTAGAAAACCAACTTATGCTTGCTTCAGTGGAAAGGTGAGTTGGGGTGCTGCATAAAACCAGAGATTGAAATTAGCACAGATACCGTTCCATAAGCCAAATATGTAATAGACAAGAGCTACTCCTTGCTCAACGAAGTGGACTCAACAACTCATATTAAACGCCTAAGAATATAGCTGAGTAGTAAGAATCTTAAAACCTATGGATTTATATGTCTCCGAAAGAGAATGAAGCGTGTGTACAGCGGCATAAACGCAGCAGTGATAGGATTGGTGAGGTTCAGTGAGCAAATGCAGACCCTTTGAAGTCATATTGCATGGTACCCATTCCATGGGTCTCAACTCTCCATGTTTAAGGGATTCTTCCTTCAGCTAAAACATGCATGTGGAACCCAGAGTATGATCCACCGTGTGATCGGAAAACGTGTTCAAATGTGTCTCAGTTTACGTCCCCTGGTACTCGGGTGCAACATTCCAGACGCTTTACTAACACTCTCCCCACTTGGAGAGTCAGTGCCTTTAACCTCCTGTTTGGCCCAGTTTGCAAATTCTCTGGAAAATGAACAGGAATAGGGAGAACCAATGAGAGACTAGCTGGAGGTGTCTGGACGGGCAAATTTAACTCTCATTTCCCACCAGGAAGAGGAATTAACCAAAGGCTCAGCATGCCGTGCCGGAAACAAACTAGGGCCTGAAGCAATCCTGCGGTGTTGCGGCCAGCTCACAAGAAAGCGAGTTGAAGAAAGGAGCTCAGGGGCACTGTAATTCACAAACCTGCAGAGTTATAAATGACAGCTATCGTCCAAAAATATATTGAAGTAAGGCTGCCAAGAGGACTTGAAAGCGGGGCAGAATTGCAGGAAACCGATTTCAGGAGGTAGACTGGAATTGCATTTAAAGCATAGGAAAGGAGGCAGAACGTCCACAATGATGCACTTGGCCAAAAAGGGCGTATGCGTTTTTTTCCTGAATATATTCAGGAAAAAACGCATACGCCCTTTTTGGCCAACCAAGCAAGCTTGCAAAGGAAATCTGCACTACAGTGAAGTCTCACTGCCCCCCGGTCTAAAGGGCCATCTGAAAAAAGTGTAAAATCCAGAAAGGCAGGACAGGCCATGGAGAACTGGGAGCCTTGTTATGCTGATGGGCGGGACGTAAATTGCCAGCAGCCACTCTGGAGAAGTGTATGGTGTTTCCTGAAACATCCAAAAAACAAAGCAACAGAGCCTAGGGCACTTCCACTTATGGTCCTATAGCTTAGGGAAATTAAAATCAAAAAGACACAGCCACCCCAAAGTTTGGGACGGCTCTGTTTACAAGAACCTTGTTCACCGTACAAGTTCAATATCACAGAAAGCGAAAAATGGATAAAGAAGTTGTGGTACATACGTACAATGCAATATCACTCAGCAATGAAATCTATTTCATAAGGCCCATAGCAGCATAATGAGTGGATTCAGGTACGATGATTCTAAGTGAAATAAGTCACACAGGGCTTACCTGGTGGCGCAGTGGTTGAGAGTCCGCCTGCCGATGCAGAGGACATGGGTTCGTGCCCCGCTCCTTGAAGATCCCACATGCCGCGGAGCGGCTGGGCCTGTGAGCCATGGCTGCTGAGCCTGCGCGTCCGGAGCCTGTGCTCCGCAATGGGAAAGACCACAACAGTGAGAGGCCCACGTACCCCAAAAAATAAAAAATAAAAAAATAAGTCACACAGAAAAAGAAACATCATAAGATATCACTACTACACGGAATGTAAACTTGGTTACACAGGAACTAAATTACTAAACAGAACAGAGTGTCAAATGTAGAAAACCAATTTATGCTTGCTTAAGGGGAAAGGTGAGTTGGGGTGCTGCATACAACAAGAGATTGAAATTAGCACAGATACCGTTCCATAAGCCAAATATATAATAGACAAGTGCTACTCCTTGCTCAACGAACTGGACTCAACACCCCATATTAAACGCCTAACAATATACCTGACTAGTAAGAATCTTAAAAACTATGGATTTATATGTCTCCGAAAGAGAATGAAGCGTGTGTACAGCGGCATAAACGCAGCAGTGATAGGATTGGTGAGGTTCGGTGAGCAAATGCAGACCCTTTGAAGTCATATTGCATGGTACCCATTCCATGGGTTTCAACTCTCCAAGTTTAAGGGATTCTTCCTTCAGCTAAAACATGCATGTGGAACACAGAGTATGATCCACCGTGTGATCAGGAAACGTGTTCAAATGAGTCTCAGTTTTCGTCCCCTGGTACTCGGGTGCAACACTCCAGACGCTTTACTAACACTCTCTCCACTTGGAGAGTCAGTGCCTTTAACCTCCTGTATGGCCCAGTTTGCAATTTCTGCGGAAAATGTACAGGAATAGGGAGAACCAATGAGAAACTAGCTGGAGGTGTCTGGACGGGCAAATATAACTCTCATTTCCCACCAGGAAGAGGAATTAACCAAAGGCTCAGCGTGCCGTGCCGGAACCACACTAGGGCCTGAAGCAATCCTGCGGTGTTGCGGCCAGCTCACAAGAAAGCGAGTTGAAGAAAGGAGCTCAGGGGCACTGTAATTCACAAACCTGCAGAGTTATAAATGACAGCTATCATCCAAAAATATATTGAAGTAAGGCTGCCAAGAGGACTTGAAAGTGGTGCAGAATTGCACGAAACCGATTTCAGGAGGTAGACTGGAATTGCATGTAAAGCATAGGAAAAGAGGCAGAACGTCCACAACGATGCACTTGGCCAAAAAGGGCGTATGCGTTTTTTCCTGAATATATTCAGGAAAAAACGCATACGCCCTTTTTGGCCAACCAAGAAAGCTTGCAAAGGAAATCTGCACTACAATGAAGTCTCACTGCCCCCCGGTCAAAAGGGTCATCTGAAAAAAGTATAAAATCCAGAAAGGCAGGACAGGCCATGGAGAACTGGGAGCCTTGTTATGCTGGTGGGCGGGATGTAAATTGCCAACAGCCACTCTGGAGAAGTGTATGGTGTTTCCTGAAACATCTAAAAAACAAAGCAACAGAGCCTAGGGCACTTCCACTTATGGTCCTATATCTTAGGGAAATTAAAATCAAAAAGACACAGCCACCCCAAAGTTTGGGCCGGCTCTGTTTACAAGAACCTCGTTTACGGTACAAGTTCAATATCACAGAAAGCGGAAAATGGATAAAGAAGTTGTGGTACTTACGTACAATGCAATATCACTCAGCAATGAAATCTATGTCATCAGGCCCGTAGCAGCATAATGAGTGGATGCAGGTACGATGATTCTAAGTGAAATAAGTCACACAGAAAAAGAAACATCATAAGGTATCACTACTACACGGAATGTAAACTTGGCTACACAGGAACTGAATTACAAAACAGAACAGGGTCTCAAATGTAGAAAACCAACTTATGCTTGCTTGAGGGGAAAGGTGAGTTGGGGTGCTGCATGAAACCAGAGATTGAAATTAGCACAGACACCGTTCCATAAGCCAAATATGTAATAGACAAGAGCTACTCATTGCTCAACGAAGTGGACTCAACACCCCATATTAAACGCCTAAGAATATCCCTGACTAGTAAGAATCTTAAAACCTACCGATTTATATGTCTCCAAAAGAGAATCAAGCGTGTGTACGGCGGCATAAACGCAGCAGTGATAGGATTGGTGAAGTTCGGTGAGCAAATGCAGACCCTTTGAAGTCATATTGCATGGTACCCATTCCATGTGTCTCAACTCTCCAGGTTTAAGGGATTCTTCCTTCAGCTAAAACATGCATGTGGAACCCAGAGTATGATCCACCATGTGATCGGGAAACGTGTTCAAATGTGTCTCAGTTTTCGTTCCCTGGTACTCGGGTGTAACATTCAAGACGCTTTACTAACACTCTCCCCACTTGGAGAGTCAGTGCCTTTAAAGTCCTGTTTGGCCCAGATTGCTATTTCTGCGGAAAATGTACAGGAATAGGGAGAACCAATGAGAGACTAGCTGGAGGTGTCTGGACGGGCAAATTTAACTCTCATTTCCCACCAGGAAGAGGAATTAACCAAAGGTTCTGCGTGCCATGCCGGAATCACACTAGGGCCTGAAGCAATCCTGCGGTGTTGTGGCCAGCTCACAAGAAAGCGAGTTGAAGAAAGGAGCTCAGGGGCACTGTAATTCACAAACCTGCAGAGTTATAAATGACAGCTATCGTCCAAAAATATATTGAAGTAAGGCTGCCAAGAGGACTTGAAAGCGGGGCAGAATTGCAGGAAACCGATTTCAGGAGGTAGACGGGAATTGCATGTAAAGCATAGGAAAAGAGGCAGAACGTCCACAATGATGCACTTGGCCAAAAAGGGCGTATGCGTTTTTTCCTGAATATATTCAGGAAAAAACGCATACGCCGTTTTTGGCCAACCAAGCAAGCTTGCAAAGGAAATCTGCACTACAATGAAGTCTCACTGCCCCCCGGTCAAAAGGGCCATCTGAAAAAAGTGTAAAATCCAGAAAGGCAAGACAGGACATGGAGAATTGGGAGCCTTGTTATGCTGATGGGCGGGATGTAAATTGCCAACAGCCACTCTGGAGAAGTGTATGCTGTTTCCTGAAACATCCAAAAAACAAAGCAACAGAGACTAGGGCACTTCCACTTATGGTCCTATAGCTTAGGGAAATTAAAATCAAAAAGACACAGCCACCCCAAAGTTTGGGACGGCTCTGTTTACAAGAACCTTGTTTACGGTACAAGTTCAATATCACAGAAAGCGAAAAATGGATAAAGAAGTTGTGGTACTTACGTACAATGCAATATCGCTCAGCAATGAAATCTATGTCATCAGGCCCGTAGCAGCATAATGAGTGGATTAAGGTACGATGATTGTAAGTGAAATAAGTCACACAGAAAACGAAACATCATAAGATATCACTACTACACGGAATGTAAACTTGGCTACACAGGAACTGAATTTCAAAACAGAACAGGGTCTCAAATGTAGAAAACCAACTTACGCTACCTTAAGGGGAAAGGTGAGTTGGGGTGATGCATGAAACCAGAGATTGAAATTAGCACAGATACAGTTCCATAAGCCAAATATGTAATAGACAAGAGCTACTCCTTGCTCAACGAAGTGGACTCAACACCCCATATTAAACGCCTAAGAATATACCTGACTAGAAATAATCTTAAAACCTACGGATTTATATGTCTCCGAAAGACAATCAAGCGTGTGTACAGCGGCATAAATGCAGCAGTGATAGGATTGGTGAGGTTCGGTGAGCAAATGCAGACCCTTTGAAGTCATATTGCATGGTACCCATTCCATGGGTCTCAACTCTCCAGGTTTAAGGGATTCTTCCTTCAGCTAAAACATGCATGTGGAACCCAGAGTATGATCCACCGTGTGATCGGGAAACGTGTTCAAATGTGTCTCAGTTTTCGTCCCCTGGTACTCGGGTGCAAACTCCAGACGCTTTACTAACACTCTCCCCACTTGGAGAGTCAGTGCCTTTAACCTCCTGTTTGGCCCAGTTTGCAATTTCTGCGGAAAATGTACAGGAATAGGGAGAACCAATGAGAGACTAGCTGGGGGTGTCTGGACGGGCAAATTTAACTCTCATTTCCCACCAGGAAGAGGAATTAACCAAAGGCTCAGCGTGCCGTGCCGGAACCACACTAGGGCCTGAAGCAATCCTGCGGTGTTGTGGCTAGCTCACAAGAAAGCGAGTTGAAGAAAGGAGCTCAGGGGCACTGTAATTCACAAACCTGCAGAGTTATAAATGACAGCTATCGTCCAAAAATATATTGAAGTAAGGCTGCCAAGAGGACTTGAAAGCGGGGCAGAATTGCAGGAAACCGATTTCAGGAGGTAGACGGGAATTGCATGTAAAGCATAGGAAAAGAGGCAGAACGTCCACAATGATGCACTTGGCCAAAAAGGGCGTATGCGTTTTTTCCTGAATATATTCAGGAAAAAACGAATACGCCCTTTTTGGCCAACCAAGCAAGCTTGCAAAGGAAATCTGCACTACAATGAAGTCTCACTGCCCCCCGGTCAAAAGGGCCATCTGAAAAAAGTGTAAAATCCAGAAAGGCAAGACAGGACATGGAGAATTGGGAGCCTTGTTATGCTGATGGGCGGGATGTAAATTGCCAACAGCCACTCTGGAGAAGTGTATGCTGTTTCCTGAAACATCTAAAAAACAAAGCAACAGAGCCTAGGGCACTTCCACTTATGGTCCTATAGCTTAGGGAAATTAAAATCAAAAAGACACAGCCACCCCAAAGTTTGGGACGGCTCTGTTTACAAGAACCTTGTTTACGGTACAAGTTCAATATCACAGAAAGCGAAAAATGGATAAAGAAGTTGTGGTACTTACGTACAATGCAATATCACTCAGCAATGAAATCTATGTCATCAGGCCCGTAGCAGCATAATGAGTGGATTAAGGTACGATGATTCTAAGTGAAATAAGTCACACAGAAAAAGAAACATCATAAGATATCACTACTACACGGAATGTAAACTTGGCTACACAGGAACTGAATTACAAAACAGAACAGGGTCTCAAATGTAGAAAACCAACTTACGCTAGCTTAAGGGGAAAGGTGAGTTGGGGTGCTGCATGAAACCAGAGATTGAAATTAGCACAGATACCGTTCCATAAGCCAAATATGTAATAGACAAGAGCTACTCCTTGCTCAACGAGGTGGACTCAACACCCCATATTAAACGCCTAAGAATATACCTGACTAGAAATAATCTTAAAACCTACGGATTTATATGTCTCCGAAAGACAATCAAGCGTGTGTACAGCGGCATAAACGCAGCAGTGATAGGATTGGTGAGGTTCGGTGAGCAAATGCAGACCCTTTGAAGTCATATTGCATGGTACCCATTCCATGGGTCTCAACTCTCCAGGTTTAAGGGATTCTTCCTTCAGCTAAAACATGCATGTGGAACCCAGAGTATGATCCACCGTGTGATCGGGAAACGTGTTCAAATGTGTCTCAGTTTTCGTCCCCTGGTACTCGGGTGCAAACTCCAGACGCTTTACTAACACTCTCCCCACTTGGAGAGTCAGTGCCTTTAACCTCCTGTTTGGCCCAGTTTGCAATTTCTGCGGAAAATGTACAGGAATAGGGAGAACCAATGAGAGACTAGCTGGGGGTGTCTGGACGGGCAAATTTAACTCTCATTTCCCACCAGGAAGAGGAATTAACCAAAGGCTCAGCGTGCCGTGCCGGAACCACACTAGGGCCTGAAGCAATCCTGCGGTGTTGCGACCAGCTCACAAGAAAACGAGTTGAAGAAAGGAGCTCAGGGGCACTGTAATTCACAAACCTGCAGAGTTATAAATGACAGCTATCGTCCAAAAATATATTGAAGTAAGGCTGCCAAGAGGACTTGAAAGCGGGGCAGAATTGCAGGAAACCGATTTCAGGAGGTAGACGGGAATTGCATGTAAAGCATAGGAAAAGAGGCAGAACGTCCACAATGATGCACTTGGCCAAAAAGGGCGTATGCGTTTTTTCCTGAATATATTCAGGAAAAAACGCATACGCCCTTTTTGGCCAACCAAGCAAGCTTGCAAAGGAAATCTGCACTACAATGAAGTCTCACTGCCCCCCGGTCAAAAGGGCCATCAGAAAAAGTGTAAAATCCAGAAAGGCAAGACAGGACATGGAGAATTGGGAGCCTTGTTATGCTGATGGGCGGGATGTAAATTGCCAACAGCCACTCTGGAGAAGTGTATGCTGTTTCCTGAAACATCTAAAAAACAAAGCAACAGAGCCTAGGGCACTTCCACTTATGGTCCTATAGCTTAGGGAAATTAAAATCAAAAAGACACAGCCACCCCAAAGGTTGGGACGGCTCTGTTTACAAGAACCTCGTTTACGGTACAAGTTCAATATCACAGAAAGCGAAAAATGGATAAAGAAGTTGTGGTACTTACGTACAATGCAATATCACTCAGCAATGAAATCTATGTCATCAGGCCCGTAGCAGCATAATGAGTGGATTAAGGTACGATGATTGTAAGTGAAATAAGTCACACAGAAAAAGAAACATCATAAGATATCACTACTACACGGAATGTAAACTTGGCTACACAGGAACTGAATTACAAAACAGAACAGGGTCTCAAATGTAGAAAACCAACTTACGCTAGCTTAAGGGGAAACGTGAGTTGGGGTGCTGCATGAAACCAGAGATTGAAATTAGCACAGATACCGTTCCATAAGCCAAATATGTAATAGACAAGAGCTACTCCTTGCTCAACGAAGTGGACTCAACACCCCATATTAAACGCCTAAGAATATACCTGACAAGAAATAATCTTAAAACCTACGGATTTATATGTCTCCGAAAGACAATCAAGCGTGTGTACAGCGGCATAAACGCAGCAGTGATAGGATTGGTGAGGTTCGGTGAGCAAATGCAGACCCTTTGAAGTCATATTGCATGGTACCCATTCCATGGGTCTCAACTCTCCAAGTTTAAGGGATTCTTCCTTCAGCTAAAACATGCATGTGGAACCCAGAGTATGATCCACCATGTGATCGGGAAACGTGTTCAAATGTGTCTCAGTTTTCGTCCCCTGGTACTCGGGTGCAAACTCCAGACGCTTTACTAACACTCTCCCCACTTGGAGAGTCAGTGCCTTTAACCTCCTGTTTGGCCCAGTTTGCAATTTCTGCGGAAAATGTACAGGAATAGGGAGAACCAATGAGAGACTAGCTGGGGGTGTCTGGACGGGCAAATTTAACTCTCATTTCCCACCAGGAAGAGGAATTAACCAAAGGCTCAGCGTGCCATGCCGGAACCACACTAGGGCCTGAAGCAATCCTGCGGTGTTGCGGCCAGCTCACAAGAAAGCGAGTTGATGAAACGAGCTCAAGGGCACTATAATTCACAAACCTGCAGAGTTATAAATGACAGCTATCGTCCAAAAATATATTGAAGTAAGGCTGCCAAGAGGACTTGAAAGCGGGGCAGAATTGCAGGAAACCGATTTCAGGAGGTAGACGGGAATTGCATGTAAAGCATAGGAAAAGAGGCAGAACGTCCACAATGATGCACTTGGCCAAAAAGGGCGTATGCGTTTTTTCCTGAATATATTCAGGAAAAAACGCATACGCCGTTTTTGGCCAACCAAGCAAGCTTGCAAAGGAAATCTGCACTACAATGAAGTCTCACTGCCCCCCGGTCAAAAGGGCCATCTGAAAAAAGTGTAAAATCCAGAAAGGCAAGACAGGACATGGAGAATTGGGAGCCTTGTTATGCTGATGGGCGGGATGTAAATTGCCAACAGCCACTCTGGAGAAGTGTATGCTGTTTCCTGAAACATCCAAAAAACAAAGCAACAGAGCCTAGGGCACTTCCACTTATGGTCCTATAGCTTAGGGAAATTAAAATCAAAAAGACACAGCCACCCCAAAGTTTGGGACGGCTCTGTTTACAAGAACCTTGTTTACGGTACAAGTTCAATATCACAGAAAGCGAAAAATGGATAAAGAAGTTGTGGTACTTACGTACAATGCAATATCGCTCAGCAATGAAATCTATGTCATCAGGCCCGTAGCAGCATAATGAGTGGATTAAGGTACGATGATTGTAAGTGAAATAAGTCACACAGAAAACGAAACATCATAAGATATCACTACTACACGGAATGTAAACTTGGCTACACAGGAACTGAATTTCAAAACAGAACAGGGTCTCAAATGTAGAAAACCAACTTACGCTACCTTAAGGGGAAAGGTGAGTTGCGGTGATGCATGAAACCAGAGATTGAAATTAGCACAGATACAGTTCCATAAGCCAAATATGTAATAAACAAGAGCTACTCCTTGCTCAACGAAGTGGACTCAACACCCCATATTAAACGCCTAAGAATATACCTGACTAGAAATAATCTTAAAACCTACGGATTTATATGTCTCCGAAAGACAATCAAGCATGTGTACAGCGGCATAAATGCAGCAGTGATAGGATTGGTGAGGTTCGGTGAGCAAATGCAGACCCTTTGAAGTCATATTGCATGGTACCCATTCCATGGGTCTCAACTCTCCAGGTTTAAGGGATTCTTCCTTCAGCTAAAACATGCATGTGGAACCCAGAGTATGATCCACCGTGTGATCGGGAAACGTGTTCAAATGTGTCTCAGTTTTCGTCCCCTGGTACTCGGGTGCAAACTCCAGACGCTTTACTAACACTCTCCCCACTTGGAGAGTCAGTGCCTTTAACCTCCTGTTTGGCCCAGTTTGCAATTTCTGCGGAAAATGTACAGGAATAGGGAGAACCAATGAGAGACTAGCTGGGGGTGTCTGGACGGGCAAATTTAACTCTCATTTCCCACCAGGAAGAGGAATTAACCAAAGGCTCAGCGTGCCGTGCCGGAACCACACTAGGGCCTGAAGCAATCCTGCGGTGTTGCGGCCAGCTCACAAGAAAGCGAGTTGAAGAAAGGAGCTCAGGGGCACTGTAATTCACAAACCTGCAGAGTTATAAATGACAGCTATCGTCCAAAAATATATTGAAGTAAGGCTGCCAAGAGGACTTGAAAGCGGGGCAGAATTGCAGGAAACCGATTTCAGGAGGTAGACGGGAATTGCATGTAAAGCATAGGAAAAGAGGCAGAACGTCCACAATGATGCACTTGGCCAAAAAGGGCGTATGCGTTTTTTCCTGAATATATTCAGGAAAAAACGCATACGCCCTTTTTGGCCAACCAAGCAAGCTTGCAAAGGAAATCTGCACTACAATGAAGTCTCACTGCCCCCCGGTCAAAAGGGCCATCTGAAAAAAGTGTAAAATCCAGAAAGGCAAGACAGGACATGGAGAATTGGGAGCCTTGTTATGCTGATGGGCGGGATGTAAATTGCCAACAGCCACTCTGGAGAAGTGTATGCTGTTTCCTGAAACATCTAAAAAACAAAGCAACAGAGCCTAGGGCACTTCCACTTATGGTCCTATAGCTTAGGGAAATTAAAATCAAAAAGACACAGCCACCCCAAAGTTTGGGACGGCTCTGTTTACAAGAACCTTGTTTACGGTACAAGTTCAATATCACAGAAAGCGGAAAATGGATAAAGAAGTTGTGGTACTTACGTACAATGCAATATCGCTCAGCAATGAAATCTATGTCATCAGGCCCGTAGCAGCATAATGAGTGGATTAAGGTACGATGATTCTAAGTGAAATAAGTCACACAGAAAAAGAAACATCATAAGATATCACTACTACACGGAATGTAAACTTGGCTACACAGGAACTGAATTACAAAACAGAACAGGGTCTCAAATGTAGAAAACCAACTTACGCTAGCTTAAGGGGAAAGGTGAGTTGGGGTGCTGCATGAAACCAGAGATTGAAATTAGCACAGATACCGTTCCATAAGCCAAATATGTAATAGACAAGAGCTACTCCTTGCTCAACGAGGTGGACTCAACACCCCATATTAAACGCCTAAGAATATACCTGACTAGAAATAATCTTAAAACCTACGGATTTATATGTCTCCGAAAGACAATCAAGCGTGTGTACAGCGGCATAAACGCAGCAGTGATAGGATTGGTGAGGTTCGGTGAGCAAATGCAGACCCTTTGAAGTCATATTGCATGGTACCCATTCCATGGGTCTCAACTCTCCAGGTTTAAGGGATTCTTCCTTCAGCTAAAACATGCATGTGGAACCCAGAGTATGATCCACCGTGTGATCGGGAAACGTGTTCAAATGTGTCTCAGTTTTCGTCCCCTGGTACTCGGGTGCAAACTCCAGACGCTTTACTAACACTCTCCCCACTTGGAGAGTCAGTGCCTTTAACCTCCTGTTTGGCCCAGTTTGCAATTTCTGCGGAAAATGTACAGGAATAGGGAGAACCAATGAGAGACTAGCTGGGGGTGTCTGGACGGGCAAATTTAACTCTCATTTCCCACCAGGAAGAGGAATTAACCAAAGGCTCAGCGTGCCGTGCCGGAACCACACTAGGGCCTGAAGCAATCCTGCGGTGTTGCGACCAGCTCACAAGAAAACGAGTTGAAGAAAGGAGCTCAGGGGCACTGTAATTCACAAACCTGCAGAGTTATAAATGACAGCTATCGTCCAAAAATATATTGAAGTAAGGCTGCCAAGAGGACTTGAAAGCGGGGCAGAATTGCAGGAAACCGATTTCAGGAGGTAGACGGGAATTGCATGTAAAGCATAGGAAAAGAGGCAGAACGTCCACAATGATGCACTTGGCCAAAAAGGGCGTATGCGTTTTTTCCTGAATATATTCAGGAAAAAACGCATACGCCCTTTTTGGCCAACCAAGCAAGCTTGCAAAGGAAATCTGCACTACAATGAAGTCTCACTGCCCCCCGGTCAAAAGGGCCATCAGAAAAAGTGTAAAATCCAGAAAGGCAAGACAGGACATGGAGAATTGGGAGCCTTGTTATGCTGATGGGCGGGATGTAAATTGCCAACAGCCACTCTGGAAAAGTGTATGCTGTTTACTGAAACATCTACAAAACAAAGCAACAGAGCCTAGGGCACTTCCACTTATGGTCCTATAGCTTAGGGAAATTAAAATCAAAAAGACACAGCCACCCCAAAGGTTGGGACGGCTCTGTTTACAAGAACCTCGTTTACGGTACAAGTTCAATATCACAGAAAGCGAAAAATGGATAAAGAAGTTGTGGTACTTACGTACAATGCAATATCACTCAGCAATGAAATCTATGTCATCAGGCCCGTAGCAGCATAATGAGTGGATTAAGGTACGATGATTGTAAGTGAAATAAGTCACACAGAAAAAGAAACATCATAAGATATCACTACTACACGGAATGTAAACTTGGCTACACAGGAACTGAATTACAAAACAGAACAGGGTCTCAAATGTAGAAAACCAACTTACGCTAGCTTAAGGGGAAAGGTGAGTTGGGGTGCTGCATGAAACCAGAGATTGAAATTAGCACAGATACCGTTCCATAAGCCAAATATGTAATAGACAAGAGCTACTCCTTGCTCAACGAAGTGGACTCAACACCCCATATTAAACGCCTAAGAATATACCTGACAAGAAATAATCTTAAAACCTACGGATTTATATGTCTCCGAAAGACAATCAAGCGTGTGTACAGCGGCATAAACGCAGCAGTGATAGGATTGGTGAGGTTCGGTGAGCAAATGCAGACCCTTTGAAGTCATATTGCATGGTACCCATTCCATGGGTCTCAACTCTCCAAGTTTAAGGGATTCTTCCTTCAGCTAAAACATGCATGTGGAACCCAGAGTATGATCCACCATGTGATCGGGAAACGTGTTCAAATGTGTCTCAGTTTTCGTCCCCTGGTACTCGGGTGCAAACTCCAGACGCTTTACTAACACTCTCCCCACTTGGAGAGTCAGTGCCTTTAACCTCCTGTTTGGCCCAGTTTGCAATTTCTGCGGAAAATGTACAGGAATAGGGAGAACCAATGAGAGACTAGCTGGGGGTGTCTGGACGGGCAAATTTAACTCTCATTTCCCACCAGGAAGAGGAATTAACCAAAGGCTCAGCGTGCCGTGCCGGAACCACACTAGGGCCTGAAGCAATCCTGCGGTGTTGCGGCCAGCTCACAAGAAAGCGAGTTGATGAAACGAGCTCAAGGGCACTGTAATTCACAAACCTGCAGAGTTATAAATGACAGCTATCGTCCAAAAATATATTGAAGTAAGGCTGCCAAGAGGACTTGAAAGCGGGGCAGAATTGCAGGAAACCGATTTCAGGAGGTAGACGGGAATTGCATGTAAAGCATAGGAAAAGAGGCAGAACGTACACAATGATGCACTTGGCCAAAAAGGGCGTATGCGTTTTTTCCTGAATATATTCAGGAAAAAACGCATACGCCCTTTTTGGCCAACCAAGCAAGCTTGCAAAGGAAATCTGCACTACAATGAAGTCTCACTGCCCCCCGGTCAAAAGGGCCATCTGAAAAAAGTGTAAAATCCAGAAAGGCAGGACAGGCCATGGAGAACTGGGAGCTTTGTTATGCTGATGGGCGGGATGTAAATTGCCAACAGCCAATCTGGAGAAGTGTATGCTGTTTCCTGAAACATCTAAAAAACAAAGAAACAGAGCCTAGGGCACTTCCACTTATGGTCCTATAGCTTAGGGAAATTAAAATCAAAAAGACACAGCCACCCAAAAGTTTGGGACGGCTCTGTTTACAAGAACCTCGTTTACGGTACAAGTTCAATATCACAGAAAGCGAAAAATGGATAAAGAAGTTGTGGTACTTACGTACAATGCAATATCACTCAGCAATGAAATCTATGTCATCAGGCCCGTCGCAGCATAATGAGTGGATTCAGGTACGATGATTCTAAGTGAAATAAGTCACACAGAAAAAGAAACATCATAAGATATCACTACTACACGGAAGGTAAACTTGGCTACACAAGAACTGAATTACAAAACAGAACTGGGTCTCAAATGTAGAAAACCAACTTATGCTTGCTTAAGAGGAAAGGTGAGTTGGGGTGCTGCATGAAACCAGAGATTGAAATTAGCACAGATACCGTTCCATAAGCCAAATATGTAATAGACAAGAGCTACTCCTTGCTCAACGAAGTGGACTCAACACCCCATATTAAACGCTTAAGAATACACCTGACTAGAAATAATCTTAAAAACTACGAATTTATATGTCTCCGAAAGACAATCAAGCGTGTGTACAGCGGCATAAACGCAGCAGTGATAGGATTGGTGAGGTTCGGTGAGCAAATGCAGACCCTTTGAAGTCATATTGCATGGTACCCATTCCATGGGTCTCAACTCTCCAGGTTTAAGGGATTCTTCCTTCAGCTAAAACATGCATGTGGAACCCAGAGTATGATCCACCGTGTGATCGGGAAACGTGTTCAAATGTGTCTCAGTTTTCGTCCCCTGGTACTCGGGTGCAACACTCCAGACGCTTTACTAACACTCTCCCCACTTGGAGAGTCAGTGCCTTTAACCTCCTGTATGGCCCAGTTTGCAATTTCTGCGGAAAATGTACAGGAATAGGGAGAACCAATGAGAAACTAGCTGGAGGTGTCTGGACGGGCAAATTTAACTCTCATTTCCCACCAGAAAGAGGAATTAACCAAAGGTTCAGCATGCCGTTCCAGAACCACACTAGGGCCTGAAACAATCCTGCGGTGTTGCGGCCAGCTCACAAGAAAGCGAGTTGAAGAAAGGAGCTCAGGGGCACTGTAATTCACAAACCTGCAGAGTTATAAATGACAGCTATCGTCCAAAAATATATTGAAGTAAGGCTGCCAAGAGGACTTGAAAGCGGGGCAGAATTGCAGGAAATTGATTTCAGGAGGTACACTGGAATTGCATGTAAAGCATAGAAAAGAGGCAGAACGTCCACAATGATGCACTTGGCCAAAAAGGGCGTATGCGTTTTTTCCTGAATATATTCAGGAAAAAACGCATACGCCCTTTTTGGCCAACCAAGCAAGCTTGCAAAGGAAATCTGCACTACAATGAAGTCTCACTGCCCCCCGGTCAAAAGGGCCATCTGAAAAAAGTGTAAAATCCAGAAAGGCAGGACAGGCCATGGAGAACTGGGAGCCTGGTTATGCTGATGGGCGGGATGTAAATTGCCAACAGCCACTCTGGAGAAGTGTATGGTGTTTCCTGAAACATCTAAAAAACAAAGCAACAGAGCCTAGGGCACTTCCACTTATGGTCCTATAGCTTAGGGAAATTAAAATCAAAAAGACACGGTCACCCCAAAGTTTGGGACAGCTCTGTTTACAAGAACCTAGTTTACGGTACAAGTTCAATATCACAGAAAGTGAAAAATGGATAAAGAAGTTGTGGTACTTACGTACAATGCAATATCACTCAGCAATGAAATCTATGTCATCAGGCCCGTAGCATCATAATGAGTGGATGCAGGTATGATGAGTCTAAGTGAAATAAGTCACACAGAAAAAGAAACATCATAAGATATCACTACTACACGGAATGTAAACTTGGTTACACAGGATCTGAATTACAAAACAGAACAGGGTCTCAAATGTAGAAAACCAACTTATGCTTGCTTAAGGGGAAAGGTGAGTTGGGGTGCTGCATGAAACCACAGATTGAAATTAGCACAGATACCGTGCCATAAGCCAAATATGTAATAGACAAGAGCTACTCCTTGCTAAACGAAGTGTACTCAACACCCCATATTAAACGCCTAAGAATACACCTGACTAGTAAGAATCTTAAAACCTGTGGATTTATATGTCTCCGAAAGAGAATCAAGCGTGTGTACGGCGGCATAAACGCAGCAGTGATAGGATTGGTGAGGTTCGGTGAGCAAATGCAGACCCTTTGAAGTCATATTGCATGGTACCCATTCCATGGGTCTCAACTCTCCAGGTTTAAGGGATTCTTCCTTCAGCTAAAACATGCATGTGGAACCCAGAGTATGATCCACCGTGTGATTGGGAAACGTGTTCAAATGTGTCTCAGTTTTCGTCCCCTGGTACTCGGGTGCAACATTCAAGACGCTTTACTAACACTCTCCCCACTTGGAGAGTCAGTGCCTTTAAACTCCTGTTTGGCCCAGTTTGCAATTTCTGCGGAAAATGTACAGGAATAGGGAGAACCAATGAGAGACTAGCTGGAGGTGTCTGGACGGGCAAATTTAACTCTCATTTCCCACCAGGAAGAGGAATTAACCAAAGGCTCAGCGTGCCGTGCCGGAACCACACTAGGGCCTGAAGCAATCCTGCGGTGTTGTGGCCAGCTCACAAGAAAGCGAGTTGAAGAAAGGAGCTCAGGGGCACTGTAATTCACAAACCTGCAGAGTTATAAATGACAGCTATCGTCCAAAAATATATTGAAGTAAGGCTGCCAAGAGGACTTGAAAGCGGGGCAGAATTGCAGGAAACCGATTTCAGGAGGTAGACGGGAATTGCATGTAAAGCATAGGAAAAGAGCCAGAACGTCCACAATGATGCACTTGGCCAAAAAGGGCGTATGCGTTTTTTCCTGAATATATTCAGGAAAAAACGCATACGCCCTTTTTGGCCAACCAAGCAAGCTTGCAAAGGAAATCTGCACTACAATGAAGTCTCACTGCCCCCCGGTCAAAAGGGCCATCTGAAAAAAGTGTAAAATCCAGAAAGGCAAGACAGGACATGGAGAATTGGGAGCCTTGTTATGCTGATGGGCGGGATGTAAATTGCCAATAGCCACTCTGGAGAAGTGTATGCTGTTTCCTGAAACATCTAAAAAACAAAGCAACAGAGCCTAGGGCACTTCCACTTATGGTCCTATAGCTTAGGGAAATTAAAATCAAAAAGACACAGCCACCCCAAAGTTTGGGACGGCTCTGTTTACAAGAACCTTGTTTACGGTACAAGTTCAATATCACAGAAAGCGAAAAATGGATAAAGAAGTTGTGGTACTTACGTACAATGCAATATCACTCAGCAATGAAATCTATGTCATCAGGCCCGTAGCAGCATAATGAGTGGATTAAGGTACTATGATTGTAAGTGAAATAAGTCACACAGAAAAAGAAACATCATAAGATATCACTACTACACGGAATATAAACTTGGCTACACAGGAACTGAATTACAAAACAGAACAGGGTCTCAAATGTAGAAAACCAACTTACGCTAGCTTAAGGGGAAAGGTGAGTTGGGGTGCTGCATGAAACCAGAGATTGAAATTAGCACAGATACCGTTCCATAAGCCAAATATGTAATAGACAAGAGCTACTCCTTGCTCAACGAAGTGGACTCAACACCCCATATTAAACGCCTAAGAATATACCTGACTAGAAATAATCTTAAAACCTACGGATTTATATGTCTCTGAAAGACAATCAAGCGTGTGTACAGCGGCATAAACGCAGCAGTGATAGGATTGGTGAGGTTCGGTGAGCAAATGCAGACCCTTTGAAGTCATATTGCATGGTACCCATTCCATGGGTCTCAACTCTCCAGGTTTAAGGGATTCTTCCTTCAGCTAAAACATGCATGTGGAACCCAGAGTATGATCCACCGTGTGATCGGGAAACGTGTTCAAATGTGTCTCAGTTTTCGTCCCCTGGTACTCGGGTGCAACACTCCAGACGCTTTACTAACACTCTCCCCACTTGGAGAGTCAGTGCCTTTAACCTCCTGTATGGCCCAGTTTGCAATTTCTGCGGAAAATGTACAGGAATAGGGAGAACCAATGAGAAACTAGCTGGAGGTGTCTGGACGGGCAAATTTAACTCTCATTTCCCACCAGAAAGAGGAATTAACCAAAGGCTCAGCATGCCGTTCCAGAACCACACTAGGGCCTGAAACAATCCTGCGGTGTTGCGGCCAGCTCACAAGAAAGCGAGTTGAAGAAAGGAGCTCAGGGGCACTGTAATTCACAAACCTGCAGAGTTATAAATGACAGCTATCGTCCAAAAATATATTGAAGTAAGGCTGCCAAGAGGACTTGAAAGCGGGGCAGAATTGCAGGAAATCGATTTCAGGAGGTACAGTGGAATTGCATGTAAAGCATAGAAAAGAGGCAGAACGTCCACAATGATGCACTTGGCCAAAAAGGGCGTATGCGTTTTTTCCTGAATATATTCAGGAAAAAACGCATACGCCCTTCTTGGCCAACCAAGCAAGCTTGCAAAGGAAATCTGCACTACAATGAAGTCTCACTGCCCCCCGGTCAAAAGGGCCATCTGAAAAAAGTGTAAAATCCAGAAAGGCAGGACAGGCCATGGAGAACTGGGAGCCTTGTTATGCTGATGGGCGGGATGTAAATTGCCAACAGCCACTCTGGAGAAGTGTATGGTGTTTCCTGAAACATCTAAAAAACTAAGCAACAGAGCCTAGGGCACTTCCACTTATGGTCCTATAGCTTAGGGAAATTAAAATCAAAAAGACACGGTCACCCCAAAGTTTGGGACAGCTCTGTTTACAAGAACCTCGTTTACGGTACAAGTTCAATATCACAGAAAGCGAAAAATGGATAAAGAAGTTGTGGTACTTACGTACAATGCAATATCACTCAGCAATGAAATCTATGTCATCAGGCCCGTAGCATCATAATGAGTGGATGCAGGTATGATGAGTCTAAGTGAAATAAGTCACACAGAAAAAGAAACATCATAAGATATCACTACTACACGGAATGTAAACTTGGCTACACAGGAACTGAATTACAAAACAGAACAGGGTCTCAAATGTAGAAAACCAACTTACGCTAGCTTAAGGGGAAAGGTGAGTTGGGGTGCTGCATGAAACCAGAGATTGAAATTAGCACAGATACCATTCCATAAGCCAAATATGTAATAGACAAGAGCTACTCCTTGCTCAACGAAGTGGACTCAACACCCCATATTAAACGCCTAAGAATATACCTGACAAGAAATAATCTTAAAACCTACAGATTTATATGTCTCCGAAAGACAATCAAGCGTGTGTACAGCGGCATAAACGCAGCAGTGATAGGATTGGTGAGGTTCGGTGAGCAAATGCAGACCCTTTGAAGTCATATTGCATGGTACCCATTCCATGGGTCTCAACTCTCCAAGTTTAAGGGATTCTTCCTTCAGCTAAAACATGCATGTGGAACCCAGAGTATGATCCACCGTGTGATCGGGAAACGTGTTCAAATGTGTCTCAGTTTTCGTCCCCTGGTACTCGGGTGCAAACTCCAGACGCTTTACTAACACTCTCCCCACTTGGAGAGTCAGTGCCTTTAACCTCCTGTTTGGCCCAGTTTGCAATTTCTGCGGAAAATGTACAGGAATAGGGAGAACCAATGAGAGACTAGCTGGGGGTGTCTGGACGGGCAAATTTAACTCTCATTTCCCACCAGGAAGAGGAATTAACCAAAGGCTCAGCGTGCCGTGCCGGAACCACACTAGGGCCTGAAGCAATCCTGCAGTGTTGCGGCCAGCTCACAAGAAAGCGAGTTGAAGAAAGGAGCTCAAGGGCACTGTAATTCACAAACCTGCAGAGTTATAAATGACAGCTATCGTCCAAAAATATATTGAAGTAAGGCTGCCAAGAGGACTTGAAAGCGGGGCAGAATTGCAGGAAACCGATTTCAGGAGGTAGACGGGAATTGCATGTAAAGCATAGGAAAAGAGGCAGAACGTACACAATGATGCACTTGGCCAAAAAGGGCGTATGCGTTTTTTCCTGAATATATTCAGGAAAAAACGCATACGCCCTTTTTGGCCAACCAAGCAAGCTTGCAAAGGAAATCTGCACTACAATGAAGTCTCACTGCCCCCCGGTCAAAAGGGCCATCTGAAAAAAGTGTAAAATCCAGAAAGGCAGGACAGGCCATGGAGAACTGGGAGCTTTGTTATGCTGATGGGCGGGATGTAAATTGCCAACAGCCAATCTGGAGAAGTGTATGGTGTTTCCTGAAACATCTAAAAAACAAAGCAACAGAGCCTAGGGCACTTCCACTTATGGTCCTATAGCTTAGGGAAATTAAAATCAAAAAGACACAGCCACCCCAAAGTTTGGGACGGCTCTGTTTACAAGAACCTCGTTTACGGTACAAGTTCAATATCACAGAAAGCGAAAAATGGATAAAGAAGTTGTGGTACTTACGTACAATGCAATATCACTCAGCAATGAAATCTATGTCATCAGGCCCGTCGCAGCATAATGAGTGGATTCAGGTACGATGATTCTAAGTGAAATAAGTCACACAGAAAAAGAAACATCATAAGATATCACTACTACACGGAAGGTAAACTTGGCTACACAAGAACTGAATTACAAAACAGAACAGTGTCTCAAATGTAGAAAACCAACTTATGCTTGCTTAAGAGGAAAGGTGAGTTGGGGTGCTGCATGAAACCAGAGATTTAAATTAGCACAGATACCGTTCCATAAGCCAAATATGTAATAGACAAGAGCTACTCCTTGCTCAACGAAGTGGACTCAACACCCCATATTAAACGCTTAAGAATACACCTGACTAGAAATAATCTTAAAAACTACGAATTTATATGTCTCCGAAAGACAATCAAGCGTGTGTACAGCGGCATAAACGCAGCAGTGATAGGATTGGTGAGGTTCGGTGAGCAAATGCAGACCCTTTGAAGTCATATTGCGTGTACCCATTCCATGGGTCTCAACTCTCCAGGTTTAAGGGATTCTTCCTTCAGCTAAAACATGCATGTGGAACCCAGAGTATGATCCACCATGTGATCGGGAAACGTGTTCAAATGTGTCTCAGTTTTCGTCCCCTGGTACTCGGGTGCAAACTCCAGACGCTTTACTAACACTCTCCCCACTTGGAGAGTCAGTGCCTTTAACCTCCTGTATGGCCCAGTTTGCAATTTCTGCGGAAAATGTACAGGAATAGGGAGAACCAATGAGAAACTAGCTGGAGGTGTCTGGACGGGCAAATTTAACTCTCATTTCCCACCAGAAAGAGGAATTAACCAAAGGCTCAGCATGCCGTTCCAGAACCACACTAGGGCCTGAAACAATCCTGCGGTGTTGCGGCGAGCTCACAAGAAAGCGAGTTGAAGAAAGGAGCTCAGGGGCACTGTAATTCACAAACCTGCAGAGTTATAAATGACAGCTATCGTCCAAAAATATATTGAAGTAAGGCTGCCAAGAGGACTTGAAAGCGGGGCAGAATTGCAGGAAATCGATTTCAGGAGGTACACTGGAATTGCATGTAAAACATAGAAAAGAGGCAGAACGTCCACAATGATGCACTTGGCCAAAAAGGGCGTATGCGTTTTTTCCTGAATATATTCAGGAAAAAACGCATACGCCCTTTTTGGCCAACCAAGCAAGCTTGCAAAGGAAATCTGCACTACAATGAAGTCTCACTGCCCCCCGGTCAAAAGGGCCATCTGAAAAAAGTGTAAAATCCAGAAAGGCAGGACAGGCCATGGAGAACTGGGAGCCTTGTTATGCTGATGGGCGGGATGTAAATTGCCAACAGCCACTCTGGAGAAGTGTATGGTGTTTCCTGAAACATCTAAAAAACTAAGCAACAGAGCCTAGGGCACTTCCACTTATGGTCCTATAGCTTAGGGAAATTAAAATCAAAAAGACACGGTCACCCCAAAGTTTGGGACAGCTCTGTATACAAGAACCTCGTTTACGGTACAAGTTCAATATCACAGAAAGCGAAAAATGGATAAAGAAGTTGTGGTACTTACGTACAATGCAATATCACTCAGCAATGAAATCTATGTCATCAGGCCTGTAGCATCATAATGAGTGGATGCAGGTATGATGAGTCTAAGTGAAATAAGTCACACAGAAAAAGAAACATCATAAGATATCACTACTACACGGAATGTAAACTTGGCTACACAGGAACTGAATTACAAAACAGAACAGGGTCTCAAATGTAGAAAACCAACTTATGCTTGCTTAAGGGGAAAGGTGAGTTGGGGTGCAGCATGAAACCAGAGATTGAAATTAGCACAGATACCGTTCCATAAGCCAAATATGTAATAGACAAGAGCTACTCCTTGCTCAACGAAGTGGACTCAACACCCCATATTAAACGCCTAAGAATATACCTGACTAGAAATAATCTTAAAACCTACGGATTTATATGTCTCTGAAAGATAATCAAGCGTGTGTACAGCGGCATAAACGCAGCAGTGATAGGATTGGTGAGGTTCGGTGAGCAAATGCAGACCCTTTGAAGTCATACTGCATGGTACCCATTCCATGGGTCTCAACTCTCCAGGTTTAAGGGATTCTTCCTTCAGCTAAAACATGCATGTGGAACCCAGAGTATGATCCACCGTGTGATCGGGAAACGTGTTCAAATGTGTCTCAGTTTTCGTCCCCTGGTACTCGGGTGCAAACTCCAGACGCTTTACTAACACTCTCCCCACTTGGAGAGTCAGTGCCTTTAACCTCCTGTTTGGCCCAGTTTGCAATTTCTGCGGAAAATGTACAGGAATAGGGAGAACCAATGAGAGACTAGCTGGGGGTGTCTGGACGGGCAAATTTAACTCTCATTTCCCACCAGGAAGAGGAATTAACCAAAGGCTCAGCGTGCCGTGCCGGAACCACACTAGGGCCTGAAGCAATCCTGCGGTGTTGCGGCCAGCTCACAAGAAAGCGAGTTGAAGAAAGGAGCTCAGGGGCACTGTAATTCACAAACCTGCAGAGTTATAAATGACAGCTATCTTCCAAAAATATATTGAAGTAAGGCTGCCAAGAGGACTTGAAAGCGGGGCAGAATTGCAGGAAACCGATTTCAGGAGGTAGACGGGAATTGCATGTAAAGCATAGGAAAAGAGGCAGAACGTCCACAATGATGCACTTGGCCAAAAAGGGCGTATGCGTTTTTTCCTGAATATATTCAGGAAAAAACGCATACGCCCTTTTTGGCCAACCAAGCAAGCTTGCAAAGGAAATCTGCACTACAATGAAGTCTCACTGCCTCCCGGTAAAAAGGGCCATCTGAAAAAAGTGTAAAATCCAGAAAGGCAAGACAGGACATGGAGAATTGGGAGCCTTGTTATGCTGATGGGCGGGATGTAAATTGCCAACAGCCACTCTGGAGAAGTGTATGCTGTTTCCTGAAACATCTACAAAACAAAGCAACAGAGCCTAGGGCACTTCCACTTATGGTCCTATAGCTTAGGGAAATTAAAATCAAAAAGACACAGCCACCCCAAAGTTTGGGACGGCTCTGTTTACAAGAACCTCGTTTACGGTACAAGTTCAATATCACAGAAAGCGAAAAATGGATAAAGAAGTTGTGGTACTTACGTACAATGCAATATCACTCAGCAATGAAATCTATGTCATCAGGCCCGTAGCAGCATAATGAGTGGATTAAGGTACGATGATTGTAAGTGAAATAAGTCACACAGAAAAAGAAACATCATAAGATATCACTACTACACGGAATGTAAACTTGGCTACACAGGAACTGAATTACAAAACAGAACAGGGTCTCAAATGTAGAAAACCAACTTACGCTAGCTTAAGGGGAAAGGTGAGTTGGGGTGCTGCATGAAACCAGAGATTGAAATTAGCACAGATACCGTTCCATAAGCCAAATATGTAATAGACAAGAGCTACTCCTTGCTCAACGAAGTGGACTCAACACCCCATATTAAACGCCTAAGAATATACCTGACTAGAAATAATCTTAAAACCTACGGATTTATATGTCTCAGAAAGACAATCAAGCGTGTGTACAGCGGCATAAACGCAGCAGTGATAGGATTGGTGAGGTTCGGTGAGCAAATGCAGACCCTTTGAAGTCATATTGCATGGTACCCATTCCATGGGTCTCAACTCTCCAGGTTTAAGGGATTCTTCCTTCAGCTAAAACATGCATGTGGAACCCAGAGTATGATCCACCGTGTGATCGGGAAACGTGTTCAAATGTGTCTCAGTTTTCGTCCCCTGGTACTCGGGTGCAAACTCCAGACGCTTTACTAACACTCTCCCCACTTGGAGAGTCAGTGCCTTTAACCTCCTGTTTGGCCCAGTTTGCAATTTCTGTGGAAAATGTACAGGAATAGGGAGAACCAATGAGAGACTAGCTGGGGGTGTCTGGACGGGCAAATTTAACTCTCATTTCCCACCAGGAAGAGGAATTAACCAAAGGCTCAGCGTGCCGTGCCGGAACCACACTAGGGCCTGAAGCAATCCTGCGGTGTTGCGGCCAGCTCACAAGAAAGCGAGTTGAAGAAAGGAGCTCAGGGGCACTGTAATTCACAAACCTGCAGAGTTATAAATGACAGCTATCGTCCAAAAATATATTGAAGTAAGGCTGCCAAGAGGACTTGAAAGCGGGGCAGAATTGCAGGAAACCGATTTCAGGAGGTAGACGGGAATTGCATGTAAAGCATAGGAACAGAGGCAGAACGTACACAATGATGCACTTGGCCAAAAAGGGCGTATGCGTTTTTTCCTGAATCAGGAAAAAACGCATACGCCCTTTTGGGCCAACCAAGCAAGCTTGCAAAGGAAATCTGCACTACAATGAAGTCTCACTGCCCCCCGGTCAAAAGGGCCATCTGAAAAAAGTGTAAAATCCAGAAAGGCAGGACAGGCCATGGAGAACTGGGAGCCTTGTTATGCTGATGGGCGGGATGTAAATTGCCAACAGCCACTCTGGAGAAGTGTATGGTGTTTCCTGAAACATCTAAAAAACTAAGCAACAGAGCCTAGGGCACTTCCACTTATGGTCCTATAGCTTAGGGAAATGAAATTCAAACAGACACAGCCACCCCAAAGTTTGGGATGGCTCTGTTTACAAGAACCTCGTTTACGGTACAAGTTCAATATCACAGAAAGCGAAAAATGGATAAAGAAGTTGTGGTACTTACGTACAATGCAATATCACTCAGCAATGAAATCTATGTCATCAGGCCCGTAGCAGCATAATGAGTGGATTCAGGTATGATGATTCTAAGTGAAATAAGTCACACAGAAAAAGAAACACCATAAGATATCACTACTACACGGAATGTAAACTTGGCTACACAAGAACTGAATTACAAAACAGAAAAGGGTCTCAAATATAGAAAACCAACTTATGCTTGCTTAAGAGGAAAGGTGAGTTGGGGTGCTGCATGAAACCAGAGATTGAAATTAGCACAGATACCGTACCATAAGCCAAATATGTAATAGACAAGAGCTACTCCTTGCTCAACGAAGTGGACTCAACACCCCATATTAAACGCTTAAGAATACACCTGACTAGAAATAATCTTAAAAACTACGAATTTATATGTCTCCGAAAGACAATCAAGCGTGTGTACAGCGGCATAAACGCAGCAGTGATAGGATTGGTGAGGTTCGGTGAGCAAATGCAGACCCTTTGAAGTCATATTGCATGGTACCCATTCCATGGGTCTCAACTCTCCAGGTTTAAGGGATTCTTCCTTCAGCTAAAACATGCATGTGGAACCCAGAGTATGATCCACCGTGTGATCGGGAAACGTGTTCAAATGTGTCTCAGTTTTCGTCCCCTGGTACTCGGGTGCAACACTCCAGACGCTTTACTAACACTCTCCCCACTTGGAGAGTCAGTGCCTTTAACCTCCTGTATGGCCCAGTTTGCAATTTCTGCGGAAAACGTACAGGAATAGGGAGAACCAATGAGAAACTAGCTGGAGGTGTCTGGACGGGCAAATTTAACTCTCATTTCCCACCAGAAAGAGGAATTAACCAAAGGCTCAGCATGCCGTTCCAGAACCACACTAGGGCCTGAAGCAATCCTGCGGTGTTGCGGCCAGCTCACAAGAAAGCGAGTTGAAGAAAGGAGCTCAGGGGCACTGTAATTCACAAACCTGCAGAGTTATAAATGACAGCTATCGTCCAAAAATATATTGAAGTAAGGCTGCCAAGAGGACTTGAAAGCGGGGCAGAATTGCAGGAAATCGATTTCAGGAGGTACACTGGAATTGCATGTAAAGCATAGAAAAGAGGCAGAACGTCCACAATGATGCACTTGGCCAAAAAGGGCGTATGCGTTTTTTCCTGAATATATTCAGGAAAAAACGCATACGCCCATTTTGGCCAACCAAGCAAGCTTGCAAAGGAAATCTGCACTACAATGAAGTCTCACTGCCTCCCGGTCAAAAGGGCCATCTGAAAAAAGTGTAAAATCCAGAAAGGCAGGACAGGCCATGGAGAACTGGGAGCCTTGTTATGCTGATGGGCGGGATGTAAATTGCCAACAGCCACTCTGGAGAAGTGTATGGTGTTTCCTGTAACATCTAAAAAACAAAGCAACAGAGCCTAGGGCACTTCCACTTATGGTCCTATAGCTTAGGGAAATTAAAATAAAAAAGACACGGTCACCCCAAAGTTTGGGACAGCTCTGTTTACAAGAACCTCGTTTACGGTACAAGTTCAATATCACAGAAAGCGAAAAATGGATAAAGAAGTTGTGGTACTTACGTACAATGCAATATCACTCAGCAATGAAATCTATGTCATCAGGCCCATAGCATCATAATGAGTGGATGCAGGTATGATGAGTCTAAGTGAAATAAGTCACACAGAAAGAGAAACATCATAAGATATCACTACTACACGGAATGTAAACTTGGCTACACAGGAACTGAATTACAAAACAGAACAGTGTCTCAAATGTAGAAAACCAACTTATGCTTGCTAAAGGGGAAAGGTGAGTTGGGGTGCAGCTTGAAACCAGAGATTGAAATTAGCACAGATACCGTGCCATAAGCCAAATATGTAATAGACAAGAGCTACTCCTTGCTAAACGAAGTGTACTCAACACCCCATATTAAACGCCTAAGAATAAACCTGACTAGTAAGAATCTTAAAACCTGTGGATTTATATGTCTCCGAAAGAGAATCAACCGTGTGTACGGCGGCATAAACGCAGCAGTGATAGGATTGGTGAGGTTCGGTGAGCAAATGCAGACCCTTTGAAGTCATATTGCATGGTACCCATTCCATGGGTCTCAACTCTCCAGGTTTAAGGGATTCTTCCTTCAGCTAAAACATGCATGTGGAACCCAGAGTATGATCCACCGTGTGATCGGGAAACGTGTTCAAATGTGTCTCAGTTTTCGTCCCCTGGTACTCGGGTGCAACACTCCAGACGCTTTACTAACACTCTCCCCACTTGGAGAGTCAGTGCCTTTAAACGCCTGTTTGGCCCAGTTTGCAATTTCTGCGGAAAATGTACAGGAATAGGGAGAACCAATGAGAGACAATCTGGAGGTGTCTGGACGGGCAAATTTAACTCTCATTTCCCACCAGGAAGAGGAAATAACCAAAGGTTCAGCATGCCATGCCGGAACCACACTAGGGCCTGAAGCAATCCTGCGGTGTTGTGGCCAGCTCACAAGAAAGCGAGTTGAAGAAAGGAGCTCAGGGGCACTGTAATTCACAAACCTGCAGAGTTATAAATGACAGCTATCGTCCAAAAATATATTGAAGTAAGGCTGCCAAGAGGACTTGAAAGCGGGGCAGAATTGCAGGAAACCGATTTCAGGAGGTAGACGGGAATTGCATGTAAAGCATAGGAAAAGAGGCAGAACGTCCACAATGATGCACGTGGCCAAAAAGGGCGTATGCATTTTTTCCTGAATATATTCAGGAAAAAACGCATACGCCCTTTTTGGCCAACCAAGCAAGCTTGCAAAGGAAATCTGCACTACAATGAAGTCTCACTGTCCCCCGGTCAAAAGGGCCATCTGAAAAAAGTGTAAAATCCAGAAAGGCAAGACAGGACATGGAGAATTGGGAGCCTTGTTATGCTGATGGGCGGGATGTAAATTGCCAACAGCCACTCTGGAGAAGTGTATGCTGTTTCCTGAAACATCTAAAAAACAAAGCAACAGAGCCTAGGGCACTTCCACTTATGGTCCTATAGCTTAGGGAAATTAAAATCAAAAAGACACAGCCACCCCAAAGTTTGGGACGGCTCTGTTTACAAGAACCTCGTTTACGGTACAAGTTCAATATCACAGAAAGCGAAAAATGGATAAAGAAGTTGTGGTACTTACGTACAATGCAATATCACTCAGCAATGAAATCTATGTCATCAGGCCCGTCGCAGCATAATGAGTGGATTCAGGTACGATGATTCTAAGTGAAATAAGTCACACAGAAAAAGAAACATCATAAGATATCAGTACTACACGGAATGTAAACTTGGCTACACAGGAACTGAATTACAAAACAGAACAGGGTCTCAAATGTAGAAAACCAACTTATGCTTGCTTAAGGGGAAAGGTGAGTTGGGGTGCTGCATGAAACCAGAGATTGAAATTAGCACAGATACCGTGCCATAAGCCAAATATGTAATAGACAAGAGCAACTCCTTGCTAAACGAAGTGTACTCAACACCCCATATTAAACGCCTAAGAATACACCTGACTAGTAAGAATCTTAAAACCTGTGGATTTATATGTCTCCGAAAGAGAATCAAGCGTGTGTACGGTGGCATAAACGCAGCAGTGATAGGATTGGTGAGGTTCGGTGAGCAAATGCAGACCCTTTGAAGTCATATTGCATGGTACCCATTCCATGGGTCTCAACTCTCCAGGTTTAAGGGATTCTTCCTTCATCTAAACATGCATGTGGAACACAGAGTATGATCCACCGTGTGATCGGGAAACGTGTTCAAATGTGTCTCAGTTTTCGTCCCCTGGTACTCGGGTGCAACATTCAAGACGCTTTACTAACACTCTCCCCACTTGGAGAGTCAGTGCCTTTAACCTCCTGTTTGGCCCAGTTTGCAATTTCTGCGGAAAATGTACAGGAATAGGGAGAACCAATGAGAGACTGGCTGGGGGTGTCTGGACGGGCAAATTTAACTCTCATTTCCCACCAGGAAGAGGAATTAACCAAAGGCTCAGCGTGCCGTGCCGGAACCACACTAGGGCCTGAAGCAATCCTGCGGTGTTGTGGCCAGCTCACAAGAAAGCGAGTTGAAGAAAGGAGCTCAGGGGCACTGTAATTCACAAACCTGCAGAGTTATAAATGACAGCTATCGTCCAAAAATATATTGAAGTAAGGCTGCCAAGAGGACTTGAAAGCGGGGCAGAATTGCAGGAAACCGATTTCAGGAGGTAGACGGGAATTGCATGTAAAGCATAGGAAAAGAGGCAGAACGTCCACAATGATGCACTTGGCCAAAAAGGGCGTATGCGTTTTTTCCTGAATATATTCAGGAAAAAACGCATACGCCCTTTTTGGCCAACCAAGCAAGCTTGCAAAGGAAATCTGCACTACAATGAAGTCTCACTGCCCCCCTGTCAAAAGGGCCATCTGAAAAAAGTGTAAAATCCAGAAAGGCAGGACAGGCCATGGAGAACTGGGAGCCTTGTTATGCTGATGGGCGGGATTTAAATTACCAGCAGCCACTCTGGAGAAGTGTATGGTGTTTCCTGAAACATCCAAAAAACAAAGCAACAGAGCCTAGGGCAATTCCACTTATGTTCCTATAGCTTAGGGAAATTAAAATCAAAAAGGCACAGCCACCCCAAAGTTTGGGACGGCTCTGTTTACAAGAACCTTGTTCACCGTACAAGTTCAATATCACAGAAAGCGAAAAATGGATAAAGAAGTTGTGGTACTTACGTACAATGCAATATCACTCAGCAATGAAATCTATGTCATCAGGCCCGTAGCAGCATAATGAGTGGATTCAGGTACGATGATTCTAAGTGAAATAAGTCACACAGAAAAAGAAACATCATAAGATATCACTACTACACGGAATGTAAACTTGGCTACACAGGAACTGAATTACAAAACAGAACAGGGTGTCAAATGTAGAAAACCAACTTATGCTTGCTTCAGTGGAAAGGTGAGTTGGGGTGCTGCATAAAACCAGAGATTGAAATTAGCACAGATACCGTTCCATAAGCCAAATATGTAATAGACAAGAGCTACTCCTTGCTCAACGAAGTGGACTCAACAACTCATATTAAACGCCTAAGAATATAGCTGAGTAGTAAGAATCTTAAAACCTATGGATTTATATGTCTCCGAAAGAGAATGAAGCGTGTGTACAGCGGCATAAACGCAGCAGTGATAGGATTGGTGAGGTTCAGTGAGCAAATGCAGACCCTTTGAAGTCATATTGCATGGTACCCATTCCATGGGTCTCAACTCTCCATGTTTAAGGGATTCTTCCTTCAGCTAAAACATGCATGTGGAACCCAGAGTATGATCCACCGTGTGATCGGAAAACGTGTTCAAATGTGTCTCAGTTTACGTCCCCTGGTACTCGGGTGCAACATTCCAGACGCTTTACTAACACTCTCCCCACTTGGAGAGTCAGTGCCTTTAACCTCCTGTTTGGCCCAGTTTGCAAATTCTCTGGAAAATGAACAGGAATAGGGAGAACCAATGAGAGACTAGCTGGAGGTGTCTGGACGGGCAAATTTAACTCTCATTTCCCACCAGGAAGAGGAATTAACCAAAGGCTCAGCATGCCGTGCCGGAAACAAACTAGGGCCTGAAGCAATCCTGCGGTGTTGCGGCCAGCTCACAAGAAAGCGAGTTGAAGAAAGGAGCTCAGGGGCACTGTAATTCACAAACCTGCAGAGTTATAAATGACAGCTATCGTCCAAAAATATATTGAAGTAAGGCTGCCAAGAGGACTTGAAAGCGGGGCAGAATTGCAGGAAACCGATTTCAGGAGGTAGACTGGAATTGCATTTAAAGCATAGGAAAGGAGGCAGAACGTCCACAATGATGCACTTGGCCAAAAAGGGCGTATGCGTTTTTTTCCTGAATATATTCAGGAAAAAACGCATACGCCCTTTTTGGCCAACCAAGCAAGCTTGCAAAGGAAATCTGCACTACAGTGAAGTCTCACTGCCCCCCGGTCTAAAGGGCCATCTGAAAAAAGTGTAAAATCCAGAAAGGCAGGACAGGCCATGGAGAACTGGGAGCCTTGTTATGCTGATGGGCGGGACGTAAATTGCCAGCAGCCACTCTGGAGAAGTGTATGGTGTTTCCTGAAACATCCAAAAAACAAAGCAACAGAGCCTAGGGCACTTCCACTTATGGTCCTATAGCTTAGGGAAATTAAAATCAAAAAGACACAGCCACCCCAAAGTTTGGGACGGCTCTGTTTACAAGAACCTTGTTCACCGTACAAGTTCAATATCACAGAAAGCGAAAAATGGATAAAGAAGTTGTGGTACATACGTACAATGCAATATCACTCAGCAATGAAATCTATTTCATAAGGCCCATAGCAGCATAATGAGTGGATTCAGGTACGATGATTCTAAGTGAAATAAGTCACACAGGGCTTACCTGGTGGCGCAGTGGTTGAGAGTCCGCCTGCCGATGCAGAGGACATGGGTTCGTGCCCCGCTCCTTGAAGATCCCACATGCCGCGGAGCGGCTGGGCCTGTGAGCCATGGCTGCTGAGCCTGCGCGTCCGGAGCCTGTGCTCCGCAATGGGAAAGACCACAACAGTGAGAGGCCCACGTACCCCAAAAAATAAAAAATAAAAAAATAAGTCACACAGAAAAAGAAACATCATAAGATATCACTACTACACGGAATGTAAACTTGGTTACACAGGAACTAAATTACTAAACAGAACAGAGTGTCAAATGTAGAAAACCAATTTATGCTTGCTTAAGGGGAAAGGTGAGTTGGGGTGCTGCATACAACAAGAGATTGAAATTAGCACAGATACCGTTCCATAAGCCAAATATATAATAGACAAGTGCTACTCCTTGCTCAACGAACTGGACTCAACACCCCATATTAAACGCCTAACAATATACCTGACTAGTAAGAATCTTAAAAACTATGGATTTATATGTCTCCGAAAGAGAATGAAGCGTGTGTACAGCGGCATAAACGCAGCAGTGATAGGATTGGTGAGGTTCGGTGAGCAAATGCAGACCCTTTGAAGTCATATTGCATGGTACCCATTCCATGGGTTTCAACTCTCCAAGTTTAAGGGATTCTTCCTTCAGCTAAAACATGCATGTGGAACACAGAGTATGATCCACCGTGTGATCAGGAAACGTGTTCAAATGAGTCTCAGTTTTCGTCCCCTGGTACTCGGGTGCAACACTCCAGACGCTTTACTAACACTCTCTCCACTTGGAGAGTCAGTGCCTTTAACCTCCTGTATGGCCCAGTTTGCAATTTCTGCGGAAAATGTACAGGAATAGGGAGAACCAATGAGAAACTAGCTGGAGGTGTCTGGACGGGCAAATATAACTCTCATTTCCCACCAGGAAGAGGAATTAACCAAAGGCTCAGCGTGCCGTGCCGGAACCACACTAGGGCCTGAAGCAATCCTGCGGTGTTGCGGCCAGCTCACAAGAAAGCGAGTTGAAGAAAGGAGCTCAGGGGCACTGTAATTCACAAACCTGCAGAGTTATAAATGACAGCTATCATCCAAAAATATATTGAAGTAAGGCTGCCAAGAGGACTTGAAAGTGGTGCAGAATTGCACGAAACCGATTTCAGGAGGTAGACTGGAATTGCATGTAAAGCATAGGAAAAGAGGCAGAACGTCCACAACGATGCACTTGGCCAAAAAGGGCGTATGCGTTTTTTCCTGAATATATTCAGGAAAAAACGCATACGCCCTTTTTGGCCAACCAAGAAAGCTTGCAAAGGAAATCTGCACTACAATGAAGTCTCACTGCCCCCCGGTCAAAAGGGTCATCTGAAAAAAGTATAAAATCCAGAAAGGCAGGACAGGCCATGGAGAACTGGGAGCCTTGTTATGCTGGTGGGCGGGATGTAAATTGCCAACAGCCACTCTGGAGAAGTGTATGGTGTTTCCTGAAACATCTAAAAAACAAAGCAACAGAGCCTAGGGCACTTCCACTTATGGTCCTATATCTTAGGGAAATTAAAATCAAAAAGACACAGCCACCCCAAAGTTTGGGCCGGCTCTGTTTACAAGAACCTCGTTTACGGTACAAGTTCAATATCACAGAAAGCGGAAAATGGATAAAGAAGTTGTGGTACTTACGTACAATGCAATATCACTCAGCAATGAAATCTATGTCATCAGGCCCGTAGCAGCATAATGAGTGGATGCAGGTACGATGATTCTAAGTGAAATAAGTCACACAGAAAAAGAAACATCATAAGGTATCACTACTACACGGAATGTAAACTTGGCTACACAGGAACTGAATTACAAAACAGAACAGGGTCTCAAATGTAGAAAACCAACTTATGCTTGCTTGAGGGGAAAGGTGAGTTGGGGTGCTGCATGAAACCAGAGATTGAAATTAGCACAGACACCGTTCCATAAGCCAAATATGTAATAGACAAGAGCTACTCATTGCTCAACGAAGTGGACTCAACACCCCATATTAAACGCCTAAGAATATCCCTGACTAGTAAGAATCTTAAAACCTACCGATTTATATGTCTCCAAAAGAGAATCAAGCGTGTGTACGGCGGCATAAACGCAGCAGTGATAGGATTGGTGAAGTTCGGTGAGCAAATGCAGACCCTTTGAAGTCATATTGCATGGTACCCATTCCATGTGTCTCAACTCTCCAGGTTTAAGGGATTCTTCCTTCAGCTAAAACATGCATGTGGAACCCAGAGTATGATCCACCATGTGATCGGGAAACGTGTTCAAATGTGTCTCAGTTTTCGTTCCCTGGTACTCGGGTGTAACATTCAAGACGCTTTACTAACACTCTCCCCACTTGGAGAGTCAGTGCCTTTAAAGTCCTGTTTGGCCCAGATTGCTATTTCTGCGGAAAATGTACAGGAATAGGGAGAACCAATGAGAGACTAGCTGGAGGTGTCTGGACGGGCAAATTTAACTCTCATTTCCCACCAGGAAGAGGAATTAACCAAAGGTTCTGCGTGCCATGCCGGAATCACACTAGGGCCTGAAGCAATCCTGCGGTGTTGTGGCCAGCTCACAAGAAAGCGAGTTGAAGAAAGGAGCTCAGGGGCACTGTAATTCACAAACCTGCAGAGTTATAAATGACAGCTATCGTCCAAAAATATATTGAAGTAAGGCTGCCAAGAGGACTTGAAAGCGGGGCAGAATTGCAGGAAACCGATTTCAGGAGGTAGACGGGAATTGCATGTAAAGCATAGGAAAAGAGGCAGAACGTCCACAATGATGCACTTGGCCAAAAAGGGCGTATGCGTTTTTTCCTGAATATATTCAGGAAAAAACGCATACGCCGTTTTTGGCCAACCAAGCAAGCTTGCAAAGGAAATCTGCACTACAATGAAGTCTCACTGCCCCCCGGTCAAAAGGGCCATCTGAAAAAAGTGTAAAATCCAGAAAGGCAAGACAGGACATGGAGAATTGGGAGCCTTGTTATGCTGATGGGCGGGATGTAAATTGCCAACAGCCACTCTGGAGAAGTGTATGCTGTTTCCTGAAACATCCAAAAAACAAAGCAACAGAGACTAGGGCACTTCCACTTATGGTCCTATAGCTTAGGGAAATTAAAATCAAAAAGACACAGCCACCCCAAAGTTTGGGACGGCTCTGTTTACAAGAACCTTGTTTACGGTACAAGTTCAATATCACAGAAAGCGAAAAATGGATAAAGAAGTTGTGGTACTTACGTACAATGCAATATCGCTCAGCAATGAAATCTATGTCATCAGGCCCGTAGCAGCATAATGAGTGGATTAAGGTACGATGATTGTAAGTGAAATAAGTCACACAGAAAACGAAACATCATAAGATATCACTACTACACGGAATGTAAACTTGGCTACACAGGAACTGAATTTCAAAACAGAACAGGGTCTCAAATGTAGAAAACCAACTTACGCTACCTTAAGGGGAAAGGTGAGTTGGGGTGATGCATGAAACCAGAGATTGAAATTAGCACAGATACAGTTCCATAAGCCAAATATGTAATAGACAAGAGCTACTCCTTGCTCAACGAAGTGGACTCAACACCCCATATTAAACGCCTAAGAATATACCTGACTAGAAATAATCTTAAAACCTACGGATTTATATGTCTCCGAAAGACAATCAAGCGTGTGTACAGCGGCATAAATGCAGCAGTGATAGGATTGGTGAGGTTCGGTGAGCAAATGCAGACCCTTTGAAGTCATATTGCATGGTACCCATTCCATGGGTCTCAACTCTCCAGGTTTAAGGGATTCTTCCTTCAGCTAAAACATGCATGTGGAACCCAGAGTATGATCCACCGTGTGATCGGGAAACGTGTTCAAATGTGTCTCAGTTTTCGTCCCCTGGTACTCGGGTGCAAACTCCAGACGCTTTACTAACACTCTCCCCACTTGGAGAGTCAGTGCCTTTAACCTCCTGTTTGGCCCAGTTTGCAATTTCTGCGGAAAATGTACAGGAATAGGGAGAACCAATGAGAGACTAGCTGGGGGTGTCTGGACGGGCAAATTTAACTCTCATTTCCCACCAGGAAGAGGAATTAACCAAAGGCTCAGCGTGCCGTGCCGGAACCACACTAGGGCCTGAAGCAATCCTGCGGTGTTGTGGCTAGCTCACAAGAAAGCGAGTTGAAGAAAGGAGCTCAGGGGCACTGTAATTCACAAACCTGCAGAGTTATAAATGACAGCTATCGTCCAAAAATATATTGAAGTAAGGCTGCCAAGAGGACTTGAAAGCGGGGCAGAATTGCAGGAAACCGATTTCAGGAGGTAGACGGGAATTGCATGTAAAGCATAGGAAAAGAGGCAGAACGTCCACAATGATGCACTTGGCCAAAAAGGGCGTATGCGTTTTTTCCTGAATATATTCAGGAAAAAACGCATACGCCCTTTTTGGCCAACCAAGCAAGCTTGCAAAGGAAATCTGCACTACAATGAAGTCTCACTGCCCCCCGGTCAAAAGGGCCATCTGAAAAAAGTGTAAAATCCAGAAAGGCAAGACAGGACATGGAGAATTGGGAGCCTTGTTATGCTGATGGGCGGGATGTAAATTGCCAACAGCCACTCTGGAGAAGTGTATGCTGTTTCCTGAAACATCTAAAAAACAAAGCAACAGAGCCTAGGGCACTTCCACTTATGGTCCTATAGCTTAGGGAAATTAAAATCAAAAAGACACAGCCACCCCAAAGTTTGGGACGGCTCTGTTTACAAGAACCTTGTTTACGGTACAAGTTCAATATCACAGAAAGCGAAAAATGGATAAAGAAGTTGTGGTACTTACGTACAATGCAATATCACTCAGCAATGAAATCTATGTCATCAGGCCCGTAGCAGCATAATGAGTGGATTAAGGTACGATGATTCTAAGTGAAATAAGTCACACAGAAAAAGAAACATCATAAGATATCACTACTACACGGAATGTAAACTTGGCTACACAGGAACTGAATTACAAAACAGAACAGGGTCTCAAATGTAGAAAACCAACTTACGCTAGCTTAAGGGGAAAGGTGAGTTGGGGTGCTGCATGAAACCAGAGATTGAAATTAGCACAGATACCGTTCCATAAGCCAAATATGTAATAGACAAGAGCTACTCCTTGCTCAACGAGGTGGACTCAACACCCCATATTAAACGCCTAAGAATATACCTGACTAGAAATAATCTTAAAACCTACGGATTTATATGTCTCCGAAAGACAATCAAGCGTGTGTACAGCGGCATAAACGCAGCAGTGATAGGATTGGTGAGGTTCGGTGAGCAAATGCAGACCCTTTGAAGTCATATTGCATGGTACCCATTCCATGGGTCTCAACTCTCCAGGTTTAAGGGATTCTTCCTTCAGCTAAAACATGCATGTGGAACCCAGAGTATGATCCACCGTGTGATCGGGAAACGTGTTCAAATGTGTCTCAGTTTTCGTCCCCTGGTACTCGGGTGCAAACTCCAGACGCTTTACTAACACTCTCCCCACTTGGAGAGTCAGTGCCTTTAACCTCCTGTTTGGCCCAGTTTGCAATTTCTGCGGAAAATGTACAGGAATAGGGAGAACCAATGAGAGACTAGCTGGGGGTGTCTGGACGGGCAAATTTAACTCTCATTTCCCACCAGGAAGAGGAATTAACCAAAGGCTCAGCGTGCCGTGCCGGAACCACACTAGGGCCTGAAGCAATCCTGCGGTGTTGCGACCAGCTCACAAGAAAACGAGTTGAAGAAAGGAGCTCAGGGGCACTGTAATTCACAAACCTGCAGAGTTATAAATGACAGCTATCGTCCAAAAATATATTGAAGTAAGGCTGCCAAGAGGACTTGAAAGCGGGGCAGAATTGCAGGAAACCGATTTCAGGAGGTAGACGGGAATTGCATGTAAAGCATAGGAAAAGAGGCAGAACGTCCACAATGATGCACTTGGCCAAAAAGGGCGTATGCGTTTTTTCCTGAATATATTCAGGAAAAAACGCATACGCCCTTTTTGGCCAACCAAGCAAGCTTGCAAAGGAAATCTGCACTACAATGAAGTCTCACTGCCCCCCGGTCAAAAGGGCCATCAGAAAAAGTGTAAAATCCAGAAAGGCAAGACAGGACATGGAGAATTGGGAGCCTTGTTATGCTGATGGGCGGGATGTAAATTGCCAACAGCCACTCTGGAGAAGTGTATGCTGTTTCCTGAAACATCTAAAAAACAAAGCAACAGAGCCTAGGGCACTTCCACTTATGGTCCTATAGCTTAGGGAAATTAAAATCAAAAAGACACAGCCACCCCAAAGGTTGGGACGGCTCTGTTTACAAGAACCTCGTTTACGGTACAAGTTCAATATCACAGAAAGCGAAAAATGGATAAAGAAGTTGTGGTACTTACGTACAATGCAATATCACTCAGCAATGAAATCTATGTCATCAGGCCCGTAGCAGCATAATGAGTGGATTAAGGTACGATGATTGTAAGTGAAATAAGTCACACAGAAAAAGAAACATCATAAGATATCACTACTACACGGAATGTAAACTTGGCTACACAGGAACTGAATTACAAAACAGAACAGGGTCTCAAATGTAGAAAACCAACTTACGCTAGCTTAAGGGGAAACGTGAGTTGGGGTGCTGCATGAAACCAGAGATTGAAATTAGCACAGATACCGTTCCATAAGCCAAATATGTAATAGACAAGAGCTACTCCTTGCTCAACGAAGTGGACTCAACACCCCATATTAAACGCCTAAGAATATACCTGACAAGAAATAATCTTAAAACCTACGGATTTATATGTCTCCGAAAGACAATCAAGCGTGTGTACAGCGGCATAAACGCAGCAGTGATAGGATTGGTGAGGTTCGGTGAGCAAATGCAGACCCTTTGAAGTCATATTGCATGGTACCCATTCCATGGGTCTCAACTCTCCAAGTTTAAGGGATTCTTCCTTCAGCTAAAACATGCATGTGGAACCCAGAGTATGATCCACCATGTGATCGGGAAACGTGTTCAAATGTGTCTCAGTTTTCGTCCCCTGGTACTCGGGTGCAAACTCCAGACGCTTTACTAACACTCTCCCCACTTGGAGAGTCAGTGCCTTTAACCTCCTGTTTGGCCCAGTTTGCAATTTCTGCGGAAAATGTACAGGAATAGGGAGAACCAATGAGAGACTAGCTGGGGGTGTCTGGACGGGCAAATTTAACTCTCATTTCCCACCAGGAAGAGGAATTAACCAAAGGCTCAGCGTGCCATGCCGGAACCACACTAGGGCCTGAAGCAATCCTGCGGTGTTGCGGCCAGCTCACAAGAAAGCGAGTTGATGAAACGAGCTCAAGGGCACTGTAATTCACAAACCTGCAGAGTTATAAATGACAGCTATCGTCCAAAAATATATTGAAGTAAGGCTGCCAAGAGGACTTGAAAGCGGGGCAGAATTGCAGGAAACCGATTTCAGGAGGTAGACGGGAATTGCATGTAAAGCATAGGAAAAGAGGCAGAACGTCCACAATGATGCACTTGGCCAAAAAGGGCGTATGCGTTTTTTCCTGAATATATTCAGGAAAAAACGCATACGCCGTTTTTGGCCAACCAAGCAAGCTTGCAAAGGAAATCTGCACTACAATGAAGTCTCACTGCCCCCCGGTCAAAAGGGCCATCTGAAAAAAGTGTAAAATCCAGAAAGGCAAGACAGGACATGGAGAATTGGGAGCCTTGTTATGCTGATGGGCGGGATGTAAATTGCCAACAGCCACTCTGGAGAAGTGTATGCTGTTTCCTGAAACATCCAAAAAACAAAGCAACAGAGCCTAGGGCACTTCCACTTATGGTCCTATAGCTTAGGGAAATTAAAATCAAAAAGACACAGCCACCCCAAAGTTTGGGACGGCTCTGTTTACAAGAACCTTGTTTACGGTACAAGTTCAATATCACAGAAAGCGAAAAATGGATAAAGAAGTTGTGGTACTTACGTACAATGCAATATCGCTCAGCAATGAAATCTATGTCATCAGGCCCGTAGCAGCATAATGAGTGGATTAAGGTACGATGATTGTAAGTGAAATAAGTCACACAGAAAACGAAACATCATAAGATATCACTACTACACGGAATGTAAACTTGGCTACACAGGAACTGAATTTCAAAACAGAACAGGGTCTCAAATGTAGAAAACCAACTTACGCTACCTTAAGGGGAAAGGTGAGTTGCGGTGATGCATGAAACCAGAGATTGAAATTAGCACAGATACAGTTCCATAAGCCAAATATGTAATAAACAAGAGCTACTCCTTGCTCAACGAAGTGGACTCAACACCCCATATTAAACGCCTAAGAATATACCTGACTAGAAATAATCTTAAAACCTACGGATTTATATGTCTCCGAAAGACAATCAAGCGTGTGTACAGCGGCATAAATGCAGCAGTGATAGGATTGGTGAGGTTCGGTGAGCAAATGCAGACCCTTTGAAGTCATATTGCATGGTACCCATTCCATGGGTCTCAACTCTCCAGGTTTAAGGGATTCTTCCTTCAGCTAAAACATGCATGTGGAACCCAGAGTATGATCCACCGTGTGATCGGGAAACGTGTTCAAATGTGTCTCAGTTTTCGTCCCCTGGTACTCGGGTGCAAACTCCAGACGCTTTACTAACACTCTCCCCACTTGGAGAGTCAGTGCCTTTAACCTCCTGTTTGGCCCAGTTTGCAATTTCTGCGGAAAATGTACAGGAATAGGGAGAACCAATGAGAGACTAGCTGGGGGTGTCTGGACGGGCAAATTTAACTCTCATTTCCCACCAGGAAGAGGAATTAACCAAAGGCTCAGCGTGCCGTGCCGGAACCACACTAGGGCCTGAAGCAATCCTGCGGTGTTGCGGCCAGCTCACAAGAAAGCGAGTTGAAGAAAGGAGCTCAGGGGCACTGTAATTCACAAACCTGCAGAGTTATAAATGACAGCTATCGTCCAAAAATATATTGAAGTAAGGCTGCCAAGAGGACTTGAAAGCGGGGCAGAATTGCAGGAAACCGATTTCAGGAGGTAGACGGGAATTGCATGTAAAGCATAGGAAAAGAGGCAGAACGTCCACAATGATGCACTTGGCCAAAAAGGGCGTATGCGTTTTTTCCTGAATATATTCAGGAAAAAACGCATACGCCCTTTTTGGCCAACCAAGCAAGCTTGCAAAGGAAATCTGCACTACAATGAAGTCTCACTGCCCCCCGGTCAAAAGGGCCATCTGAAAAAAGTGTAAAATCCAGAAAGGCAAGACAGGACATGGAGAATTGGGAGCCTTGTTATGCTGATGGGCGGGATGTAAATTGCCAACAGCCACTCTGGAGAAGTGTATGCTGTTTCCTGAAACATCTAAAAAACAAAGCAACAGAGCCTAGGGCACTTCCACTTATGGTCCTATAGCTTAGGGAAATTAAAATCAAAAAGACACAGCCACCCCAAAGTTTGGGACGGCTCTGTTTACAAGAACCTTGTTTACGGTACAAGTTCAATATCACAGAAAGCGGAAAATGGATAAAGAAGTTGTGGTACTTACGTACAATGCAATATCGCTCAGCAATGAAATCTATGTCATCAGGCCCGTAGCAGCATAATGAGTGGATTAAGGTACGATGATTCTAAGTGAAATAAGTCACACAGAAAAAGAAACATCATAAGATATCACTACTACACGGAATGTAAACTTGGCTACACAGGAACTGAATTACAAAACAGAACAGGGTCTCAAATGTAGAAAACCAACTTACGCTAGCTTAAGGGGAAAGGTGAGTTGGGGTGCTGCATGAAACCAGAGATTGAAATTAGCACAGATACCGTTCCATAAGCCAAATATGTAATAGACAAGAGCTACTCCTTGCTCAACGAGGTGGACTCAACACCCCATATTAAACGCCTAAGAATATACCTGACTAGAAATAATCTTAAAACCTACGGATTTATATGTCTCCGAAAGACAATCAAGCGTGTGTACAGCGGCATAAACGCAGCAGTGATAGGATTGGTGAGGTTCGGTGAGCAAATGCAGACCCTTTGAAGTCATATTGCATGGTACCCATTCCATGGGTCTCAACTCTCCAGGTTTAAGGGATTCTTCCTTCAGCTAAAACATGCATGTGGAACCCAGAGTATGATCCACCGTGTGATCGGGAAACGTGTTCAAATGTGTCTCAGTTTTCGTCCCCTGGTACTCGGGTGCAAACTCCAGACGCTTTACTAACACTCTCCCCACTTGGAGAGTCAGTGCCTTTAACCTCCTGTTTGGCCCAGTTTGCAATTTCTGCCGAAAATGTACAGGAATAGGGAGAACCAATGAGAGACTAGCTGGGGGTGTCTGGACGGGCAAATTTAACTCTCATTTCCCACCAGGAAGAGGAATTAACCAAAGGCTCAGCGTGCCGTGCCGGAACCACACTAGGGCCTGAAGCAATCCTGCGGTGTTGCGACCAGCTCACAAGAAAACGAGTTGAAGAAAGGAGCTCAGGGGCACTGTAATTCACAAACCTGCAGAGTTATAAATGACAGCTATCGTCCAAAAATATATTGAAGTAAGGCTGCCAAGAGGACTTGAAAGCGGGGCAGAATTGCAGGAAACCGATTTCAGGAGGTAGACGGGAATTGCATGTAAAGCATAGGAAAAGAGGCAGAACGTCCACAATGATGCACTTGGCCAAAAAGGGCGTATGCGTTTTTTCCTGAATATATTCAGGAAAAAACGCATACGCCCTTTTTGGCCAACCAAGCAAGCTTGCAAAGGAAATCTGCACTACAATGAAGTCTCACTGCCCCCCGGTCAAAAGGGCCATCAGAAAAAGTGTAAAATCCAGAAAGGCAAGACAGGACATGGAGAATTGGGAGCCTTGTTATGCTGATGGGCGGGATGTAAATTGCCAACAGCCACTCTGGAAAAGTGTATGCTGTTTCCTGAAACATCTACAAAACAAAGCAACAGAGCCTAGGGCACTTCCACTTATGGTCCTATAGCTTAGGGAAATTAAAATCAAAAAGACACAGCCACCCCAAAGGTTGGGACGGCTCTGTTTACAAGAACCTCGTTTACGGTACAAGTTCAATATCACAGAAAGCGAAAAATGGATAAAGAAGTTGTGGTACTTACGTACAATGCAATATCACTCAGCAATGAAATCTATGTCATCAGGCCCGTAGCAGCATAATGAGTGGATTAAGGTACGATGATTGTAAGTGAAATAAGTCACACAGAAAAAGAAACATCATAAGATATCACTACTACACGGAATGTAAACTTGGCTACACAGGAACTGAATTACAAAACAGAACAGGGTCTCAAATGTAGAAAACCAACTTACGCTAGCTTAAGGGGAAAGGTGAGTTGGGGTGCTGCATGAAACCAGAGATTGAAATTAGCACAGATACCGTTCCATAAGCCAAATATGTAATAGACAAGAGCTACTCCTTGCTCAACGAAGTGGACTCAACACCCCATATTAAACGCCTAAGAATATACCTGACAAGAAATAATCTTAAAACCTACGGATTTATATGTCTCCGAAAGACAATCAAGCGTGTGTACAGCGGCATAAACGCAGCAGTGATAGGATTGGTGAGGTTCGGTGAGCAAATGCAGACCCTTTGAAGTCATATTGCATGGTACCCATTCCATGGGTCTCAACTCTCCAAGTTTAAGGGATTCTTCCTTCAGCTAAAACATGCATGTGGAACCCAGAGTATGATCCACCATGTGATCGGGAAACGTGTTCAAATGTGTCTCAGTTTTCGTCCCCTGGTACTCGGGTGCAAACTCCAGACGCTTTACTAACACTCTCCCCACTTGGAGAGTCAGTGCCTTTAACCTCCTGTTTGGCCCAGTTTGCAATTTCTGCGGAAAATGTACAGGAATAGGGAGAACCAATGAGAGACTAGCTGGGGGTGTCTGGACGGGCAAATTTAACTCTCATTTCCCACCAGGAAGAGGAATTAACCAAAGGCTCAGCGTGCCGTGCCGGAACCACACTAGGGCCTGAAGCAATCCTGCGGTGTTGCGGCCAGCTCACAAGAAAGCGAGTTGATGAAACGAGCTCAAGGGCACTGTAATTCACAAACCTGCAGAGTTATAAATGACAGCTATCGTCCAAAAATATATTGAAGTAAGGCTGCCAAGAGGACTTGAAAGCGGGGCAGAATTGCAGGAAACCGATTTCAGGAGGTAGACGGGAATTGCATGTAAAGCATAGGAAAAGAGGCAGAACGTACACAATGATGCACTTGGCCAAAAAGGGCGTATGCGTTTTTTCCTGAATATATTCAGGAAAAAACGCATACGCCCTTTTTGGCCAACCAAGCAAGCTTGCAAAGGAAATCTGCACTACAATGAAGTCTCACTGCCCCCCGGTCAAAAGGGCCATCTGAAAAAAGTGTAAAATCCAGAAAGGCAGGACAGGCCATGGAGAACTGGGAGCTTTGTTATGCTGATGGGCGGGATGTAAATTGCCAACAGCCAATCTGGAGAAGTGTATGCTGTTTCCTGAAACATCTAAAAAACAAAGCAACAGAGCCTAGGGCACTTCCACTTATGGTCCTATAGCTTAGGGAAATTAAAATCAAAAAGACACAGCCACCCCAAAGTTTGGGACGGCTCTGTTTACAAGAACCTTGTTTACGGTACAAGTTCAATATCACAGAAAGCGGAAAATGGATAAAGAAGTTGTGGTACTTACGTACAATGCAATATCGCTCAGCAATGAAATCTATGTCATCAGGCCCGTAGCAGCATAATGAGTGGATTAAGGTACGATGATTCTAAGTGAAATAAGTCACACAGAAAAAGAAACATCATAAGATATCACTACTACACGGAATGTAAACTTGGCTACACAGGAACTGAATTACAAAACAGAACAGGGTCTCAAATGTAGAAAACCAACTTACGCTAGCTTAAGGGGAAAGGTGAGTTGGGGTGCTGCATGAAACCAGAGATTGAAATTAGCACAGATACCGTTCCATAAGCCAAATATGTAATAGACAAGAGCTACTCCTTGCTCAACGAGGTGGACTCAACACCCCATATTAAACGCCTAAGAATATACCTGACTAGAAATAATCTTAAAACCTACGGATTTATATGTCTCCGAAAGACAATCAAGCGTGTGTACAGCGGCATAAACGCAGCAGTGATAGGATTGGTGAGGTTCGGTGAGCAAATGCAGACCCTTTGAAGTCATATTGCATGGTACCCATTCCATGGGTCTCAACTCTCCAGGTTTAAGGGATTCTTCCTTCAGCTAAAACATGCATGTGGAACCCAGAGTATGATCCACCGTGTGATCGGGAAACGTGTTCAAATGTGTCTCAGTTTTCGTCCCCTGGTACTCGGGTGCAAACTCCAGACGCTTTACTAACACTCTCCCCACTTGGAGAGTCAGTGCCTTTAACCTCCTGTTTGGCCCAGTTTGCAATTTCTGCGGAAAATGTACAGGAATAGGGAGAACCAATGAGAGACTAGCTGGGGGTGTCTGGACGGGCAAATTTAACTCTCATTTCCCACCAGGAAGAGGAATTAACCAAAGGCTCAGCGTGCCGTGCCGGAACCACACTAGGGCCTGAAGCAATCCTGCGGTGTTGCGACCAGCTCACAAGAAAACGAGTTGAAGAAAGGAGCTCAGGGGCACTGTAATTCACAAACCTGCAGAGTTATAAATGACAGCTATCGTCCAAAAATATATTGAAGTAAGGCTGCCAAGAGGACTTGAAAGCGGGGCAGAATTGCAGGAAACCGATTTCAGGAGGTAGACGGGAATTGCATGTAAAGCATAGGAAAAGAGGCAGAACGTCCACAATGATGCACTTGGCCAAAAAGGGCGTATGCGTTTTTTCCTGAATATATTCAGGAAAAAACGCATACGCCCTTTTTGGCCAACCAAGCAAGCTTGCAAAGGAAATCTGCACTACAATGAAGTCTCACTGCCCCCCGGTCAAAAGGGCCATCAGAAAAAGTGTAAAATCCAGAAAGGCAAGACAGGACATGGAGAATTGGGAGCCTTGTTATGCTGATGGGCGGGATGTAAATTGCCAACAGCCACTCTGGAAAAGTGTATGCTGTTTCCTGAAACATCTACAAAACAAAGCAACAGAGCCTAGGGCACTTCCACTTATGGTCCTATAGCTTAGGGAAATTAAAATCAAAAAGACACAGCCACCCCAAAGGTTGGGACGGCTCTGTTTACAAGAACCTCGTTTACGGTACAAGTTCAATATCACAGAAAGCGAAAAATGGATAAAGAAGTTGTGGTACTTACGTACAATGCAATATCACTCAGCAATGAAATCTATGTCATCAGGCCCGTAGCAGCATAATGAGTGGATTAAGGTACGATGATTGTAAGTGAAATAAGTCACACAGAAAAAGAAACATCATAAGATATCACTACTACACGGAATGTAAACTTGGCTACACAGGAACTGAATTACAAAACAGAACAGGGTCTCAAATGTAGAAAACCAACTTACGCTAGCTTAAGGGGAAAGGTGAGTTGGGGTGCTGCATGAAACCAGAGATTGAAATTAGCACAGATACCGTTCCATAAGCCAAATATGTAATAGACAAGAGCTACTCCTTGCTCAACGAAGTGGACTCAACACCCCATATTAAACGCCTAAGAATATACCTGACAAGAAATAATCTTAAAACCTACGGATTTATATGTCTCCGAAAGACAATCAAGCGTGTGTACAGCGGCATAAACGCAGCAGTGATAGGATTGGTGAGGTTCGGTGAGCAAATGCAGACCCTTTGAAGTCATATTGCATGGTACCCATTCCATGGGTCTCAACTCTCCAAGTTTAAGGGATTCTTCCTTCAGCTAAAACATGCATGTGGAACCCAGAGTATGATCCACCATGTGATCGGGAAACGTGTTCAAATGTGTCTCAGTTTTCGTCCCCTGGTACTCGGGTGCAAACTCCAGACGCTTTACTAACACTCTCCCCACTTGGAGAGTCAGTGCCTTTAACCTCCTGTTTGGCCCAGTTTGCAATTTCTGCGGAAAATGTACAGGAATAGGGAGAACCAATGAGAGACTAGCTGGGGGTGTCTGGACGGGCAAATTTAACTCTCATTTCCCACCAGGAAGAGGAATTAACCAAAGGCTCAGCGTGCCGTGCCGGAACCACACTAGGGCCTGAAGCAATCCTGCGGTGTTGCGGCCAGCTCACAAGAAAGCGAGTTGATGAAACGAGCTCAAGGGCACTGTAATTCACAAACCTGCAGAGTTATAAATGACAGCTATCGTCCAAAAATATATTGAAGTAAGGCTGCCAAGAGGACTTGAAAGCGGGGCAGAATTGCAGGAAACCGATTTCAGGAGGTAGACGGGAATTGCATGTAAAGCATAGGAAAAGAGGCAGAACGTACACAATGATGCACTTGGCCAAAAAGGGCGTATGCGTTTTTTCCTGAATATATTCAGGAAAAAACGCATACGCCCTTTTTGGCCAACCAAGCAAGCTTGCAAAGGAAATCTGCACTACAATGAAGTCTCACTGCCCCCCGGTCAAAAGGGCCATCTGAAAAAAGTGTAAAATCCAGAAAGGCAGGACAGGCCATGGAGAACTGGGAGCTTTGTTATGCTGATGGGCGGGATGTAAATTGCCAACAGCCAATCTGGAGAAGTGTATGCTGTTTCCTGAAACATCTAAAAAACAAAGAAACAGAGCCTAGGGCACTTCCACTTATGGTCCTATAGCTTAGGGAAATTAAAATCAAAAAGACACAGCCACCCAAAAGTTTGGGACGGCTCTGTTTACAAGAACCTCGTTTACGGTACAAGTTCAATATCACAGAAAGCGAAAAATGGATAAAGAAGTTGTGGTACTTACGTACAATGCAATATCACTCAGCAATGAAATCTATGTCATCAGGCCCGTCGCAGCATAATGAGTGGATTCAGGTACGATGATTCTAAGTGAAATAAGTCACACAGAAAAAGAAACATCATAAGATATCACTACTACACGGAAGGTAAACTTGGCTACACAAGAACTGAATTACAAAACAGAACTGGGTCTCAAATGTAGAAAACCAACTTATGCTTGCTTAAGAGGAAAGGTGAGTTGGGGTGCTGCATGAAACCAGAGATTGAAATTAGCACAGATACCGTTCCATAAGCCAAATATGTAATAGACAAGAGCTACTCCTTGCTCAACGAAGTGGACTCAACACCCCATATTAAACGCTTAAGAATACACCTGACTAGAAATAATCTTAAAAACTACGAATTTATATGTCTCCGAAAGACAATCAAGCGTGTGTACAGCGGCATAAACGCAGCAGTGATAGGATTGGTGAGGTTCGGTGAGCAAATGCAGACCCTTTGAAGTCATATTGCATGGTACCCATTCCATGGGTCTCAACTCTCCAGGTTTAAGGGATTCTTCCTTCAGCTAAAACATGCATGTGGAACCCAGAGTATGATCCACCGTGTGATCGGGAAACGTGTTCAAATGTGTCTCAGTTTTCGTCCCCTGGTACTCGGGTGCAACACTCCAGACGCTTTACTAACACTCTCCCCACTTGGAGAGTCAGTGCCTTTAACCTCCTGTATGGCCCAGTTTGCAATTTCTGCGGAAAATGTACAGGAATAGGGAGAACCAATGAGAAACTAGCTGGAGGTGTCTGGACGGGCAAATTTAACTCTCATTTCCCACCAGAAAGAGGAATTAACCAAAGGTTCAGCATGCCGTTCCAGAACCACACTAGGGCCTGAAACAATCCTGCGGTGTTGCGGCCAGCTCACAAGAAAGCGAGTTGAAGAAAGGAGCTCAGGGGCACTGTAATTCACAAACCTGCAGAGTTATAAATGACAGCTATCGTCCAAAAATATATTGAAGTAAGGCTGCCAAGAGGACTTGAAAGCGGGGCAGAATTGCAGGAAATTGATTTCAGGAGGTACACTGGAATTGCATGTAAAGCATAGAAAAGAGGCAGAACGTCCACAATGATGCACTTGGCCAAAAAGGGCGTATGCGTTTTTTCCTGAATATATTCAGGAAAAAACGCATACGCCCTTTTTGGCCAACCAAGCAAGCTTGCAAAGGAAATCTGCACTACAATGAAGTCTCACTGCCCCCCGGTCAAAAGGGCCATCTGAAAAAAGTGTAAAATCCAGAAAGGCAGGACAGGCCATGGAGAACTGGGAGCCTGGTTATGCTGATGGGCGGGATGTAAATTGCCAACAGCCACTCTGGAGAAGTGTATGGTGTTTCCTGAAACATCTAAAAAACAAAGCAACAGAGCCTAGGGCACTTCCACTTATGGTCCTATAGCTTAGGGAAATTAAAATCAAAAAGACACGGTCACCCCAAAGTTTGGGACAGCTCTGTTTACAAGAACCTAGTTTACGGTACAAGTTCAATATCACAGAAAGTGAAAAATGGATAAAGAAGTTGTGGTACTTACGTACAATGCAATATCACTCAGCAATGAAATCTATGTCATCAGGCCCGTAGCATCATAATGAGTGGATGCAGGTATGATGAGTCTAAGTGAAATAAGTCACACAGAAAAAGAAACATCATAAGATATCACTACTACACGGAATGTAAACTTGGTTACACAGGATCTGAATTACAAAACAGAACAGGGTCTCAAATGTAGAAAACCAACTTATGCTTGCTTAAGGGGAAAGGTGAGTTGGGGTGCTGCATGAAACCACAGATTGAAATTAGCACAGATACCGTGCCATAAGCCAAATATGTAATAGACAAGAGCTACTCCTTGCTAAACGAAGTGTACTCAACACCCCATATTAAACGCCTAAGAATACACCTGACTAGTAAGAATCTTAAAACCTGTGGATTTATATGTCTCCGAAAGAGAATCAAGCGTGTGTACGGCGGCATAAACGCAGCAGTGATAGGATTGGTGAGGTTCGGTGAGCAAATGCAGACCCTTTGAAGTCATATTGCATGGTACCCATTCCATGGGTCTCAACTCTCCAGGTTTAAGGGATTCTTCCTTCAGCTAAAACATGCATGTGGAACCCAGAGTATGATCCACCGTGTGATTGGGAAACGTGTTCAAATGTGTCTCAGTTTTCGTCCCCTGGTACTCGGGTGCAACATTCAAGACGCTTTACTAACACTCTCCCCACTTGGAGAGTCAGTGCCTTTAAACTCCTGTTTGGCCCAGTTTGCAATTTCTGCGGAAAATGTACAGGAATAGGGAGAACCAATGAGAGACTAGCTGGAGGTGTCTGGACGGGCAAATTTAACTCTCATTTCCCACCAGGAAGAGGAATTAACCAAAGGCTCAGCGTGCCGTGCCGGAACCACACTAGGGCCTGAAGCAATCCTGCGGTGTTGTGGCCAGCTCACAAGAAAGCGAGTTGAAGAAAGGAGCTCAGGGGCACTGTAATTCACAAACCTGCAGAGTTATAAATGACAGCTATCGTCCAAAAATATATTGAAGTAAGGCTGCCAAGAGGACTTGAAAGCGGGGCAGAATTGCAGGAAACCGATTTCAGGAGGTAGACGGGAATTGCATGTAAAGCATAGGAAAAGAGCCAGAACGTCCACAATGATGCACTTGGCCAAAAAGGGCGTATGCGTTTTTTCCTGAATATATTCAGGAAAAAACGCATACGCCCTTTTTGGCCAACCAAGCAAGCTTGCAAAGGAAATCTGCACTACAATGAAGTCTCACTGCCCCCCGGTCAAAAGGGCCATCTGAAAAAAGTGTAAAATCCAGAAAGGCAAGACAGGACATGGAGAATTGGGAGCCTTGTTATGCTGATGGGCGGGATGTAAATTGCCAATAGCCACTCTGGAGAAGTGTATGCTGTTTCCTGAAACATCTAAAAAACAAAGCAACAGAGCCTAGGGCACTTCCACTTATGGTCCTATAGCTTAGGGAAATTAAAATCAAAAAGACACAGCCACCCCAAAGTTTGGGACGGCTCTGTTTACAAGAACCTTGTTTACGGTACAAGTTCAATATCACAGAAAGCGAAAAATGGATAAAGAAGTTGTGGTACTTACGTACAATGCAATATCACTCAGCAATGAAATCTATGTCATCAGGCCCGTAGCAGCATAATGAGTGGATTAAGGTACTATGATTGTAAGTGAAATAAGTCACACAGAAAAAGAAACATCATAAGATATCACTACTACACGGAATATAAACTTGGCTACACAGGAACTGAATTACAAAACAGAACAGGGTCTCAAATGTAGAAAACCAACTTACGCTAGCTTAAGGGGAAAGGTGAGTTGGGGTGCTGCATGAAACCAGAGATTGAAATTAGCACAGATACCGTTCCATAAGCCAAATATGTAATAGACAAGAGCTACTCCTTGCTCAACGAAGTGGACTCAACACCCCATATTAAACGCCTAAGAATATACCTGACTAGAAATAATCTTAAAACCTACGGATTTATATGTCTCTGAAAGACAATCAAGCGTGTGTACAGCGGCATAAACGCAGCAGTGATAGGATTGGTGAGGTTCGGTGAGCAAATGCAGACCCTTTGAAGTCATATTGCATGGTACCCATTCCATGGGTCTCAACTCTCCAGGTTTAAGGGATTCTTCCTTCAGCTAAAACATGCATGTGGAACCCAGAGTATGATCCACCGTGTGATCGGGAAACGTGTTCAAATGTGTCTCAGTTTTCGTCCCCTGGTACTCGGGTGCAACACTCCAGACGCTTTACTAACACTCTCCCCACTTGGAGAGTCAGTGCCTTTAACCTCCTGTATGGCCCAGTTTGCAATTTCTGCGGAAAATGTACAGGAATAGGGAGAACCAATGAGAAACTAGCTGGAGGTGTCTGGACGGGCAAATTTAACTCTCATTTCCCACCAGAAAGAGGAATTAACCAAAGGCTCAGCATGCCGTTCCAGAACCACACTAGGGCCTGAAACAATCCTGCGGTGTTGCGGCCAGCTCACAAGAAAGCGAGTTGAAGAAAGGAGCTCAGGGGCACTGTAATTCACAAACCTGCAGAGTTATAAATGACAGCTATCGTCCAAAAATATATTGAAGTAAGGCTGCCAAGAGGACTTGAAAGCGGGGCAGAATTGCAGGAAATCGATTTCAGGAGGTACAGTGGAATTGCATGTAAAGCATAGAAAAGAGGCAGAACGTCCACAATGATGCACTTGGCCAAAAAGGGCGTATGCGTTTTTTCCTGAATATATTCAGGAAAAAACGCATACGCCCTTCTTGGCCAACCAAGCAAGCTTGCAAAGGAAATCTGCACTACAATGAAGTCTCACTGCCCCCCGGTCAAAAGGGCCATCTGAAAAAAGTGTAAAATCCAGAAAGGCAGGACAGGCCATGGAGAACTGGGAGCCTTGTTATGCTGATGGGCGGGATGTAAATTGCCAACAGCCACTCTGGAGAAGTGTATGGTGTTTCCTGAAACATCTAAAAAACTAAGCAACAGAGCCTAGGGCACTTCCACTTATGGTCCTATAGCTTAGGGAAATTAAAATCAAAAAGACACGGTCACCCCAAAGTTTGGGACAGCTCTGTTTACAAGAACCTCGTTTACGGTACAAGTTCAATATCACAGAAAGCGAAAAATGGATAAAGAAGTTGTGGTACTTACGTACAATGCAATATCACTCAGCAATGAAATCTATGTCATCAGGCCCGTAGCATCATAATGAGTGGATGCAGGTATGATGAGTCTAAGTGAAATAAGTCACACAGAAAAAGAAACATCATAAGATATCACTACTACACGGAATGTAAACTTGGCTACACAGGAACTGAATTACAAAACAGAACAGGGTCTCAAATGTAGAAAACCAACTTACGCTAGCTTAAGGGGAAAGGTGAGTTGGGGTGCTGCATGAAACCAGAGATTGAAATTAGCACAGATACCATTCCATAAGCCAAATATGTAATAGACAAGAGCTACTCCTTGCTCAACGAAGTGGACTCAACACCCCATATTAAACGCCTAAGAATATACCTGACAAGAAATAATCTTAAAACCTACAGATTTATATGTCTCCGAAAGACAATCAAGCGTGTGTACAGCGGCATAAACGCAGCAGTGATAGGATTGGTGAGGTTCGGTGAGCAAATGCAGACCCTTTGAAGTCATATTGCATGGTACCCATTCCATGGGTCTCAACTCTCCAAGTTTAAGGGATTCTTCCTTCAGCTAAAACATGCATGTGGAACCCAGAGTATGATCCACCGTGTGATCGGGAAACGTGTTCAAATGTGTCTCAGTTTTCGTCCCCTGGTACTCGGGTGCAAACTCCAGACGCTTTACTAACACTCTCCCCACTTGGAGAGTCAGTGCCTTTAACCTCCTGTTTGGCCCAGTTTGCAATTTCTGCGGAAAATGTACAGGAATAGGGAGAACCAATGAGAGACTAGCTGGGGGTGTCTGGACGGGCAAATTTAACTCTCATTTCCCACCAGGAAGAGGAATTAACCAAAGGCTCAGCGTGCCGTGCCGGAACCACACTAGGGCCTGAAGCAATCCTGCAGTGTTGCGGCCAGCTCACAAGAAAGCGAGTTGAAGAAAGGAGCTCAAGGGCACTGTAATTCACAAACCTGCAGAGTTATAAATGACAGCTATCGTCCAAAAATATATTGAAGTAAGGCTGCCAAGAGGACTTGAAAGCGGGGCAGAATTGCAGGAAACCGATTTCAGGAGGTAGACGGGAATTGCATGTAAAGCATAGGAAAAGAGGCAGAACGTACACAATGATGCACTTGGCCAAAAAGGGCGTATGCGTTTTTTCCTGAATATATTCAGGAAAAAACGCATACGCCCTTTTTGGCCAACCAAGCAAGCTTGCAAAGGAAATCTGCACTACAATGAAGTCTCACTGCCCCCCGGTCAAAAGGGCCATCTGAAAAAAGTGTAAAATCCAGAAAGGCAGGACAGGCCATGGAGAACTGGGAGCTTTGTTATGCTGATGGGCGGGATGTAAATTGCCAACAGCCAATCTGGAGAAGTGTATGGTGTTTCCTGAAACATCTAAAAAACAAAGCAACAGAGCCTAGGGCACTTCCACTTATGGTCCTATAGCTTAGGGAAATTAAAATCAAAAAGACACAGCCACCCCAAAGTTTGGGACGGCTCTGTTTACAAGAACCTCGTTTACGGTACAAGTTCAATATCACAGAAAGCGAAAAATGGATAAAGAAGTTGTGGTACTTACGTACAATGCAATATCACTCAGCAATGAAATCTATGTCATCAGGCCCGTCGCAGCATAATGAGTGGATTCAGGTACGATGATTCTAAGTGAAATAAGTCACACAGAAAAAGAAACATCATAAGATATCACTACTACACGGAAGGTAAACTTGGCTACACAAGAACTGAATTACAAAACAGAACAGTGTCTCAAATGTAGAAAACCAACTTATGCTTGCTTAAGAGGAAAGGTGAGTTGGGGTGCTGCATGAAACCAGAGATTTAAATTAGCACAGATACCGTTCCATAAGCCAAATATGTAATAGACAAGAGCTACTCCTTGCTCAACGAAGTGGACTCAACACCCCATATTAAACGCTTAAGAATACACCTGACTAGAAATAATCTTAAAAACTACGAATTTATATGTCTCCGAAAGACAATCAAGCGTGTGTACAGCGGCATAAACGCAGCAGTGATAGGATTGGTGAGGTTCGGTGAGCAAATGCAGACCCTTTGAAGTCATATTGCGTGTACCCATTCCATGGGTCTCAACTCTCCAGGTTTAAGGGATTCTTCCTTCAGCTAAAACATGCATGTGGAACCCAGAGTATGATCCACCATGTGATCGGGAAACGTGTTCAAATGTGTCTCAGTTTTCGTCCCCTGGTACTCGGGTGCAAACTCCAGACGCTTTACTAACACTCTCCCCACTTGGAGAGTCAGTGCCTTTAACCTCCTGTATGGCCCAGTTTGCAATTTCTGCGGAAAATGTACAGGAATAGGGAGAACCAATGAGAAACTAGCTGGAGGTGTCTGGACGGGCAAATTTAACTCTCATTTCCCACCAGAAAGAGGAATTAACCAAAGGCTCAGCATGCCGTTCCAGAACCACACTAGGGCCTGAAACAATCCTGCGGTGTTGCGGCGAGCTCACAAGAAAGCGAGTTGAAGAAAGGAGCTCAGGGGCACTGTAATTCACAAACCTGCAGAGTTATAAATGACAGCTATCGTCCAAAAATATATTGAAGTAAGGCTGCCAAGAGGACTTGAAAGCGGGGCAGAATTGCAGGAAATCGATTTCAGGAGGTACACTGGAATTGCATGTAAAACATAGAAAAGAGGCAGAACGTCCACAATGATGCACTTGGCCAAAAAGGGCGTATGCGTTTTTTCCTGAATATATTCAGGAAAAAACGCATACGCCCTTTTTGGCCAACCAAGCAAGCTTGCAAAGGAAATCTGCACTACAATGAAGTCTCACTGCCCCCCGGTCAAAAGGGCCATCTGAAAAAAGTGTAAAATCCAGAAAGGCAGGACAGGCCATGGAGAACTGGGAGCCTTGTTATGCTGATGGGCGGGATGTAAATTGCCAACAGCCACTCTGGAGAAGTGTATGGTGTTTCCTGAAACATCTAAAAAACTAAGCAACAGAGCCTAGGGCACTTCCACTTATGGTCCTATAGCTTAGGGAAATTAAAATCAAAAAGACACGGTCACCCCAAAGTTTGGGACAGCTCTGTATACAAGAACCTCGTTTACGGTACAAGTTCAATATCACAGAAAGCGAAAAATGGATAAAGAAGTTGTGGTACTTACGTACAATGCAATATCACTCAGCAATGAAATCTATGTCATCAGGCCTGTAGCATCATAATGAGTGGATGCAGGTATGATGAGTCTAAGTGAAATAAGTCACACAGAAAAAGAAACATCATAAGATATCACTACTACACGGAATGTAAACTTGGCTACACAGGAACTGAATTACAAAACAGAACAGGGTCTCAAATGTAGAAAACCAACTTATGCTTGCTTAAGGGGAAAGGTGAGTTGGGGTGCAGCATGAAACCAGAGATTGAAATTAGCACAGATACCGTTCCATAAGCCAAATATGTAATAGACAAGAGCTACTCCTTGCTCAACGAAGTGGACTCAACACCCCATATTAAACGCCTAAGAATATACCTGACTAGAAATAATCTTAAAACCTACGGATTTATATGTCTCTGAAAGATAATCAAGCGTGTGTACAGCGGCATAAACGCAGCAGTGATAGGATTGGTGAGGTTCGGTGAGCAAATGCAGACCCTTTGAAGTCATACTGCATGGTACCCATTCCATGGGTCTCAACTCTCCAGGTTTAAGGGATTCTTCCTTCAGCTAAAACATGCATGTGGAACCCAGAGTATGATCCACCGTGTGATCGGGAAACGTGTTCAAATGTGTCTCAGTTTTCGTCCCCTGGTACTCGGGTGCAAACTCCAGACGCTTTACTAACACTCTCCCCACTTGGAGAGTCAGTGCCTTTAACCTCCTGTTTGGCCCAGTTTGCAATTTCTGCGGAAAATGTACAGGAATAGGGAGAACCAATGAGAGACTAGCTGGGGGTGTCTGGACGGGCAAATTTAACTCTCATTTCCCACCAGGAAGAGGAATTAACCAAAGGCTCAGCGTGCCGTGCCGGAACCACACTAGGGCCTGAAGCAATCCTGCGGTGTTGCGGCCAGCTCACAAGAAAGCGAGTTGAAGAAAGGAGCTCAGGGGCACTGTAATTCACAAACCTGCAGAGTTATAAATGACAGCTATCTTCCAAAAATATATTGAAGTAAGGCTGCCAAGAGGACTTGAAAGCGGGGCAGAATTGCAGGAAACCGATTTCAGGAGGTAGACGGGAATTGCATGTAAAGCATAGGAAAAGAGGCAGAACGTCCACAATGATGCACTTGGCCAAAAAGGGCGTATGCGTTTTTTCCTGAATATATTCAGGAAAAAACGCATACGCCCTTTTTGGCCAACCAAGCAAGCTTGCAAAGGAAATCTGCACTACAATGAAGTCTCACTGCCTCCCGGTAAAAAGGGCCATCTGAAAAAAGTGTAAAATCCAGAAAGGCAAGACAGGACATGGAGAATTGGGAGCCTTGTTATGCTGATGGGCGGGATGTAAATTGCCAACAGCCACTCTGGAGAAGTGTATGCTGTTTCCTGAAACATCTACAAAACAAAGCAACAGAGCCTAGGGCACTTCCACTTATGGTCCTATAGCTTAGGGAAATTAAAATCAAAAAGACACAGCCACCCCAAAGTTTGGGACGGCTCTGTTTACAAGAACCTCGTTTACGGTACAAGTTCAATATCACAGAAAGCGAAAAATGGATAAAGAAGTTGTGGTACTTACGTACAATGCAATATCACTCAGCAATGAAATCTATGTCATCAGGCCCGTAGCAGCATAATGAGTGGATTAAGGTACGATGATTGTAAGTGAAATAAGTCACACAGAAAAAGAAACATCATAAGATATCACTACTACACGGAATGTAAACTTGGCTACACAGGAACTGAATTACAAAACAGAACAGGGTCTCAAATGTAGAAAACCAACTTACGCTAGCTTAAGGGGAAAGGTGAGTTGGGGTGCTGCATGAAACCAGAGATTGAAATTAGCACAGATACCGTTCCATAAGCCAAATATGTAATAGACAAGAGCTACTCCTTGCTCAACGAAGTGGACTCAACACCCCATATTAAACGCCTAAGAATATACCTGACTAGAAATAATCTTAAAACCTACGGATTTATATGTCTCAGAAAGACAATCAAGCGTGTGTACAGCGGCATAAACGCAGCAGTGATAGGATTGGTGAGGTTCGGTGAGCAAATGCAGACCCTTTGAAGTCATATTGCATGGTACCCATTCCATGGGTCTCAACTCTCCAGGTTTAAGGGATTCTTCCTTCAGCTAAAACATGCATGTGGAACCCAGAGTATGATCCACCGTGTGATCGGGAAACGTGTTCAAATGTGTCTCAGTTTTCGTCCCCTGGTACTCGGGTGCAAACTCCAGACGCTTTACTAACACTCTCCCCACTTGGAGAGTCAGTGCCTTTAACCTCCTGTTTGGCCCAGTTTGCAATTTCTGTGGAAAATGTACAGGAATAGGGAGAACCAATGAGAGACTAGCTGGGGGTGTCTGGACGGGCAAATTTAACTCTCATTTCCCACCAGGAAGAGGAATTAACCAAAGGCTCAGCGTGCCGTGCCGGAACCACACTAGGGCCTGAAGCAATCCTGCGGTGTTGCGGCCAGCTCACAAGAAAGCGAGTTGAAGAAAGGAGCTCAGGGGCACTGTAATTCACAAACCTGCAGAGTTATAAATGACAGCTATCGTCCAAAAATATATTGAAGTAAGGCTGCCAAGAGGACTTGAAAGCGGGGCAGAATTGCAGGAAACCGATTTCAGGAGGTAGACGGGAATTGCATGTAAAGCATAGGAACAGAGGCAGAACGTACACAATGATGCACTTGGCCAAAAAGGGCGTATGCGTTTTTTCCTGAATCAGGAAAAAACGCATACGCCCTTTTGGGCCAACCAAGCAAGCTTGCAAAGGAAATCTGCACTACAATGAAGTCTCACTGCCCCCCGGTCAAAAGGGCCATCTGAAAAAAGTGTAAAATCCAGAAAGGCAGGACAGGCCATGGAGAACTGGGAGCCTTGTTATGCTGATGGGCGGGATGTAAATTGCCAACAGCCACTCTGGAGAAGTGTATGGTGTTTCCTGAAACATCTAAAAAACTAAGCAACAGAGCCTAGGGCACTTCCACTTATGGTCCTATAGCTTAGGGAAATGAAATTCAAACAGACACAGCCACCCCAAAGTTTGGGATGGCTCTGTTTACAAGAACCTCGTTTACGGTACAAGTTCAATATCACAGAAAGCGAAAAATGGATAAAGAAGTTGTGGTACTTACGTACAATGCAATATCACTCAGCAATGAAATCTATGTCATCAGGCCCGTAGCAGCATAATGAGTGGATTCAGGTATGATGATTCTAAGTGAAATAAGTCACACAGAAAAAGAAACACCATAAGATATCACTACTACACGGAATGTAAACTTGGCTACACAAGAACTGAATTACAAAACAGAAAAGGGTCTCAAATATAGAAAACCAACTTATGCTTGCTTAAGAGGAAAGGTGAGTTGGGGTGCTGCATGAAACCAGAGATTGAAATTAGCACAGATACCGTACCATAAGCCAAATATGTAATAGACAAGAGCTACTCCTTGCTCAACGAAGTGGACTCAACACCCCATATTAAACGCTTAAGAATACACCTGACTAGAAATAATCTTAAAAACTACGAATTTATATGTCTCCGAAAGACAATCAAGCGTGTGTACAGCGGCATAAACGCAGCAGTGATAGGATTGGTGAGGTTCGGTGAGCAAATGCAGACCCTTTGAAGTCATATTGCATGGTACCCATTCCATGGGTCTCAACTCTCCAGGTTTAAGGGATTCTTCCTTCAGCTAAAACATGCATGTGGAACCCAGAGTATGATCCACCGTGTGATCGGGAAACGTGTTCAAATGTGTCTCAGTTTTCGTCCCCTGGTACTCGGGTGCAACACTCCAGACGCTTTACTAACACTCTCCCCACTTGGAGAGTCAGTGCCTTTAACCTCCTGTATGGCCCAGTTTGCAATTTCTGCGGAAAACGTACAGGAATAGGGAGAACCAATGAGAAACTAGCTGGAGGTGTCTGGACGGGCAAATTTAACTCTCATTTCCCACCAGAAAGAGGAATTAACCAAAGGCTCAGCATGCCGTTCCAGAACCACACTAGGGCCTGAAGCAATCCTGCGGTGTTGCGGCCAGCTCACAAGAAAGCGAGTTGAAGAAAGGAGCTCAGGGGCACTGTAATTCACAAACCTGCAGAGTTATAAATGACAGCTATCGTCCAAAAATATATTGAAGTAAGGCTGCCAAGAGGACTTGAAAGCGGGGCAGAATTGCAGGAAATCGATTTCAGGAGGTACACTGGAATTGCATGTAAAGCATAGAAAAGAGGCAGAACGTCCACAATGATGCACTTGGCCAAAAAGGGCGTATGCGTTTTTTCCTGAATATATTCAGGAAAAAACGCATACGCCCATTTTGGCCAACCAAGCAAGCTTGCAAAGGAAATCTGCACTACAATGAAGTCTCACTGCCTCCCGGTCAAAAGGGCCATCTGAAAAAAGTGTAAAATCCAGAAAGGCAGGACAGGCCATGGAGAACTGGGAGCCTTGTTATGCTGATGGGCGGGATGTAAATTGCCAACAGCCACTCTGGAGAAGTGTATGGTGTTTCCTGTAACATCTAAAAAACAAAGCAACAGAGCCTAGGGCACTTCCACTTATGGTCCTATAGCTTAGGGAAATTAAAATAAAAAAGACACGGTCACCCCAAAGTTTGGGACAGCTCTGTTTACAAGAACCTCGTTTACGGTACAAGTTCAATATCACAGAAAGCGAAAAATGGATAAAGAAGTTGTGGTACTTACGTACAATGCAATATCACTCAGCAATGAAATCTATGTCATCAGGCCCATAGCATCATAATGAGTGGATGCAGGTATGATGAGTCTAAGTGAAATAAGTCACACAGAAAGAGAAACATCATAAGATATCACTACTACACGGAATGTAAACTTGGCTACACAGGAACTGAATTACAAAACAGAACAGTGTCTCAAATGTAGAAAACCAACTTATGCTTGCTAAAGGGGAAAGGTGAGTTGGGGTGCAGCTTGAAACCAGAGATTGAAATTAGCACAGATACCGTGCCATAAGCCAAATATGTAATAGACAAGAGCTACTCCTTGCTAAACGAAGTGTACTCAACACCCCATATTAAACGCCTAAGAATAAACCTGACTAGTAAGAATCTTAAAACCTGTGGATTTATATGTCTCCGAAAGAGAATCAACCGTGTGTACGGCGGCATAAACGCAGCAGTGATAGGATTGGTGAGGTTCGGTGAGCAAATGCAGACCCTTTGAAGTCATATTGCATGGTACCCATTCCATGGGTCTCAACTCTCCAGGTTTAAGGGATTCTTCCTTCAGCTAAAACATGCATGTGGAACCCAGAGTATGATCCACCGTGTGATCGGGAAACGTGTTCAAATGTGTCTCAGTTTTCGTCCCCTGGTACTCGGGTGCAACACTCCAGACGCTTTACTAACACTCTCCCCACTTGGAGAGTCAGTGCCTTTAAACGCCTGTTTGGCCCAGTTTGCAATTTCTGCGGAAAATGTACAGGAATAGGGAGAACCAATGAGAGACAATCTGGAGGTGTCTGGACGGGCAAATTTAACTCTCATTTCCCACCAGGAAGAGGAAATAACCAAAGGTTCAGCATGCCATGCCGGAACCACACTAGGGCCTGAAGCAATCCTGCGGTGTTGTGGCCAGCTCACAAGAAAGCGAGTTGAAGAAAGGAGCTCAGGGGCACTGTAATTCACAAACCTGCAGAGTTATAAATGACAGCTATCGTCCAAAAATATATTGAAGTAAGGCTGCCAAGAGGACTTGAAAGCGGGGCAGAATTGCAGGAAACCGATTTCAGGAGGTAGACGGGAATTGCATGTAAAGCATAGGAAAAGAGGCAGAACGTCCACAATGATGCACGTGGCCAAAAAGGGCGTATGCATTTTTTCCTGAATATATTCAGGAAAAAACGCATACGCCCTTTTTGGCCAACCAAGCAAGCTTGCAAAGGAAATCTGCACTACAATGAAGTCTCACTGTCCCCCGGTCAAAAGGGCCATCTGAAAAAAGTGTAAAATCCAGAAAGGCAAGACAGGACATGGAGAATTGGGAGCCTTGTTATGCTGATGGGCGGGATGTAAATTGCCAACAGCCACTCTGGAGAAGTGTATGCTGTTTCCTGAAACATCTAAAAAACAAAGCAACAGAGCCTAGGGCACTTCCACTTATGGTCCTATAGCTTAGGGAAATTAAAATCAAAAAGACACAGCCACCCCAAAGTTTGGGACGGCTCTGTTTACAAGAACCTCGTTTACGGTACAAGTTCAATATCACAGAAAGCGAAAAATGGATAAAGAAGTTGTGGTACTTACGTACAATGCAATATCACTCAGCAATGAAATCTATGTCATCAGGCCCGTCGCAGCATAATGAGTGGATTCAGGTACGATGATTCTAAGTGAAATAAGTCACACAGAAAAAGAAACATCATAAGATATCAGTACTACACGGAATGTAAACTTGGCTACACAGGAACTGAATTACAAAACAGAACAGGGTCTCAAATGTAGAAAACCAACTTATGCTTGCTTAAGGGGAAAGGTGAGTTGGGGTGCTGCATGAAACCAGAGATTGAAATTAGCACAGATACCGTGCCATAAGCCAAATATGTAATAGACAAGAGCAACTCCTTGCTAAACGAAGTGTACTCAACACCCCATATTAAACGCCTAAGAATACACCTGACTAGTAAGAATCTTAAAACCTGTGGATTTATATGTCTCCGAAAGAGAATCAAGCGTGTGTACGGTGGCATAAACGCAGCAGTGATAGGATTGGTGAGGTTCGGTGAGCAAATGCAGACCCTTTGAAGTCATATTGCATGGTACCCATTCCATGGGTCTCAACTCTCCAGGTTTAAGGGATTCTTCCTTCATCTAAACATGCATGTGGAACACAGAGTATGATCCACCGTGTGATCGGGAAACGTGTTCAAATGTGTCTCAGTTTTCGTCCCCTGGTACTCGGGTGCAACATTCAAGACGCTTTACTAACACTCTCCCCACTTGGAGAGTCAGTGCCTTTAACCTCCTGTTTGGCCCAGTTTGCAATTTCTGCGGAAAATGTACAGGAATAGGGAGAACCAATGAGAGACTGGCTGGGGGTGTCTGGACGGGCAAATTTAACTCTCATTTCCCACCAGGAAGAGGAATTAACCAAAGGCTCAGCGTGCCGTGCCGGAACCACACTAGGGCCTGAAGCAATCCTGCGGTGTTGTGGCCAGCTCACAAGAAAGCGAGTTGAAGAAAGGAGCTCAGGGGCACTGTAATTCACAAACCTGCAGAGTTATAAATGACAGCTATCGTCCAAAAATATATTGAAGTAAGGCTGCCAAGAGGACTTGAAAGCGGGGCAGAATTGCAGGAAACCGATTTCAGGAGGTAGACGGGAATTGCATGTAAAGCATAGGAAAAGAGGCAGAACGTCCACAATGATGCACTTGGCCAAAAAGGGCGTATGCGTTTTTTCCTGAATATATTCAGGAAAAAACGCATACGCCCTTTTTGGCCAACCAAGCAAGCTTGCAAAGGAAATCTGCACTACAATGAAGTCTCACTGCCCCCCTGTCAAAAAGGCCATCTGAAAAAAGTGTAAAATCCAGAAAGGCAGGACAGGCCATGGAGAACTGGGAGCCTTGTTATGCTGATGGGCGGGATTTAAATTACCAGCAGCCACTCTGGAGAAGTGTATGGTGTTTCCTGAAACATCCAAAAAACAAAGCAACAGAGCCTAGGGCAATTCCACTTATGTTCCTATAGCTTAGGGAAATTAAAATCAAAAAGGCACAGCCACCCCAAAGTTTGGGACGGCTCTGTTTACAAGAACCTTGTTCACCGTACAAGTTCAATATCACAGAAAGCGAAAAATGGATAAAGAAGTTGTGGTACTTACGTACAATGCAATATCACTCAGCAATGAAATCTATGTCATCAGGCCCGTAGCAGCATAATGAGTGGATTCAGGTACGATGATTCTAAGTGAAATAAGTCACACAGAAAAAGAAACATCATAAGATATCACTACTACACGGAATGTAAACTTGGCTACACAGGAACTGAATTACAAAACAGAACAGGGTGTCAAATGTAGAAAACCAACTTATGCTTGCTTCAGTGGAAAGGTGAGTTGGGGTGCTGCATAAAACCAGAGATTGAAATTAGCACAGATACCGTTCCATAAGCCAAATATGTAATAGACAAGAGCTACTCCTTGCTCAACGAAGTGGACTCAACAACTCATATTAAACGCCTAAGAATATAGCTGAGTAGTAAGAATCTTAAAACCTATGGATTTATATGTCTCCGAAAGAGAATGAAGCGTGTGTACAGCGGCATAAACGCAGCAGTGATAGGATTGGTGAGGTTCAGTGAGCAAATGCAGACCCTTTGAAGTCATATTGCATGGTACCCATTCCATGGGTCTCAACTCTCCATGTTTAAGGGATTCTTCCTTCAGCTAAAACATGCATGTGGAACCCAGAGTATGATCCACCGTGTGATCGGAAAACGTGTTCAAATGTGTCTCAGTTTACGTCCCCTGGTACTCGGGTGCAACATTCCAGACGCTTTACTAACACTCTCCCCACTTGGAGAGTCAGTGCCTTTAACCTCCTGTTTGGCCCAGTTTGCAAATTCTCTGGAAAATGAACAGGAATAGGGAGAACCAATGAGAGACTAGCTGGAGGTGTCTGGACGGGCAAATTTAACTCTCATTTCCCACCAGGAAGAGGAATTAACCAAAGGCTCAGCATGCCGTGCCGGAAACAAACTAGGGCCTGAAGCAATCCTGCGGTGTTGCGGCCAGCTCACAAGAAAGCGAGTTGAAGAAAGGAGCTCAGGGGCACTGTAATTCACAAACCTGCAGAGTTATAAATGACAGCTATCGTCCAAAAATATATTGAAGTAAGGCTGCCAAGAGGACTTGAAAGCGGGGCAGAATTGCAGGAAACCGATTTCAGGAGGTAGACTGGAATTGCATTTAAAGCATAGGAAAGGAGGCAGAACGTCCACAATGATGCACTTGGCCAAAAAGGGCGTATGCGTTTTTTTCCTGAATATATTCAGGAAAAAACGCATACGCCCTTTTTGGCCAACCAAGCAAGCTTGCAAAGGAAATCTGCACTACAGTGAAGTCTCACTGCCCCCCGGTCTAAAGGGCCATCTGAAAAAAGTGTAAAATCCAGAAAGGCAGGACAGGCCATGGAGAACTGGGAGCCTTGTTATGCTGATGGGCGGGACGTAAATTGCCAGCAGCCACTCTGGAGAAGTGTATGGTGTTTCCTGAAACATCCAAAAAACAAAGCAACAGAGCCTAGGGCACTTCCACTTATGGTCCTATAGCTTAGGGAAATTAAAATCAAAAAGACACAGCCACCCCAAAGTTTGGGACGGCTCTGTTTACAAGAACCTTGTTCACCGTACAAGTTCAATATCACAGAAAGCGAAAAATGGATAAAGAAGTTGTGGTACATACGTACAATGCAATATCACTCAGCAATGAAATCTATTTCATAAGGCCCATAGCAGCATAATGAGTGGATTCAGGTACGATGATTCTAAGTGAAATAAGTCACACAGGGCTTACCTGGTGGCGCAGTGGTTGAGAGTCCGCCTGCCGATGCAGAGGACATGGGTTCGTGCCCCGCTCCTTGAAGATCCCACATGCCGCGGAGCGGCTGGGCCTGTGAGCCATGGCTGCTGAGCCTGCGCGTCCGGAGCCTGTGCTCCGCAATGGGAAAGACCACAACAGTGAGAGGCCCACGTACCCCAAAAAATAAAAAATAAAAAAATAAGTCACACAGAAAAAGAAACATCATAAGATATCACTACTACACGGAATGTAAACTTGGTTACACAGGAACTAAATTACTAAACAGAACAGAGTGTCAAATGTAGAAAACCAATTTATGCTTGCTTAAGGGGAAAGGTGAGTTGGGGTGCTGCATACAACAAGAGATTGAAATTAGCACAGATACCGTTCCATAAGCCAAATATATAATAGACAAGTGCTACTCCTTGCTCAACGAACTGGACTCAACACCCCATATTAAACGCCTAACAATATACCTGACTAGTAAGAATCTTAAAAACTATGGATTTATATGTCTCCGAAAGAGAATGAAGCGTGTGTACAGCGGCATAAACGCAGCAGTGATAGGATTGGTGAGGTTCGGTGAGCAAATGCAGACCCTTTGAAGTCATATTGCATGGTACCCATTCCATGGGTTTCAACTCTCCAAGTTTAAGGGATTCTTCCTTCAGCTAAAACATGCATGTGGAACACAGAGTATGATCCACCGTGTGATCAGGAAACGTGTTCAAATGAGTCTCAGTTTTCGTCCCCTGGTACTCGGGTGCAACACTCCAGACGCTTTACTAACACTCTCTCCACTTGGAGAGTCAGTGCCTTTAACCTCCTGTATGGCCCAGTTTGCAATTTCTGCGGAAAATGTACAGGAATAGGGAGAACCAATGAGAAACTAGCTGGAGGTGTCTGGACGGGCAAATATAACTCTCATTTCCCACCAGGAAGAGGAATTAACCAAAGGCTCAGCGTGCCGTGCCGGAACCACACTAGGGCCTGAAGCAATCCTGCGGTGTTGCGGCCAGCTCACAAGAAAGCGAGTTGAAGAAAGGAGCTCAGGGGCACTGTAATTCACAAACCTGCAGAGTTATAAATGACAGCTATCATCCAAAAATATATTGAAGTAAGGCTGCCAAGAGGACTTGAAAGTGGTGCAGAATTGCACGAAACCGATTTCAGGAGGTAGACTGGAATTGCATGTAAAGCATAGGAAAAGAGGCAGAACGTCCACAACGATGCACTTGGCCAAAAAGGGCGTATGCGTTTTTTCCTGAATATATTCAGGAAAAAACGCATACGCCCTTTTTGGCCAACCAAGAAAGCTTGCAAAGGAAATCTGCACTACAATGAAGTCTCACTGCCCCCCGGTCAAAAGGGTCATCTGAAAAAAGTATAAAATCCAGAAAGGCAGGACAGGCCATGGAGAACTGGGAGCCTTGTTATGCTGGTGGGCGGGATGTAAATTGCCAACAGCCACTCTGGAGAAGTGTATGGTGTTTCCTGAAACATCTAAAAAACAAAGCAACAGAGCCTAGGGCACTTCCACTTATGGTCCTATATCTTAGGGAAATTAAAATCAAAAAGACACAGCCACCCCAAAGTTTGGGCCGGCTCTGTTTACAAGAACCTCGTTTACGGTACAAGTTCAATATCACAGAAAGCGGAAAATGGATAAAGAAGTTGTGGTACTTACGTACAATGCAATATCACTCAGCAATGAAATCTATGTCATCAGGCCCGTAGCAGCATAATGAGTGGATGCAGGTACGATGATTCTAAGTGAAATAAGTCACACAGAAAAAGAAACATCATAAGGTATCACTACTACACGGAATGTAAACTTGGCTACACAGGAACTGAATTACAAAACAGAACAGGGTCTCAAATGTAGAAAACCAACTTATGCTTGCTTGAGGGGAAAGGTGAGTTGGGGTGCTGCATGAAACCAGAGATTGAAATTAGCACAGACACCGTTCCATAAGCCAAATATGTAATAGACAAGAGCTACTCATTGCTCAACGAAGTGGACTCAACACCCCATATTAAACGCCTAAGAATATCCCTGACTAGTAAGAATCTTAAAACCTACCGATTTATATGTCTCCAAAAGAGAATCAAGCGTGTGTACGGCGGCATAAACGCAGCAGTGATAGGATTGGTGAAGTTCGGTGAGCAAATGCAGACCCTTTGAAGTCATATTGCATGGTACCCATTCCATGTGTCTCAACTCTCCAGGTTTAAGGGATTCTTCCTTCAGCTAAAACATGCATGTGGAACCCAGAGTATGATCCACCATGTGATCGGGAAACGTGTTCAAATGTGTCTCAGTTTTCGTTCCCTGGTACTCGGGTGTAACATTCAAGACGCTTTACTAACACTCTCCCCACTTGGAGAGTCAGTGCCTTTAAAGTCCTGTTTGGCCCAGATTGCTATTTCTGCGGAAAATGTACAGGAATAGGGAGAACCAATGAGAGACTAGCTGGAGGTGTCTGGACGGGCAAATTTAACTCTCATTTCCCACCAGGAAGAGGAATTAACCAAAGGTTCTGCGTGCCATGCCGGAATCACACTAGGGCCTGAAGCAATCCTGCGGTGTTGTGGCCAGCTCACAAGAAAGCGAGTTGAAGAAAGGAGCTCAGGGGCACTGTAATTCACAAACCTGCAGAGTTATAAATGACAGCTATCGTCCAAAAATATATTGAAGTAAGGCTGCCAAGAGGACTTGAAAGCGGGGCAGAATTGCAGGAAACCGATTTCAGGAGGTAGACGGGAATTGCATGTAAAGCATAGGAAAAGAGGCAGAACGTCCACAATGATGCACTTGGCCAAAAAGGGCGTATGCGTTTTTTCCTGAATATATTCAGGAAAAAACGCATACGCCGTTTTTGGCCAACCAAGCAAGCTTGCAAAGGAAATCTGCACTACAATGAAGTCTCACTGCCCCCCGGTCAAAAGGGCCATCTGAAAAAAGTGTAAAATCCAGAAAGGCAAGACAGGACATGGAGAATTGGGAGCCTTGTTATGCTGATGGGCGGGATGTAAATTGCCAACAGCCACTCTGGAGAAGTGTATGCTGTTTCCTGAAACATCCAAAAAACAAAGCAACAGAGACTAGGGCACTTCCACTTATGGTCCTATAGCTTAGGGAAATTAAAATCAAAAAGACACAGCCACCCCAAAGTTTGGGACGGCTCTGTTTACAAGAACCTTGTTTACGGTACAAGTTCAATATCACAGAAAGCGAAAAATGGATAAAGAAGTTGTGGTACTTACGTACAATGCAATATCGCTCAGCAATGAAATCTATGTCATCAGGCCCGTAGCAGCATAATGAGTGGATTAAGGTACGATGATTGTAAGTGAAATAAGTCACACAGAAAACGAAACATCATAAGATATCACTACTACACGGAATGTAAACTTGGCTACACAGGAACTGAATTTCAAAACAGAACAGGGTCTCAAATGTAGAAAACCAACTTACGCTACCTTAAGGGGAAAGGTGAGTTGGGGTGATGCATGAAACCAGAGATTGAAATTAGCACAGATACAGTTCCATAAGCCAAATATGTAATAGACAAGAGCTACTCCTTGCTCAACGAAGTGGACTCAACACCCCATATTAAACGCCTAAGAATATACCTGACTAGAAATAATCTTAAAACCTACGGATTTATATGTCTCCGAAAGACAATCAAGCGTGTGTACAGCGGCATAAATGCAGCAGTGATAGGATTGGTGAGGTTCGGTGAGCAAATGCAGACCCTTTGAAGTCATATTGCATGGTACCCATTCCATGGGTCTCAACTCTCCAGGTTTAAGGGATTCTTCCTTCAGCTAAAACATGCATGTGGAACCCAGAGTATGATCCACCGTGTGATCGGGAAACGTGTTCAAATGTGTCTCAGTTTTCGTCCCCTGGTACTCGGGTGCAAACTCCAGACGCTTTACTAACACTCTCCCCACTTGGAGAGTCAGTGCCTTTAACCTCCTGTTTGGCCCAGTTTGCAATTTCTGCGGAAAATGTACAGGAATAGGGAGAACCAATGAGAGACTAGCTGGGGGTGTCTGGACGGGCAAATTTAACTCTCATTTCCCACCAGGAAGAGGAATTAACCAAAGGCTCAGCGTGCCGTGCCGGAACCACACTAGGGCCTGAAGCAATCCTGCGGTGTTGTGGCTAGCTCACAAGAAAGCGAGTTGAAGAAAGGAGCTCAGGGGCACTGTAATTCACAAACCTGCAGAGTTATAAATGACAGCTATCGTCCAAAAATATATTGAAGTAAGGCTGCCAAGAGGACTTGAAAGCGGGGCAGAATTGCAGGAAACCGATTTCAGGAGGTAGACGGGAATTGCATGTAAAGCATAGGAAAAGAGGCAGAACGTCCACAATGATGCACTTGGCCAAAAAGGGCGTATGCGTTTTTTCCTGAATATATTCAGGAAAAAACGCATACGCCCTTTTTGGCCAACCAAGCAAGCTTGCAAAGGAAATCTGCACTACAATGAAGTCTCACTGCCCCCCGGTCAAAAGGGCCATCTGAAAAAAGTGTAAAATCCAGAAAGGCAAGACAGGACATGGAGAATTGGGAGCCTTGTTATGCTGATGGGCGGGATGTAAATTGCCAACAGCCACTCTGGAGAAGTGTATGCTGTTTCCTGAAACATCTAAAAAACAAAGCAACAGAGCCTAGGGCACTTCCACTTATGGTCCTATAGCTTAGGGAAATTAAAATCAAAAAGACACAGCCACCCCAAAGTTTGGGACGGCTCTGTTTACAAGAACCTTGTTTACGGTACAAGTTCAATATCACAGAAAGCGAAAAATGGATAAAGAAGTTGTGGTACTTACGTACAATGCAATATCACTCAGCAATGAAATCTATGTCATCAGGCCCGTAGCAGCATAATGAGTGGATTAAGGTACGATGATTCTAAGTGAAATAAGTCACACAGAAAAAGAAACATCATAAGATATCACTACTACACGGAATGTAAACTTGGCTACACAGGAACTGAATTACAAAACAGAACAGGGTCTCAAATGTAGAAAACCAACTTACGCTAGCTTAAGGGGAAAGGTGAGTTGGGGTGCTGCATGAAACCAGAGATTGAAATTAGCACAGATACCGTTCCATAAGCCAAATATGTAATAGACAAGAGCTACTCCTTGCTCAACGAGGTGGACTCAACACCCCATATTAAACGCCTAAGAATATACCTGACTAGAAATAATCTTAAAACCTACGGATTTATATGTCTCCGAAAGACAATCAAGCGTGTGTACAGCGGCATAAACGCAGCAGTGATAGGATTGGTGAGGTTCGGTGAGCAAATGCAGACCCTTTGAAGTCATATTGCATGGTACCCATTCCATGGGTCTCAACTCTCCAGGTTTAAGGGATTCTTCCTTCAGCTAAAACATGCATGTGGAACCCAGAGTATGATCCACCGTGTGATCGGGAAACGTGTTCAAATGTGTCTCAGTTTTCGTCCCCTGGTACTCGGGTGCAAACTCCAGACGCTTTACTAACACTCTCCCCACTTGGAGAGTCAGTGCCTTTAACCTCCTGTTTGGCCCAGTTTGCAATTTCTGCGGAAAATGTACAGGAATAGGGAGAACCAATGAGAGACTAGCTGGGGGTGTCTGGACGGGCAAATTTAACTCTCATTTCCCACCAGGAAGAGGAATTAACCAAAGGCTCAGCGTGCCGTGCCGGAACCACACTAGGGCCTGAAGCAATCCTGCGGTGTTGCGACCAGCTCACAAGAAAACGAGTTGAAGAAAGGAGCTCAGGGGCACTGTAATTCACAAACCTGCAGAGTTATAAATGACAGCTATCGTCCAAAAATATATTGAAGTAAGGCTGCCAAGAGGACTTGAAAGCGGGGCAGAATTGCAGGAAACCGATTTCAGGAGGTAGACGGGAATTGCATGTAAAGCATAGGAAAAGAGGCAGAACGTCCACAATGATGCACTTGGCCAAAAAGGGCGTATGCGTTTTTTCCTGAATATATTCAGGAAAAAACGCATACGCCCTTTTTGGCCAACCAAGCAAGCTTGCAAAGGAAATCTGCACTACAATGAAGTCTCACTGCCCCCCGGTCAAAAGGGCCATCAGAAAAAGTGTAAAATCCAGAAAGGCAAGACAGGACATGGAGAATTGGGAGCCTTGTTATGCTGATGGGCGGGATGTAAATTGCCAACAGCCACTCTGGAGAAGTGTATGCTGTTTCCTGAAACATCTAAAAAACAAAGCAACAGAGCCTAGGGCACTTCCACTTATGGTCCTATAGCTTAGGGAAATTAAAATCAAAAAGACACAGCCACCCCAAAGGTTGGGACGGCTCTGTTTACAAGAACCTCGTTTACGGTACAAGTTCAATATCACAGAAAGCGAAAAATGGATAAAGAAGTTGTGGTACTTACGTACAATGCAATATCACTCAGCAATGAAATCTATGTCATCAGGCCCGTAGCAGCATAATGAGTGGATTAAGGTACGATGATTGTAAGTGAAATAAGTCACACAGAAAAAGAAACATCATAAGATATCACTACTACACGGAATGTAAACTTGGCTACACAGGAACTGAATTACAAAACAGAACAGGGTCTCAAATGTAGAAAACCAACTTACGCTAGCTTAAGGGGAAACGTGAGTTGGGGTGCTGCATGAAACCAGAGATTGAAATTAGCACAGATACCGTTCCATAAGCCAAATATGTAATAGACAAGAGCTACTCCTTGCTCAACGAAGTGGACTCAACACCCCATATTAAACGCCTAAGAATATACCTGACAAGAAATAATCTTAAAACCTACGGATTTATATGTCTCCGAAAGACAATCAAGCGTGTGTACAGCGGCATAAACGCAGCAGTGATAGGATTGGTGAGGTTCGGTGAGCAAATGCAGACCCTTTGAAGTCATATTGCATGGTACCCATTCCATGGGTCTCAACTCTCCAAGTTTAAGGGATTCTTCCTTCAGCTAAAACATGCATGTGGAACCCAGAGTATGATCCACCATGTGATCGGGAAACGTGTTCAAATGTGTCTCAGTTTTCGTCCCCTGGTACTCGGGTGCAAACTCCAGACGCTTTACTAACACTCTCCCCACTTGGAGAGTCAGTGCCTTTAACCTCCTGTTTGGCCCAGTTTGCAATTTCTGCGGAAAATGTACAGGAATAGGGAGAACCAATGAGAGACTAGCTGGGGGTGTCTGGACGGGCAAATTTAACTCTCATTTCCCACCAGGAAGAGGAATTAACCAAAGGCTCAGCGTGCCATGCCGGAACCACACTAGGGCCTGAAGCAATCCTGCGGTGTTGCGGCCAGCTCACAAGAAAGCGAGTTGATGAAACGAGCTCAAGGGCACTGTAATTCACAAACCTGCAGAGTTATAAATGACAGCTATCGTCCAAAAATATATTGAAGTAAGGCTGCCAAGAGGACTTGAAAGCGGGGCAGAATTGCAGGAAACCGATTTCAGGAGGTAGACGGGAATTGCATGTAAAGCATAGGAAAAGAGGCAGAACGTCCACAATGATGCACTTGGCCAAAAAGGGCGTATGCGTTTTTTCCTGAATATATTCAGGAAAAAACGCATACGCCGTTTTTGGCCAACCAAGCAAGCTTGCAAAGGAAATCTGCACTACAATGAAGTCTCACTGCCCCCCGGTCAAAAGGGCCATCTGAAAAAAGTGTAAAATCCAGAAAGGCAAGACAGGACATGGAGAATTGGGAGCCTTGTTATGCTGATGGGCGGGATGTAAATTGCCAACAGCCACTCTGGAGAAGTGTATGCTGTTTCCTGAAACATCCAAAAAACAAAGCAACAGAGCCTAGGGCACTTCCACTTATGGTCCTATAGCTTAGGGAAATTAAAATCAAAAAGACACAGCCACCCCAAAGTTTGGGACGGCTCTGTTTACAAGAACCTTGTTTACGGTACAAGTTCAATATCACAGAAAGCGAAAAATGGATAAAGAAGTTGTGGTACTTACGTACAATGCAATATCGCTCAGCAATGAAATCTATGTCATCAGGCCCGTAGCAGCATAATGAGTGGATTAAGGTACGATGATTGTAAGTGAAATAAGTCACACAGAAAACGAAACATCATAAGATATCACTACTACACGGAATGTAAACTTGGCTACACAGGAACTGAATTTCAAAACAGAACAGGGTCTCAAATGTAGAAAACCAACTTACGCTACCTTAAGGGGAAAGGTGAGTTGCGGTGATGCATGAAACCAGAGATTGAAATTAGCACAGATACAGTTCCATAAGCCAAATATGTAATAAACAAGAGCTACTCCTTGCTCAACGAAGTGGACTCAACACCCCATATTAAACGCCTAAGAATATACCTGACTAGAAATAATCTTAAAACCTACGGATTTATATGTCTCCGAAAGACAATCAAGCGTGTGTACAGCGGCATAAATGCAGCAGTGATAGGATTGGTGAGGTTCGGTGAGCAAATGCAGACCCTTTGAAGTCATATTGCATGGTACCCATTCCATGGGTCTCAACTCTCCAGGTTTAAGGGATTCTTCCTTCAGCTAAAACATGCATGTGGAACCCAGAGTATGATCCACCGTGTGATCGGGAAACGTGTTCAAATGTGTCTCAGTTTTCGTCCCCTGGTACTCGGGTGCAAACTCCAGACGCTTTACTAACACTCTCCCCACTTGGAGAGTCAGTGCCTTTAACCTCCTGTTTGGCCCAGTTTGCAATTTCTGCGGAAAATGTACAGGAATAGGGAGAACCAATGAGAGACTAGCTGGGGGTGTCTGGACGGGCAAATTTAACTCTCATTTCCCACCAGGAAGAGGAATTAACCAAAGGCTCAGCGTGCCGTGCCGGAACCACACTAGGGCCTGAAGCAATCCTGCGGTGTTGCGGCCAGCTCACAAGAAAGCGAGTTGAAGAAAGGAGCTCAGGGGCACTGTAATTCACAAACCTGCAGAGTTATAAATGACAGCTATCGTCCAAAAATATATTGAAGTAAGGCTGCCAAGAGGACTTGAAAGCGGGGCAGAATTGCAGGAAACCGATTTCAGGAGGTAGACGGGAATTGCATGTAAAGCATAGGAAAAGAGGCAGAACGTCCACAATGATGCACTTGGCCAAAAAGGGCGTATGCGTTTTTTCCTGAATATATTCAGGAAAAAACGCATACGCCCTTTTTGGCCAACCAAGCAAGCTTGCAAAGGAAATCTGCACTACAATGAAGTCTCACTGCCCCCCGGTCAAAAGGGCCATCTGAAAAAAGTGTAAAATCCAGAAAGGCAAGACAGGACATGGAGAATTGGGAGCCTTGTTATGCTGATGGGCGGGATGTAAATTGCCAACAGCCACTCTGGAGAAGTGTATGCTGTTTCCTGAAACATCTAAAAAACAAAGCAACAGAGCCTAGGGCACTTCCACTTATGGTCCTATAGCTTAGGGAAATTAAAATCAAAAAGACACAGCCACCCCAAAGTTTGGGACGGCTCTGTTTACAAGAACCTTGTTTACGGTACAAGTTCAATATCACAGAAAGCGGAAAATGGATAAAGAAGTTGTGGTACTTACGTACAATGCAATATCGCTCAGCAATGAAATCTATGTCATCAGGCCCGTAGCAGCATAATGAGTGGATTAAGGTACGATGATTCTAAGTGAAATAAGTCACACAGAAAAAGAAACATCATAAGATATCACTACTACACGGAATGTAAACTTGGCTACACAGGAACTGAATTACAAAACAGAACAGGGTCTCAAATGTAGAAAACCAACTTACGCTAGCTTAAGGGGAAAGGTGAGTTGGGGTGCTGCATGAAACCAGAGATTGAAATTAGCACAGATACCGTTCCATAAGCCAAATATGTAATAGACAAGAGCTACTCCTTGCTCAACGAGGTGGACTCAACACCCCATATTAAACGCCTAAGAATATACCTGACTAGAAATAATCTTAAAACCTACGGATTTATATGTCTCCGAAAGACAATCAAGCGTGTGTACAGCGGCATAAACGCAGCAGTGATAGGATTGGTGAGGTTCGGTGAGCAAATGCAGACCCTTTGAAGTCATATTGCATGGTACCCATTCCATGGGTCTCAACTCTCCAGGTTTAAGGGATTCTTCCTTCAGCTAAAACATGCATGTGGAACCCAGAGTATGATCCACCGTGTGATCGGGAAACGTGTTCAAATGTGTCTCAGTTTTCGTCCCCTGGTACTCGGGTGCAAACTCCAGACGCTTTACTAACACTCTCCCCACTTGGAGAGTCAGTGCCTTTAACCTCCTGTTTGGCCCAGTTTGCAATTTCTGCCGAAAATGTACAGGAATAGGGAGAACCAATGAGAGACTAGCTGGGGGTGTCTGGACGGGCAAATTTAACTCTCATTTCCCACCAGGAAGAGGAATTAACCAAAGGCTCAGCGTGCCGTGCCGGAACCACACTAGGGCCTGAAGCAATCCTGCGGTGTTGCGACCAGCTCACAAGAAAACGAGTTGAAGAAAGGAGCTCAGGGGCACTGTAATTCACAAACCTGCAGAGTTATAAATGACAGCTATCGTCCAAAAATATATTGAAGTAAGGCTGCCAAGAGGACTTGAAAGCGGGGCAGAATTGCAGGAAACCGATTTCAGGAGGTAGACGGGAATTGCATGTAAAGCATAGGAAAAGAGGCAGAACGTCCACAATGATGCACTTGGCCAAAAAGGGCGTATGCGTTTTTTCCTGAATATATTCAGGAAAAAACGCATACGCCCTTTTTGGCCAACCAAGCAAGCTTGCAAAGGAAATCTGCACTACAATGAAGTCTCACTGCCCCCCGGTCAAAAGGGCCATCAGAAAAAGTGTAAAATCCAGAAAGGCAAGACAGGACATGGAGAATTGGGAGCCTTGTTATGCTGATGGGCGGGATGTAAATTGCCAACAGCCACTCTGGAAAAGTGTATGCTGTTTCCTGAAACATCTACAAAACAAAGCAACAGAGCCTAGGGCACTTCCACTTATGGTCCTATAGCTTAGGGAAATTAAAATCAAAAAGACACAGCCACCCCAAAGGTTGGGACGGCTCTGTTTACAAGAACCTCGTTTACGGTACAAGTTCAATATCACAGAAAGCGAAAAATGGATAAAGAAGTTGTGGTACTTACGTACAATGCAATATCACTCAGCAATGAAATCTATGTCATCAGGCCCGTAGCAGCATAATGAGTGGATTAAGGTACGATGATTGTAAGTGAAATAAGTCACACAGAAAAAGAAACATCATAAGATATCACTACTACACGGAATGTAAACTTGGCTACACAGGAACTGAATTACAAAACAGAACAGGGTCTCAAATGTAGAAAACCAACTTACGCTAGCTTAAGGGGAAAGGTGAGTTGGGGTGCTGCATGAAACCAGAGATTGAAATTAGCACAGATACCGTTCCATAAGCCAAATATGTAATAGACAAGAGCTACTCCTTGCTCAACGAAGTGGACTCAACACCCCATATTAAACGCCTAAGAATATACCTGACAAGAAATAATCTTAAAACCTACGGATTTATATGTCTCCGAAAGACAATCAAGCGTGTGTACAGCGGCATAAACGCAGCAGTGATAGGATTGGTGAGGTTCGGTGAGCAAATGCAGACCCTTTGAAGTCATATTGCATGGTACCCATTCCATGGGTCTCAACTCTCCAAGTTTAAGGGATTCTTCCTTCAGCTAAAACATGCATGTGGAACCCAGAGTATGATCCACCATGTGATCGGGAAACGTGTTCAAATGTGTCTCAGTTTTCGTCCCCTGGTACTCGGGTGCAAACTCCAGACGCTTTACTAACACTCTCCCCACTTGGAGAGTCAGTGCCTTTAACCTCCTGTTTGGCCCAGTTTGCAATTTCTGCGGAAAATGTACAGGAATAGGGAGAACCAATGAGAGACTAGCTGGGGGTGTCTGGACGGGCAAATTTAACTCTCATTTCCCACCAGGAAGAGGAATTAACCAAAGGCTCAGCGTGCCGTGCCGGAACCACACTAGGGCCTGAAGCAATCCTGCGGTGTTGCGGCCAGCTCACAAGAAAGCGAGTTGATGAAACGAGCTCAAGGGCACTGTAATTCACAAACCTGCAGAGTTATAAATGACAGCTATCGTCCAAAAATATATTGAAGTAAGGCTGCCAAGAGGACTTGAAAGCGGGGCAGAATTGCAGGAAACCGATTTCAGGAGGTAGACGGGAATTGCATGTAAAGCATAGGAAAAGAGGCAGAACGTACACAATGATGCACTTGGCCAAAAAGGGCGTATGCGTTTTTTCCTGAATATATTCAGGAAAAAACGCATACGCCCTTTTTGGCCAACCAAGCAAGCTTGCAAAGGAAATCTGCACTACAATGAAGTCTCACTGCCCCCCGGTCAAAAGGGCCATCTGAAAAAAGTGTAAAATCCAGAAAGGCAGGACAGGCCATGGAGAACTGGGAGCTTTGTTATGCTGATGGGCGGGATGTAAATTGCCAACAGCCAATCTGGAGAAGTGTATGCTGTTTCCTGAAACATCTAAAAAACAAAGAAACAGAGCCTAGGGCACTTCCACTTATGGTCCTATAGCTTAGGGAAATTAAAATCAAAAAGACACAGCCACCCAAAAGTTTGGGACGGCTCTGTTTACAAGAACCTCGTTTACGGTACAAGTTCAATATCACAGAAAGCGAAAAATGGATAAAGAAGTTGTGGTACTTACGTACAATGCAATATCACTCAGCAATGAAATCTATGTCATCAGGCCCGTCGCAGCATAATGAGTGGATTCAGGTACGATGATTCTAAGTGAAATAAGTCACACAGAAAAAGAAACATCATAAGATATCACTACTACACGGAAGGTAAACTTGGCTACACAAGAACTGAATTACAAAACAGAACTGGGTCTCAAATGTAGAAAACCAACTTATGCTTGCTTAAGAGGAAAGGTGAGTTGGGGTGCTGCATGAAACCAGAGATTGAAATTAGCACAGATACCGTTCCATAAGCCAAATATGTAATAGACAAGAGCTACTCCTTGCTCAACGAAGTGGACTCAACACCCCATATTAAACGCTTAAGAATACACCTGACTAGAAATAATCTTAAAAACTACGAATTTATATGTCTCCGAAAGACAATCAAGCGTGTGTACAGCGGCATAAACGCAGCAGTGATAGGATTGGTGAGGTTCGGTGAGCAAATGCAGACCCTTTGAAGTCATATTGCATGGTACCCATTCCATGGGTCTCAACTCTCCAGGTTTAAGGGATTCTTCCTTCAGCTAAAACATGCATGTGGAACCCAGAGTATGATCCACCGTGTGATCGGGAAACGTGTTCAAATGTGTCTCAGTTTTCGTCCCCTGGTACTCGGGTGCAACACTCCAGACGCTTTACTAACACTCTCCCCACTTGGAGAGTCAGTGCCTTTAACCTCCTGTATGGCCCAGTTTGCAATTTCTGCGGAAAATGTACAGGAATAGGGAGAACCAATGAGAAACTAGCTGGAGGTGTCTGGACGGGCAAATTTAACTCTCATTTCCCACCAGAAAGAGGAATTAACCAAAGGTTCAGCATGCCGTTCCAGAACCACACTAGGGCCTGAAACAATCCTGCGGTGTTGCGGCCAGCTCACAAGAAAGCGAGTTGAAGAAAGGAGCTCAGGGGCACTGTAATTCACAAACCTGCAGAGTTATAAATGACAGCTATCGTCCAAAAATATATTGAAGTAAGGCTGCCAAGAGGACTTGAAAGCGGGGCAGAATTGCAGGAAATTGATTTCAGGAGGTACACTGGAATTGCATGTAAAGCATAGAAAAGAGGCAGAACGTCCACAATGATGCACTTGGCCAAAAAGGGCGTATGCGTTTTTTCCTGAATATATTCAGGAAAAAACGCATACGCCCTTTTTGGCCAACCAAGCAAGCTTGCAAAGGAAATCTGCACTACAATGAAGTCTCACTGCCCCCCGGTCAAAAGGGCCATCTGAAAAAAGTGTAAAATCCAGAAAGGCAGGACAGGCCATGGAGAACTGGGAGCCTGGTTATGCTGATGGGCGGGATGTAAATTGCCAACAGCCACTCTGGAGAAGTGTATGGTGTTTCCTGAAACATCTAAAAAACAAAGCAACAGAGCCTAGGGCACTTCCACTTATGGTCCTATAGCTTAGGGAAATTAAAATCAAAAAGACACGGTCACCCCAAAGTTTGGGACAGCTCTGTTTACAAGAACCTAGTTTACGGTACAAGTTCAATATCACAGAAAGTGAAAAATGGATAAAGAAGTTGTGGTACTTACGTACAATGCAATATCACTCAGCAATGAAATCTATGTCATCAGGCCCGTAGCATCATAATGAGTGGATGCAGGTATGATGAGTCTAAGTGAAATAAGTCACACAGAAAAAGAAACATCATAAGATATCACTACTACACGGAATGTAAACTTGGTTACACAGGATCTGAATTACAAAACAGAACAGGGTCTCAAATGTAGAAAACCAACTTATGCTTGCTTAAGGGGAAAGGTGAGTTGGGGTGCTGCATGAAACCACAGATTGAAATTAGCACAGATACCGTGCCATAAGCCAAATATGTAATAGACAAGAGCTACTCCTTGCTAAACGAAGTGTACTCAACACCCCATATTAAACGCCTAAGAATACACCTGACTAGTAAGAATCTTAAAACCTGTGGATTTATATGTCTCCGAAAGAGAATCAAGCGTGTGTACGGCGGCATAAACGCAGCAGTGATAGGATTGGTGAGGTTCGGTGAGCAAATGCAGACCCTTTGAAGTCATATTGCATGGTACCCATTCCATGGGTCTCAACTCTCCAGGTTTAAGGGATTCTTCCTTCAGCTAAAACATGCATGTGGAACCCAGAGTATGATCCACCGTGTGATTGGGAAACGTGTTCAAATGTGTCTCAGTTTTCGTCCCCTGGTACTCGGGTGCAACATTCAAGACGCTTTACTAACACTCTCCCCACTTGGAGAGTCAGTGCCTTTAAACTCCTGTTTGGCCCAGTTTGCAATTTCTGCGGAAAATGTACAGGAATAGGGAGAACCAATGAGAGACTAGCTGGAGGTGTCTGGACGGGCAAATTTAACTCTCATTTCCCACCAGGAAGAGGAATTAACCAAAGGCTCAGCGTGCCGTGCCGGAACCACACTAGGGCCTGAAGCAATCCTGCGGTGTTGTGGCCAGCTCACAAGAAAGCGAGTTGAAGAAAGGAGCTCAGGGGCACTGTAATTCACAAACCTGCAGAGTTATAAATGACAGCTATCGTCCAAAAATATATTGAAGTAAGGCTGCCAAGAGGACTTGAAAGCGGGGCAGAATTGCAGGAAACCGATTTCAGGAGGTAGACGGGAATTGCATGTAAAGCATAGGAAAAGAGCCAGAACGTCCACAATGATGCACTTGGCCAAAAAGGGCGTATGCGTTTTTTCCTGAATATATTCAGGAAAAAACGCATACGCCCTTTTTGGCCAACCAAGCAAGCTTGCAAAGGAAATCTGCACTACAATGAAGTCTCACTGCCCCCCGGTCAAAAGGGCCATCTGAAAAAAGTGTAAAATCCAGAAAGGCAAGACAGGACATGGAGAATTGGGAGCCTTGTTATGCTGATGGGCGGGATGTAAATTGCCAATAGCCACTCTGGAGAAGTGTATGCTGTTTCCTGAAACATCTAAAAAACAAAGCAACAGAGCCTAGGGCACTTCCACTTATGGTCCTATAGCTTAGGGAAATTAAAATCAAAAAGACACAGCCACCCCAAAGTTTGGGACGGCTCTGTTTACAAGAACCTTGTTTACGGTACAAGTTCAATATCACAGAAAGCGAAAAATGGATAAAGAAGTTGTGGTACTTACGTACAATGCAATATCACTCAGCAATGAAATCTATGTCATCAGGCCCGTAGCAGCATAATGAGTGGATTAAGGTACTATGATTGTAAGTGAAATAAGTCACACAGAAAAAGAAACATCATAAGATATCACTACTACACGGAATATAAACTTGGCTACACAGGAACTGAATTACAAAACAGAACAGGGTCTCAAATGTAGAAAACCAACTTACGCTAGCTTAAGGGGAAAGGTGAGTTGGGGTGCTGCATGAAACCAGAGATTGAAATTAGCACAGATACCGTTCCATAAGCCAAATATGTAATAGACAAGAGCTACTCCTTGCTCAACGAAGTGGACTCAACACCCCATATTAAACGCCTAAGAATATACCTGACTAGAAATAATCTTAAAACCTACGGATTTATATGTCTCTGAAAGACAATCAAGCGTGTGTACAGCGGCATAAACGCAGCAGTGATAGGATTGGTGAGGTTCGGTGAGCAAATGCAGACCCTTTGAAGTCATATTGCATGGTACCCATTCCATGGGTCTCAACTCTCCAGGTTTAAGGGATTCTTCCTTCAGCTAAAACATGCATGTGGAACCCAGAGTATGATCCACCGTGTGATCGGGAAACGTGTTCAAATGTGTCTCAGTTTTCGTCCCCTGGTACTCGGGTGCAACACTCCAGACGCTTTACTAACACTCTCCCCACTTGGAGAGTCAGTGCCTTTAACCTCCTGTATGGCCCAGTTTGCAATTTCTGCGGAAAATGTACAGGAATAGGGAGAACCAATGAGAAACTAGCTGGAGGTGTCTGGACGGGCAAATTTAACTCTCATTTCCCACCAGAAAGAGGAATTAACCAAAGGCTCAGCATGCCGTTCCAGAACCACACTAGGGCCTGAAACAATCCTGCGGTGTTGCGGCCAGCTCACAAGAAAGCGAGTTGAAGAAAGGAGCTCAGGGGCACTGTAATTCACAAACCTGCAGAGTTATAAATGACAGCTATCGTCCAAAAATATATTGAAGTAAGGCTGCCAAGAGGACTTGAAAGCGGGGCAGAATTGCAGGAAATCGATTTCAGGAGGTACACTGGAATTGCATGTAAAGCATAGAAAAGAGGCAGAACGTCCACAATGATGCACTTGGCCAAAAAGGGCGTATGCGTTTTTTCCTGAATATATTCAGGAAAAAACGCATACGCCCTTCTTGGCCAACCAAGCAAGCTTGCAAAGGAAATCTGCACTACAATGAAGTCTCACTGCCCCCCGGTCAAAAGGGCCATCTGAAAAAAGTGTAAAATCCAGAAAGGCAGGACAGGCCATGGAGAACTGGGAGCCTTGTTATGCTGATGGGCGGGATGTAAATTGCCAACAGCCACTCTGGAGAAGTGTATGGTGTTTCCTGAAACATCTAAAAAACTAAGCAACAGAGCCTAGGGCACTTCCACTTATGGTCCTATAGCTTAGGGAAATTAAAATCAAAAAGACACGGTCACCCCAAAGTTTGGGACAGCTCTGTTTACAAGAACCTCGTTTACGGTACAAGTTCAATATCACAGAAAGCGAAAAATGGATAAAGAAGTTGTGGTACTTACGTACAATGCAATATCACTCAGCAATGAAATCTATGTCATCAGGCCCGTAGCATCATAATGAGTGGATGCAGGTATGATGAGTCTAAGTGAAATAAGTCACACAGAAAAAGAAACATCATAAGATATCACTACTACACGGAATGTAAACTTGGCTACACAGGAACTGAATTACAAAACAGAACAGGGTCTCAAATGTAGAAAACCAACTTACGCTAGCTTAAGGGGAAAGGTGAGTTGGGGTGCTGCATGAAACCAGAGATTGAAATTAGCACAGATACCGTTCCATAAGCCAAATATGTAATAGACAAGAGCTACTCCTTGCTCAACGAAGTGGACTCAACACCCCATATTAAACGCCTAAGAATATACCTGACAAGAAATAATCTTAAAACCTACAGATTTATATGTCTCCGAAAGACAATCAAGCGTGTGTACAGCGGCATAAACGCAGCAGTGATAGGATTGGTGAGGTTCGGTGAGCAAATGCAGACCCTTTGAAGTCATATTGCATGGTACCCATTCCATGGGTCTCAACTCTCCAAGTTTAAGGGATTCTTCCTTCAGCTAAAACATGCATGTGGAACCCAGAGTATGATCCACCGTGTGATCGGGAAACGTGTTCAAATGTGTCTCAGTTTTCGTCCCCTGGTACTCGGGTGCAAACTCCAGACGCTTTACTAACACTCTCCCCACTTGGAGAGTCAGTGCCTTTAACCTCCTGTTTGGCCCAGTTTGCAATTTCTGCGGAAAATGTACAGGAATAGGGAGAACCAATGAGAGACTAGCTGGGGGTGTCTGGACGGGCAAATTTAACTCTCATTTCCCACCAGGAAGAGGAATTAACCAAAGGCTCAGCGTGCCGTGCCGGAACCACACTAGGGCCTGAAGCAATCCTGCAGTGTTGCGGCCAGCTCACAAGAAAGCGAGTTGAAGAAAGGAGCTCAAGGGCACTGTAATTCACAAACCTGCAGAGTTATAAATGACAGCTATCGTCCAAAAATATATTGAAGTAAGGCTGCCAAGAGGACTTGAAAGCGGGGCAGAATTGCAGGAAACCGATTTCAGGAGGTAGACGGGAATTGCATGTAAAGCATAGGAAAAGAGGCAGAACGTACACAATGATGCACTTGGCCAAAAAGGGCGTATGCGTTTTTTCCTGAATATATTCAGGAAAAAACGCATACGCCCTTTTTGGCCAACCAAGCAAGCTTGCAAAGGAAATCTGCACTACAATGAAGTCTCACTGCCCCCCGGTCAAAAGGGCCATCTGAAAAAAGTGTAAAATCCAGAAAGGCAGGACAGGCCATGGAGAACTGGGAGCTTTGTTATGCTGATGGGCGGGATGTAAATTGCCAACAGCCAATCTGGAGAAGTGTATGGTGTTTCCTGAAACATCTAAAAAACAAAGCAACAGAGCCTAGGGCACTTCCACTTATGGTCCTATAGCTTAGGGAAATTAAAATCAAAAAGACACAGCCACCCCAAAGTTTGGGACGGCTCTGTTTACAAGAACCTCGTTTACGGTACAAGTTCAATATCACAGAAAGCGAAAAATGGATAAAGAAGTTGTGGTACTTACGTACAATGCAATATCACTCAGCAATGAAATCTATGTCATCAGGCCCGTCGCAGCATAATGAGTGGATTCAGGTACGATGATTCTAAGTGAAATAAGTCACACAGAAAAAGAAACATCATAAGATATCACTACTACACGGAAGGTAAACTTGGCTACACAAGAACTGAATTACAAAACAGAACAGTGTCTCAAATGTAGAAAACCAACTTATGCTTGCTTAAGAGGAAAGGTGAGTTGGGGTGCTGCATGAAACCAGAGATTGAAATTAGCACAGATACCGTTCCATAAGCCAAATATGTAATAGACAAGAGCTACTCCTTGCTCAACGAAGTGGACTCAACACCCCATATTAAACGCTTAAGAATACACCTGACTAGAAATAATCTTAAAAACTACGAATTTATATGTCTCCGAAAGACAATCAAGCGTGTGTACAGCGGCATAAACGCAGCAGTGATAGGATTGGTGAGGTTCGGTGAGCAAATGCAGACCCTTTGAAGTCATATTGCGTGTACCCATTCCATGGGTCTCAACTCTCCAGGTTTAAGGGATTCTTCCTTCAGCTAAAACATGCATGTGGAACCCAGAGTATGATCCACCATGTGATCGGGAAACGTGTTCAAATGTGTCTCAGTTTTCGTCCCCTGGTACTCGGGTGCAAACTCCAGACGCTTTACTAACACTCTCCCCACTTGGAGAGTCAGTGCCTTTAACCTCCTGTATGGCCCAGTTTGCAATTTCTGCGGAAAATGTACAGGAATAGGGAGAACCAATGAGAAACTAGCTGGAGGTGTCTGGACGGGCAAATTTAACTCTCATTTCCCACCAGAAAGAGGAATTAACCAAAGGCTCAGCATGCCGTTCCAGAACCACACTAGGGCCTGAAACAATCCTGCGGTGTTGCGGCGAGCTCACAAGAAAGCGAGTTGAAGAAAGGAGCTCAGGGGCACTGTAATTCACAAACCTGCAGAGTTATAAATGACAGCTATCGTCCAAAAATATATTGAAGTAAGGCTGCCAAGAGGACTTGAAAGCGGGGCAGAATTGCAGGAAATCGATTTCAGGAGGTACACTGGAATTGCATGTAAAACATAGAAAAGAGGCAGAACGTCCACAATGATGCACTTGGCCAAAAAGGGCGTATGCGTTTTTTCCTGAATATATTCAGGAAAAAACGCATACGCCCTTTTTGGCCAACCAAGCAAGCTTGCAAAGGAAATCTGCACTACAATGAAGTCTCACTGCCCCCCGGTCAAAAGGGCCATCTGAAAAAAGTGTAAAATCCAGAAAGGCAGGACAGGCCATGGAGAACTGGGAGCCTTGTTATGCTGATGGGCGGGATGTAAATTGCCAACAGCCACTCTGGAGAAGTGTATGGTGTTTCCTGAAACATCTAAAAAACTAAGCAACAGAGCCTAGGGCACTTCCACTTATGGTCCTATAGCTTAGGGAAATTAAAATCAAAAAGACACGGTCACCCCAAAGTTTGGGACAGCTCTGTATACAAGAACCTCGTTTACGGTACAAGTTCAATATCACAGAAAGCGAAAAATGGATAAAGAAGTTGTGGTACTTACGTACAATGCAATATCACTCAGCAATGAAATCTATGTCATCAGGCCTGTAGCATCATAATGAGTGGATGCAGGTATGATGAGTCTAAGTGAAATAAGTCACACAGAAAAAGAAACATCATAAGATATCACTACTACACGGAATGTAAACTTGGCTACACAGGAACTGAATTACAAAACAGAACAGGGTCTCAAATGTAGAAAACCAACTTATGCTTGCTTAAGGGGAAAGGTGAGTTGGGGTGCAGCATGAAACCAGAGATTGAAATTAGCACAGATACCGTGCCATAAGCCAAATATGTAATAGACAAGAGCTACTCCTTGCTAAACGAAGGGTACTCAACACCCCATATTAAACGCCTAAGAATACACCTGACTAGTAAGAATCTTAAAACCTGTGGATTTATATGTCTCCGAAAGAGAATCAAGCGTGTGTACGGCGGCATAAACGCAGCAGTGATAGGATTGGTGAGGTTCGGTGAGCAAATGCAGACCCTTTGAATTCATATTGCATGGTACCCATTCCATGGGTCTCAACTCTCCAGGTTTAAGGGATTCTTCCTTCAGCTAAAACATGCATGTGGAACCCAGAGTATGATCCACCGTGTGATTGAGAAACGTGTTCAAATGTGTCTCAGTTTTCGTCCCCTGGTACTCGGGTGCAACATTCAAGACGCTTTACTAACACTCTCCCCACTTGGAGAGTCAGTGCCTTTAAACTCCTGTTTGGCCCAGTTTGCAATTTCTGCGGAAAATGTACAGGAATAGGGAGAACCAATGAGAGACTAGCTGGAGGTGTCTGGACGGGCAAATTTAACTCTCATTTCCCACCAGGAAGAGGAATTAACCAAAGGTTCAGCATGCCATGCCGGAACCACACTAGGGCCTGAAGCAATCCTGCGGTGTTGTGGCCAGCTCACAAGAAAGCGAGTTGAAGAAGGGAGCTCAGGGGCACTGTAATTCACAAACCTGCAGAGTTATAAATGACAGCTATCGTCCAAAAATATATTGAAGTAAGGCTGCCAAGAGGACTTGAAAGCGGGGCAGAATTGCAGGAAACCGATTTCAGGAGGTAGACGGGAATTGCATGTAAAGCATAGGAAAAGAGGCAGAACGTCCACAATGATGCACTTGGCCAAAAAGGGCGTATGCGTTTTTTCCTGAATATATTCAGGAAAAAACGCATACGCCCTTTTTGGCCAACCAAGCAAGCTTGCAAAGGAAATCTGCACTACAATGAAGTCTCACTGCCCCCCGGTCAAAAGGGCCATCTGAAAAAAGTGTAAAATCCAGAAAGGCAAGACAGGACATGGAGAATTGGGAGCCTTGTTATGCTGATGGGCGGGATGTAAATTGCCAACAGCCACTCTGGAGAAGTGTATGGTGTTTCCTGAAACATCTAAAAAACAAAGCAAGAGAGCCTAGGGCACTTCCACTTATGGTCCTATAGCTTAGGGAAATTAAAATCAAAAAGACACAGCCACCCCAAAGTATGGGACGGCTCTGTTTACAAAAACCTTGTTTACGGTACAAGTTCAATATCACAGAAAGCGAAAAATGGATAAAGAAGTTGTGGTACTTACGTACAATGCAATATCACTCAGCAATGAAATCTATGTCATCAGGCCCGTAGCAGCATAATGAGTGGATTAAGGTACGATGATTGTAAGTGAAATAAGTCACACAGAAAAAGAAACATCATAAGATATCACTACTACACGGAATATAAACTTGGCTTCACAGGAACTGAATTACAAAACAGAACAGGGTCTCAAATGTAGAAAACCAACTTACGCTAGCTTAAGGGGAAAGGTGAGATGGGGTGCTGCATGAAACCAGAGATTGAAATTAGCACAGATATCGTTCCATAAGCCAAATATGTAATAGACAAGAGCTACTCCTTGCTCAACGAAGTGGACTCAACACCCCATATTAAACGCCTAAGAATATACCTGACTAGAAATAATCTTAAAACCTGTGGATTTATATGTCTCCGAAAGAGAATCAAGCGTGTGTACGGTGGCATAAACGCAGCAGTGATAGGATTGGTGAGGTTCGGTGAGCAAATGCAGACCCTTTGAAGTCATATTGCATGGTACCCATTCCATGGGTCTCAACTCTCCAGGTTTAAGGGATTCTTCCTTCAGCTAAAACATGCATGTGGAACCCAGAGTATGATCCACCGTGTGATCGGGAAACGTGTTCAAATGTGTCTCAGTTTTCGTCCCCTGGTACTCGGGTGCAAACTCCAGACGCTTTACTAACACTCTCCCCACTTGGAGAGTCAGTGCCTTTAACCTCCTGTTTGGCCCAGTTTGCAATTTCTGCGGAAAATGTACAGGAATAGGGAGAACCAATGAGAGACTAGCTGGGGGTGTCTGGACGGGCAAATTTAACTCTCATTTCCCACCAGGAAGAGGAATTAACCAAAGGCTCAGCGTGCCGTGCCGGAACCACACTAGGGCCTGAAGCAATCCTGCGGTGTTGCGGCCAGCTCACAAGAAAGCGAGTTGAAGAAAGGAGCTCAGGGGCACTGTAATTCACAAACCTGCAGAGTTATAAATGACAGCTATCCTCCAAAAATATATTGAAGTAAGGCTGCCAAGAGGACTTGAAAGCGGGGCAGAATTGCAGGAAACCGATTTCAGGAGGTAGACGGGAATTGCATGTAAAGCATAGGAAAAGAGGCAGAACGTACACAATGATGCACTTGGCCAAAAAGGGCGTATGCGTTTTTTCCTGAATATATTCAGGAAAAAACGCATACGCCCTTTTTGGCCAACCAAGCAAGCTTGCAAAGGAAATCTGCACTACAATGAAGTCTCACTGCCCCCCGGTCTAAAGGGCCATCTGAAAAAAGTGTAAAATCCAGAAAGGCAGGACAGGCCATGGAGAACTGGGAGCTTTGTTATGCTGATGGGCGGGATGTAAATTGCCAACAGCCAATCTGGAGAAGTGTATGGTGTTTCCTGAAACATCTAAAAAACAAAGCAACAGAGCCTAAGGCACTTCCACTTATGGTCCTATAGCTTAGGGAAATTAAAATCAAAAAGACACAGCCACCCCAAAGTTTGGGACGGCTCTGTTTACAAGAACCTCGTTTACGGTACAAGTTCAATATCACAGAAAGCGAAAAATGGATAAAGAAGTTGTGGTACTTACGTACAATGCAATATCACTCAGCAATGAAATCTATGTCATCAGGCCCGTAGCAGCATAATGAGTGGATTCAGGTACGATGATTCTAAGTGAAATAAGTCACACAGAAAAAGAAACATCATAAGATATCACTACTACACGGAAGGAAAACTTGGCTACACAAGAACTGAATTACAAAACAGAACAGGGTCTCAAATGTAGAAAACCAACTTATGCTTGCTTAAGAGGAAAGGTGAGTTGGGGTGCTGCATGAAACCAGAGATTGAAATTAGCACAGATACCGTTCCATAAGCCAAATATGTAATAGACAAGAGCTACTCCTTGCTCAACGAAGTGGACTCAACACCCCATATTAAACGCTTAAGAATACACCTGACTAGAAATAATCTTAAAAACTACGAATTTATATGTCTCCGAAAGACAATCAAGCGTGTGTACAGCGGCAAAAACGCAGCAGTGATAGGATTGGTGAGGTTCGGTGAGCAAATGCAGACCCTTTGAAGTCATATTGCATGGTACCCATTCCATGGGTCTCAACTCTCCAGGTTTAAGGGATTCTTCCTTCAGCTAAAACATGCATGTGGAACCCAGACTATGATCCACCATGTGATCGGGAAACGTGTTCAAATGTGTCTCAGTTTTCGTCCCCTGGTACTCGGGTGCAAACTCCAGACGCTTTACTAACACTCTCCCCACTTGGAGAGTCAGTGCCTTTAACCTCCTGTTTGGCCCAGTTTGCAATTTCTGCGGAAAATGTACAGGAATAGGGAGAACCAATGAGAGACTAGCTGGGGGTGTCTGGACGGGCAAATTTAACTCTCATTTCCCACCAGGAAGAGGAATTAACCAAAGGCTCAGCGTGCCGTGCCGGAACCACACTGGGGCCTGAAGCAATCCTGCGGTGTTGCGGCCAGCTCACAAGAAAGCGAGTTGAAGAAAGGAGCTCAAGGGCACTGTAATTCACAAACCTGCAGAGTTATAAATGACAGCTATCGTCCAAAAATATATTGAAGTAAGGCTGCCAAGAGGACTTGAAAGCGGGGCAGAATTGCAGGAAACCGATTTCAGGAGGTAGACGGGAATTGCATGTAAAGCATAGGAAAAGAGGCAGAACGTCCACAATGATGCACTTGGCCAAAAAGGGCGTATGCGTTTTTTCCTGAATAGGAAAAAACGCATACGCCCTTTTTGGCCAACCAAGCAAGCTTGCAAAGGAAATCTGCACTACAATGAAGTCTCACTGCCCCCCGGTCAAAAGGGCCATCTGAAAAAAGTGTAAAATCCAGAAAGGCAGGACAGGCCATGGAGAACAGGGAGCTTTGTTATGCTGATGGGCGGGATGTAAATTGCCAACAGCCAATCTGGAGAAGTGTATGGTGTTTCCTGAAACATCTAAAAAACAAAGCAACAGAGCCTAGGGCACTTCCACTTATGGTCCTATAGCTTAGGGAAATTAAAATCAAAAAGACACAGCCACCCCAAAGTATGGGACGGCTCTGTTTACAAGAACCTCGTTTACGGTACAAGTTCAATATCACAGAAAGCGAAAAATGGATAAAGAAGTTGTGGTACTTACGTACAATGCAATATCACTCAGCAATGAAATCTATGTCATCAGGCCCGTCGCAGCATAATGAGTGGATTCAGGTACGATGATTCTAAGTGAAATAAGTCACACAGAAAAAGAAACATCATAAGATATCACTACTACACGGAATGTAAACTTGGCTACACAGGAACTGAATTACAAAACAGAACAGGGTCTCAAATGTAGAAAACCAACTTATGCTTGCTTAAGGGGAAAGGTGAGTTGGGGTGCTGCATGAAACCAGAGATTGAAATTAGCACAGATACCGTGTCATAAGCCAAATATGTAATAGACAAGAGCAACTCCTTGCTAAACGAAGTGTACTCAACACCCCATATTAAACGCCTAAGAATACACCTGACTAGTAAGAATCTTAAAACCTGTGGATTTATATGTCTCCGAAAGAGAATCAAGCGTGTGTACGGTGGCATAAACGCAGCAGTGATAGGATTGGTGAGGTCGGTGAGCAAATGCAGACCCTTTGAAGTCATATTGCATGGTACCCATTCCATGGGTCTCAACTCTCCAGGTTTAAGGGATTCTTCCTTCAGCTAAAACATGCATGTGGAACACAGAGTATGATCCACCATGTGATTGGGAAACGTGTTCAAATGTGTCTCAGTTTTCGTCCCCTGGTACTCGGGTGCAAACTCCAGACGCTTTACTAACACTCTCCCCACTTGGAGAGTCAGTGCCTTTAACCTCCTGTTTGGCCCAGTTTGCAATTTCTGCGGAAAATGTACAGGAATAGGGAGAACCAATGAGAGACTAGCTGGGGGTGTCTGGACGGGCAAATTTAACTCTCATTTCCCACCAGGAAGAGGAATTAACCAAAGGCTCAGCGTGCCGTGCCGGAACCACACTAGGGCCTGAAGCAATCCTGCGGTGTTGCGGCCAGCTCACAAGAAAGCGAGTTGAAGAAAGGAGCTCAGGGGCACTGTAATTCACAAACCTGCAGAGTTATAAATGACAGCTATCGTCCAAAAATATATTGAAGTAAGGCTGCCAAGAGGACTTGAAAGCGGGGCAGAATTGCAGGAAACCGATTTCAGGAGGTAGACGGGAATTGCATGTAAAGCATAGGAAAAGAGGCAGAACGTACACAATGATGCACTTGGCCAAAAAGGGCGTATGCGTTTTTTCCTGAATCAGGAAAAAACGCATACGCCCTTTTTGGCCAACCAAGCAAGCTTGCAAAGTAAATCTGCACTACAATGAAGTCTCACTGCCCCCCGGTCAAAAGGGCCATCTGAAAAAAGTGTAAAATCCAGAAAGGCAGGACAGGCCATGGAGAACAGGGAGCTTTGTTATGCTGATGGGCGGGATGTAAATTGCCAACAGCCAATCTGGAGAAGTGTATGGTGTTTCCTGAAACATCTAAAAAACAAAGCAACAGAGCCTAGGGCACTTCCACTTATGGTCCTATAGCTTAGGGAAATTAAAATCAAAAAGACACAGCCACCCCAAAGTTTGGGACGGCTCTGTTTACAAGAACCTCGTTTACGGTACAAGTTCAATATCACAGAAAGCGAAAAATGGATAAAGAAGTTGTGGTACTTACGTACAATGCAATATCACTCAGCAATGAAATCTATGTCATCAGGCCCGTCGCAGCATAATGAGTGGATTCAGGTACGATGATTCTAAGTGAAATAAGTCACACAGAAAAAGAAACATCATAAGATATCACTACTACACGGAAGGTAAACTCGGCTACACAAGAACTGAATTACAAAACAGAACAGGGTCTCAAATGTAGAAAACCAACTTATGCTTGCTTAAGAGGAAAGGTGAGTTGGGGTGCTGCATGAAACCAGAGATTGAAATTAGCACAGATACCGTTCCATAAGCCAAATATGTAATAGACAAGAGCTACTCCTTGCTCAACGAAGTGGACTCAACACCCCATATTAAACGCTTAAGAATACACCTGACTAGAAATAATCTTAAAGGGGAAAGGTGAGTTGGGGTGCTGCATGAAACCAGAGATTGAAATTAGCACAGATACCGTTCCATAAGCCAAATATGTAATAGACAAGAGCTACTCCTTGCTCAACGAAGTGGACTCAACACCCCATATTAAACGCCTAAGAATATACCTGACTAGAAATAATCTTAAAACCTACGGATTTATATGTCTCCGAAAGACAATCAAGCGTGTGTACGGCGGCATAAACGCAGCAGTGATAGGATTGGTGAGGTTCGGTGAGCAAATGCAGACCCTTTGAAGTCATATTGCATGGTACCCATTCCATGGGTCTCAACTCTCCAGGTTTAAGGGATTCTTCCTTCAGCTAAAACATGCATGTGGAACCCAGAGTATGATCCACCGTGTGATCGGGAAACGTGTTCAAATGTGTCTCAGTTTTCGTCCCCTGGTACTCGGGTGCAAACTCCAGACGCTTTACTAACACTCTCCCCACTTGGAGAGTCAGTGCCTTTAACCTCCTGTTTGGCCCAGTTTGCAATTTCTGCGGAAAATGTACAGGAATGGAGAGAACCAATGAGAGACTAGCTGGGGGTGTCTGGACGGGCAAATTTAACTCTCATTTCCCACCAGGAACAGGAATTAACCAAAGGCTCAGCGTGCCGTGCCGGAACCACACTAGGGCCTGAAGCAATCCTGCGGTGTTGCGGCCAGCTCACAAGAAAGCGAGTTGAAGAAAGGAGCTCAGGGGCACCGTAATTCACAAACCTGCAGAGTTATAAATGACAGCTATCGTCCAAAAATATATTGAAGTAAGGCTGCCAAGAGGACTTGAAAGCGGGGCAGAATTGCAGGAAACCGATTTCAGGAGGTAGACGGGAATTGCATGTAAAGCATAGGAAAAGAGGCAGAACGTCCACAATGATGCACTTGGCCAAAAAGGGCGTATGCGTTTTTTCCTGAATATATTCAGGAAAAAACGCATACGCCCTTTTTGGCCAACCAAGCAAGCTTGCAAAGGAAATCTGCACTACAATGAAGTCTCACTGCCCCCCGGTCAAAAGGGCCATCTGAAAAAAGTGTAAAATCCAGAAAGGCAAGACAGGACATGGAGAATTGGGAGCCTTGTTATGCTGATGGGCGGGATGTAAATTGCCAACAGCCACTCTGGAGAAGTGTATGCTGTTTCCTGAAACATCTAAAAAACAAAGCAACAGAGCCTAGGGCACTTCCACTTATGGTCCTATAGCTTAGGGAAATTAAAATCAAAAAGACACAGCCACCCCAAAGGTTGGGACGGCTCTGTTTACAAGAACCTCGTTTACGGTACAAGTTCAATATCACAGAAAGCGAAAAATGGATAAAGAAGTTGTGGTACTTACGTACAATGCATTATCACTCAGCAATGAAATCTATGTCATCAGGCCCGTAGCAGCATAATGAGTAGATTAAGGTATGATGATTGTAAGTGAAATAAGTCACACAGAAAAAGAAACATCATAAGATATCACTACTACACGGAATGTAAACTTGGCTACACAGGAACTGAATTACAAAACAGAACAGGGTCTCAAATGTAGAAAACCAACTTACGCTAGCTTAAGGGGAAAGGTGAGTTGGGGTGCTGCATGAAACCAGAGATTGAAATTAGCACAGATACCGTTCCATAAGCCAAATATGTAATAGACAAGAGCTACTCCTTGCTCAACGAAGTGGACTCAACACCCCATATTAAACGCCTAAGAATATACCTGACTAGAAATAATCTTAAAACCTACGGATTTATATGTCTCCGAAAGACAATCAAGCGTGTGTACAGCGGCATAAACGCAGCAGTGATAGGATTGGTGAGGTTCGGTGAGCAAATGCAGACCCTTTGAAGTCATATTGCATGGTACCCATTCCATGGGTCTCAACTCTCCAGGTTTAAGGGATTCTTCCTTCAGCTAAAACATGCATGTGGAACCCAGAGTATGATCCACCGTGTGATCGGGAAACGTGTTCAAATGTGTCTCAGTTTTCGTCCCCTGGTACTCGGGTGCAAACTCCAGACGCTTTACTAACACTCTCCCCACTTGGAGAGTCAGTGCCTTTAACCTCCTGTTTGGCCCAGTTTGCAATTTCTGCGGAAAATGTACAGGAATAGGGAGAACCAATGAGAGACTAGCTGGGGGTGTCTGGACGGGCAAATTTAACTCTCATTTCCCACCAGGAAGAGGAATTAACCAAAGGCTCAGCGTGCCGTGCCGGAACCACACTAGGGCCTGAAGCAATCCTGCGGTGTTGCGGCCAGCTCACAAGAAAGCGAGTTGAAGAAAGGAGCTCAGGGGCACTGTAATTCACAAACCTGCAGAGTTATAAATGACAGCTATCGTCCAAAAATATATTGAAGTAAGGCTGCCAAGAGGACTTGAAAGCGGGGCAGAATTGCAGGAAACCGATTTCAGGAGGTAGACGGGAATTGCATGTAAAGCATAGGAAAAGAGGCAGAACGTCCACAATGATGCACTTGGCCAAAAAGGGCGTATGCGTTTTTTCCTGAATATATTCAGGAAAAATCGCATACGCCCTTTTTGGCCAACCAAGCAAGCTTGCAAAGGAAATCTGCACTACAATTAAGTCTCACTGCCCCCCGGTCAAAAGGGCCATCTGAAAAAAGTGTAAAATCCAGAAAGGCAAGACAGGACATGGAGAATTGGGAGCCTTGTTATGCTGATGGGCGGGATGTAAATTGCCAACAGCCACTCTGGAGAAGTGTATGCTGTTTCCTGAAACATCTAAAAAACAAAGCAACAGAGCCTAGGGCACTTCCACTTATGGTCCTATAGCTTAGGGAAATTAAAATCAAAAAGACACAGCAACCCCAAAGGTTGGGACGGCTCTGTTTACAAGAACCTCGTTTACGGTACAAGTTCAATATCACAGAAAGCGAAAAATGGATAAAGAAGTTGTGGTACTTACGTACAATGCAATATCACTCAGCAATGAAATCTATGTCATCAGGCCCGTAGCAGCATAATGAGTGGATTAAGGTACGATGATTGTAAGTGAAATAAGTCACACAGAAAAAGAAACATCATAAGATATCACTACTACACGGAATGTAAACTTGGCTACACAGGAACTGAATTACAAAACAGAACAGGGTCTCAAATGTAGAAAACCAACTTACGCTAGCTTAAGGGGAAAGGTGAGTTGGGGTGCTGCATGAAACCAGAGATTGAAATTAGCACAGATACCGTTCCATAAGCCAAATATGTAATAGACAAGAGCTACTCCTTGCTCAACGAAGTGGACTCAACACCCCATATTAAACGCCTAAGAATATACCTGACTAGAAATAATCTTAAAACCTACGGATTTATATGTCTCCGAAAGACAATCAAGCGTGTGTACAGCGGCATAAACGCAGCAGTGATAGGATTGGTGAGGTTCGGTGAGCAAATGCAGACCCTTTGAAGTCATATTGCATGGTACCCATTCCATGGGTCTCAACTCTCCAGGTTTAAGGGATTCTTCCTTCAGCTAAAACATGCATGTGGAACCCAGAGTATGATCCACCGTGTGATCGGGAAACGTGTTCAAATGTGTCTCAGTTTTCGTCCCCTGGTACTCGGGTGCAAACTCCAGACGCTTTACTAACACTCTCCCCACTTGGAGAGTCAGTGCCTTTAACCTCCTGTTTGGCCCAGTTTGCAATTTCTGCGGAAAATGTACAGGAATAGGGAGAACCAATGAGAGACTAGCTGGGGGTGTCTGGACGGGCAAATTTAACTCTCATTTCCCACCAGGAAGAGGAATTAACCAAAGGCTCAGCGTGCCGTGCCGGAACCACACTAGGGCCTGAAGCAATCCTGCGGTGTTGCGGCCAGCTCACAAGAAAGCGAGTTGAAGAAAGGAGCTCAGGGGCACTGTAATTCACAAACCTGCAGAGTTATAAATGACAGCTATCGTCCAAAAATATATTGAAGTAAGGCTGCCAAGAGGACTTGAAAGCGGGGCAGAATTGCAGGAAACCGATTTCAGGAGGTAGACGGGAATTGCATGTAAAGCATAGGAAAAGAGGCAGAACGTACACAATGATGCACTTGGCCAAAAAGGGCGTATGCGTTTTTTCCTGAATCAGGAAAAAACGCATACGCCCTTTTTGGCCAACCAAGCAAGCTTGCAAAGTAAATCTGCACTACAATGAAGTCTCACTGCCCCCCGGTCAAAAGGGCCATCTGAAAAAAGTGTAAAATCCAGAAAGGCAGGACAGGCCATGGAGAACAGGGAGCTTTGTTATGCTGATGGGCGGGATGTAAATTGCCAACAGCCAATCTGGAGAAGTGTATGGTGTTTCCTGAAACATCTAAAAAACAAAGCAACAGAGCCTAGGGCACTTCCACTTATGGTCCTATAGCTTAGGGAAATTAAAATCAAAAAGACACAGCCACCCCAAAGTTTGGGACGGCTCTGTTTACAAGAACCTCGTTTACGGTACAAGTTCAATATCACAGAAAGCGAAAAATGGATAAAGAAGTTGTGGTACTTACGTACAATGCAATATCACTCAGCAATGAAATCTATGTCATCAGGCCCGTCGCAGCATAATGAGTGGATTCAGGTACGATGATTCTAAGTGAAATAAGTCACACAGAAAAAGAAACATCATAAGATATCACTACTACACGGAAGGTAAACTCGGCTACACAAGAACTGAATTACAAAACAGAACAGGGTCTCAAATGTAGAAAACCAACTTATGCTTGCTTAAGAGGAAAGGTGAGTTGGGGTGCTGCATGAAACCAGAGATTGAAATTAGCACAGATACCGTTCCATAAGCCAAATATGTAATAGACAAGAGCTACTCCTTGCTCAACGAAGTGGACTCAACACCCCATATTAAACGCTTAAGAATACACCTGACTAGAAATAATCTTAAAGGGGAAAGGTGAGTTGGGGTGCTGCATGAAACCAGAGATTGAAATTAGCACAGATACCGTTCCATAAGCCAAATATGTAATAGACAAGAGCTACTCCTTGCTCAACGAAGTGGACTCAACACCCCATATTAAACGCCTAAGAATATACCTGACTAGAAATAATCTTAAAACCTACGGATTTATATGTCTCCGAAAGACAATCAAGCGTGTGTACGGCGGCATAAACGCAGCAGTGATAGGATTGGTGAGGTTCGGTGAGCAAATGCAGACCCTTTGAAGTCATATTGCATGGTACCCATTCCATGGGTCTCAACTCTCCAGGTTTAAGGGATTCTTCCTTCAGCTAAAACATGCATGTGGAACCCAGAGTATGATCCACCGTGTGATCGGGAAACGTGTTCAAATGTGTCTCAGTTTTCGTCCCCTGGTACTCGGGTGCAAACTCCAGACGCTTTACTAACACTCTCCCCACTTGGAGAGTCAGTGCCTTTAACCTCCTGTTTGGCCCAGTTTGCAATTTCTGCGGAAAATGTACAGGAATGGAGAGAACCAATGAGAGACTAGCTGGGGGTGTCTGGACGGGCAAATTTAACTCTCATTTCCCACCAGGAACAGGAATTAACCAAAGGCTCAGCGTGCCGTGCCGGAACCACACTAGGGCCTGAAGCAATCCTGCGGTGTTGCGGCCAGCTCACAAGAAAGCGAGTTGAAGAAAGGAGCTCAGGGGCACCGTAATTCACAAACCTGCAGAGTTATAAATGACAGCTATCGTCCAAAAATATATTGAAGTAAGGCTGCCAAGAGGACTTGAAAGCGGGGCAGAATTGCAGGAAACCGATTTCAGGAGGTAGACGGGAATTGCATGTAAAGCATAGGAAAAGAGGCAGAACGTCCACAATGATGCACTTGGCCAAAAAGGGCGTATGCGTTTTTTCCTGAATATATTCAGGAAAAAACGCATACGCCCTTTTTGGCCAACCAAGCAAGCTTGCAAAGGAAATCTGCACTACAATGAAGTCTCACTGCCCCCCGGTCAAAAGGGCCATCTGAAAAAAGTGTAAAATCCAGAAAGGCAAGACAGGACATGGAGAATTGGGAGCCTTGTTATGCTGATGGGCGGGATGTAAATTGCCAACAGCCACTCTGGAGAAGTGTATGCTGTTTCCTGAAACATCTAAAAAACAAAGCAACAGAGCCTAGGGCACTTCCACTTATGGTCCTATAGCTTAGGGAAATTAAAATCAAAAAGACACAGCCACCCCAAAGGTTGGGACGGCTCTGTTTACAAGAACCTCGTTTACGGTACAAGTTCAATATCACAGAAAGCGAAAAATGGATAAAGAATTTGTGGTACTTACGTACAATGCATTATCACTCAGCAATGAAATCTATGTCATCAGGCCCGTAGCAGCATAATGAGTAGATTAAGGTATGATGATTGTAAGTGAAATAAGTCACACAGAAAAAGAAACATCATAAGATATCACTACTACACGGAATGTAAACTTGGCTACACAGGAACTGAATTACAAAACAGAACAGGGTCTCAAATGTAGAAAACCAACTTACGCTAGCTTAAGGGGAAAGGTGAGTTGGGGTGCTGCATGAAACCAGAGATTGAAATTAGCACAGATACCGTTCCATAAGCCAAATATGTAATAGACAAGAGCTACTCCTTGCTCAACGAAGTGGACTCAACACCCCATATTAAACGCCTAAGAATATACCTGACTAGAAATAATCTTAAAACCTACGGATTTATATGTCTCCGAAAGACAATCAAGCGTGTGTACAGCGGCATAAACGCAGCAGTGATAGGATTGGTGAGGTTCGGTGAGCAAATGCAGACCCTTTGAAGTCATATTGCATGGTACCCATTCCATGGGTCTCAACTCTCCAGGTTTAAGGGATTCTTCCTTCAGCTAAAACATGCATGTGGAACCCAGAGTATGATCCACCGTGTGATCGGGAAACGTGTTCAAATGTGTCTCAGTTTTCGTCCCCTGGTACTCGGGTGCAAACTCCAGACGCTTTACTAACACTCTCCCCACTTGGAGAGTCAGTGCCTTTAACCTCCTGTTTGGCCCAGTTTGCAATTTCTGCGGAAAATGTACAGGAATAGGGAGAACCAATGAGAGACTAGCTGGGGGTGTCTGGACGGGCAAATTTAACTCTCATTTCCCACCAGGAAGAGGAATTAACCAAAGGCTCAGCGTGCCGTGCCGGAACCACACTAGGGCCTGAAGCAATCCTGCGGTGTTGCGGCCAGCTCACAAGAAAGCGAGTTGAAGAAAGGAGCTCAGGGGCACTGTAATTCACAAACCTGCAGAGTTATAAATGACAGCTATCGTCCAAAAATATATTGAAGTAAGGCTGCCAAGAGGACTTGAAAGCGGGGCAGAATTGCAGGAAACCGATTTCAGGAGGTAGACGGGAATTGCATGTAAAGCATAGGAAAAGAGGCAGAACGTCCACAATGATGCACTTGGCCAAAAAGGGCGTATGCGTTTTTTCCTGAATATATTCAGGAAAAATCGCATACGCCCTTTTTGGCCAACCAAGCAAGCTTGCAAAGGAAATCTGCACTACAATGAAGTCTCACTGCCCCCCGGTCAAAAGGGCCATCTGAAAAAAGTGTAAAATCCAGAAAGGCAAGACAGGACATGGAGAATTGGGAGCCTTGTTATGCTGATGGGCGGGATGTAAATTGCCAACAGCCACTCTGGAGAAGTGTATGCTGTTTCCTGAAACATCTAAAAAACAAAGCAACAGAGCCTAGGGCACTTCCACTTATGGTCCTATAGCTTAGGGAAATTAAAATCAAAAAGACACAGCAACCCCAAAGGTTGGGACGGCTCTGTTTACAAGAACCTCGTTTACGGTACAAGTTCAATATCACAGAAAGCGAAAAATGGATAAAGAAGTTGTGGTACTTACGTACAATGCAATATCACTCAGCAATGAAATCTATGTCATCAGGCCCGTAGCAGCATAATGAGTGGATTAAGGTACGATGATTGTAAGTGAAATAAGTCACACAGAAAAAGAAACATCATAAGATATCACTACTACACGGAATGTAAACTTGGCTACACAGGAACTGAATTACAAAACAGAACAGGGTCTCAAATGTAGAAAACCAACTTACGCTAGCTTAAGGGGAAAGGTGAGTTGGGGTGCTGCATGAAACCAGAGATTGAAATTAGCACAGATACCGTTCCATAAGCCAAATATGTAATAGACAAGAGCTACTCCTTGCTCAACGAAGTGGACTCAACACCCCATATTAAACGCCTAAGAATATACCTGACTAGAAATAATCTTAAAACCTACGGATTTATATGTCTCCGAAAGACAATCAAGCGTGTGTACAGCGGCATAAACGCAGCAGTGATAGGATTGGTGAGGTTCGGTGAGCAAATGCAGACCCTTTGAAGTCATATTGCATGGTACCCATTCCATGGGTCTCAACTCTCCAGGTTTAAGGGATTCTTCCTTCAGCTAAAACATGCATGTGGAACCCAGAGTATGATCCACCGTGTGATCGGGAAACGTGTTCAAATGTGTCTCAGTTTTCGTCCCCTGGTACTCGGGTGCAAACTCCAGACGCTTTACTAACACTCTCCCCACTTGGAGAGTCAGTGCCTTTAACCTCCTGTTTGGCCCAGTTTGCAATTTCTGCGGAAAATGTACAGGAATAGGGAGAACCAATGAGAGACTAGCTGGGGGTGTCTGGACGGGCAAATTTAACTCTCATTTCCCACCAGGAAGAGGAATTAACCAAAGGCTCAGCGTGCCGTGCCGGAACCACACTAGGGCCTGAAGCAATCCTGCGGTGTTGCGGCCAGCTCACAAGAAAGCGAGTTGAAGAAAGGAGCTCAGGGGCACTGTAATTCACAAACCTGCAGAGTTATAAATGACAGCTATCGTCCAAAAATATATTGAAGTAAGGCTGCCAAGAGGACTTGAAAGCGGGGCAGAATTGCAGGAAACCGATTTCAGGAGGTAGACGGGAATTGCATGTAAAGCATAGGAAAAGAGGCAGAACGTCCACAATGATGCACTTGGCCAAAAAGGGCGTATGCGTTTTTTCCTGAATATATTCAGGAAAAATCGCATACGCCCTTTTTGGCCAACCAAGCAAGCTTGCAAAGGAAATCTGCACTACAATGAAGTCTCACTGCCCCCCGGTCAAAAGGGCCATCTGAAAAAAGTGTAAAATCCAGAAAGGCAAGACAGGACATGGAGAATTGGGAGCCTTGTTATGCTGATGGGCGGGATGTAAATTGCCAACAGCCACTCTGGAGAAGTGTATGCTGTTTCCTGAAACATCTAAAAAACAAAGCAACAGAGCCTAGGGCACTTCCACTTATGGTCCTATAGCTTAGGGAAATTAAAATCAAAAAGACACAGCAACCCCAAAGGTTGGGACGGCTCTGTTTACAAGAACCTCGTTTACGGTACAAGTTCAATATCACAGAAAGCGAAAAATGGATAAAGAAGTTGTGGTACTTACGTACAATGCAATATCACTCAGCAATGAAATCTATGTCATCAGGCCCGTAGCAGCATAATGAGTGGATTAAGGTACGATGATTGTAAGTGAAATAAGTCACACAGAAAAAGAAACATCATAAGATATCACTACTACACGGAATGTAAACTTGGCTACACAGGAACTGAATTACAAAACAGAACAGGGTCTCAAATGTAGAAAACCAACTTACGCTAGCTTAAGGGGAAAGGTGAGTTGGGGTGCTGCATGAAACCAGAGATTGAAATTAGCACAGATACCGTTCCATAAGCCAAATATGTAATAGACAAGAGCTACTCCTTGCTCAACGAAGTGGACTCAACACCCCATATTAAACGCCTAAGAATATACCTGACTAGAAATAATCTTAAAACCTATGGATTTATATGTCTCCGAAAGACAATCAAGCGTGTGTACAGCGGCATAAACGCAGCAGTGATAGGATTGGTGAGGTTCGGTGAGCAAATGCAGACCCTTTGAAGTCATATTGCATGGTACCCATTCCATGGGTCTCAACTCTCCAGGTTTAAGGGATTCTTCCTTCAGCTAAAACATGCATGTGGAACCCAGAGTATGATCCACCGTGTGATCGGGAAACGTGTTCAAATGTGTCTCAGTTTTCGTCCCCTGGTACTCGGGTGCAAACTCCAGACGCTTTACTAACACTCTCCCCACTTGGAGAGTCAGTGCCTTTAACCTCCTGTTTGGCCCAGTTTGCAATTTCTGCGGAAAATGTACAGGAATAGGGAGAACCAATGAGAGACTAGCTGGGGGTGTCTGGACGGGCAAATTTAACTCTCATTTCCCACCAGGAAGAGGAATTAACCAAAGGCTCAGCGTGCCGTGCCGGAACCACACTAGGGCCTGAAGCAATCCTGCGGTGTTGCGGCCAGCTCACAAGAAAGCGAGTTGAAGAAAGGAGCTCAGGGGCACTGTAATTCACAAACCTGCAGAGTTATAAATGACAGCTATCGTCCAAAAATATATTGAAGTAAGGCTGCCAAGAGGACTTGAAAGCGGGGCAGAATTGCAGGAAACCGATTTCAGGAGGTAGACGGGAATTGCATGTAAAGCATAGGAAAAGAGGCAGAACGTACACAATGATGCACTTGGCCAAAAAGGGCGTATGCGTTTTTTCCTGAATCAGGAAAAAACGCATACGCCCTTTTTGGCCAACCAAGCAAGCTTGCAAAGTAAATCTGCACTACAATGAAGTCTCACTGCCCCCCGGTCAAAAGGGCCATCTGAAAAAAGTGTAAAATCCAGAAAGGCAGGACAGGCCATGGAGAACAGGGAGCTTTGTTATGCTGATGGGCGGGATGTAAATTGCCAACAGCCAATCTGGAGAAGTGTATGGTGTTTCCTGAAACATCTAAAAAACAAAGCAACAGAGCCTAGGGCACTTCCACTTATGGTCCTATAGCTTAGGGAAATTAAAATCAAAAAGACACAGCCACCCCAAAGTTTGGGACGGCTCTGTTTACAAGAACCTCGTTTACGGTACAAGTTCAATATCACAGAAAGCGAAAAATGGATAAAGAAGTTGTGGTACTTACGTACAATGCAATATCACTCAGCAATGAAATCTATGTCATCAGGCCCGTCGCAGCATAATGAGTGGATTCAGGTACGATGATTCTAAGTGAAATAAGTCACACAGAAAAAGAAACATCATAAGATATCACTACTACACGGAAGGTAAACTCGGCTACACAAGAACTGAATTACAAAACAGAACAGGGTCTCAAATGTAGAAAACCAACTTATGCTTGCTTAAGAGGAAAGGTGAGTTGGGGTGCTGCATGAAACCAGAGATTGAAATTAGCACAGATACCGTTCCATAAGCCAAATATGTAATAGACAAGAGCTACTCCTTGCTCAACGAAGTGGACTCAACACCCCATATTAAACGCTTAAGAATACACCTGACTAGAAATAATCTTAAAGGGGAAAGGTGAGTTGGGGTGCTGCATGAAACCAGAGATTGAAATTAGCACAGATACCGTTCCATAAGCCAAATATGTAATAGACAAGAGCTACTCCTTGCTCAACGAAGTGGACTCAACACCCCATATTAAACGCCTAAGAATATACCTGACTAGAAATAATCTTAAAACCTACGGATTTATATGTCTCCGAAAGACAATCAAGCGTGTGTACGGCGGCATAAACGCAGCAGTGATAGGATTGGTGAGGTTCGGTGAGCAAATGCAGACCCTTTGAAGTCATATTGCATGGTACCCATTCCATGGGTCTCAACTCTCCAGGTTTAAGGGATTCTTCCTTCAGCTAAAACATGCATGTGGAACCCAGAGTATGATCCACCGTGTGATCGGGAAACGTGTTCAAATGTGTCTCAGTTTTCGTCCCCTGGTACTCGGGTGCAAACTCCAGACGCTTTACTAACACTCTCCCCACTTGGAGAGTCAGTGCCTTTAACCTCCTGTTTGGCCCAGTTTGCAATTTCTGCGGAAAATGTACAGGAATGGAGAGAACCAATGAGAGACTAGCTGGGGGTGTCTGGACGGGCAAATTTAACTCTCATTTCCCACCAGGAACAGGAATTAACCAAAGGCTCAGCGTGCCGTGCCGGAACCACACTAGGGCCTGAAGCAATCCTGCGGTGTTGCGGCCAGCTCACAAGAAAGCGAGTTGAAGAAAGGAGCTCAGGGGCACCGTAATTCACAAACCTGCAGAGTTATAAATGACAGCTATCGTCCAAAAATATATTGAAGTAAGGCTGCCAAGAGGACTTGAAAGCGGGGCAGAATTGCAGGAAACCGATTTCAGGAGGTAGACGGGAATTGCATGTAAAGCATAGGAAAAGAGGCAGAACGTCCACAATGATGCACTTGGCCAAAAAGGGCGTATGCGTTTTTTCCTGAATATATTCAGGAAAAAACGCATACGCCCTTTTTGGCCAACCAAGCAAGCTTGCAAAGGAAATCTGCACTACAATGAAGTCTCACTGCCCCCCGGTCAAAAGGGCCATCTGAAAAAAGTGTAAAATCCAGAAAGGCAAGACAGGACATGGAGAATTGGGAGCCTTGTTATGCTGATGGGCGGGATGTAAATTGCCAACAGCCACTCTGGAGAAGTGTATGCTGTTTCCTGAAACATCTAAAAAACAAAGCAACAGAGCCTAGGGCACTTCCACTTATGGTCCTATAGCTTAGGGAAATTAAAATCAAAAAGACACAGCCACCCCAAAGGTTGGGACGGCTCTGTTTACAAGAACCTCGTTTACGGTACAAGTTCAATATCACAGAAAGCGAAAAATGGATAAAGAAGTTGTGGTACTTACGTACAATGCATTATCACTCAGCAATGAAATCTATGTCATCAGGCCCGTAGCAGCATAATGAGTAGATTAAGGTATGATGATTGTAAGTGAAATAAGTCACACAGAAAAAGAAACATCATAAGATATCACTACTACACGGAATGTAAACTTGGCTACACAGGAACTGAATTACAAAACAGAACAGGGTCTCAAATGTAGAAAACCAACTTACGCTAGCTTAAGGGGAAAGGTGAGTTGGGGTGCTGCATGAAACCAGAGATTGAAATTAGCACAGATACCGTTCCATAAGCCAAATATGTAATAGACAAGAGCTACTCCTTGCTCAACGAAGTGGACTCAACACCCCATATTAAACGCCTAAGAATATACCTGACTAGAAATAATCTTAAAACCTACGGATTTATATGTCTCCGAAAGACAATCAAGCGTGTGTACAGCGGCATAAACGCAGCAGTGATAGGATTGGTGAGGTTCGGTGAGCAAATGCAGACCCTTTGAAGTCATATTGCATGGTACCCATTCCATGGGTCTCAACTCTCCAGGTTTAAGGGATTCTTCCTTCAGCTAAAACATGCATGTGGAACCCAGAGTATGATCCACCGTGTGATCGGGAAACGTGTTCAAATGTGTCTCAGTTTTCGTCCCCTGGTACTCGGGTGCAAACTCCAGACGCTTTACTAACACTCTCCCCACTTGGAGAGTCAGTGCCTTTAACCTCCTGTTTGGCCCAGTTTGCAATTTCTGCGGAAAATGTACAGGAATAGGGAGAACCAATGAGAGACTAGCTGGGGGTGTCTGGACGGGCAAATTTAACTCTCATTTCCCACCAGGAAGAGGAATTAACCAAAGGCTCAGCGTGCCGTGCCGGAACCACACTAGGGCCTGAAGCAATCCTGCGGTGTTGCGGCCAGCTCACAAGAAAGCGAGTTGAAGAAAGGAGCTCAGGGGCACTGTAATTCACAAACCTGCAGAGTTATAAATGACAGCTATCGTCCAAAAATATATTGAAGTAAGGCTGCCAAGAGGACTTGAAAGCGGGGCAGAATTGCAGGAAACCGATTTCAGGAGGTAGACGGGAATTGCATGTAAAGCATAGGAAAAGAGGCAGAACGTCCACAATGATGCACTTGGCCAAAAAGGGCGTATGCGTTTTTTCCTGAATATATTCAGGAAAAATCGCATACGCCCTTTTTGGCCAACCAAGCAAGCTTGCAAAGGAAATCTGCACTACAATGAAGTCTCACTGCCCCCCGGTCAAAAGGGCCATCTGAAAAAAGTGTAAAATCCAGAAAGGCAAGACAGGACATGGAGAATTGGGAGCCTTGTTATGCTGATGGGCGGGATGTAAATTGCCAACAGCCACTCTGGAGAAGTGTATGCTGTTTCCTGAAACATCTAAAAAACAAAGCAACAGAGCCTAGGGCACTTCCACTTATGGTCCTATAGCTTAGGGAAATTAAAATCAAAAAGACACAGCAACCCCAAAGGTTGGGACGGCTCTGTTTACAAGAACCTCGTTTACGGTACAAGTTCAATATCACAGAAAGCGAAAAATGGATAAAGAAGTTGTGGTACTTACGTACAATGCAATATCACTCAGCAATGAAATCTATGTCATCAGGCCCGTAGCAGCATAATGAGTGGATTAAGGTACGATGATTGTAAGTGAAATAAGTCACACAGAAAAAGAAACATCATAAGATATCACTACTACACGGAATGTAAACTTGGCTACACAGGAACTGAATTACAAAACAGAACAGGGTCTCAAATGTAGAAAACCAACTTACGCTAGCTTAAGGGGAAAGGTGAGTTGGGGTGCTGCATGAAACCAGAGATTGAAATTAGCACAGATACCGTTCCATAAGCCAAATATGTAATAGACAAGAGCTACTCCTTGCTCAACGAAGTGGACTCAACACCCCATATTAAACGCCTAAGAATATACCTGACTAGAAATAATCTTAAAACCTACGGATTTATATGTCTCCGAAAGACAATCAAGCGTGTGTACAGCGGCATAAACGCAGCAGTGATAGGATTGGTGAGGTTCGGTGAGCAAATGCAGACCCTTTGAAGTCATATTGCATGGTACCCATTCCATGGGTCTCAACTCTCCAGGTTTAAGGGATTCTTCCTTCAGCTAAAACATGCATGTGGAACCCAGAGTATGATCCACCGTGTGATCGGGAAACGTGTTCAAATGTGTCTCAGTTTTCGTCCCCTGGTACTCGGGTGCAAACTCCAGACGCTTTACTAACACTCTCCCCACTTGGAGAGTCAGTGCCTTTAACCTCCTGTTTGGCCCAGTTTGCAATTTCTGCGGAAAATGTACAGGAATAGGGAGAACCAATGAGAGACTAGCTGGGGGTGTCTGGACGGGCAAATTTAACTCTCATTTCCCACCAGGAAGAGGAATTAACCAAAGGCTCAGCGTGCCGTGCCGGAACCACACTAGGGCCTGAAGCAATCCTGCGGTGTTGCGGCCAGCTCACAAGAAAGCGAGTTGAAGAAAGGAGCTCAGGGGCACTGTAATTCACAAACCTGCAGAGTTATAAATGACAGCTATCGTCCAAAAATATATTGAAGTAAGGCTGCCAAGAGGACTTGAAAGCGGGGCAGAATTGCAGGAAACCGATTTCAGGAGGTAGACGGGAATTGCATGTAAAGCATAGGAAAAGAGGCAGAACGTCCACAATGATGCACTTGGCCAAAAAGGGCGTATGCGTTTTTTCCTGAATATATTCAGGAAAAAACGCATACGCCCTTTTTGGCCAACCAAGCAAGCTTGCAAAGGAAATCTGCACTACAATGAAGTCTCACTGCCCCCCGGTCAAAAGGGCCATCTGAAAAAAGTGTAAAATCCAGAAAGGCAAGACAGGACATGGAGAATTGGGAGCCTTGTTATGCTGATGGGCGGGATGTAAATTGCCAACAGCCACTCTGGAGAAGTGTATGCTGTTTCCTGAAACATCTAAAAAACAAAGCAACAGAGCCTAGGGCACTTCCACTTATGGTCCTATAGCTTAGGGAAATTAAAATCAAAAAGACACAGCCACCCCAAAGTTTGGGACGGCTCTGTTTACAAGAACCTCGTTTACGGTACAAGTTCAATATCACAGAAAGCGAAAAATGGATAAAGAAGTTGTGGTACTTACGTACAATGCAATATCACTCAGCAATGAAATCTATGTCATCAGGCCCGTCGCAGCATAATGAGTGGATTCAGGTACGATGATTCTAAGTGAAATAAGTCACACAGAAAAAGAAACATCATAAGATATCACTACTACACGGAATGTAAACTTGGCTACACAGGAACTGAATTACAAAACAGAACAGGGTCTCAAATGTAGAAAACCAACTTACGCTAGCTTAAGGGGAAAGGTGAGTTGGGGTGCTGCATGAAACCAGAGATTGAAATTAGCACAGATACCGTTCCATAAGCCAAATATGTAATAGACAAGAGCTACTCCTTGCTCAACGAAGTGGACTCAACACCCCATATTAAACGCCTAAGAATATACCTGACTAGAAATAATCTTAAAACCTACGGATTTATATGTCTCCGAAAGACAATCAAGCGTGTGTACAGCGGCATAAACGCAGCAGTGATAGGATTGGTGAGGTTCGGTGAGCAAATGCAGACCCTTTGAAGTCATATTGCATGGTACCCATTCCATGGGTCTCAACTCTCCAGGTTTAAGGGATTCTTCCTTCAGCTAAAACATGCATGTGGAACCCAGAGTATGATCCACCGTGTGATCGGGAAACGTGTTCAAATGTGTCTCAGTTTTCGTCCCCTGGTACTCGGGTGCAAACTCCAGACGCTTTACTAACACTCTCCCCACTTGGAGAGTCAGTGCCTTTAACCTCCTGTTTGGCCCAGTTTGCAATTTCTGCGGAAAATGTACAGGAATAGGGAGAACCAATGAGAGACTAGCTGGGGGTGTCTGGACGGGCAAATTTAACTCTCATTTCCCACCAGGAAGAGGAATTAACCAAAGGCTCAGCGTGCCGTGCCGGAACCACACTAGGGCCTGAAGCAATCCTGCGGTGTTGCGGCCAGCTCACAAGAAAGCGAGTTGAAGAAAGGAGCTCAGGGGCACTGTAATTCACAAACCTGCAGAGTTATAAATGACAGCTATCGTCCAAAAATATATTGAAGTAAGGCTGCCAAGAGGACTTGAAAGCGGGGCAGAATTGCAGGAAACCGACTTCAGGAGGTAGACGGGAATTGCATGTAAAGCATAGGAAAAGAGGCAGAACGTCCACAATGATGCACTTGGCCAAAAATGGTGTATGCGTTTTTTCCTGAATATATTCAGGAAAAAACGCATACGCCCTTTTTGGCCAACCAAGCAAGCTTGCAAAGGAAATCTGCACTACAATGAAGTCTCACTGCCCCCCGGTCAAAAGGGCCATCTGAAAAAAGTGTAAAATCCAGAAAGGCAAGACAGGACATGGAGAATTGGGAGCCTTGTTATGCTGATGGGCGGGATGTAAATTGCCAACAGCCACTCTGGAGAAGTGTATGCTGTTTCCTGAAACATCTAAAAAACAAAGCAACAGAGCCTAGGGCACTTCCACTTATGGTCCTATAGCTTAGGGAAATTAAAATCAAAAAGACACAGCCACCCCAAAGTTTGGGACGGCTCTGTTTACAAGAACCTCGTTTACGGTACAAGTTCAATATCACAGAAAGCGAAAAATGGATAAAGAAGTTGTGGTACTTACGTACAATGCAATATCACTCAGCAATGAAATCTATGTCATCAGGCCCGTAGCAGCATAATGAGTGGATTAAGGTACGATGATTGTAAGTGAAATAAGTCACACAGAAAAAGAAACATCATAAGATATCACTACTACACGGAATGTAAACTTGGCTACACAGGAACTGAATTACAAAACAGAACAGGGTCTCAAATGTAGAAAACCAACTTACGCTAGCTTAAGGGGAAAGGTGAGTTGGGGTGCTGCATGAAACCAGAGATTGAAATTAGCACAGATACCGTTCCATAAGCCAAATATGTAATAGACAAGAGCTACTCCTTGCTCAACGAAGTGGACTCAACACCCCATATTAAACGCCTAAGAATATACCTGACTAGAAATAATCTTAAAACCTACGGATTTATATGTCTCCGAAAGACAATCAAGCGTGTGTACAGCGGCATAAACGCAGCAGTGATAGGATTGGTGAGGTTCGGTGAGCAAATGCAGACCCTTTGAAGTCATATTGCATGGTACCCATTCCATGGGTCTCAACTCTCCAGGTTTAAGGGATTCTTCCTTCAGCTAAAACATGCATGTGGAACCCAGAGTATGATCCACCGTGTGATCGGGAAACGTGTTCAAATGTGTCTCAGTTTTCGTCCCCTGGTACTCGGGTGCAAACTCCAGACGCTTTACTAACACTCTCCCCACTTGGAGAGTCAGTGCCTTTAACCTCCTGTTTGGCCCAGTTTGCAATTTCTGCGGAAAATGTACAGGAATAGGGAGAACCAATGAGAGACTAGCTGGGGGTGTCTGGACGGGCAAATTTAACTCTCATTTCCCACCAGGAAGAGGAATTAACCAAAGGCTCAGCGTGCCGTGCCGGAACCACACTAGGGCCTGAAGCAATCCTGCGGTGTTGCGGCCAGCTCACAAGAAAGCGAGTTGAAGAAAGGAGCTCAGGGGCACTGTAATTCACAAACCTGCAGAGTTATAAATGACAGCTATCGTCCAAAAATATATTGAAGTAAGGCTGCCAAGAGGACTTGAAAGCGGGGCAGAATTGCAGGAAACCGATTTCAGGAGGTAGACGGGAATTGCATGTAAAGCATAGGAAAAGAGGCAGAACGTCCACAATGATGCACTTGGCCAAAAAGGGTGTATGCGTTTTTTCCTGAATATATTCAGGAAAAAACGCATACGCCCTTTTTGGCCAACCAAGCAAGCTTGCAAAGGAAATCTGCACTACAATGAAGTCTCACTGCCCCCCGGTCAAAAGGGCCATCTGAAAAAAGTGTAAAATCCAGAAAGGCAAGACAGGACATGGAGAATTGGGAGCCTTGTTATGCTGATGGGCGGGATGTAAATTGCCAACAGCCACTCTGGAGAAGTGTATGCTGTTTCCTGAAACATCTAAAAAACAAAGCAACAGAGCCTAGGGCACTTCCACTTATGGTCCTATAGCTTAGGGAAATTAAAATCAAAAAGACACAGCCACCCCAAAGTTTGGGACGGCTCTGTTTACAAGAACCTCGTTTACGGTACAAGTTCAATATCACAGAAAGCGAAAAATGGATAAAGAAGTTGTGGTACTTACGTACAATGCAATATCACTCAGCAATGAAATCTATGTCATCAGGCCCGTAGCAGCATAATGAGTGGATTAAGGTACGATGATTGTAAGTGAAATAAGTCACACAGAAAAAGAAACATCATAAGATATCACTACTACACGGAATGTAAACTTGGCTACACAGGAACTGAATTACAAAACAGAACAGGGTCTCAAATGTAGAAAACCAACTTACGCTAGCTTAAGGGGAAAGGTGAGTTGGGGTGCTGCATGAAACCAGAGATTGAAATTAGCACAGATACCGTTCCATAAGCCAAATATGTAATAGACAAGAGCTACTCCTTGCTCAACGAAGTGGACTCAACACCCCATATTAAACGCCTAAGAATATACCTGACTAGAAATAATCTTAAAACCTACGGATTTATATGTCTCCGAAAGACAATCAAGCGTGTGTACAGCGGCATAAACGCAGCAGTGATAGGATTGGTGAGGTTCGGTGAGCAAATGCAGACCCTTTGAAGTCATATTGCATGGTACCCATTCCATGGGTCTCAACTCTCCAGGTTTAAGGGATTCTTCCTTCAGCTAAAACATGCATGTGGAACCCAGAGTATGATCCACCGTGTGATCGGGAAACGTGTTCAAATGTGTCTCAGTTTTCGTCCCCTGGTACTCGGGTGCAAACTCCAGACGCTTTACTAACACTCTCCCCACTTGGAGAGTCAGTGCCTTTAACCTCCTGTTTGGCCCAGTTTGCAATTTCTGCGGAAAATGTACAGGAATGGGGAGAACCAATGAGAGACTAGCTGGGGGTGTCTGGACGGGCAAATTTAACTCTCATTTCCCACCAGGAAGAGGAATTAACCAAAGGCTCAGCGTGCCGTGCCGGAACCACACTAGGGCCTGAAGCAATCCTGCGGTGTTGCGGCCAGCTCACAAGAAAGCGAGTTGAAGAAAGGAGCTCAGGGGCACTGTAATTCACAAACCTGCAGAGTTATAAATGACAGCTATCGTCCAAAAATATATTGAAGTAAGGCTGCCAAGAGGACTTGAAAGCGGGGCAGAATTGCAGGAAACCGATTTCAGGAGGTAGACGGGAATTGCATGTAAAGCATAGGAAAAGAGGCAGAACGTCCACAATGATGCACTTGGCCAAAAAGGGCGTATGCGTTTTTTCCTGAATATATTCAGGAAAAAACGCATACGCCCTTTTTGGCCAACCAAGCAAGCTTGCAAAGGAAATCTGCACTACAATGAAGTCTCACTGCCCCCCGGTCAAAAGGGCCATCTGAAAAAAGTGTAAAATCCAGAAAGGCAAGACAGGACATGGAGAATTGGGAGCCTTGTTATGCTGATGGGCGGGATGTAAATTGCCAACAGCCACTCTGGAGAAGTGTATGCTGTTTCCTGAAACATCTAAAAAACAAAGCAACAGAGCCTAGGGCACTTCCACTTATGGTCCTATAGCTTAGGGAAATTAAAATCAAAAAGACACAGCCACCCCAAAGGTTGGGACGGCTCTGTTTACAAGAACCTCGTTTACGGTACAAGTTCAATATCACAGAAAGCGAAAAATGGATAAAGAAGTTGTGGTACTTACGTACAATGCAATATCACTCAGCAATGAAATCTATGTCATCAGGCCCGTAGCAGCATAATGAGTGGATTAAGGTACGATGATTGTAAGTGAAATAAGTCACACAGAAAAAGAAACATCATAAGATATCACTACTACACGGAATGTAAACTTGGCTACACAGGAACTGAATTACAAAACAGAACAGGGTCTCAAATGTAGAAAACCAACTTACGCTAGCTTAAGGGGAAAGGTGAGTTGGGGTGCTGCATGAAACCAGAGATTGAAATTAGCACAGATACCGTTCCATAAGCCAAATATGTAATAGACAAGAGCTACTCCTTGCTCAACGAAGTGGACTCAACACCCCATATTAAACGCCTAAGAATATACCTGACTAGAAATAATCTTAAAACCTACGGATTTATATGTCTCCGAAAGACAATCAAGCGTGTGTACAGCGGCATAAACGCAGCAGTGATAGGATTGGTGAGGTTCGGTGAGCAAATGCAGACCCTTTGAAGTCATATTGCATGGTACCCATTCCATGGGTCTCAACTCTCCAGGTTTAAGGGATTCTTCCTTCAGCTAAAACATGCATGTGGAACCCAGAGTATGATCCACCGTGTGATCGGGAAACGTGTTCAAATGTGTCTCAGTTTTCGTCCCCTGGTACTCGGGTGCAAACTCCAGACGCTTTACTAACACTCTCCCCACTTGGAGAGTCAGTGCCTTTAACCTCCTGTTTGGCCCAGTTTGCAATTTCTGCGGAAAATGTACAGGAATGGAGAGAACCAATGAGAGACTAGCTGGGGGTGTCTGGACGGGCAAATTTAACTCTCATTTCCCACCAGGAACAGGAATTAACCAAAGGCTCAGCGTGCCGTGCCGGAACCACACTAGGGCCTGAAGCAATCCTGCGGTGTTGCGGCCAGCTCACAAGAAAGCGAGTTGAAGAAAGGAGCTCAGGGGCACTGTAATTCACAAACCTGCAGAGTTATAAATGACAGCTATCGTCCAAAAATATATTGAAGTAAGGCTGCCAAGAGGACTTGAAAGCGGGGCAGAATTGCAGGAAACCGATTTCAGGAGGTAGACGGGAATTGCATGTAAAGCATAGGAAAAGAGGCAGAACGTCCACAATGATGCACTTGGCCAAAAAGGGCGTATGCGTTTTTTCCTGAATATATTCAGGAAAAAACGCATACGCCCTTTTTGGCCAACCAAGCAAGCTTGCAAAGGAAATCTGCACTACAATGAAGTCTCACTGCCCCCCGGTCAAAAGGGCCATCTGAAAAAAGTGTAAAATCCAGAAAGGCAAGACAGGACATGGAGAATTGGGAGCCTTGTTATGCTGATGGGCGGGATGTAAATTGCCAACAGCCACTCTGGAGAAGTGTATGCTGTTTCCTGAAACATCTAAAAAACAAAGCAACAGAGCCTAGGGCACTTCCACTTATGGTCCTATAGCTTAGGGAAATTAAAATCAAAAAGACACAGCCACCCCAAAGTTTGGGACGGCTCTGTTTACAAGAACCTCGTTTACGGTACAAGTTCAATATCACAGAAAGCGAAAAATGGATAAAGAAGTTGTGGTACTTACGTACAATGCAATATCACTCAGCAATGAAATCTATGTCATCAGGCCCGTAGCAGCATAATGAGTGGATTAAGGTACGATGATTGTAAGTGAAATAAGTCACACAGAAAAAGAAACATCATAAGATATCACTACTACACGGAATGTAAACTTGGCTACACAGGAACTGAATTACAAAACAGAACAGGGTCTCAAATGTAGAAAACCAACTTACGCTAGCTTAAGGGGAAAGGTGAGTTGGGGTGCTGCATGAAACCAGAGATTGAAATTAGCACAGATACCGTTCCATAAGCCAAATATGTAATAGACAAGAGCTACTCCTTGCTCAACGAAGTGGACTCAACACCCCATATTAAACGCCTAAGAATATACCTGACTAGAAATAATCTTAAAACCTACGGATTTATATGTCTCCGAAAGACAATCAAGCGTGTGTACAGCGGCATAAACGCAGCAGTGATAGGATTGGTGAGGTTCGGTGAGCAAATGCAGACCCTTTGAAGTCATATTGCATGGTACCCATTCCATGGGTCTCAACTCTCCAGGTTTAAGGGATTCTTCCTTCAGCTAAAACATGCATGTGGAACCCAGAGTATGATCCACCGTGTGATCGGGAAACGTGTTCAAATGTGTCTCAGTTTTCGTCCCCTGGTACTCGGGTGCAAACTCCAGACGCTTTACTAACACTCTCCCCACTTGGAGAGTCAGTGCCTTTAACCTCCTGTTTGGCCCAGTTTGCAATTTCTGCGGAAAATGTACAGGAATGGGGAGAACCAATGAGAGACTAGCTGGGGGTGTCTGGACGGGCAAATTTAACTCTCATTTCCCACCAGGAAGAGGAATTAACCAAAGGCTCAGCGTGCCGTGCCGGAACCACACTAGGGCCTGAAGCAATCCTGCGGTGTTGCGGCCAGCTCACAAGAAAGCGAGTTGAAGAAAGGAGCTCAGGGGCACTGTAATTCACAAACCTGCAGAGTTATAAATGACAGCTATCGTCCAAAAATATATTGAAGTAAGGCTGCCAAGAGGACTTGAAAGCGGGGCAGAATTGCAGGAAACCGATTTCAGGAGGTAGACGGGAATTGCATGTAAAGCATAGGAAAAGAGGCAGAACGTCCACAATGATGCACTTGGCCAAAAAGGGCGTATGCGTTTTTTCCTGAATATATTCAGGAAAAAACGCATACGCCCTTTTTGGCCAACCAAGCAAGCTTGCAAAGGAAATCTGCACTACAATGAAGTCTCACTGCCCCCCGGTCAAAAGGGCCATCTGAAAAAAGTGTAAAATCCAGAAAGGCAAGACAGGACATGGAGAATTGGGAGCCTTGTTATGCTGATGGGCGGGATGTAAATTGCCAACAGCCACTCTGGAGAAGTGTATGCTGTTTCCTGAAACATCTAAAAAACAAAGCAACAGAGCCTAGGGCACTTCCACTTATGGTCCTATAGCTTAGGGAAATTAAAATCAAAAAGACACAGCCACCCCAAAGGTTGGGACGGCTCTGTTTACAAGAACCTCGTTTACGGTACAAGTTCAATATCACAGAAAGCGAAAAATGGATAAAGAAGTTGTGGTACTTACGTACAATGCAATATCACTCAGCAATGAAATCTATGTCATCAGGCCCGTAGCAGCATAATGAGTGGATTAAGGTACGATGATTGTAAGTGAAATAAGTCACACAGAAAAAGAAACATCATAAGATATCACTACTACACGGAATGTAAACTTGGCTACACAGGAACTGAATTACAAAACAGAACAGGGTCTCAAATGTAGAAAACCAACTTACGCTAGCTTAAGGGGAAAGGTGAGTTGGGGTGCTGCATGAAACCAGAGATTGAAATTAGCACAGATACCGTTCCATAAGCCAAATATGTAATAGACAAGAGCTACTCCTTGCTCAACGAAGTGGACTCAACACCCCATATTAAACGCCTAAGAATATACCTGACTAGAAATAATCTTAAAACCTACGGATTTATATGTCTCCGAAAGACAATCAAGCGTGTGTACAGCGGCATAAACGCAGCAGTGATAGGATTGGTGAGGTTCGGTGAGCAAATGCAGACCCTTTGAAGTCATATTGCATGGTACCCATTCCATGGGTCTCAACTCTCCAGGTTTAAGGGATTCTTCCTTCAGCTAAAACATGCATGTGGAACCCAGAGTATGATCCACCGTGTGATCGGGAAACGTGTTCAAATGTGTCTCAGTTTTCGTCCCCTGGTACTCGGGTGCAAACTCCAGACGCTTTACTAACACTCTCCCCACTTGGAGAGTCAGTGCCTTTAACCTCCTGTTTGGCCCAGTTTGCAATTTCTGCGGAAAATGTACAGGAATGGAGAGAACCAATGAGAGACTAGCTGGGGGTGTCTGGACGGGCAAATTTAACTCTCATTTCCCACCAGGAACAGGAATTAACCAAAGGCTCAGCGTGCCGTGCCGGAACCACACTAGGGCCTGAAGCAATCCTGCGGTGTTGCGGCCAGCTCACAAGAAAGCGAGTTGAAGAAAGGAGCTCAGGGGCACTGTAATTCACAAACCTGCAGAGTTATAAATGACAGCTATCGTCCAAAAATATATTGAAGTAAGGCTGCCAAGAGGACTTGAAAGCGGGGCAGAATTGCAGGAAACCGATTTCAGGAGGTAGACGGGAATTGCATGTAAAGCATAGGAAAAGAGGCAGAACGTCCACAATGATGCACTTGGCCAAAAAGGGCGTATGCGTTTTTTCCTGAATATATTCAGGAAAAAACGCATACGCCCTTTTTGGCCAACCAAGCAAGCTTGCAAAGGAAATCTGCACTACAATGAAGTCTCACTGCCCCCCGGTCAAAAGGGCCATCTGAAAAAAGTGTAAAATCCAGAAAGGCAAGACAGGACATGGAGAATTGGGAGCCTTGTTATGCTGATGGGCGGGATGTAAATTGCCAACAGCCACTCTGGAGAAGTGTATGCTGTTTCCTGAAACATCTAAAAAACAAAGCAACAGAGCCTAGGGCACTTCCACTTATGGTCCTATAGCTTAGGGAAATTAAAATCAAAAAGACACAGCCACCCCAAAGTTTGGGACGGCTCTGTTTACAAGAACCTCGTTTACGGTACAAGTTCAATATCACAGAAAGCGAAAAATGGATAAAGAAGTTGTGGTACTTACGTACAATGCAATATCACTCAGCAATGAAATCTATGTCATCAGGCCCGTAGCAGCATAATGAGTGGATTAAGGTACGATGATTGTAAGTGAAATAAGTCACACAGAAAAAGAAACATCATAAGATATCACTACTACACGGAATGTAAACTTGGCTACACAGGAACTGAATTACAAAACAGAACAGGGTCTCAAATGTAGAAAACCAACTTACGCTAGCTTAAGGGGAAAGGTGAGTTGGGGTGCTGCATGAAACCAGAGATTGAAATTAGCACAGATACCGTTCCATAAGCCAAATATGTAATAGACAAGAGCTACTCCTTGCTCAACGAAGTGGACTCAACACCCCATATTAAACGCCTAAGAATATACCTGACTAGAAATAATCTTAAAACCTACGGATTTATATGTCTCCGAAAGACAATCAAGCGTGTGTACAGCGGCATAAACGCAGCAGTGATAGGATTGGTGAGGTTCGGTGAGCAAATGCAGACCCTTTGAAGTCATATTGCATGGTACCCATTCCATGGGTCTCAACTCTCCAGGTTTAAGGGATTCTTCCTTCAGCTAAAACATGCATGTGGAACCCAGAGTATGATCCACCGTGTGATCGGGAAACGTGTTCAAATGTGTCTCAGTTTTCGTCCCCTGGTACTCGGGTGCAAACTCCAGACGCTTTACTAACACTCTCCCCACTTGGAGAGTCAGTGCCTTTAACCTCCTGTTTGGCCCAGTTTGCAATTTCTGCGGAAAATGTACAGGAATGGGGAGAACCAATGAGAGACTAGCTGGGGGTGTCTGGACGGGCAAATTTAACTCTCATTTCCCACCAGGAAGAGGAATTAACCAAAGGCTCAGCGTGCCGTGCCGGAACCACACTAGGGCCTGAAGCAATCCTGCGGTGTTGCGGCCAGCTCACAAGAAAGCGAGTTGAAGAAAGGAGCTCAGGGGCACTGTAATTCACAAACCTGCAGAGTTATAAATGACAGCTATCGTCCAAAAATATATTGAAGTAAGGCTGCCAAGAGGACTTGAAAGCGGGGCAGAATTGCAGGAAACCGATTTCAGGAGGTAGACGGGAATTGCATGTAAAGCATAGGAAAAGAGGCAGAACGTCCACAATGATGCACTTGGCCAAAAAGGGCGTATGCGTTTTTTCCTGAATATATTCAGGAAAAAACGCATACGCCCTTTTTGGCCAACCAAGCAAGCTTGCAAAGGAAATCTGCACTACAATGAAGTCTCACTGCCCCCCGGTCAAAAGGGCCATCTGAAAAAAGTGTAAAATCCAGAAAGGCAAGACAGGACATGGAGAATTGGGAGCCTTGTTATGCTGATGGGCGGGATGTAAATTGCCAACAGCCACTCTGGAGAAGTGTATGCTGTTTCCTGAAACATCTAAAAAACAAAGCAACAGAGCCTAGGGCACTTCCACTTATGGTCCTATAGCTTAGGGAAATTAAAATCAAAAAGACACAGCCACCCCAAAGGTTGGGACGGCTCTGTTTACAAGAACCTCGTTTACGGTACAAGTTCAATATCACAGAAAGCGAAAAATGGATAAAGAAGTTGTGGTACTTACGTACAATGCAATATCACTCAGCAATGAAATCTATGTCATCAGGCCCGTAGCAGCATAATGAGTGGATTAAGGTACGATGATTGTAAGTGAAATAAGTCACACAGAAAAAGAAACATCATAAGATATCACTACTACACGGAATGTAAACTTGGCTACACAGGAACTGAATTACAAAACAGAACAGGGTCTCAAATGTAGAAAACCAACTTATGCTAGCTTAAGGGGAAAGGTGAGTTGGGGTGCTGCATGAAACCAGAGATTGAAATTAGCACAGATACCGTTCCATAAGCCAAATATGTAATAGACAAGAGCTACTCCTTGCTCAACGAAGTGGACTCAACACCCCATATTAAACGCCTAAGAATATACCTGACTAGAAATAATCTTAAAACCTACGGATTTATATGTCTCCGAAAGACAATCAAGCGTGTGTACAGCGGCATAAACGCAGCAGTGATAGGATTGGTGAGGTTCGGTGAGCAAATGCAGACCCTTTGAAGTCATATTGCATGGTACCCATTCCATGGGTCTCAACTCTCCAGGTTTAAGGGATTCTTCCTTCAGCTAAAACATGCATGTGGAACCCAGAGTATGATCCACCGTGTGATCGGGAAACGTGTTCAAATGTGTCTCAGTTTTCGTCCCCTGGTACTCGGGTGCAAACTCCAGACGCTTTACTAACACTCTCCCCACTTGGAGAGTCAGTGCCTTTAACCTCCTGTTTGGCCCAGTTTGCAATTTCTGCGGAAAATGTACAGGAATGGAGAGAACCAATGAGAGACTAGCTGGGGGTGTCTGGACGGGCAAATTTAACTCTCATTTCCCACCAGGAACAGGAATTAACCAAAGGCTCAGCGTGCCGTGCCGGAACCACACTAGGGCCTGAAGCAATCCTGCGGTGTTGCGGCCAGCTCACAAGAAAGCGAGTTGAAGAAAGGAGCTCAGGGGCACTGTAATTCACAAACCTGCAGAGTTATAAATGACAGCTATCGTCCAAAAATATATTGAAGTAAGGCTGCCAAGAGGACTTGAAAGCGGGGCAGAATTGCAGGAAACCGATTTCAGGAGGTAGACGGGAATTGCATGTAAAGCATAGGAAAAGAGGCAGAACGTCCACAATGATGCACTTGGCCAAAAAGGGCGTATGCGTTTTTTCCTGAATATATTCAGGAAAAAACGCATACGCCCTTTTTGGCCAACCAAGCAAGCTTGCAAAGGAAATCTGCACTACAATGAAGTCTCACTGCCCCCCGGTCAAAAGGGCCATCTGAAAAAAGTGTAAAATCCAGAAAGGCAAGACAGGACATGGAGAATTGGGAGCCTTGTTATGCTGATGGGCGGGATGTAAATTGCCAACAGCCACTCTGGAGAAGTGTATGCTGTTTCCTGAAACATCTAAAAAACAAAGCAACAGAGCCTAGGGCACTTCCACTTATGGTCCTATAGCTTAGGGAAATTAAAATCAAAAAGACACAGCCACCCCAAAGGTTGGGACGGCTCTGTTTACAAGAACCTCGTTTACGGTACAAGTTCAATATCACAGAAAGCAAAAAATGGATAAAGAAGTTGTGGTACTTACGTACAATGCAATATCACTCAGCAATGAAATCTATGTCATCAGGCCCGTAGCAGCATAATGAGTGGATTAAGGTACGATGATTGTAAGTGAAATAAGTCACACAGAAAAAGAAACATCATAAGATATCACTACTACACGGAATGTAAACTTGGCTACACAGGAACTGAATTACAAAACAGAACAGGGTCTCAAATGTAGAAAACCAACTTACGCTAGCTTAAGGGGAAAGGTGAGTTGGGGTGCTGCATGAAACCAGAGATTGAAATTAGCACAGATACCGTTCCATAAGCCAAATATGTAATAGACAAGAGCTACTCCTTGCTCAACGAAGTGGACTCAACACCCCATATTAAACGCCTAAGAATATACCTGACTAGAAATAATCTTAAAACCTACGGATTTATATGTCTCCGAAAGACAATCAAGCGTGTGTACAGCGGCATAAACGCAGCAGTGATAGGATTGGTGAGGTTCGGTGAGCAAATGCAGACCCTTTGAAGTCATATTGCATGGTACCCATTCCATGGGTCTCAACTCTCCAGGTTTAAGGGATTCTTCCTTCAGCTAAAACATGCATGTGGAACCCAGAGTATGATCCACCGTGTGATCGGGAAACGTGTTCAAATGTGTCTCAGTTTTCGTCCCCTGGTACTCGGGTGCAAACTCCAGACGCTTTACTAACACTCTCCCCACTTGGAGAGTCAGTGCCTTTAACCTCCTGTTTGGCCCAGTTTGCAATTTCTGCGGAAAATGTACAGGAATGGGGAGAACCAATGAGAGACTAGCTGGGGGTGTCTGGACGGGCAAATTTAACTCTCATTTCCCACCAGGAAGAGGAATTAACCAAAGGCTCAGCGTGCCGTGCCGGAACCACACTAGGGCCTGAAGCAATCCTGCGGTGTTGCGGCCAGCTCACAAGAAAGCGAGTTGAAGAAAGGAGCTCAGGGGCACTGTAATTCACAAACCTGCAGAGTTATAAATGACAGCTATCGTCCAAAAATATATTGAAGTAAGGCTGCCAAGAGGACTTGAAAGCGGGGCAGAATTGCAGGAAACCGATTTCAGGAGGTAGACGGGAATTGCATGTAAAGCATAGGAAAAGAGGCAGAACGTCCACAATGATGCACTTGGCCAAAAAGGGCGTATGCGTTTTTTCCTGAATATATTCAGGAAAAAACGCATACGCCCTTTTTGGCCAACCAAGCAAGCTTGCAAAGGAAATCTGCACTACAATGAAGTCTCACTGCCCCCCGGTCAAAAGGGCCATCTGAAAAAAGTGTAAAATCCAGAAAGGCAAGACAGGACATGGAGAATTGGGAGCCTTGTTATGCTGATGGGCGGGATGTAAATTGCCAACAGCCACTCTGGAGAAGTGTATGCTGTTTCCTGAAACATCTAAAAAACAAAGCAACAGAGCCTAGGGCACTTCCACTTATGGTCCTATAGCTTAGGGAAATTAAAATCAAAAAGACACAGCCACCCCAAAGGTTGGGACGGCTCTGTTTACAAGAACCTCGTTTACGGTACAAGTTCAATATCACAGAAAGCGAAAAATGGATAAAGAAGTTGTGGTACTTACGTACAATGCAATATCACTCAGCAATGAAATCTATGTCATCAGGCCCGTAGCAGCATAATGAGTGGATTAAGGTACGATGATTGTAAGTGAAATAAGTCACACAGAAAAAGAAACATCATAAGATATCACTACTACACGGAATGTAAACTTGGCTACACAGGAACTGAATTACAAAACAGAACAGGGTCTCAAATGTAGAAAACCAACTTATGCTAGCTTAAGGGGAAAGGTGAGTTGGGGTGCTGCATGAAACCAGAGATTGAAATTAGCACAGATACCGTTCCATAAGCCAAATATGTAATAGACAAGAGCTACTCCTTGCTCAACGAAGTGGACTCAACACCCCATATTAAACGCCTAAGAATATACCTGACTAGAAATAATCTTAAAACCTACGGATTTATATGTCTCCGAAAGACAATCAAGCGTGTGTACAGCGGCATAAACGCAGCAGTGATAGGATTGGTGAGGTTCGGTGAGCAAATGCAGACCCTTTGAAGTCATATTGCATGGTACCCATTCCATGGGTCTCAACTCTCCAGGTTTAAGGGATTCTTCCTTCAGCTAAAACATGCATGTGGAACCCAGAGTATGATCCACCGTGTGATCGGGAAACGTGTTCAAATGTGTCTCAGTTTTCGTCCCCTGGTACTCGGGTGCAAACTCCAGACGCTTTACTAACACTCTCCCCACTTGGAGAGTCAGTGCCTTTAACCTCCTGTTTGGCCCAGTTTGCAATTTCTGCGGAAAATGTACAGGAATGGAGAGAACCAATGAGAGACTAGCTGGGGGTGTCTGGACGGGCAAATTTAACTCTCATTTCCCACCAGGAACAGGAATTAACCAAAGGCTCAGCGTGCCGTGCCGGAACCACACTAGGGCCTGAAGCAATCCTGCGGTGTTGCGGCCAGCTCACAAGAAAGCGAGTTGAAGAAAGGAGCTCAGGGGCACTGTAATTCACAAACCTGCAGAGTTATAAATGACAGCTATCGTCCAAAAATATATTGAAGTAAGGCTGCCAAGAGGACTTGAAAGCGGGGCAGAATTGCAGGAAACCGATTTCAGGAGGTAGACGGGAATTGCATGTAAAGCATAGGAAAAGAGGCAGAACGTCCACAATGATGCACTTGGCCAAAAAGGGCGTATGCGTTTTTTCCTGAATATATTCAGGAAAAAACGCATACGCCCTTTTTGGCCAACCAAGCAAGCTTGCAAAGGAAATCTGCACTACAATGAAGTCTCACTGCCCCCCGGTCAAAAGGGCCATCTGAAAAAAGTGTAAAATCCAGAAAGGCAAGACAGGACATGGAGAATTGGGAGCCTTGTTATGCTGATGGGCGGGATGTAAATTGCCAACAGCCACTCTGGAGAAGTGTATGCTGTTTCCTGAAACATCTAAAAAACAAAGCAACAGAGCCTAGGGCACTTCCACTTATGGTCCTATAGCTTAGGGAAATTAAAATCAAAAAGACACAGCCACCCCAAAGGTTGGGACGGCTCTGTTTACAAGAACCTCGTTTACGGTACAAGTTCAATATCACAGAAAGCAAAAAATGGATAAAGAAGTTGTGGTACTTACGTACAATGCAATATCACTCAGCAATGAAATCTATGTCATCAGGCCCGTAGCAGCATAATGAGTGGATTAAGGTACGATGATTGTAAGTGAAATAAGTCACACAGAAAAAGAAACATCATAAGATATCACTACTACACGGAATGTAAACTTGGCTACACAGGAACTGAATTACAAAACAGAACAGGGTCTCAAATGTAGAAAACCAACTTACGCTAGCTTAAGGGGAAAGGTGAGTTGGGGTGCTGCATGAAACCAGAGATTGAAATTAGCACAGATACCGTTCCATAAGCCAAATATGTAATAGACAAGAGCTACTCCTTGCTCAACGAAGTGGACTCAACACCCCATATTAAACGCCTAAGAATATACCTGACTAGAAATAATCTTAAAACCTACGGATTTATATGTCTCCGAAAGACAATCAAGTGTGTGTACAGCGGCATAAACGCAGCAGTGATAGGATTGGTGAGGTTCGGTGAGCAAATGCAGACCCTTTGAAGTCATATTGCATGGTACCCATTCCATGGGTCTCAACTCTCCAGGTTTAAGGGATTCTTCCTTCAGCTAAAACATGCATGTGGAACCCAGAGTATGATCCACCGTGTGATCGGGAAACGTGTTCAAATGTGTCTCAGTTTTCGTCCCCTGGTACTCGGGTGCAAACTCCAGACGCTTTACTAACACTCTCCCCACTTGGAGAGTCAGTGCCTTTAACCTCCTGTTTGGCCCAGTTTGCAATTTCTGCGGAAAATGTACAGGAATGGGGAGAACCAATGAGAGACTAGCTGGGGGTGTCTGGACGGGCAAATTTAACTCTCATTTCCCACCAGGAAGAGGAATTAACCAAAGGCTCAGCGTGCCGTGCCGGAACCACACTAGGGCCTGAAGCAATCCTGCGGTGTTGCGGCCAGCTCACAAGAAAGCGAGTTGAAGAAAGGAGCTCAGGGGCACTGTAATTCACAAACCTGCAGAGTTATAAATGACAGCTATCGTCCAAAAATATATTGAAGTAAGGCTGCCAAGAGGACTTGAAAGCGGGGCAGAATTGCAGGAAACCGATTTCAGGAGGTAGACGGGAATTGCATGTAAAGCATAGGAAAAGAGGCAGAACGTCCACAATGATGCACTTGGCCAAAAAGGGCGTATGCGTTTTTTCCTGAATATATTCAGGAAAAAACGCATACGCCCTTTTTGGCCAACCAAGCAAGCTTGCAAAGGAAATCTGCACTACAATGAAGTCTCACTGTCCCCCGGTCAAAAGGGCCATCTGAAAACAGTGTAAAATCCAGAAAGGCAAGACAGGACATGGAGAATTGGGAGCCTTGTTATGCTGATGGGCGGGATGTAAATTGCCAACAGCCACTCTGGAGAAGTGTATGCTGTTTCCTGAAACATCTAAAAAACAAAGCAACAGAGCCTAGGGCACTTCCACTTATGGTCCTATAGCTTAGGGAAATTAAAATCAAAAAGACACAGCCACCCCAAAGTTTGGGACGGCTCTGTTTACAAGAACCTCGTTTACGGTACAAGTTCAATATCACAGAAAGCGAAAAATGGATAAAGAAGTTGTGGTACTTACGTACAATGCAATATCACTCAGCAATGAAATCTATGTCATCAGGCCCGTAGCAGCATAATGAGTGGATTAAGGTACGATGATTGTAAGTGAAATAAGTCACACAGAAAAAGAAACATCATAAGATATCACTACTACACGGAATGTAAACTTGGCTACACAGGAACTGAATTACAAAACAGAACAGGGTCTCAAATGTAGAAAACCAACTTACGCTAGCTTAAGGGGAAAGGTGAGTTGGGGTGCTGCATGAAACCAGAGATTGAAATTAGCACAGATACCGTTCCATAAGCCAAATATGTAATAGACAAGAGCTACTCCTTGCTCAACGAAGTGGACTCAACACCCCATATTAAACGCCTAAGAATATACCTGACTAGAAATAATCTTAAAACCTACGGATTTATATGTCTCCGAAAGACAATCAAGCGTGTGTACAGCGGCATAAACGCAGCAGTGATAGGATTGGTGAGGTTCGGTGAGCAAATGCAGACCCTTTGAAGTCATATTGCATGGTACCCATTCCATGGGTCTCAACTCTCCAGGTTTAAGGGATTCTTCCTTCAGCTAAAACATGCATGTGGAACCCAGAGTATGATCCACCGTGTGATCGGGAAACGTGTTCAAATGTGTCTCAGTTTTCGTCCCCTGGTACTCGGGTGCAAACTCCAGACGCTTTACTAACACTCTCCCCACTTGGAGAGTCAGTGCCTTTAACCTCCTGTTTGGCCCAGTTTGCAATTTCTGCGGAAAATGTACAGGAATAGGGAGAACCAATGAGAGACTAGCTGGGGGTGTCTGGACGGGCAAATTTAACTCTCATTTCCCACCAGGAAGAGGAATTAACCAAAGGCTCAGCGTGCCGTGCCGGAACCACACTAGGGCCTGAAGCAATCCTGCGGTGTTGCGGCCAGCTCACAAGAAAGCGAGTTGAAGAAAGGAGCTCAGGGGCACTGTAATTCACAAACCTGCAGAGTTATAAATGACAGCTATCGTCCAAAAATATATTGAAGTAAGGCTGCCAAGAGGACTTGAAAGCGGGGCAGAATTGCAGGAAACCGATTTCAGGAGGTAGACGGGAATTGCATGTAAAGCATAGGAAAAGAGGCAGAACGTCCACAATGATGCACTTGGCCAAAAAGGGCGTATGCGTTTTTTCCTGAATATATTCAGGAAAAAACGCATACGCCCTTTTTGGCCAACCAAGCAAGCTTGCAAAGGAAATCTGCACTACAATGAAGTCTCACTGCCCCCCGGTCAAAAGGGCCATCTGAAAAAAGTGTAAAATCCAGAAAGGCAAGACAGGACATGGAGAATTGGGAGCCTTGTTATGCTGATGGGCGGGATGTAAATTGCCAACAGCCACTCTGGAGAAGTGTATGCTGTTTCCTGAAACATCTAAAAAACAAAGCAACAGAGCCTAGGGCACTTCCACTTATGGTCCTATAGCTTAGGGAAATTAAAATCAAAAAGACACAGCCACCCCAAAGTTTGGGACGGCTCTGTTTACGAGAACCTCGTTTACGGTACAAGTTCAATATCACAGAAAGCGAAAAATGGATAAAGAAGTTGTGGTACTTACGTACAATGCAATATCACTCAGCAATGAAATCTATGTCATCAGGCCCGTAGCAGCATAATGAGTGGATTAAGGTACGATGATTGTAAGTGAAATAAGTCACACAGAAAAAGAAACATCATAAGATATCACTACTACACGGAATGTAAACTTGGCTACACAGGAACTGAATTACAAAACAGAACAGGGTCTCAAATGTAGAAAACCAACTTACGCTAGCTTAAGGAGAAAGGTGAGTTGGGGTGCTGCATGAAACCAGAGATTGAAATTAGCACAGATACCGTTCCATAAGCCAAATATGTAATAGACAAGAGCTACTCCTTGCTCAACGAAGTGGACTCAACACCCCATATTAAACGCTTAAGAATATACCTGACTAGAAATAATCTTAAAACCTACGGATTTATATGTCTCCGAAAGACAATCAAGCGTGTGTACAGCGGCATAAACGCAGCAGTGATAGGATTGGTGAGGTTCGGTGAGCAAATGCAGACCCTTTGAAGTCATATTGCATGGTACCCATTCCATGGGTCTCAACTCTCCAGGTTTAAGGGATTCTTCCTTCAGCTAAAACATGCATGTGGAACCCAGAGTATGATCCACCGTGTGATCGGGAAACGTGTTCAAATGTGTCTCAGTTTTCGTCCCCTGGTACTCGGGTGCAAACTCCAGACGCTTTACTAACACTCTCCCCACTTGGAGAGTCAGTGCCTTTAACCTCCTGTTTGGCCCAGTTTGCAATTTCTGCGGAAAATGTACAGGAATGGGGAGAACCAATGAGAGACTAGCTGGGGGTGTCTGGACGGGCAAATTTAACTCTCATTTCCCACCAGGAAGAGGAATTAACCAAAGGCTCAGCGTGCCGTGCCGGAACCACACTAGGGCCTGAAGCAATCCTGCGGTGTTGCGGCCAGCTCACAAGAAAGCGAGTTGAAGAAACGAGCTCAGGGGCACTGTAATTCACAAACCTGCAGAGTTATAAATGACAGCTATCGTCCAAAAATATATTGAAGTAAGGCTGCCAAGAGGACTTGAAAGCGGGGCAGAATTGCAGGAAACCGATTTCAGGAGGTAGACGGGAATTGCATGTAAAGCATAGGAAAAGAGGCAGAACGTCCACAATGATGCACTTGGCCAAAAAGGGCGTATGCGTTTTTTCCTGAATATATTCAGGAAAAAACGCATACGCCCTTTTTGGCCAACCAAGCAAGCTTGCAAAGGAAATCTGCACTACAATGAAGTCTCACTGTCCCCCGGTCAAAAGGGCCATCTGAAAACAGTGTAAAATCCAGAAAGGCAAGACAGGACATGGAGAATTGGGAGCCTTGTTATGCTGATGGGCGGGATGTAAATTGCCAACAGCCACTCTGGAGAAGTGTATGCTGTTTCCTGAAACATCTAAAAAACAAAGCAACAGAGCCTAGGGCACTTCCACTTATGGTCCTATAGCTTAGGGAAATTAAAATCAAAAAGACACAGCCACCCCAAAGTTTGGGACGGCTCTGTTTACAAGAACCTCGTTTACGGTACAAGTTCAATATCACAGAAAGCGAAAAATGGATAAAGAAGTTGTGGTACTTACGTACAATGCAATATCACTCAGCAATGAAATCTATGTCATCAGGCCCGTAGCAGCATAATGAGTGGATTAAGGTACGATGATTGTAAGTGAAATAAGTCACACAGAAAAAGAAACATCATAAGATATCACTACTACACGGAATGTAAACTTGGCTACACAGGAACTGAATTACAAAACAGAACAGGGTCTCAAATGTAGAAAACCAACTTACGCTAGCTTAAGGGGAAAGGTGAGTTGGGGTGCTGCATGAAACCAGAGATTGAAATTAGCACAGATACCGTTCCATAAGCCAAATATGTAATAGACAAGAGCTACTCCTTGCTCAACGAAGTGGACTCAACACCCCATATTAAACGCCTAAGAATATACCTGACTAGAAATAATCTTAAAACCTACGGATTTATATGTCTCCGAAAGACAATCAAGCGTGTGTACAGCGGCATAAACGCAGCAGTGATAGGATTGGTGAGGTTCGGTGAGCAAATGCAGACCCTTTGAAGTCATATTGCATGGTACCCATTCCATGGGTCTCAACTCTCCAGGTTTAAGGGATTCTTCCTTCAGCTAAAACATGCATGTGGAACCCAGAGTATGATCCACCGTGTGATCGGGAAACGTGTTCAAATGTGTCTCAGTTTTCGTCCCCTGGTACTCGGGTGCAAACTCCAGACGCTTTAATAACACTCTCCCCACTTGGAGAGTCAGTGCCTTTAACCTCCTGTTTGGCCCAGTTTGCAATTTCTGCGGAAAATGTACAGGAATAGGGAGAACCAATGAGAGACTAGCTGGGGGTGTCTGGACGGGCAAATTTAACTCTCATTTCCCACCAGGAAGAGGAATTAACCAAAGGCTCAGCGTGCCGTGCCGGAACCACACTAGGGCCTGAAGCAATCCTGCGGTGTTGCGGCCAGCTCACAAGAAAGCGAGTTGAAGAAAGGAGCTCAGGGGCACTGTAATTCACAAACCTGCAGAGTTATAAATGACAGCTATCGTCCAAAAATATATTGAAGTAAGGCTGCCAAGAGGACTTGAAAGCGGGGCAGAATTGCAGGAAACCGATTTCAGGAGGTAGACGGGAATTGCATGTAAAGCATAGGAAAAGAGGCAGAACGTCCACAATGATGCACTTGGCCAAAAAGGGCGTATGCGTTTTTTCCTGAATATATTCAGGAAAAAACGCATACGCCCTTTTTGGCCAACCAAGCAAGCTTGCAAAGGAAATCTGCACTACAATGAAGTCTCACTGCCCCCCGGTCAAAAGGGCCATCTGAAAAAAGTGTAAAATCCAGAAAGGCAAGACAGGACATGGAGAATTGGGAGCCTTGTTATGCTGATGGGCGGGATGTAAATTGCCAACAGCCACTCTGGAGAAGTGTATGCTGTTTCCTGAAACATCTAAAAAACAAAGCAACAGAGCCTAGGGCACTTCCACTTATGGTCCTATAGCTTAGGGAAATTAAAATCAAAAAGACACAGCCACCCCAAAGTTTGGGACGGCTCTGTTTACGAGAACCTCGTTTACGGTACAAGTTCAATATCACAGAAAGCGAAAAATGGATAAAGAAGTTGTGGTACTTACGTACAATGCAATATCACTCAGCAATGAAATCTATGTCATCAGGCCCGTAGCAGCATAATGAGTGGATTAAGGTACGATGATTGTAAGTGAAATAAGTCACACAGAAAAAGAAACATCATAAGATATCACTACTACACGGAATGTAAACTTGGCTACACAGGAACTGAATTACAAAACAGAACAGGGTCTCAAATGTAGAAAACCAACTTACGCTAGCTTAAGGAGAAAGGTGAGTTGGGGTGCTGCATGAAACCAGAGATTGAAATTAGCACAGATACCGTTCCATAAGCCAAATATGTAATAGACAAGAGCTACTCCTTGCTCAACGAAGTGGACTCAACACCCCATATTAAACGCCTAAGAATATACCTGACTAGAAATAATCTTAAAACCTACGGATTTATATGTCTCCGAAAGACAATCAAGCGTGTGTACAGCGGCATAAACGCAGCAGTGATAGGATTGGTGAGGTTCGGTGAGCAAATGCAGACCCTTTGAAGTCATATTGCATGGTACCCATTCCATGGGTCTCAACTCTCCAGGTTTAAGGGATTCTTCCTTCAGCTAAAACATGCATGTGGAACCCAGAGTATGATCCACCGTGTGATCGGGAAACGTGTTCAAATGTGTCTCAGTTTTCGTCCCCTGGTACTCGGGTGCAAACTCCAGACGCTTTACTAACACTCTCCCCACTTGGAGAGTCAGTGCCTTTAACCTCCTGTTTGGCCCAGTTTGCAATTTCTGCGGAAAATGTACAGGAATAGGGAGAACCAATGAGAGACTAGCTGGGGGTGTCTGGACGGGCAAATTTAACTCTCATTTCCCACCAGGAAGAGGAATTAACCAAAGGCTCAGCGTGCCGTGCCGGAACCACACTAGGGCCTGAAGCAATCCTGCGGTGTTGCGGCCAGCTCACAAGAAAGCGAGTTGAAGAAAGGAGCTCAGGGGCACTGTAATTCACAAACCTGCAGAGTTATAAATGACAGCTATCGTCCAAAAATATATTGAAGTAAGGCTGCCAAGAGGACTTGAAAGCGGGGCAGAATTGCAGGAAACCGATTTCAGGAGGTAGACGGGAATTGCATGTAAAGCATAGGAAAAGAGGCAGAACGTCCACAATGATGCACTTGGCCAAAAAGGGCGTATGCGTTTTTTCCTGAATATATTCAGGAAAAAACGCATACGCCCTTTTTGGCCAACCAAGCAAGCTTGCAAAGGAAATCTGCACTACAATGAAGTCTCACTGCCCCCCGGTCAAAAGGGCCATCTGAAAAAAGTGTAAAATCCAGAAAGGCAAGACAGGACATGGAGAATTGGGAGCCTTGTTATGCTGATGGGCGGGATGTAAATTGCCAACAGCCACTCTGGAGAAGTGTATGCTGTTTCCTGAAACATCTAAAAAACAAAGCAACAGAGCCTAGGGCACTTCCACTTATGGTCCTATAGCTTAGGGAAATTAAAATCAAAAAGACACAGCCACCCCAAAGTTTGGGACGGCTCTGTTTACAAGAACCTCGTTTACGGTACAAGTTCAATATCACAGAAAGCGAAAAATGGATAAAGAAGTTGTGGTACTTACGTACAATGCAATATCACTCAGCAATGAAATCTATGTCATCAGGCCCGTAGCAGCATAATGAGTGGATTAAGGTACGATGATTGTAAGTGAAATAAGTCACACAGAAAAAGAAACATCATAAGATATCACTACTACACGGAATGTAAACTTGGCTACACAGGAACTGAATTACAAAACAGAACAGGGTCTCAAATGTAGAAAACCAACTTACGCTAGCTTAAGGAGAAAGGTGAGTTGGGGTGCTGCATGAAACCAGAGATTGAAATTAGCACAGATACCGTTCCATAAGCCAAATATGTAATAGACAAGAGCTACTCCTTGCTCAACGAAGTGGACTCAACACCCCATATTAAACGCCTAAGAATATACCTGACTAGAAATAATCTTAAAACCTACGGATTTATATGTCTCCGAAAGACAATCAAGCGTGTGTACAGCGGCATAAACGCAGCAGTGATAGGATTGGTGAGGTTCGGTGAGCAAATGCAGACCCTTTGAAGTCATATTGCATGGTACCCATTCCATGGGTCTCAACTCTCCAGGTTTAAGGGATTCTTCCTTCAGCTAAAACATGCATGTGGAACCCAGAGTATGATCCACCGTGTGATCGGGAAACGTGTTCAAATGTGTCTCAGTTTTCGTCCCCTGGTACTCGGGTGCAAACTCCAGACGCTTTACTAACACTCTCCCCACTTGGAGAGTCAGTGCCTTTAACCTCCTGTTTGGCCCAGTTTGCAATTTCTGCGGAAAATGTACAGGAATAGGGAGAACCAATGAGAGACTAGCTGGGGGTGTCTGGACGGGCAAATTTAACTCTCATTTCCCACCAGGAAGAGGAATTAACCAAAGGCTCAGCGTGCCGTGCCGGAACCACACTAGGGCCTGAAGCAATCCTGCGGTGTTGCGGCCAGCTCACAAGAAAGCGAGTTGAAGAAAGGAGCTCAGGGGCACTGTAATTCACAAACCTGCAGAGTTATAAATGACAGCTATCGTCCAAAAATATATTGAAGTAAGGCTGCCAAGAGGACTTGAAAGCGGGGCAGAATTGCAGGAAACCGATTTCAGGAGGTAGACGGGAATTGCATGTAAAGCATAGGAAAAGAGGCAGAACGTCCACAATGATGCACTTGGCCAAAAAGGGCGTATGCGTTTTTTCCTGAATATATTCAGGAAAAAACGCATACGCCCTTTTTGGCCAACCAAGCAAGCTTGCAAAGGAAATCTGCACTACAATGAAGTCTCACTGCCCCCCGGTCAAAAGGGCCATCTGAAAAAAGTGTAAAATCCAGAAAGGCAAGACAGGACATGGAGAATTGGGAGCCTTGTTATGCTGATGGGCGGGATGTAAATTGCCAACAGCCACTCTGGAGAAGTGTATGCTGTTTCCTGAAACATCTAAAAAACAAAGCAACAGAGCCTAGGGCACTTCCACTTATGGTCCTATAGCTTAGGGAAATTAAAATCAAAAAGACACAGCCACCCCAAAGGTTGGGACGGCTCTGTTTACAAGAACCTCGTTTACGGTACAAGTTCAATATCACAGAAAGCGAAAAATGGATAAAGAAGTTGTGGTACTTACGTACAATGCAATATCACTCAGCAATGAAATCTATGTCATCAGGCCCGTAGCAGCATAATGAGTGGATTAAGGTACGATGATTGTAAGTGAAATAAGTCACACAGAAAAAGAAACATCATAAGATATCACTACTACACGGAATGTAAACTTGGCTACACAGGAACTGAATTACAAAACAGAACAGGGTCTCAAATGTAGAAAACCAACTTACACTAGCTTAAGGGGAAAGGTGAGTTGGGGTGCTGCATGAAACCAGAGATTGAAATTAGCACAGATACCGTTCCATAAGCCAAATATGTAATAGACAAGAGCTACTCCTTGCTCAACGAAGTGGACTCAACACCCCATATTAAACGCCTAAGAATATACCTGACTAGAAATAATCTTAAAACCTACGGATTTATATGTCTCCGAAAGACAATCAAGCGTGTGTACAGCGGCATAAACGCAGCAGTGATAGGATTGGTGAGGTTCGGTGAGCAAATGCAGACCCTTTGAAGTCATATTGCATGGTACCCATTCCATGGGTCTCAACTCTCCAGGTTTAAGGGATTCTTCCTTCAGCTAAAACATGCATGTGGAACCCAGAGTATGATCCACCGTGTGATCGGGAAACGTGTTCAAATGTGTCTCAGTTTTCGTCCCCTGGTACTCGGGTGCAAACTCCAGACGCTTTACTAACACTCTCCCCACTTGGAGAGTCAGTGCCTTTAACCTCCTGTTTGGCCCAGTTTGCAATTTCTGCGGAAAATGTACAGGAATGGGGAGAACCAATGAGAGACTAGCTGGGGGTGTCTGGACGGGCAAATTTAACTCTCATTTCCCACCAGGAAGAGGAATTAACCAAAGGCTCAGCGTGCCGTGCCGGAACCACACTAGGGCCTGAAGCAATCCTGCGGTGTTGCGGCCAGCTCACAAGAAAGCGAGTTGAAGAAAGGAGCTCAGGGGCACTGTAATTCACAAACCTGCAGAGTTATAAATGACAGCTATCGTCCAAAAATATATTGAAGTAAGGCTGCCAAGAGGACTTGAAAGCGGGGCAGAATTGCAGGAAACCGATTTCAGGAGGTAGACTGGAATTGCATGTAAAGCATAGGAAAAGAGGCAGAACGTCCACAATGATGCACTTGGCCAAAAAGGGCGTATGCGTTTTTTCCTGAATATATTCAGGAAAAAACGCATACGCCCTTTTTGGCCAACCAAGCAAGCTTGCAAAGGAAATCTGCACTACAATGAAGTCTCACTGCCCCCCGGTCAAAAGGGCCATCTGAAAAAAGTGTAAAATCCAGAAAGGCAAGACAGGACATGGAGAATTGGGAGCCTTGTTATGCTGATGGGCGGGATGTAAATTGCCAACAGCCACTCTGGAGAAGTGTATGCTGTTTCCTGAAACATCTAAAAAACAAAGCAACAGAGCCTAGGGCACTTCCACTTATGGTCCTATAGCTTAGGGAAATTAAAATCAAAAAGACACAGCCACCCCAAAGGTTGGGACGGCTCTGTTTACAAGAACCTCGTTTACGGTACAAGTTCAATATCACAGAAAGCGAAAAATGGATAAAGAAGTTGTGGTACTTACGTACAATGCAATATCACTCAGCAATGAAATCTATGTCATCAGGCCCGTAGCAGCATAATGAGTGGATTAAGGTACGATGATTGTAAGTGAAATAAGTCACACAGAAAAAGAAACATCATAAGATATCACTACTACACGGAATGTAAACTTGGCTACACAGGAACTGAATTACAAAACAGAACAGGGTCTCAAATGTAGAAAACCAACTTACGCTAGCTTAAGGGGAAAGGTGAGTTGGGGTGCTGCATGAAACCAGAGATTGAAATTAGCACAGATACCGTTCCATAAGCCAAATATGTAATAGACAAGAGCTACTCCTTGCTCAACGAAGTGGACTCAACACCCCATATTAAACGCCTAAGAATATACCTGACTAGAAATAATCTTAAAACCTACGGATTTATATGTCTCCGAAAGACAATCAAGCGTGTGTACAGCGGCATAAACGCAGCAGTGATAGGATTGGTGAGGTTCGGTGAGCAAATGCAGACCCTTTGAAGTCATATTGCATGGTACCCATTCCATGGGTCTCAACTCTCCAGGTTTAAGGGATTCTTCCTTCAGCTAAAACATGCATGTGGAACCCAGAGTATGATCCACCGTGTGATCGGGAAACGTGTTCAAATGTGTCTCAGTTTTCGTCCCCTGGTACTCGGGTGCAAACTCCAGACGCTTTACTAACACTCTCCCCACTTGGAGAGTCAGTGCCTTTAACCTCCTGTTTGGCCCAGTTTGCAATTTCTGCGGAAAATGTACAGGAATGGAGAGAACCAATGAGAGACTAGCTGGGGGTGTCTGGACGGGCAAATTTAACTCTCATTTCCCACCAGGAAGAGGAATTAACCAAAGGCTCAGCGTGCCGTGCCGGAACCACACTAGGGCCTGAAGCAATCCTGCGGTGTTGCGGCCAGCTCACAAGAAAGCGAGTTGAAGAAAGGAGCTCAGGGGCACTGTAATTCACAAACCTGCAGAGTTATAAATGACAGCTATCGTCCAAAAATATATTGAAGTAAGGCTGCCAAGAGGACTTGAAAGCGGGGCAGAATTGCAGGAAACCGATTTCAGGAGGTAGACGGGAATTGCATGTAAAGCATAGGAAAAGAGGCAGAACGTCCACAATGATGCACTTGGCCAAAAAGGGCGTATGCGTTTTTTCCTGAATATATTCAGGAAAAAACGCATACGCCCTTTTTGGCCAACCAAGCAAGCTTGCAAAGGAAATCTGCACTACAATGAAGTCTCACTGCGCCCCGGTCAAAAGGGCCATCTGAAAAAAGTGTAAAATCCAGAAAGGCAAGACAGGACATGGAGAATTGGGAGCCTTGTTATGCTGATGGGCGGGATGTAAATTGCCAACAGCCACTCTGGAGAAGTGTATGCTGTTTCCTGAAACATCTAAAAAACAAAGCAACAGAGCCTAGGGCACTTCCACTTATGGTCCTATAGCTTAGGGAAATTAAAATCAAAAAGACACAGCCACCCCAAAGGTTGGGACGGCTCTGTTTACAAGAACCTCGTTTACGGTACAAGTTCAATATCACAGAAAGCGAAAAATGGATAAAGAAGTTGTGGTACTTACGTACAATGCAATATCACTCAGCAATGAAATCTATGTCATCAGGCCCGTAGCAGCATAATGAGTGGATTAAGGTACGATGATTGTAAGTGAAATAAGTCACACAGAAAAAGAAACATCATAAGATATCACTACTACACGGAATGTAAACTTGGCTACACAGGAACTGAATTACAAAACAGAACAGGGTCTCAAATGTAGAAAACCAACTTACGCTAGCTTAAGGGGAAAGGTGAGTTGGGGTGCTGCATGAAACCAGAGATTGAAATTAGCACAGATACCGTTCCATAAGCCAAATATGTAATAGACAAGAGCTACTCCTTGCTCAACGAAGTGGACTCAACACCCCATATTAAACGCCTAAGAATATACCTGACTAGAAATAATCTTAAAACCTACGGATTTATATGTCTCCGAAAGACAATCAAGCGTGTGTACAGCGGCATAAACGCAGCAGTGATAGGATTGGTGAGGTTCGGTGAGCAAATGCAGACCCTTTGAAGTCATATTGCATGGTACCCATTCCATGGGTCTCAACTCTCCAGGTTTAAGGGATTCTTCCTTCAGCTAAAACATGCATGTGGAACCCAGAGTATGATCCACCGTGTGATCGGGAAACGTGTTCAAATGTGTCTCAGTTTTCGTCCCCTGGTACTCGGGTGCAAACTCCAGACGCTTTACTAACACTCTCCCCACTTGGAGAGTCAGTGCCTTTAACCTCCTGTTTGGCCCAGTTTGCAATTTCTGCGGAAAATGTACAGGAATGGAGAGAACCAATGAGAGACTAGCTGGGGGTGTCTGGACGGGCAAATTTAACTCTCATTTCCCACCAGGAAGAGGAATTAACCAAAGGCTCAGCGTGCCGTGCCGGAACCACACTAGGGCCTGAAGCAATCCTGCGGTGTTGCGGCCAGCTCACAAGAAAGCGAGTTGAAGAAAGGAGCTCAGGGGCACTGTAATTCACAAACCTGCAGAGTTATAAATGACAGCTATCGTCCAAAAATATATTGAAGTAAGGCTGCCAAGAGGACTTGAAAGCGGGGCAGAATTGCAGGAAACCGATTTCAGGAGGTAGACGGGAATTGCATGTAAAGCATAGGAAAAGAGGCAGAACGTCCACAATGATGCACTTGGCCAAAAAGGGCGTATGCGTTTTTTCCTGAATATATTCAGGAAAAAACGCATACGCCCTTTTTGGCCAACCAAGCAAGCTTGCAAAGGAAATCTGCACTACAATGAAGTCTCACTGCCCCCCGGTCAAAAGGGCCATCTGAAAAAAGTGTAAAATCCAGAAAGGCAAGACAGGACATGGAGAATTGGGAGCCTTGTTATGCTGATGGGCGGGATGTAAATTGCCAACAGCCACTCTGGAGAAGTGTATGCTGTTTCCTGAAACATCTAAAAAACAAAGCAACAGAGCCTAGGGCACTTCCACTTATGGTCCTATAGCTTAGGGAAATTAAAATCAAAAAGACACAGCCACCCCAAAGGTTGGGACGGCTCTGTTTACAAGAACCTCGTTTACGGTACAAGTTCAATATCACAGAAAGCGAAAAATGGATAAAGAAGTTGTGGTACTTACGTACAATGCAATATCACTCAGCAATGAAATCTATGTCATCAGGCCCGTAGCAGCATAATGAGTGGATTAAGGTACGATGATTGTAAGTGAAATAAGTCACACAGAAAAAGAAACATCATAAGATATCACTACTACACGGAATGTAAACTTGGCTACACAGGAACTGAATTACAAAACAGAACAGGGTCTCAAATGTAGAAAACCAACTTACGCTAGCTTAAGGGGAAAGGTGAGTTGGGGTGCTGCATGAAACCAGAGATTGAAATTAGCACAGATACCGTTCCATAAGCCAAATATGTAATAGACAAGAGCTACTCCTTGCTCAACGAAGTGGACTCAACACCCCATATTAAACGCCTAAGAATATACCTGACTAGAAATAATCTTAAAACCTACGGATTTATATGTCTCCGAAAGACAATCAAGCGTGTGTACAGCGGCATAAACGCAGCAGTGATAGGATTGGTGAGGTTCGGTGAGCAAATGCAGACCCTTTGAAGTCATATTGCATGGTACCCATTCCATGGGTCTCAACTCTCCAGGTTTAAGGGATTCTTCCTTCAGCTAAAACATGCATGTGGAACCCAGAGTATGATCCACCGTGTGATCGGGAAACGTGTTCAAATGTGTCTCAGTTTTCGTCCCCTGGTACTCGGGTGCAAACTCCAGACGCTTTACTAACACTCTCCCCACTTGGAGAGTCAGTGCCTTTAACCTCCTGTTTGGCCCAGTTTGCAATTTCTGCGGAAAATGTACAGGAATGGAGAGAACCAATGAGAGACTAGCTGGGGGTGTCTGGACGGGCAAATTTAACTCTCATTTCCCACCAGGAAGAGGAATTAACCAAAGGCTCAGCGTGCCGTGCCGGAACCACACTAGGGCCTGAAGCAATCCTGCGGTGTTGCGGCCAGCTCACAAGAAAGCGAGTTGAAGAAAGGAGCTCAGGGGCACTGTAATTCACAAACCTGCAGAGTTATAAATGACAGCTATCGTCCAAAAATATATTGAAGTAAGGCTGCCAAGAGGACTTGAAAGCGGGGCAGAATTGCAGGAAACCGATTTCAGGAGGTAGACGGGAATTGCATGTAAAGCATAGGAAAAGAGGCAGAACGTCCACAATGATGCACTTGGCCAAAAAGGGCGTATGCGTTTTTTCCTGAATATATTCAGGAAAAAACGCATACGCCCTTTTTGGCCAACCAAGCAAGCTTGCAAAGGAAATCTGCACTACAATGAAGTCTCACTGCCCCCCGGTCAAAAGGGCCATCTGAAAAAAGTGTAAAATCCAGAAAGGCAAGACAGGACATGGAGAATTGGGAGCCTTGTTATGCTGATGGGCGGGATGTAAATTGCCAACAGCCACTCTGGAGAAGTGTATGCTGTTTCCTGAAACATCTAAAAAACAAAGCAACAGAGCCTAGGGCACTTCCACTTATGGTCCTATAGCTTAGGGAAATTAAAATCAAAAAGACACAGCCACCCCAAAGGTTGGGACGGCTCTGTTTACAAGAACCTCGTTTACGGTACAAGTTCAATATCACAGAAAGCGAAAAATGGATAAAGAAGTTGTGGTACTTACGTACAATGCAATATCACTCAGCAATGAAATCTATGTCATCAGGCCCGTAGCAGCATAATGAGTGGATTAAGGTACGATGATTGTAAGTGAAATAAGTCACACAGAAAAAGAAACATCATAAGATATCACTACTACACGGAATGTAAACTTGGCTACACAGGAACTGAATTACAAAACAGAACAGGGTCTCAAATGTAGAAAACCAACTTACGCTAGCTTAAGGGGAAAGGTGAGTTGGGGTGCTGCATGAAACCAGAGATTGAAATTAGCACAGATACCGTTCCATAAGCCAAATATGTAATAGACAAGAGCTACTCCTTGCTCAACGAAGTGGACTCAACACCCCATATTAAACGCCTAAGAATATACCTGACTAGAAATAATCTTAAAACCTACGGATTTATATGTCTCCGAAAGACAATCAAGCGTGTGTACAGCGGCATAAACGCAGCAGTGATAGGATTGGTGAGGTTCGGTGAGCAAATGCAGACCCTTTGAAGTCATATTGCATGGTACCCATTCCATGGGTCTCAACTCTCCAGGTTTAAGGGATTCTTCCTTCAGCTAAAACATGCATGTGGAACCCAGAGTATGATCCACCGTGTGATCGGGAAACGTGTTCAAATGTGTCTCAGTTTTCGTCCCCTGGTACTCGGGTGCAAACTCCAGACGCTTTACTAACACTCTCCCCACTTGGAGAGTCAGTGCCTTTAACCTCCTGTTTGGCCCAGTTTGCAATTTCTGCGGAAAATGTACAGGAATGGGGAGAACCAATGAGAGACTAGCTGGGGGTGTCTGGACGGGCAAATTTAACTCTCATTTCCCACCAGGAAGAGGAATTAACCAAAGGCTCAGCGTGCCGTGCCGGAACCACACTAGGGCCTGAAGCAATCCTGCGGTGTTGCGGCCAGCTCACAAGAAAGCGAGTTGAAGAAAGGAGCTCAGGGGCACTGTAATTCACAAACCTGCAGAGTTATAAATGACAGCTATCGTCCAAAAATATATTGAAGTAAGGCTGCCAAGAGGACTTGAAAGCGGGGCAGAATTGCAGGAAACCGATTTCAGGAGGTAGACGGGAATTGCATGTAAAGCATAGGAAAAGAGGCAGAACGTCCACAATGATGCACTTGGCCAAAAAGGGCGTATGCGTTTTTTCCTGAATATATTCAGGAAAAAACGCATACGCCCTTTTTGGCCAACCAAGCAAGCTTGCAAAGGAAATCTGCACTACAATGAAGTCTCACTGCCCCCCGGTCAAAAGGGCCATCTGAAAAAAGTGTAAAATCCAGAAAGGCAAGACAGGACATGGAGAATTGGGAGCCTTGTTATGCTGATGGGCGGGATGTAAATTGCCAACAGCCACTCTGGAGAAGTGTATGCTGTTTCCTGAAACATCTAAAAAACAAAGCAACAGAGCCTAGGGCACTTCCACTTATGGTCCTATAGCTTAGGGAAATTAAAATCAAAAAGACACAGCCACCCCAAAGGTTGGGACGGCTCTGTTTACAAGAACCTCGTTTACGGTACAAGTTCAATATCACAGAAAGCGAAAAATGGATAAAGAAGTTGTGGTACTTACGTACAATGCAATATCACTCAGCAATGAAATCTATGTCATCAGGCCCGTAGCAGCATAATGAGTGGATTAAGGTACGATGATTGTAAGTGAAATAAGTCACACAGAAAAAGAAACATCATAAGATATCACTACTACACGGAATGTAAACTTGGCTACACAGGAACTGAATTACAAAACAGAACAGGGTCTCAAATGTAGAAAACCAACTTACGCTAGCTTAAGGGGAAAGGTGAGTTGGGGTGCTGCATGAAACCAGAGATTGAAATTAGCACAGATACCGTTCCATAAGCCAAATATGTAATAGACAAGAGCTACTCCTTGCTCAACGAAGTGGACTCAACACCCCATATTAAACGCCTAAGAATATACCTGACTAGAAATAATCTTAAAACCTACGGATTTATATGTCTCCGAAAGACAATCAAGCGTGTGTACAGCGGCATAAACGCAGCAGTGATAGGATTGGTGAGGTTCGGTGAGCAAATGCAGACCCTTTGAAGTCATATTGCATGGTACCCATTCCATGGGTCTCAACTCTCCAGGTTTAAGGGATTCTTCCTTCAGCTAAAACATGCATGTGGAACCCAGAGTATGATCCACCGTGTGATCGGGAAACGTGTTCAAATGTGTCTCAGTTTTCGTCCCCTGGTACTCGGGTGCAAACTCCAGACGCTTTACTAACACTCTCCCCACTTGGAGAGTCAGTGCCTTTAACCTCCTGTTTGGCCCAGTTTGCAATTTCTGCGGAAAATGTACAGGAATGGGGAGAACCAATGAGAGACTAGCTGGGGGTGTCTGGACGGGCAAATTTAACTCTCATTTCCCACCAGGAAGAGGAATTAACCAAAGGCTCAGCGTGCCGTGCCGGAACCACACTAGGGCCTGAAGCAATCCTGCGGTGTTGCGGCCAGCTCACAAGAAAGCGAGTTGAAGAAAGGAGCTCAGGGGCACTGTAATTCACAAACCTGCAGAGTTATAAATGACAGCTATCGTCCAAAAATATATTGAAGTAAGGCTGCCAAGAGGACTTGAAAGCGGGGCAGAATTGCAGGAAACCGATTTCAGGAGGTAGACGGGAATTGCATGTAAAGCATAGGAAAAGAGGCAGAACGTCCACAATGATGCACTTGGCCAAAAAGGGCGTATGCGTTTTTTCCTGAATATATTCAGGAAAAAACGCATACGCCCTTTTTGGCCAACCAAGCAAGCTTGCAAAGGAAATCTGCACTACAATGAAGTCTCACTGCCCCCCGGTCAAAAGGGCCATCTGAAAAAAGTGTAAAATCCAGAAAGGCAAGACAGGACATGGAGAATTGGGAGCCTTGTTATGCTGATGGGCGGGATGTAAATTGCCAACAGCCACTCTGGAGAAGTGTATGCTGTTTCCTGAAACATCTAAAAAACAAAGCAACAGAGCCTAGGGCACTTCCACTTATGGTCCTATAGCTTAGGGAAATTAAAATCAAAAAGACACAGCCACCCCAAAGGTTGGGACGGCTCTGTTTACAAGAACCTCGTTTACGGTACAAGTTCAATATCACAGAAAGCGAAAAATGGATAAAGAAGTTGTGGTACTTACGTACAATGCAATATCACTCAGCAATGAAATCTATGTCATCAGGCCCGTAGCAGCATAATGAGTGGATTAAGGTACGATGATTGTAAGTGAAATAAGTCACACAGAAAAAGAAACATCATAAGATATCACTACTACACGGAATGTAAACTTGGCTACACAGGAACTGAATTACAAAACAGAACAGGGTCTCAAATGTAGAAAACCAACTTACGCTAGCTTAAGGGGAAAGGTGAGTTGGGGTGCTGCATGAAACCAGAGATTGAAATTAGCACAGATACCGTTCCATAAGCCAAATATGTAATAGACAAGAGCTACTCCTTGCTCAACGAAGTGGACTCAACACCCCATATTAAACGCCTAAGAATATACCTGACTAGAAATAATCTTAAAACCTACGGATTTATATGTCTCCGAAAGACAATCAAGCGTGTGTACAGCGGCATAAACGCAGCAGTGATAGGATTGGTGAGGTTCGGTGAGCAAATGCAGACCCTTTGAAGTCATATTGCATGGTACCCATTCCATGGGTCTCAACTCTCCAGGTTTAAGGGATTCTTCCTTCAGCTAAAACATGCATGTGGAACCCAGAGTATGATCCACCGTGTGATCGGGAAACGTGTTCAAATGTGTCTCAGTTTTCGTCCCCTGGTACTCGGGTGCAAACTCCAGACGCTTTACTAACACTCTCCCCACTTGGAGAGTCAGTGCCTTTAACCTCCTGTTTGGCCCAGTTTGCAATTTCTGCGGAAAATGTACAGGAATGGAGAGAACCAATGAGAGACTAGCTGGGGGTGTCTGGACGGGCAAATTTAACTCTCATTTCCCACCAGGAAGAGGAATTAACCAAAGGCTCAGCGTGCCGTGCCGGAACCACACTAGGGCCTGAAGCAATCCTGCGGTGTTGCGGCCAGCTCACAAGAAAGCGAGTTGAAGAAAGGAGCTCAGGGGCACTGTAATTCACAAACCTGCAGAGTTATAAATGACAGCTATCGTCCAAAAATATATTGAAGTAAGGCTGCCAAGAGGACTTGAAAGCGGGGCAGAATTGCAGGAAACCGATTTCAGGAGGTAGACGGGAATTGCATGTAAAGCATAGGAAAAGAGGCAGAACGTCCACAATGATGCACTTGGCCAAAAAGGGCGTATGCGTTTTTTCCTGAATATATTCAGGAAAAAACGCATACGCCCTTTTTGGCCAACC